>NC_047091.1:40917334-41519209 GCF_902459505.1 Geotrypetes seraphini
ACCATCCATTTTCCATTTCTGTCCTCCCCTTCCATTTCCCTTCCATCCCTCGGAGGTCTGGCATCTTTCCTTTTCTTTGTGTCCATATCCGCAGCTGCAGCAATGGACCCAACCCCCCCCCCTTTCATCTAGCATCTCTCCCGCCATCGCCACCACCCCAGGGTCCATCATCTCTTCGTTTCTCTTCCCAACTACCCTCCTATCCAGTATCTCTATCCCCCTCCACACCATCCCTTGTGTCCAACTTCTCTCCCTTTCTGTTCCTTCCCTCCCTCCATCCATCCCATTGCCCACCATCTCTCTCCCTCTCTTCTGTTTTATTTCTTACCCACCCCACCCTCCACTCAGTCCGGCATATGCACATCTGGACCCCTCCTTCTCTCCCTCCGGGTACCACCCGGCCCGCCCCCATCCTGAAGGCCTGCATGTTTTCCCCCCTTCTTCTTCCCGCTCTCACCTTCAAATTTGGCCTGCCGTTCCTACCCTCGCTCCATCCCGGCTTCCTGATCTCCTCTGGTCCGCTGGCCCGAACCGCTGCTGCTGCTGCTCTTCACTCAAGTTTGCCTTCGCCTGGTCCCACCCCGCCTCTGACAAATGGGATCGCGTCAGAGAGAACGTGCTACCGAGGTCAACAGTGGTCTGTGAGGTTCACTGCAGCCGGCCAGCGATCCTCAGCAGGCTGCTTTGAAGAGGAGACCAGGCGAAGGCAGACACGAGTGAAGAGAAACAGCAGCAGTAGCGGCAGTGGTTTGTGCTGGTGAGCCAGATTTAATATAAAGTTGAAAATGTCTGGCGGGCCAATTTTTAACACACTACGGGCCAGATTTGAGTTTGACATGTCTGATGTAAAGGAAGAAGTGACCTGAGGTTGTGGATTCAAACCCCTCACTACTCCCTGTGACCCTGGGCAAGTCACTCAATCCTTCATTGCCCCAGGTACATTAGATGGATTGTGAGCCCACTGGGACAGATAGGGGAAAGTGCTTGAGTACCTGATTGTAAACCACTTAGATAACCTTGATAGGCAGTATATAAATACCTACTGGTAATAAAAAAGAAAAAAAAGAGGAACTGCATTGTATGCTTGTCTATTTTTGTATTTCATAGCCTTGCCAGTCCATAAACATATTTTTTCCAGGTACCAATATAGGTTGAAACATTGTACTTGGTGACTAGTTCAAAGGATCATGCCTTACCGGCTATGTAATGGACATCTTAAGTACTGTAAATTTTACATTTCTTACTGGATCATAAAAACATAAGAATTGCTGCTGCTGGGTCAGACCAGTGGTCCATCGTGCCCAGCAGTCTGCTCATGCGCGGCCCCTAGGTCAAAGACCAGTGCTCTAAATGAGCCCAGCCTCATCTGCGTACTTTCCTTTTGAGCAGGAACTTGTCCAACTTTGTCTTGAATCCCTGGAGGATGTTTTCCCCTAAGACAGAGGGGAAGAGCATTCCAGTTTTCTACCACTCTCTGGGTGAAGAAGAACTTCCTTATGTTTGTACTGAATCTATCCCCTTTCAACTTTAAAGAGTGCCCTCTCGTTCTCCCTTCCATGGAGAAGGTGAACAACCTGTCATTGCCTACTAAATCTATTTCCTTCAGTATCTTGAATGTTTTGATCATGTCCCCTCTCAATCTCTTTTCGAGGGAGAAGAGGCCCAGTTTCTCCAATCTCTCACTGTACGGCAACTCCTCCAGCCCCTCCAGGATCTATTTGACTTCTTATTTTATGTGTGTCTTTTAGCTTCCATATACAGTCGACTCCACGTTGGATAAGTGCATGTTCCGGTTATGCGTACCCTACCACCACGGTCCCGGGTTTTTTTACATTAAAGTCAATGGACATAAACTCCGGATATTTGCACTTCTGATAAGCACACAATCTGCTTATGTGCAGAGGTCCCACCTCTATTCTTTCACATTACATTCATTCCGGTTAAATGCAATCACGGGTCCTCTGTATTTATTGCACCGCATTTACTATCCCCCACACCCTTCCCCGGAACGTCACAGCATCGCGAGCCGTCCTAGGCAGCAAGTAGACAGGAGATCTACGCCAGCGCACCGAGCACTCACCAGCATCTTCCTCTAGGCCCTGCTTGCTGTTGCCACCAACTCTCCAGGTAGCTGCCGATACTGGCTAAACGACCGCCTGCTTAAGCACACGTGGCGATCCGGAGGCCTCGCACTGGAATAGGCAATTAATCAAATTTGATAATAAACTTGAAACTTAAGGTGCGCTAGCGTTTTAGGGCACGCAAATCCCCGCACTATGCAGGAAAACTAACACCAGCTCAATGCTGGCGTTAGCGTCTAGCGCACATGGTAATTCTGCACGCGCTAAGCGCACGCTAAAACTGCTATCGCAGCTTAGTAAAGGAGCCCTACATGTGTACTATTGTTATTAATTATTATTTTTCAATGCTCAATATGACTTCCTTTTTTAAGGTTTGACACTTGTGCCAGAATATTTTTACTAAATTTAAGAAGTATCCAATTCTAGAAGGGAATAATTAGATATTTGCCCTCTTTCAAATGGTATAGAGGTTTAAAAAAGGGAAATATGTTAATGAAGTTATTAGGTTCAATCTAGCCATTTATTTCTGCATGAATTTAAACAACTAAAAAAAAAGATAAATATAGTTCATCTAGTCATACAAGAAATGGCTCTACAGCACCTCTAATAATGTTTTGATCACTAGGTTCCTTCCTGAGGTCTCACTGAGGATATGAAATAGATGTGATCCTCACTTTCAGACCTCTTCCACATAATTTATGGAGAGGTGTTACTGAGTCTTGAAAGAGACCTGTGTGATTGATCTTTATCTGCTACTTTTTTTGCTGTACACTTCCTCCTCCGTATTCGCAGGGGTTAGGGGCAGAAGCCGGCCTGCGAATATTAAAAAAACTGAATAATATTCAGACCAGTTCTGCCCCCCCCCCCTTAAGCCTTACCTGGTGGTCTAACGGGTTTTCAGGCAGGATCAATCTTCCCACGCTCCTTCCCCGTGCAGATCGCTCACAGGAAATGGCTGCCTTGAGCTCCCATAGTCTCTCAAGCCATTTCCTGTGAGCAATCTGCACGGAGCAGGAGCGTGGGAAGATTGCTCCTGCCCCGAAAACCCGCTAGACCACCAGGTAAGGCTTAAGGGGGGGCTTATAGGGCTTAAAATAGCCTGAAAATTAAAATGAATTGTTTGGTTTAAAACCGCAAATAAGCGAATCCGTAGATATGGAATTCGCAAATATGGAGGGGGAAGTTTAGTGCAAAGTGAGAGCTAGGGCAAAACAGTTTAGGTAAAGAAGCAGGTAATAATTAGCAATGTATTAAAAATATTTTATTTTTATTTTGTTTATAATGTCATTTGAAAGCTGCTTGATGTTAATACAACTTTAATTTAATTTTTTATAGTGTGTATGGGTGGAGGTGGGACAACACCTACATCAACAGTAAAGTTAGAACAGGGTCATTAAATCCAGTGGTGTACCTAGTATATATGACAGCCAGTGCTGATCATTTTTTAACAACCCCCTCTTCTATAAAAAAGATATTTATCCCAGGACAAGCAGGCAGCATATTCTCGACATGTGGGTGACATCATCCAAGGAATCCCGTCACGGACAGCTTTTCAAGCAAACTTGATTGAAGATCTCAAAGTTTGCTAGTGCTGCCCACAGTGCCTTCCTGCTCCACTAGAGGGCGCATCCCCTCCTCGTGGTCTTCAGTTCTTAGTTTTCTGCGGAGCCAGAAAGCCCTGTCTCTCTTCTCTGCGTTTCTCTAAGTGCCTTTCTAGCACCGCGGCTTCTTTATTTTGTTAGGGAGTCTCTGTGCGCGTTTGATTCTTTTTCTTCAAAAAAAAAAATAATAATAATAACTTGTCTCGGTGACCGGGGGCTCCTGGTTCGCCGTGGCCACCTGTCCTCGCGTGGCTGCAGCTGTTTGACTGCCTTATGTCCCGGCCCCTTATCGGGTTTAAAAAGTTCTCTCAGTGTGGTCAGGTTATCTCCATTACAGACCCGCACCGCTGTTGTATTTTGTGTCTGGGTGCTGATCACCCGATGGACTCCTGTCCCCGTTGTGCCACACTTCAACCTAGGGCTCTTCGGCGGCGCAGGGCCAGAATTGAGGAGCTCTTTGCCATGGAGGCTGCTCCTGCTTCTACCCCGGTCTCGACCTCGGCGTCGGCCTCAAATACCTCAGCCCCGGGGAAGTCTCCCTCGACCTCGAAGGCCTCAGGGACCTCAACCTCGAAGACCTCGGCTCCGGGTAAGTCTCCTCTTCCTCCTTCAGGTTCGAGTCAGCTACCGAAGAAGCCTTCTTCGGAGTCTCTGGTCGTCCAGGCGGTGAGTGTAGTACCGCAGGCCTCGATGAGACCTCCCTCCAAATCTTCCAAGCGTGCTTCCATCATACGGAAATACTCTTCCTCGAGGTCGCCCTCGGTGGAACGCACTGCTGAGCCGGCCCAGCCTCCCATGGTCACGGTGCCGATGTTCGAGGAGGTGCTGAAGGCGATTATCTCCTCAGAGCTCTCCTCTGCTTTGGCTCAGCTTGCTCCGGCCTCAACCTCGCACGTGGCGGACCAGCCTGAGCGTCGCTTTGAGGATTCCAGGGGTAAGGTGTGTCGGTCTCGACGTCTATCCTCCTCTGATTCCTCACCTCTTCCATCAAGGCATACCTCGCCCTCGGGCCGGCCTCGATCGAGTCATCAATTGAGGCGTCTGGCGAAGCGGCCCCAGGACTCTCCCCCGATGCGGGGTAGGTCCTCGCACTACTTGCTCCATCAAAACCTCAGATCTTACCTTGTCTAATCCGAGTCTGCTGTGCTCGCCTATCCGGCTGGGTACTCCGCTTCATGAGGAGCCAGCCTCGGGGAGTCCGGCCTCTTTTTCTCGCGGCTTGTCCTCGGGCTGGGGTTCTCCGGGGCGGCGTCATCGGGCCTCCGCTGCCCGGACCCCGGGATCCTGGCCTCCATGGACTTCTAAACGCAGGCTCTCGACTCCCCCTCCCCCCCCCCCCCAGTTTTTTTAGCGGGGCGTCCTCGGCGTCCATGCTCGTGGATATGGATGTGCCGGCACAGTATTCCAGGGAGGCTTCCCCCTCCTTTTCGTCTGCCTTGCAGTCTCGTTCCACCACTCCCCTCGAGGGACATTCTGAGACCAGACCCTCTTCCTTTACTAGGTTCGTTCAGGATATGGGCAAGGCTTTAAACTTGGATCTCCAGTCGGATTCCAAGTATACTAAGGAGTTTTTGGAGGAGATGGAGCTCTTCAAGAGTCCTTGCGCCTACCCTTGAATCCGGTGTTGCAACAGACTTTCTTTCGCAATCTGGAGACCCCCTACGCTATCACGGCCATTCCATCTAAAATGGAATCTCGGTACTGAACGGTGCCCTGTAGAGGGTTTGAAAAGGCGCAGCTTTCTCACCAGTCCTAGGTGGTGGAGTCTACCCTTAAGAAGTCTCACCCGTCCAAGGTGTATGCTGCTGTCCCACCGGGCTGGGAGGGCAGGACTATGGATAAGTTTGGGAGGCGCCTGTATCAGAACTCCATGATGGCAAACAGAGTTCTGAATTACAATTTTACCTTTATGTCCTATCTCAAGTGGTGTATCAAGTCCCTTCCATCTTTCGAGGACGATTTGCCTACCAAGCGCCATGCGGAGTTTTGCAAGCTTGTGGATACGCTCTCGCAGCTTCGGCTGTACATGTTTCAGGCCTCCTATGATGCGTTTGAATTGTCATCTAGGGTCTCGGCCTTCGTGGTGGCCATGCGTCGCCTGGCGTGGCTCCGCATTGTCGACATGGACCCCAACCTGCAAGACTGGTTGGCCAATCTTCCGTGCTTGGGGAATGAGCTGTTCGATGATTCCATCGAGGCTGCCACGAAACGCCTCTCCGAAAACGAATGCTCCTTTGCTTCCTTGGTTCGGGCTAAGGCGAAGCCCGCCTCGCCGAAGTCCTACACACTGCCTCCCCGGCGGTATCCGCAGAAGTCCACGCTGGCGTTTTCCCGCCCTCCTCCTCGGCGTCCTCAGCAGCAGAGGGCTCCTCCTAAGCCCCAGACCCCTGCTCCAACTAAGCAGCCGCCGTCTTTTTGACTGGCCCAGCGGGAGGGGGCTGGCCTCCTCCGCCTCGGGTGTTCCCCCTCTGCCTATCGGGGGTCGTCTCCATGCCTTTTATCAGCGTTGGGCGGAGATTGGGTCCTCTCCATCGTTCGGGCGGGGTAATCCCTCAATTTCCGGGCTTTGCCGCTGGACATTCCTCCAGGAGAGCTTCCCCTTATGCTTCTGGAAGCGCAGGCCCTTCTTTGCCTGCGATCTGTGGAAGAGGTTCCCCCTTGTCAATGGGGCTTCGGGGTTTATTCCCGGTACTTCCTGGTTCCCAAAAAGACCAGGGACCTTCGCCCTATCCTGGATCTGCGGAAGCTGAACAAGTTCCTAGTTCGGGAAAAGTTCCGCATGCTTTTGCTTCTCATTTTGTATCCCTTGATGGCCAAGGGGGACTAGTTGTGTTCCCTGGACCTGAAGGAAGCCTACACTCACATTCCGATCCATCCGGCTTCTCGTCGGTTTCTTCGCTTTCGGGTGGGGGGACCTTCATTTACAATATCGGGTCCTTCCGTTCGGGCTCGCGTCATCCCCACGGGTCTTCACCAAGTGCCTCGTGGTGGTCGCATGGCCTTACGGTCGCAGGGCCTTCAGGTTTTCCCATACCTCAACGATTGGCTTATCAAAGCTCCGTCGAGGAAGGGGGTTATTTCAGCGACCCATCAGACTATTATCTTCCTTCAGCGTCTGGGGTTCGAGATAAATTTCCCCAAAACTCAGCTGTGCCCCTCCCAGTCCCTGCAGTTTATCAGGGCTCTGCTGGACACGGTCCGCCTCCGGTCGTTTCTACCTCTGCCTCGGCAGGTCGCCCTCCTGCGCCTGAGTCAGCTGGTCTCTCAGAGGTCTTCGGTCTCGGCCAAACAGATGATGATCCTCTTGGGACACATGGCCTCCACCGTGTATGTCCCACCGTTCCCCAGGTTGCATCTTCGTGTCCCTCAACGTCTAGGTGGCGGCAGGATCGGGATCCCGCGTTGCAGCACATTGCGGTGACTCCCTCCTTGAGATGCTCGCTCCATTGGTGGGCCAACTCTTCCAATCTGTCCAGTGGTTTTCTCTTTCTCGTGCCCCCGCATCAGAAGGTTCTGACTACGGACTCCTTGACGTATGCTTGGGGAGAGCACCTCGATGGCCTTCGGACTCAGGGTCTTTGGTCGAGTGCAGACCGTCGCTGCCACATCAACTTCTTGGAGCTCCGGGCCATTTACAATCCCGTGGTGGCTTTTCGTCATTTGTTGCAGGATCGCATGGTCCTGGTGCGCACGGACAACCAGGTGGCGATGTATTATGTGAACAAGCAGGGGGTACCGGTTCCCTATCTCTTTGCAGGGAAGCCCTTCGGCTTTGGCAGTGGGCGTTGCGCCACAACATCTTCCTTCGGGCGGTGTATATCCAGGGCGAGCAGAATTGTCTGGCAGACAAGTTGAGTCACCTTCTTCAGCCCCACGAGTGGTCACTCCACTCTCACACTCTACGGCAGGTGTTTGTCCGGTGGGGCACTCCACAGATAGATCTGTTTGCTTCGCCCCTCAATCACAAGTTGCCTCGATTCTACTCCAGGATGTACTCCCCGGATCGTCTCGAGGCAAATGCTTTCCTTCTCGATTGGACGGGCAGGTTCCTCTATGCCAGGGGTGCCCACACTTTTTGGGCTTGCGAGCTACTTTTAAAATGACCAAGTCAAAATGATCTACCAACAATAAAATTTTTTAAAAAACACAAAGCACATTGTATGCATAGAAAATGTTAATTATCATTCCTATTCCAGGGTTTTTCAAAGAGGTCAAAGCAGATGACTCTATGCACTATCACCTCAGTAACAACCATACAAAAATAGACAAATATACCCCCCTCCCTTTTTACTAAACCACGATAGCAGTTTTTAGCACAGGGAGCTGCGCTGAATGCCCAGCGCTGCTCTCGACTCTCATAGGCTCCCTACGCTAAAAAACTCTATTGCGGTTTAGTAAAAGGGGACCTTAGTGTAAAATATAGACAGCAGATATAAATTCAGACACATTTTGATCACTAAATTTAAAATAAAATCATTTTTCCTACCTTGTCTGGTGATTTCATGAGTCTCTGGTTGCACTTTCTTCTTCTGACTGTGCATCCAATCTTTCTTCCCTTCTTTTAGCCTGTATGCTTCCTCTCCTCCAGACCTCGTTCCCTCCCCCAACTTTTCCTTCCTCTCTCCCTGCCCTTTCTTTCTCTCTGCCTCCCTTTCTTTTTTTTCTGTTTCTCTTCTTTCCTTCTGTTTCCTTGCCTGCCCTTTTTCTTTCTTTCTCCCTGCCCTCCCCCAAGCCACTGCCACTCCATCGGGGACCAAGACTCAAACCACCACTAATATCAGGCCCGAAAGCCGACGCCGCCCCAAGCTCTCCCTGCTTCAGCCAACCAGCATCGCGATCGACCTATTGGGGGAAATGCTGCCGGGTCCTGCCTTCGCGGAAACAGAAAGTAGGCAGGACCCGGCAGCAAGAAGAGGAAATGCTTCATTAACCTGTCTCCCGCCTTAGCCCGTAGCGAATGCTTGCTTCAGGGCTCTCAACATGTGCGTGCCGGCTTCCCTTCCCCCCCCACCCCCCCCCCCCGGACATAACTTCCGGTTTCGGAGGGAAGAGAAGAGAAGCCGGCACGCACACGTTAGAGCCCGGAGCATAAGTTCGCTACGGGATGAAATCTCCAAGCCGGGTTTTTTTTTAATTTTCAGCAGCAACGGCAGCAGCAGATGACAGCTGGGCACTAGGGAGAATACAGAAGAAGGCTGATCGGCCTGGTAGATCAGGACACAACACGAGTCTAGCGATCGACTCATGTTGCCTTCCTGAGCTATTGGTCGATCGCGATCGACGTATTGGGCACCCCTGCTCTATGCATTCTCTCCCTTTCCTCTGATTCTCAGGACGCTGGTGCACCTCAAGTCGGTCCGCGCCACCATGATCTTGATAGCGCCTCGGTGGCCCCGACAGCCGTGGTTCTCCCTGCTCCTCCAGCTCAGTGTCAGGAACCCTCTGCTTCTACCTGTGTTTCCTTCTCTGCTGTCTCAGAATCAGGGTTCGCTGTTGCATCCCAATCTGCAGTCTCTACATTTAACAGCTTGGTTCCTATCCACGTGCCTCCCTCCTTAGGTTTTTCTCAGTCGGTGAGGGATGTTCTCAAGGCCTCTCGGAAGAGCTCCACTCGGCAATGATATTCCCAGAAATGGACCAGATTTGCTGCGTGGTGTGCTGCACGCAGTCTGGAGCTGCTCTCTGCCTCCTTGTCTTCCGTGCTGGATTATCTGTTCCACTTGTCTAGGTCTGGCCTCAAATCGACATCTATTTGAGTCCACCTCAGTGCGATTGCTGCCTTTCATCAGCCGCTTGAGGGGAAACCGCTCTCTGTCCATCCAGTGGTCTCCCGCTTTATGAAGGGTCTCTTCAATGTTCATCCTCCACTCAAGCCTCCCCCCTGGTGGTTTGGGATCTTAATGTGGTCCTGGCTCAATTGATGAAACCTCCGTTTGAACCCATTGATAAGGCTCATCTGAAGTACCTCACTTGGAAGGTGGTGTTCCTGGTTGCTCTCACATCTGCTCGCAGAGTCAGTGAGCTTCAAGCTCTGGTTGCGGATCCGCCTTTTACTGTATTTCATCATGATAAGGTGGTCCTTCGTACTCATCCTAAGTTCTTGCCTAAGGTGGTTTCGGATTTCCACCTCAACCAGTCCATTGTTCTTCCGGTGTTTTTTCCGAAGCCCCACTCTCATCCTGGGGAGGTGACGTTTCACACTCTTGATTGTAAAAGGGCGTTGGCCTTTTATCTGCGACGCACTGAGTCTCATCGGACGGCTCCTCAACTTTTCATCTCTTTTGATCCTAATCGGTTGGGCCGTCCTGTTTCCAAGCGCACCTTATCCAATTGGTTAGCTGCTTGTATTTCCTTTTTCTACGCTCAGGCTGGTCTCTTGCTGCAAGGTCGAGTCACAGGGCATAGAGTCCGAGCGATGGCGGCGTCTGTCGCTTTCCTCAGGTCCACGTCTATTGAGAAGATCTGCAAGGCCGCCACTTGGTCTTCGGTTCATACCTTCACCTCTCACTACTGTCTGGATGCCTTTTCCAGGCACGACGGCCAATTTTGCCAGTCGGTTTTGCATAATCTGTTTTCATAAATTGCCAACTTTCCCGCTATCCCTTTTTTGGTTAGCTTGGAGGTCACCCACATGTCGAGAATATGCTGCCTGCTTGTCCTGGGATAAAGCACAGTTACTTACCGTAACAGGTATTATCCAGGGACAGCAGGCAGATATTCTCGCAACCCTCCCACCTCCCCGAGGTTGGCTTCTTGGCTAGCTATTTGAACTGAAGACCACGAGGAGGGGAGGCGCCCTCTAGTGGAGCAGGAAGGCACATGCATGCATGGGCAGCACTAGCAAACTTTGAGATCTTCAATCAAGTTTGCTTGAAAAGCTGTCTGCGAAGGGGCTCCGTGGATGATGTCACCAATATTCCCTCTAAGGATTGATGAGGTGTGTGCAAAAAAAATATGCATGAGCAACAAGTTACATACTCCACAAATTTATGAGCAAGCACAGAGGACGAGTGCCCGTGAGATTGTGGGAGGGTTAAATACTCAAAACTTAGAAGAATAACAATTTACTTAAAGTTTTTGTTCGCCAGCTTTCTGGTATCTTTACATACAGTGGCGTACCAAGCATATGTAACACCCGGAGCCCATCATTTTTTGGCACCCCTCCCCACCCATCTGTACGAAAAACATGATTTTTAGTAACAAGCCACACGTCACAAATGAGTACCTAGGAAAAGGCAGCATCTTGCATATTGCAGTGAGCAGTACATCAATACACCCATTGTAAAACTAAACAAGCCAGACCAGCACAGATCAATCCTACACCGTCAATCCTAACAGAAAACTATGTTTTTCAAACACAGAACACAGAAAACACCTTCGCCTAGTATGGAATATGTCATCACAAACTAACCCCTCCCCCTTTTACAAAACTGTAGTGTGGATTTTAGCTACGGTGGTAACAGCTCTGACGCTCATAGAATTCTGAGCATCAGAGCTGCTACCACCACGGTTGGCGCTAAAAAACGCTTCACAGTTTTGTAAAAGGGGGGATAAAATAGAAATACACAGCTTCAACGCTCTAGCTCAGGGGTGTCCAAACATTTTGGGCTTGCGAGCTACTTTAAAATGACCAAGTCAAAATGATCTACCAACAATAAAATTAAAAAACACAAAGCACACTATGCGCTGAGAAAATGTTAATTATCATTCTTATTCTGGGGTTTTTTCAAAGAGGTCAAGGCAGATGACTCTATGCATTGTCACCTCAGTAACAACCATACAGAAATAGACAAATATACCCCCTTCCTTTTTATTAAACCACAATAGCAGTTTATAGCGCAGGGAACTGCGCTAAATGCCCAGCGCTGCTCTCGACGCTCATAGGCTCCCTGCGCTAAAAAACACTATTGCGGTTTAGTAAAAGGGGGCCATAGTGCAAAATATAGACAGCATATATAAATTCAGACACATTTTGATCACTAAATTTAAAATAAAATCATTTTTCCTACCTTGTCTGGTGATTTCATGAGTCTCTGGTTGCACTTTCATTTTCTGACTGTGCATCCAATCTTTCTTCCGTTCTTTCAGCCTGTATGCTTCCTCTCCTCCAAACCTCATTCCCTCCCCTAACTTTTTCTTCCTCTCTCCCTGCCCTTTCTTTCTTTTTTTCTGTTTCCCTTCTGTCTCCCTGCCTGCCCCCTTTCTTTCTTTCTCCCTACCCTCCACAAAGCCACTGCTGCCACCATCGAGCCCCAAAGCCACCGCCGTGGCTGCCCCAAGCTCTCTCTGCTTCCCACCGTCGGGCCGACCAGCTTTTCCCCGACGTCAATTCTGCCGTCGGAGAGGAAGTTCCGCCCAGCCAGGCAGCGATTGGCTGGCCCGAACTTCCTCTCCGACGGCAGCCTTAGGGGGGGTGCACAGCCGGCCAGATCTGGACCTGGCCGGCTGTACACCCCCCCTAAGGCTGCACCCGGGGCGGACCACCCCCCCTTGGTACGCCACTGAAGACGTGGCAGCGGCTCCTCTCACGATCCCCACCTGCGTCGGAAGTGCGTAGGGGATCTTACTATGCAGTCCTCAGTTTCCCACTGCAGTATTTTAGTTAGCGACACGAGAAAAATTATGAGCGACGCCAATGAAAATAGTGAGCGATCGCTCATGCGCTCAGCTTAGAGGAAACATTGGACGTCACCCACATGTCGAGAATATCTGCCTGCTGTCCCTGGATAACAACTGTTATGGTAAGTAACTGTGCTTTATAGTAATAATCCATGAGTCACACAACAAGGGTGCACCTAGGAAAAGACAGCATCTTAAACACTGCAGTGAGCACTAGAACACCAACACACGCATTGTAAAACTAAACAAGCCAGATCCTGCACAGTCAATTGATCCTGTACAGTCATTGCTAACAGAAAGCCATGTCCTTTTCATACACCCTCGCCCAATATGGAATAATCACAAACTAAAAATAGAACTATGTAGACAAAAGTTAAACTGAACAAAGAAATCAGACTCTGCATACAATGCAACACCACAGAAACAGTGACACATCCTCTAATACTGTGCAAAATATAAAGACAGTAGATGTAAATTTGAAAAAATCTGCTATATAACAATCACTACTTTACAAATTAACAAACGGAAATAAAACAAATAATGAGAAATAAGAAAATACCATTTTTTTTGGACTAATCCATTTTTCAATTAGCTTTCAGAGGCCAAAAATTTCCTCAAGACAGTACAGCAGGGGTGCCCACACTTTTTTAGCTTGCGAGCTACTTTTTAAAATGACCAAGTCATAATGATCTACCAACAATAAAATTTAAAAAAACACAAAGCACACTGTACGCAGAGAAAATGTTAATTATCATTTGGATTTGGGGTTTTTTTTTTTCAGAGGTCAAGGCAGATGACTTTAAAATATGCAATGTCACCTCAGTAACAGCTATACAAAAATAGACAAATATACTCTCTCCCCTTTTACTAAACCGCGAGAGCACAGGGAGCTGCGCTGAATGCCCCCGCGCTGCTCTCGACACTCATAAGCTCCCTGCCCTAAAAACTACTATCGCAGTTTAGTAAAAGGGGGCCATAGTGCAAAACATAGACAGCAGATATAAATTCTCAAAATGTACACATTTTGATCACTAAATTGAAAATAAAATCATTTTTCCTTCCTTTTTGTCTGGTGATTTCATGAGTCTCTGGTTGCACTTCCTTCTCTGACTGTAAATCCAATATTTCTTTCTGCTCCTCCCCTTTTCTTTCTGTCTCTCTCCCCCCTGCCTGTCTTTCTTTCTCTCTCCCCCTGCCCTCCTCTTTATTTCTGCCTTTCTTTCTCTCTCTCCCCCTGCCCCCCAAGCCATCGCGCCGATTTCTCCACTTCCACGATTCTTTCCCTACCCCCCAAGCCACCATGATGATTTCTCCCTGCTGCTTCCCCGAGCCAGGCCAGGCACGTACAAGCACCGGACTCACAAGACTTCACCTCCGATGTCAGTTCTGACTTCAGAGAGGAAGTTCCAGGCCAGCCAGGCAGCGATTGGCTGGCCCAGAACTTCCTTTCCGACATCAGAACAGAACACGCCGTAGTGCAGCCCCGCTTTAAACCCGTGGGCTAAAATCATGGGCTCGCGAGTAACCTTTAACCTTTGTTGGTGCGTTTTTGTTTATTACCCTGCAGCGTGTTCTGTTAGCAAAGCGTGTTCTGTTCAAGCCCAACCCCCACCCCTTGTTTTGACCTCGGTTGTTGTGTGGAGAGCCAGCACATGCATGGACTGCATCTACAGGCTAAGAAGATGGTCTGCACATGCGTCTGGATTTCTCTGCAGCAATCTGTGGGGCGTGCCTCCAATCGCTGCAATTTGCATGAAGACGCTTTGTGAATCGGTCGCCCGGGAAGACTCGGCCATGGATTGGGTCACTTAGGTGAGTTTAGTGAATCTAACCTTTAGTACATAATGTACCTGCATAGATTTATACAAGTTTGAGAGGAGGTATACAAAGGGGTTCTGAAAAGTTCTCAGCTTAGCTAAGAAGAGAATGATGTGAATATGGTTCAGTCAATAATCTGAAACAATGTCAAAACAGAGAATTTCGTTTCTACAAATTGGCACTTAATGAAATAAGATAACTCTTTTTAACTACAGTGGCAAAATAACACTCAGAATTTGTCTCGTGCGGTTTCATCTATGTACCAATCGCGCACAGGACGTCATCGCACTGGATTTCAACACTATTTTAAGGTGCTCCGAGGGGGGGCATGGGATAGGGAACCTTCCTACTTTATTTAGAAATGTTGCCGCTCCCGTTGAGATGGGGGGAACCCCCCATTACAGAGGAAACAGCCTTTTTCCTTGTTTTTTAGGGAAAAATTAGTTTCTCTGTAATGGGGGGGTTCCCCCCTCAACGGGAGCGACAACATTTCTAAGTAAAGTGGGGAGTTCCCCTCGGAGCGCTTTAAAATAGTGTTGAAATCCAGCGCGCTGACATCCTGCGCGCGATTGTCTGGGCGGGTGCTTTTGACTGGCCCGATATTGTCGGGGAGTTGGGGAGTCGGCGGGGCAAGAGGGCTTGGGCTCCCTTTTGCCCCGATCGTGTCGGGGAGTCGGGGGGGCAAGAGGGCTTGAGCTCCCTCTTGCCCCGATCGTGTCGGGGGTGCCGCGGTTGGCTGGGGCAAAAGGGCTTAAGCTCCCTCTTGCCCCGATCGTGTCGGGACCGCCAAGAGGAAGCAGCAGGACACCGGTAGGAGCTTCTACATGATGGGGGGGTCCGGAGGCTGTGGGGGTGCGAGCGGTCCTTCAGGCAGAATTTAGGAATTTGGTTGGTTGGGCTAAGAACCTTTCAGCACTCCCTCGTAAATTTATGCATGTGCAACATACATAATTGCTCATAAAATGTGTGCATATATTGTGATTCTGCCCCAGAACAAGCCCACACCAAATATGCTAACTAGAGTAACCTAACATAAACAAAGTAAGACTTGCTTTTCTTAATTATCAAAAGCTTATTGCAAATAAAATATAACTTACAGAGTACAGATAGTTGAAAAACAAGAGTTCTGCCCAGGTAGGATAAGTGCTTGAAAAGATTCAGATGCTGAATAGTTTCAAGTTTAAGTTTCAAGTTTATTAGAGTTTTTGATTAATCGCTTAATCATACTTCAAAGCGATGAACATACATAAAAAAACATTTAAAATTACAATATTAAAAGTATTACTATATTTAAACATAAACATTAAAATAAACTAGATTATATACAAACTTAACAAACAAGAAAAAAAAGGCGAAGGGGATTTGAACTACATATTATTATAGAAAGAGTAGTCAGGGAAAAACATAAGGTCGGGAATTTAAAGTGCATGGTCAAATACAACATTATTAATAAATCCAAGATTAAGAATTATTACTCAAAAGCATCTTTGAAAAGGAATGTTTTTAAATTAGTTTTAAATTTATCAATATTATTTTCTTCTCTTAAATAAATTGGAAGAGAATTCCAGATTTGTGGGGCAGTAACGGAAAAGATAAATTGTCGTCTAGTGTTGATGATCTTGAGAGAAGGAATTGTCAGTAAATGTTCATTTGACCGTAATGTTCTATTTGAGGAGTAAGGAATCAATGATTTAAAAATAAATGCAGGTGTTTTAAAAAGTATTGATTTAAAAGTGAGTAGGCATATTTTATAAGTTATTCTATGAGATACCGGAAGCCAATGAGCGTTCTTAAGAAGTGGTGTTACGTGATTGAATTTTTTTGTTTTTGTTATAAGTTTGATGGAAGTATTTTGTATGATTTGTAGGCGTCTAATTTCACTTTGTGCAATTCCTTTAAAAAGGGCGTTACAGTAATCGATTTTAGAAATTACTAAGGAGTGGATAAGAATATTAAGTGATTTAGAGCAAAGATATTGTGAAAGGGAACGGATTTGACGAAGTTTATAGAAAGATGATTTGACGATACTACCTATATGTTCGTGAAAAGTTAATTTACTGTCAAATATAACTCCTAGGATTTTAATGGTATTAACCAATTGCAGAGGAATATTTTTTATAGTACCGTATTTTTTCGCATATAACGCGTGCGTTATACGTGGTTTTTACAAACCGCGCATACCCTTGCGCGTTATACGCGTGAGCGCGTTGTACAAAACTTTTTTTACATAGTTCTCCCCCGACGTCCGATTCACCCCCCCCCCCCACAGGACCGCTCGCACCCCCACCCCGAAGGACCGCTCGCATGCATCCGCACCCCGAAGGACCGCTCGCACGCACTCCCACCCGCACCCCCAGCCTGAAGGACCGCTCGCACCCCCACAGCCTCCGGACCCCCCCATCATGTAGAAGCTCCTACCGGTGTCCTGCTGCTTCCTCTTGGCGGTCCCGACACGATCGGGGCAAGAGGGAGCTTAAGCCCTTTTGCCCCAGCCAACCGCGGCACCCCCGACACGATCGGGGCAAGAGGGAGCTCAAGCCCTCTTGCCCCCCCGACTCCCCGACACGATCGGGGCAAAAGGGAGCCCAAGCCCTCTTGCCCCGCCGACTCCCCAACTCCCCGACAATATCGGGCCAGGAGGGAGCCCAAGTCCTCCTGGCTCTGGTGACCCCCCCCCCCGCTAGTTGTTCAGGCCAGGAGGGAGCCCAAGTCCTCCTGGCCCTGGCGACCCCCCCCCCCGCTAGTTGTTCAGGCCAGGAGGGAGCCCAAACCCTCCTAGCCACGGCGACCCCCTACCCCCACCCCGCACTACATTATAGGCAGGAGGGATCCCAGGCCCTCCTGCCCTCGACGCAAACCCCCCTCACCCCAACGACTGCCCCCCCCCAAGAACCGCCCCCCCCAGCCGACCCGCGACCCCCCTGGCCAACCCCCACCCCCCTTCCCCGTACCTTTGTGTAGTTGGCCGGACAGACGGGAGCCAAACCCGCCTGTCCGGCAGGCAGCCAACGACGGAATGAGGCCGGATTGGCCCATCTGTCCCAAAGCTCCGCCTACTAGTGGGGCCTAAGGCGCCTGGGCCAATCAGAATAGGCCCGGGAGCCTTAGGTCCCTCCTGGGGGCGGGGCCTTGGACACATGGTCGGGTTGGGCCCATGTGTCTCAGGCACATTTAGGATAAATGGAGGAATTAGATCTGCTTTGGAACCCTTAATATTGATGGACTTAAGTATGGATTCTAATTCTTTGAGACTAGGCAAATTAAAATGGGTACATGTAGAGTATGATAAATTTGTGATAGGATGATCATGTTCAATTATAGGCTGCTGTTTTATGAAAGATTTTCTAATATTCTTAATTTTTTCAGTAAAATGATCTGCAAGATCCTGAGCAGTCGGTAATGAATTGTGAGCTTGTGTTTGCTGCTTTTTTGTAGGTGTTAATGAATTTAGTAACGTGTAAAGTACTGATGGATTTTTGGCTTTTAGTATTTTTCCCGAATAGAATTTTGCTTTTGTTTGGTTGATTTTTAATTTATAAGATTTTGAGTGTTCTTTAAATAATTGAGTGTTTACATGTGTTTTATTTTTCCTCCATTTGCGTTCTATAGATCTAAGCTGTTTTTTCATAAGGGCGAGGTCAGCTGTATATCATGAGTTTTGAAGTCTTTGTGCAGAGATTATTTTAGTTTGAAATGGAGCATGCTCATCTAATAATGTATTTATGGAAGAAACCCATTGGGTTAGTAGGTCTTCCACATCAATGTTTTTTGAATCGGAGAAATCAAGCTTGAATGATAAACTAATTAACTCAAAAGTGAGGTTATTAAAATCTCTGATACATAGCGTCCGATGTTCAGAGCGAGGCGTATTGCGGAAAGTGGAGTATGTTATAGAAATTAGAAAATGGTCAGACCATTGAACTGGCAAAGATGAATTTACAGCATAGTTTGAAATTGAAGAACTACCGTATTTTCTCGCATATAATGCGCGCGTTATACTTGGTTTTTACGTACCGCGCACACCCTTGCGCGTTATACGCGTGAGCGCGTTGTACAAAATTTTTTTTACATAGTTCCCCCCACGTCTGATTCACACACACACCCCCCCCGCAGGACCGCTCGCACCCCCACCCCGAAGGACCGCTCGCACGCACCCGCACCCCCACCCCGAAGGACCGCTCGCACGCACTCCCACCCTCACCCCCACCCTGAAGGACCGCTCGCACCCCCACAGCCTCCCGACCCCCCCCCCATCATGTAGAAGCTCCTACCGGTGTCCTGCTGCTTCCTCTTGGCGGTCCCGACACGATCGGGGCAAGAGGGAGCTCAAGCCCTCTTGCCCCAGCCAACCGCGGCACCCCCGACACGATCGGGACAAGAGGGAGCTCAAGCCCTCTTGCCCCCCTGACTCCCCGACACGATCAGGGCAAAAGGAAGCCCAAGCCCTCTTTCCCCGCCGACTCCCCAACTCCCCGACAATATCGGGCCAGGAGGGAGCCCAAACCCTCCTGGCCACGGTGACCCCCCTAAACCCACCCCGCACTACATTACGGGCAGGAGGGATCCCAGGCCCTCCTGCCCTCGACGCAAACCCCCCTCCCCCCAACGACCGCCCCCCCCAAGAACCTCCGACCGCCCCCCCAGCCGACCCGCGACCCCCCTGGCCGACCCCCACGACACCCCCACCCCCCTTCCCCGTACCTTTGTATAGTTGGCCGGACAGACGGGAGCCAAACCCGCCTGTCCGGCAGGCAGCCAACGACGGAATGAGGGCGGATTGGCTCATCCGTCCCAAAGCTCCACCTACTGGTGGGGCCTAAGGCGCCTGGGCCAATCAGAATAGGCCCGGGAGCCTTAGGTCCCACCTGGGGGCGGGGCCTGAGGCACATGGGCTCAACCCGACCATGTGCCCAAGGCCCCGCCCCCAGGAGGGACCGGGCCTATTCTGATTGGCCCAGGCGCCTTAGGCCCCACCAGTAGGCGGAGCTTTGGGACGGATGGGCCAATCCGGCCTCATTCCGTCGTTGGCTGCCTGCCGGACAGGCGGGTTTGGCTCCCGTCTGTCCGGCCAATTATACAAAGGTACGGGGAAGGGGGGTGGGGGTGTCGTGGGGGTCGGCCAGGGGGGTCGCGGGTCGGCTGGGGGGGCGGTCGGAGGTTCTTGGGGGGGGCGGTCGTTGGGGGGAGGGGGGTTTGCGTCGAGGGCAGGAGGGCCTGGGATCCCTCCTGCCCGTAATGTAGTGCGGGGTGGGGGGAGGGGGTCGCCGTGGCCAGGAGGGTTTGGGCTCCCTCCTGGCCCGAACAACTAGCGGGGGGGGGTCGCAAGAGCCAGGAGGACTTGGGCTCCCTCCTGGCCCGATATTGTCGGGGAGTTGGGGAGTCGGCGGGGAAAGAGGGCTTGGGCTCCCTTTTGCCCCGATCGTGTCGGGGAGTCGGGGGGGCAAGAGGGCTTGAGCTCCCTCTTGCCCCGATCGTGTCGGGGGTGCCGCGGTTGGCTGGGGCAAGAGGGCTTGAGCTCCCTCTTGCCCCGATTGTGTCAGGTGTGCTGCGGTTGGCTGGGGCAAGAGGGCTTGAGCTCCCTCTTGCCCCGATCGTGTCGGGGAGTCTGGACCGCTAAGAGGAAGCAGCACGACACCGGTAGGAGCTTCTACATGATGGGGGGGTCGGGAGGCTGTGGGGGTTCGAGCGGTCCTTCAGGGTGGGGGTGTGGGTGCGGGTGGGAGTGCGTGCGAGCGGTCCTTCGGGGTGGGGTTGCGGGTGCGTGCGTGCGAGCGGTCCTTCGGGGTGGGGGTGCGAGCGGTCCTGGGGGGGTGTGAATCGGACGTCGGGGGGGGGCATCAGGCTTTCAGGGTGGGGACAGGACTTCAAGGGGGAGAGGAGAGTCGGGCGGGCGAAAGGAGAGTCGGGGTGGCCAGAAGAGAGTCGGGGAGGGCGAAAGGAGAGTCAGGAGGCGACGGGAGAGTCGGGCAGCATGCGCGGTATACGGGTGTGCGCGGTATATAAAAATTTCTGTACATAAATTTGTGTTTTTTGCGCGCTATACCCGTGTGCACATTTTACACGGGTGCGCGTTATCTATGTGAAAATACGGTAGGTACTATGGCCATATCTAATATATGACCTGCTTGATGAGTTGGCTGTATTAATAGAGGATATAGATCTAAATAGTTAATTTGGGATAATACAGTTTTGGTGTAGTTGTTAGTAAGATCGTCGAAGTGAATGTTGAAATCTCCCAAAATTAATGGGTTTAGCGTAGAGGAACCAAAGTCAAAGAAAAGAGACTGTAAATGATTAAGAGTTTCAGTGTTGATAGGTGGTGGTATATATAATAAAAGTATATCTGTTTTTGGCCTAGTTTGAATGGAAAATTGTAAATATTCAATGTGAGGGTTTAAGGAAGAATCAGTTTTATTTAGAAATGCATTCAGCCAATTTAATGGATTCGGGAGCGGGGGGGGGGGGGTGAATTTCCCTGGATTGACTCCAAATCTTATCTGACTCAATTTCAAACTTTTTAATAATTTATTCCCTTACCTCCCCATGCCAAATTTGGTCCCAGTTAAATTATGAGAGCTATTTTGTCCACACAGTTGTTGTCAAATATCATTTTTCCAACATTCTGTTGTACTGGAAAGAATAAAAAAGATCAAATTGGACCATCCATTCTACCCAGTTATTTTTCCACTTAGATTAGATAAAATATCATAAATAACTATATACAACACAACTGCTTTTCTACCTATCAATCCAAAGCATGCTCACTTCCATCACCCTTGTTGGTAGGCCATTTCAGGACTTGTCTTCCCCTCTGAATCTTACAAGAAGACCACTATGAAATCCAGTGTCCAGGTCTCCTGCATTTTATTACAGTGGAACGTTATCTGAACTCCAATTATCCGGACCGGTGATGGCATCATTTAAATTCAAAAGTACATGCTAGAGACAGGTTATTAAAGAAAAATACAGCACAATACAAAGATTGGCACAGGCCCACTCAGCAACAACTATTCACTGTCTCCCTTCCCTCCACCAGTGACACAGCATTCTCCCCAGTGTACCTTGGAGGTTTCTGGCAGCTGAAGCGATTCATCCTCACAACCTGTGTTAGCCTCTGTATATTCCCCCGGGAAATGACGTCAGCGAGAGCAGGGATGTGAGTGAGAGTGAAGGAAAACCTTTCCTTTTCCTCCCAACTCCCATGAGGAAAGGTTTCTACGGTACAGTGCTGCTGTTCTCTCTCAAAACAAGAAAATTAAAATGCCAGCAAATTCAAAAAAGGGCTGTTTTGTCATTAAAAGATAAAATGGACATTTTGGAGAAATTAAAAAATGGAGTTTCGGGAAAAAAATTTGCAGAAGAATATGGTTTAGGAATATCAACAATATCCGACATAAAAAGACAAAGTGATGCTATTGTCAACTATGTTGAAAAAGAGGAAGGGAGTTCCAGAAAAACCATGAAAAGGTCAACTAATGAACAGGTAAATAAAGCTCTATATCTATGGTTTTTGCAAAAAAGATCATTAGGCCATCCAATTTCTGGACAATTTTAGATGAAAGGGAAATGTTTTTCAATCAGCAACTTCATGGAGATTCAGAATTCAAAGTCAGCACTGGGTGGCTTTGAAATTTTAAACATTGCCACAGAATCAGGCAGATTGAAATTCATGGTGAAAAACTTTCCGCAAATTTGCCAGCAGCTAATGACTTTCTTGTCCAATTTAATGACATTATCAAAAACTATGATCCTGATTGTGTCTATAATGCAGATGAAATGGGTCTGAATTGAAAATCACTTCCCAGTAAATCTCTGGTTAGTCATAAGGAACAGTCAGCTCCTGGGTTCAAGTCATCCAAAGAATGTGTCGCACTGTTGGTGGGGAGAAATTTAACTGGAAGTCATAAGTTGGAATTATTGCTAATTGGTAAATCTAAAAACCCTCGTACTTTAAAAAATGTACATAAACTCCCACTGTTTTATACAGAAGCCAAAAGAAAGCCTGGATGAATTGTGACATTTTCCTTCACTGGTATGACAACTACTTCATACCGAAAGTGAAAAGAAGGAAACGTAATTTTATCGTTGGATAATGGACCATGACATCCTTCAGCTGAAAACTTAGAGTGAGAGGAAAGTAAATTCAAAGAGCTTTTGCTTCCTCCAAATGTGACATCTGTAATGCAGCCAATGGATCAAGGAGTTATCTTTTCTTTGAAATGACTTTACAGAAAACAGTTGTTACAGAAATGTCTATTGGCTGATATGGATGATGAATGTGGTATGATCCACAAGAATATAAGAATAGCCTATCCTCATGGTGGCCAATCCAGGTCACTAGTACCTGGCTAAAACCCAAAGAGTAGCAACAGGGCCGCCATCAGAAATTTCTGGGCCCCTTACTGAGCAATCCTATTGGGCCCCCCACGCACCCCTTCCCCCCCCGACCCCCCCTTCTTCCATGGGCCGAATACACACATACTTTTCTCTGTCGCCGCACTCTTTGACCAAAAGATTTGTAAGCCTGCAACCACGTCAAGGTAGACTCTTTCAGCAGGGCCCTAACCTAACCTAAACTAATCTATACCTATCTATTCTAAACTAACATATGTCTAATACTGAACTAATAACAAACTAACAAACATCTGCATAATAAATAACTAATAAATAATAGTGCTAGTAGCTATAATTCACTTTTGAATGTAAAATCTCAGTTAAGGATTTCTTTTGACCATTGTAGGCAAGAAGTAGATCACAATTGCACAATATTTTTTGTAACAAGTATTAAATGTGTTTTTATAAATACTGTAAGCTTAATAAATATATCAGAAAAAACTACACATCTGAGCGCATATCTAAATATACACATCTGAGCGCATATCTGAACATACACATCTGACTGTATATGTGAGCGCATATCTAAACATACACATCTGAACGCATATCTGAACATACACATCTGTATGATCCCATCCTCCTCAGCTTGCCTATAGCTGCATCATGCATGTTAAAAATGTACGATATGTTGATATGTGCACCTTCCTTCCTTCCCATCCATCCTCCTCAGCCTGTCTTTACACATCCACAGCTGCATGTTAATGATGATGTATATGTTATGATGATAAATAAGTGCATATGAGCACATCATTAACATGCAGCTATGGATGAATATATAATGATGTTATGAGTGTGCACCTCTTCCTTCCTATCCTCCTCAGCATGTCACATACAGCATGTTACATTACACAGACTTTGTGTAATGTAACATGCTGTATGTGACATGCTAAGGAGGATAGGAAGGAAGAGGTGCACACTCATAACATCATTATATATTCATGAATCAATCTGATAATCATCACCACCAGGCTGTGTGTGTTATGGAATGGAGGAAGAAAGGTGCATGTTTAAATTGCGCGGGGACAGAAATCCCACCCGTCCCCGCGAGGAATCCCTCCGTCCCCGCGAGGAATCCCCTCTGTCCCCGCGAGGAATCCCCTCCGTCCCCGCCTGTCCCTATAAACTACAGAAATAGTTATTTCATTTAATTATGCTACTGAATTAAAAGCTCTGGTAGAAACCCATTTAAAAATAAGCAACAAGACTTTATTAATTTGGAAATATTAATTGGGAAGAATACATACTTTGTAAACGGGTTTCTACCAGAGCCTCTAATGTTTATAAATTTTTATCAACACAACTAATATACTACTTTATCCTGAAGCAAAAAAAAAATAATAATAATTTTTTTCCTACCTTTGTTGCCTGGTTTCTGCTTTCCTCATGTTCTCATTTAATTCCTTCCATGCACTGTCTCTCTTCTTTCTGCGTCTTCCATTTGCTCTGTTACTTTGCCTCTCCCTGTCTTCCCCATGTCCTTTCAGCGTCCTTCTCCCCCCTCGGTCTTCCCCATGTCCTTTCAGCATCCTTCTCCCCCCCTCTGTCTTCCCAATGTCCTTTCAGCATCCTTCTCCCCCCTCTGTCTTCCCCATGTGCTTTCAGGGTCCTTCTCCCCCCTGTCTTCCCCATGTCCTTTCAGCGTCCTTCTCCCCCCCTGTCTTCCCCATGCCCTTTCAGCGTCCTTCTCCCCCATCTTCCCATGTCCTTTCAGCTTCCTTCTCCCCCTCTGTCTTCCCCATGTCCTTTCAGCATCCTTCTCCCCCCTCTGTTTTCCCCATGTCCTTTCAGCGTCCTTCTCCCCCCTCTGTCTTCCCCATGTCCTTTAAGCGTCCTTCTCCCCCCTCTGTCTTCCCCATGTCCTTTCGGCGTCCTTCTCCCCCCTCTGTCTTCCCCATGTCCTTTCAGTGTCCTTCTCCCCATTTGTCTTCCCCATGTGCTTTCAGCGTCCTTCTCCCCCCTGTCTTCCCCATGTCCTTTCAGCGTCCTTCTCCCCCCCTGTCGTCCCCATGTCCTTTCAGCGTCCTTCTCCAACCCTTTGTCTTCCCCATGTCCTTTCAGCGTCCTCCCCCCCTTCCCGGCTTCCCCATGTCCTTTCAGGGTCCTTCTCCCCCCTCTGTCTTCCCCATGTGCTTTCAGCGTCCTTCTCCCCCCCTGTCTTCCCCATGCCCTTTCAGCGTCCTTCTCCCCCCATCTTCCCATGTCCTTTCAGCTTCCTTCTCCCCCTCTGTCTTCCCCATGTCCTTTCAGCGTCCTTCTCCCCCTCTGTCTTCCCCATGTCCTTTCCGCGTCCTTCTCCCCCCTCTGTCTTCCCCATGTCCTTTCAGCGTCCTTCTCCCCCCTCTGTCTTCCCCATGTCCTTTCAGCATCCTTCTCCCCCCTCTATCTTCCCCATGTCCTTTCAGCGTCCTTCTCCCCCTCTGTCTTCCCCATGTCCTTTCAGCGTCCTTCTCCCCCTCTGTCTTCCCCATGTCCTTTCAGCATCCTTCTCCCCCCTCTGTCTTCCCCATGTCCTTTCAGCGTCCTTCTCCCCCCTCTGTCTTCCCCATGTCCTTTCAGCGTCCTTCTCCCCCCTCTGTCTTCCCCATGTCCTTTCAGCGTCTTCCCCCCTGTGTTCCCCATATCCTTTCAGGGTCCTTCTCCCCCCTCTGTCTTCCCCATATCCTTTCAGCGTCCTCCCCCCTGTTTTCCCCATGCCCTTTCAGCGTCCTTCTCCCCCCTCTGTCTTCCCCATGCCCTTTCAGCGTCCTTCTCCCCCCTCTGTCTTCCCCATGTCTTTTCAGCGTCCTTCTCCCCCTCTGTCTTCCCCATGTCTTTTCAGCGTCCTTCTCCCCCCTCTGTCTTCCCCATGTCCTTTCAGCGTCCTTCTCCCCCCTCTGTCTTCCCCATGTCCTTTCAGCGTCCTTCTCCCCCTCTGTCTTCCCCATGTCCTTTCAGCGTCCTTCTCCCCCCTCTGTCTTCCCCATGTTCTTTCAGCGTCCTTCTCCCCCCTCTGTCTTCCCCATGTCCTTTCAGCGTCCTTCTCCCCCCTCTGTCTTCCCCATGTCCTTTCAGCGTCCTTCTCCCCCCTGTCTTCCCCATGTCCTTTCAGCATCCTTCTCCCCCCTGTCGTCCCCATGTCCTTTCAGCGTCCTTCTCCAACCCTTTGTCTTCCCCATGTCCTTTCAGCGTCCTTCTCCCCCCCTTCCCGTCTTCCCCATGTCCTTTCAGGGTCCTTCTCCCCCTCTGTCTTCCCCATGTGCTTTCAGCGTCCTTCTCCCCCCCTGTCTTCCCCATGCCCTTTCAGCATCCTTCTCCCCCCATCTTCTCATGTCCTTTCAGCTTCCTTCTCCCCCTCTGTCTTTCCCATGTCCTTTCAGCGTCCTTCTCCCCCCTCTGCCTTCCCCATGTCCTTTCCGCGTCCTTCTCCCCCCTCTGTTTTCCCCATGTCCTTTCAGCGTCCTTCTCCCCCCTCTGTCTTCCCCATGTCCTTTCAGCGTCCTTCTCCCCCCCTGTCTTCCCCATGTCCTTTCAGCGTCCTCCCCCCCTCTGTCTTCCCCATGTCCTTTCAGCGTCCTTCTCCCCCCCCCTGTCTTCCCCATGTGCTTTCAGCGTCCTTCTCCCCCCCTGTCTTCCCCATGTGCTTTCAGCGTCCTTCTCCCCCTCTGTCTTCCCCATGCGCTTTCAGCGTCCTTCTCCACCCCTGTCTTACCCATGCCCTTTCAGGGTCCTTCTCCCCCCTCTGTCTTCCCCATGTCCTTTCAGCGTCCTCCCCCCCTCTGTCTTCCCCATGTCCTTTCAGCATCCTTCTCCCCCCCCTTCCCGTCTTCCCCATGTCCTTTCAGGGTCCTTCTCCCCCCTCTGTCTTCCCCATGTGCTTTCAGCGTCCTTCTCCCCCCCTGTCTTCCCCATGCCCTTTCAGCGTCCTCCCCCCATCTTCCCATGTCCTTTCAGCTTCCTTCTCCCCCTCTGTCTTCCCCATGTTCTTTCAGCGTCCTTCTCCCCCCTCTGTCTTCCCCATGTCCTTTCAGCGTCCTTCTCCCCCTCTGTCTTCCCCATGTCCTTTCAGCTTCCTTCTCCCCCTCTGTCTTCCCCATGTCCTTTCAGCGTCCTTCTCCCCCTCTGTCTTCCCCATGTCCTTTCAGCGTCCTTCTCCCCCCTCTGTCTTCCCCATGTCCTTTCAGCGTCCTTCTCCCCCCTCTGTCTTCCCCATGTCCTTTCAGCGTACTTCTCCCCCCTCTGTCTTCCCCATGTCCTTTCAGCGTCCTTCTCCCCCCTCTGTCTTCCCCATGTCCTTTCAGCGTCCATCTCCCCCTCTGTCTTCCCCATGTCCTTTCAGCGTCCTTCTCCCCCCTCTGTCTTCCCCATGTCCTTTCAGCGTCCTTCTCCAACTTTGTCTTCCCCATGTGCTTTCAGCGTCCTTCTCCCCCCCTGTCTTCCCCATGTGCTTTCAGCGTCCTTCTCCCCCACTGTCGTCCCCATGTCCTTTCAGCGTCCTTCTCCACCCCTTTGTCTTCCCCATGTCCTTTCAGGGTCCTTCTCCCCCCTCTGTTCCCCATGCGCTTTCAGCGTCCTTCTCCACCCCTGTCTTCCCCATGCCCTTTCAGCGTCCTTCTCCCCCCTCTGTCTTCCCCATGTCCTTTCAGCGTCCTCCCCCCCTCTGTCTTCCCCATGTCCTTTCAGCATCCTTCTCCCACCCTTCCCATCTTCCCCATGTCCTTTCAGGGTCCTTCTCCCCCCTCTGTCTTCCCCATGTGCTTTCAGCGTCCTTCTCCCCCCCTGTCTTCCCCATGCCCTTTCAGTGTCCTTCTCCCCCCATCTTCCCATGTCCTTTCAGCTTCCTTCTCCCCCTCTGTCTTCCCCATGTCCTTTCAGCGTCCTTCTCCCCCCTCTGTCTTCCCCATGTCCTTTCAGCTTCCTTCTCCCCCTCTGTCTTCCCCATGTCCTTTCAGCGTCCTTCTCCCCCCTCTGTCTTCCCCATGTCCTTTCAGCGTCCTTCTCCCCCCTCTGTCTTCCCCATGTCCTTTCAGCGTCCTTCTCCCCCCTCTGTCTTCCCCATGTCCTTTCAGCGTCCTTCTCCCCCCTCTGTCTTCCCCATGTCCTTTCAGCGTCCTTCTCCCCCCTCTGTCTTCCCCATGTCCTTTCAGCGTCCTTCTCCCCCCTCTGTCTTCCCCATGTCCTTTCAGCGTCCTTCTCCCCCCTCTGTCTTCCCCATGTCCTTTCAGCGTCCTTCTCCCCCCTCTGTCTTCCCCATGTCCTTTCAGCGTCCTTCTCCCCCCTCTGTCTTCCCCATGTCCTTTCAGCGTCCTTCTCCCCCCTCTGTCTTCCCCATGTCCTTTCAGCGTCCTTCTCCCCCCTCTGTCTTCCCCATGTCCTTTCAGCGTCCTTCTCCCCCCTCTGTCTTCCCCATGTCCTTTCAGCGTCCTTCTCCCCCCTCTGTCTTCCCCATGTCCTTTCAGCGTCCTTCTCCCCCCTCTGTCTTCCCCATGTCCTTTCAGCGTCCTTCTCCCCCCTCTGTCTTCCCCATGTCCTTTCAGCGTCCTTCTCCCCCCTCTGTCTTCCCCATGTCCTTTCAGCGTCCTTCTCCCCCCTCTGTCTTCCCCATGTCCTTTCAGCGTCCTTCTCCCCCCTCTGTCTTCCCCATGTCCTTTCAGCGTCCTTCTCCCCCCATCTTCCCATGTCCTTTCAGGGTCCTTCTCCCCCCTCTGTCTTCCCCATGTGCTTTCAGCGTCCTTCTCCCCCCCTGTCTTCCCCATTCCCTTTCAGCGTCCTCCCCTCATCTTCCCATGTCCTTTCAGCGTCCTTCTCCACCCCTTTGTCTTCCCTATGTCCTTTCAGCGTCCTTCTCCCCCATCTTCCCATGTCCTTTCAGCGTCCTCCACCCCTTTGTCTTCCCCATGTCCTTTCAGGGTCCTTCTCCCCCCTCTGTCTTCCCCATGCGCTTTCAGCGTCCTCCCCCCATCTTCCCATGTCCTTTCAGCATCCTTCTCCACCCCTTTGTCTTCCCCATGTCCTTTCAGGGTCCTTCTCCCTCCTCTGTCTTCCCCATGTGCTTTCAGCGTCCTTCTCCACCCTGTCTTCCCCATGTCCTTTCAGCGTCCTTCTCCACCCCTTTGTCTTCCCTATGTCCTTTCAGCGTCCTTCTCCACCCCTTTGTCTTCCCTATGTCCTTTCAGCGTCCTTCTCCACCCCTTTGTCTTCCCTATGTCCTTTCAGCGTCCTTCTCTACCCCTTTATCTTCCCCAGTGCTTTCAGCGGCCTTCTCCCCCCTCAGTTTTACCCATTTCCCTTAAGCGTCTTTTCTTCTCCACTCCACCTTTCCTCCCTTTCTCCCTCCCTGCCCCTTACCTTTGTGGCGCTTCCCCACCCAACCGACAACAGAACAGGCCCAGTCGGACAAACCTCCCTGCCCTGTAGCCACAAATCTAAATTACCTTCTTACAGCAGCTGGAGTATTGAAGCTGCTGTAAGAAGGTAATTTAGATTCGCGGCTGCAGGGCAGGGAGGTTTGTCGGCCGGGCCTGTTGTCAGTCGGTCGGGAGATGCGCCACAAGGCTAAGGGGACCTGACCGGCTGTGCACACTCCCCCCCCTGGGCCCCATGGCTGCACCCAGGGCGGACCGCCCCCCCCCCCCCCTTCGGTACACGACTGCCTTTTCCCTAACTGCCCTGCCGCAAGCAGCCGACCGGAAGTCTTCCCAATGTCAGCGCTGATGTCGGAGGAAGGGAGGGCTTTGCTTAAGCCCTCCCTCCGACGTCAGCGCAGACATCGGGAAGACTTCCGGTCGGCTGTGTGCTGCGGCAGGGCAGGTAAGGAGAAGGAGAGGAGACTATGCTTGCGACCCTGGGGGAGCCCGGGCCCCCTGTCGGCTCCGGGCCCCTGAATGCAGGACTGGTAGTACTGCCCTGATGGCAGCCCTGAGTAGCAACATTCCATGCAAGCATTCCAGGGCAAGCAGTGACTTCCCCATGTCTTTCTCAATAACAACTATAAACTTTTCCTCCAGGAACTTGTCCAAACTTTTCTTAAAACCAGCTACACTATCCACTTTCACCATAACCTGTAACTTCAAGTGTCCCCTAGTCCTTGTAATTTTTGACAGAGTGAAAAATCGATCCACTTGTACCCATTCTATTCCACTCAGGATTTTCTACACTTCAATCGTATCTCCCCTCAGCCGTCTATTTTCCAAGCTGAAAAGCCCTAACCTTTTAATCTTTCCTCATACGAGAGGAGTTCCATCGCCTTTATCATCTTGGTCGCTCTTCTTTGAACCTTTTCTAGTGCTGCTATATCTTTCTTGAGACAGGAGACCAGAATTGAACACAATACTCCAGGTGAGATTGCACCATGGAGCGATACAGAGACATTATAACATTCTTAGTCTTGTTAACCATTCCTTTTTTAATCCTAGCATCTTGTTTGCTTTTTTGGCAACAGCCGCACATTGAACGGAAGGTTTCATCATATTATCTACAATGACAGATCCTTTTCTTGGGCACTAACCCCCAAGGTGGACCTTAGCATCCGGTAACTGTGATTCGGGTTATTCTTCCCAATGTGCATTACTTTGCATTTGTCCACATTAAATTTCATCTGCCGCTTGGACGCCCAGTCTTCCAATTTCCTAAGGTCTGCCTGCAATTTTTCACAATCTGCATGCGTTTTAACAACTTTGAACAGTTTAGTGTCATCTACAAATTTAATCACCTCACTCGTTCCAATTTCCAGATCATTTATAAATAAGTTAAATAGCACCGGTCCCAGTACAGATCTCTGTGGCACTCCACTGTTTACTCTCCTCCATTGAGAAAAATTACCATTTAACCCTACTCTCTGTTTTCTATCCAATAACCAATTCCTAATCCACAACTGAACTTTGCCACCTATCCCATGACTCTGATTTTCTCAGGAGCCTCTCATGAGGAACTTTGTCAAAAGCTTTCTGAAAATCTAGATACACTACATCAACCGGCTCACCTTTATCCACATGTTTATTCACACTTTCAAAGAACTCAAGCAAATTGGTGAAGCAAGATCTCCCTCGACTGAACCCATACTGATTCTCTCATTAAATCATGTTTGTCTACGTGTTCCAGTTTTATTTTTTATAATTGTTTCCACTATTTTGCTGGTGCTTAGAAATCCAATTAAAAATCAAACCCTAAAAAAATGCATGGAACATTAACAAATCAGAAAGACATGGTGATGGAGAAGATGATGATGTCCTTAAAAACATTGCAGAGAATGTCAGCCAATGGATATGCAGTGATGCTAATGATCCAGGGTATCAGATCGTAACAGATGATGAACATAAGAACTGCCATCTCCGGATCAGACCCATGGTCCATCAAGTCCGGCGATCCGCACACGCGGAGGCCCAGTCAGGTATATTGTGGAATCAGTACAATACAAGGAACAAGAGGAATCAAAAACTGATGACGACCAGCAGGTTACTGCTGATGTGGGACCAACACATGCAGAAGTCTTTGAATGTTTCAATACAGCAGTAACTTGGCTAGAAAAGCAGGAAGAGAGCAGTGTGACCCAGCTCCTTTGTCTGAAAAGCCTATGTGATCTTGCAGCACAAAAACATTAGCACTAAAGCAATTAAGAATTACTTCCTTTCTTACAAATACAGTATTGCAGTTTGGTATTTTCTTTCCCTTGTTGAAAATGAAAAAAAATGTTCAACATGTAACACTCAGAATACACATATGTGCTCTGTTTAAAAAGATACTGTATATTCAAGCAGTAGTATATGTACTACAAATAAAACACTGTTCTGTAGTTTGGTATTGTTGAAAATGAAAAATAATGTTCAACATGCAACGCTCAGAATGTGTGCTCTGTTCAAAAAGATATGTCCAATCATCCAGATTTCCCTTTATCTGTACTTCCCTCTGCCGAGGTAAGTCCAGATTATCGGCATGCCACTGAATCAAGTTTTCACTTACCAAAACTAACAAAATCATTGTCCAAAACATGTTGCATGCTCTTTAAAATTTAGTTTTAATCATGATCAAGCCATAGGTTACTCTTGAAACTTCTTTCAAGCCCTTTGACAGAAGGAAAGATATCCTGCCCAAGAATTGCACTTAGACTTCAGGAAGATCGGATGACAATCTAATGCCAGTTTTTAAAAAGTTCTTTAGGGGGATCCAAGAAACTGTGGACCAGTGAGTGTGACATTGGGACTGGCTAAAATAGTAAAAGCTATAAGAACAGAACTATTGGACATATGTAACCATCTCTGGAACAAAGTTACTAAAGTTGCCAGAAAGAAAAAATGAGGTTTAATGATTTCTGTTAGAGCAAATTCGCTGTGGCTATAGTGTTCTTAGAACCTTCCGAAATCAAATACAGCAAACCACACAAAAACAGAAGGTCAAAACAGTTTTCAATATAGACTTCTTCAGCTAAAGCATTAGCTCTTAACTCATGGACCTCAGTAGTGCCATTCCATGCTATTAAACTTTAAGCATGCAAGACCCCTGATCGTCATTGGTCCCATGTAATTGTAATCATTTTTTAATAGTTTTTACTTTTAGTTTATAATATATTTAGAAAACATATAACTTATCTTTTTAGCTACGCGGGTGGGGGTACGCACTCCGACGTAGACTACGTTTCGCCCTTTCGGGCTGTATCAAGGAATCCCCCTGCAGAATATTAGAAATAGTAATATCATTATAATGTCATTTTACTATAATATATTGCACTTTAGTAATACTAACATAGCTCTAAGTTACCTCAAATATTCCAGCTCATGCTCCCCGCGTCAGATTTACAAACAGGAAACATGGCCGCGGCGTTCACATCTTTAAATCTCCTAACTACTCCCAGAACGTGATGACATCGAACTTAACGTAAAAACGCCCCCCTGTTCTTATTTAGCCTCATATTAAGGTCGCCCATTCTATTTCGGCATTCAAACCAGCGGGAATCACTGAATTTAAAGAAAAAATCCATTTTTGTTCCCTGTAGTTTAATTTACTTTTAGAGTCGCCACCCTCCCATCCCACATGAACCTGATCTATAACCCTCCATCTTAGATCCATAATATTGTGATTATTATCCCTCCAGTGTTGTACAAGGGGTGCCTCAAGATTACCAGTGTTTATGCGAGATTTGTGCTCGGTCAGGCGAACACTAATCTTCCGACTAGTCCTTCCAATATACAAAAGTTGACATGGACATTGTATCATATACACGACCATTGAACTTTGACAGGAGGTGTTAGAAAAAGCATGATATACTTTATTCGTCCCAGGATGTCTCCAGGAAGAACCAGTAATGGCGTATTCACACCATTGGCAGTCATTACATGTTGAATGCTCAAAAGTAGAAGATTCATCTCTTATTTTAATTTCAAACTTATGTTGAGATAAAATCTCTCCTACAGTTCTCCCTCTCCTATAGGAAGCAATAGGGAGGTTTTGAAACTGAGGATTAAGTTGTAATATTGACCAGTGACATTTCACGATCTCAAAAAAAGGAATACTCAAGGTAGTATAAGGAAGCACCATAATAACACGGTCTTCCTGAGTTTCAATCTGTTGATCATTATCCCTAAGTAAAAGAGCCCGTTGGGCAAATTTAGCTCTTAGATAAGCTTTACGAATGGCTTTTTTGGGATAACCCCTTTTAAAAAAACGTTCACCTAGAATCTTAGACTGCTTTTCAAACTCCTCCTGAAATGAACAGAGCTTTCGAATTCGCAAAAATTGACTGGTAGGGATATTAAATTTTAGGAAATATAGATGAAAACTAGTAAAGTGGAGAAAATGATTTTTGTCCACTTCCTTCCTATATAGGGTAGTATACAGTTGATGATTTATATCTCTCTTTATTAGTATATCCAAAAATGGAATATTATCACAATGATGGGTCATAGTAAAAGATAAATGAGGGTTAAGGGAGTTTAGCCAACCCAAAAATACTTGCAGCTCGGATTCGGATCCGTCCCAAAAAATCAGAATATCGTCTAGATATCTTTTCCACAGAAGGACATGTTTAAAATTTTGAGCAGGATACACTTGCTGTTGTTCAAATTTTTCAACATAGAGACTTGCCACAGAGGGTGCCAAAGTCGCTCCCATCGCGACACCCTGTGTTTGATTGTAGAATTCTCCCTTATACCAGAAATAATTCTGGTTTATCACCAGGCGAGCAAGTTTCATCAGCCAGTCCTTATTAAAACGGCCCAAGTCTTTCCTTGTAAGAACCTCCTGTATAACTTCCAAAGCGGCATCCTGGGGGATACAGGTATAAAGGGAAGAAACATCTAGAGTCACAAAAAATGTGACCTTCCTAGTATCCCTCATTTCTTCCAGGATCCGTAACAAATGGGCTGAATCTCTTATATATGAAGCGATGTTCAAAACTTCCGATCTCAAGAAGTAGTCAATAAATTTTGACAGGGGCTCCAACACTGAAAATTTAGTGGAAACAATTGGGCGGCCTGGAGGGGACTGGAGCCTTTTGTGAACTTTAGGAAGCATATAGATTTTGGGAGTTACTGGGCAAGTCTCAATGAGAAAAGCAGATTCCTTCTGGGTAATAAATTTATTCTGAAGACCTTCTTTAACAAGTTGTTCAATATCAGATTTCAAAACTTCCGTCGGATCACCAGATAGCTTCTGATAGGCTTTCTCATCTGCTAGTTGTCGGCAGACCTCAACATCATAAGATTCTCTGTCCTGTATGGTGATTGCTCCACCCTTATCGGCTCTCATGATCATAATATTAGTATTATCTTGGAGCTCTTTCAACGCTATCCCCAAATTCTTAGTAAGATTATATTTCTTTTTTTGAGAGTAGTGTTGTCGTTCCAAAATTTCGAGATCCTGCAATACAAGATCCCTAAACGTAAGGAGAAAAGGTTTAGGAGCTTCACTCGGGCACCATTTAGACGGTCTCTTCAGAATCGACATATCGATATTACAAGAATGTTCATCAAAAAATACCTTCAATTGAAGCTTTCTAAAGAACCTAAAGAAGGCAATTCTCATTTTGAAAGGATTATAATCAACTGTAGGAACAAATCCCAATCCGAATTGTAGCACCTGCGTTTGAATGTCCGAAAGAGAAACAGACGAAAGATTAATAATCAATGCCTCTGATATTGTTTCGATCGTAGGTTTGGACCTGTCTGGTCCCGAGGTTTCTGGGGTGGTTTCCCCCTCCCTTTGGATATCTCGTTTGTTTTTATAGACGAAGTCGAGTAGTCATCAGTACTTGACTGGATACTAGATCCTCCAGTTGTTTCTCCACTACTGCCTTCTGAGCTGGCTGAGGATCCATCAAAAGCCACCTTCCTAGTATTAACATCATTAGCAGATGAGCGCGAAATGCCTCTATTCTTATTTCCCGCAGGTTTCTTCATCCAAGAGTAAACCCTATCGTATTTATAATCACGCTCATCTCTCTGGAACTTTTTGATTTTATTAATTCGCAATGACTCCTTAAAATTAGAGATCATCTCATCCAGATTTTTACGTTTTAATGTTAACTCTTCATCAGCTTGTTGTTCTTGTGAAATCATATTCTCTATGTGTTTAATCTGCTCACGAAGCTCGTTTTCCACATTTGAGGTGGTTTCGATAAGTAGGATCATCAGATCTCGACTGCATCGATTAAGAATTCCAGTCCACTTGTCCATGAACAATTTGTCCATAGTAAAGGTTTTAGGTTCTTTTAAGACACGAAGACCTCTCGGGATCATACTTTTACGAAGATATTGTACAAGTGTACTTTCGTGCAATTCAGCACGAATTAGCCTTTTCCAAACATTCTCCAAATCAGCCCAGGAGCTAGTCATCACTATTTCTCCTCCACCATCTTCCAACAGACATGGTCTAAGTAAAATCTGTTGGAACTGTTCTTCAGAGTAACCTTCAAAACTAGTTTTATGAGCCATATTCTTTTGTCAAACAAATTCGCTGTGGCTATAGTGTTCTTAGAACCTTCCGAAATCAAATACAGCAAACCACACAAAAACAGAAGGTCAAAACAGTTTTCAATATAGACTTCTTCAGCTAAAGCATTAGCTCTTAACTCATGGACCTCAGTAGTGCCATTCCATGCTATTAAACTTTAAGCATGCAAGACCCCTGATCGTCATTGGTCCCATGTAATTGTAATCATTTTTTAATAGTTTTTACTTTTAGTTTATAATATATTTAGAAAACATATAACTTATCTTTTTAGCTACGCGGGTGGGGGTACGCACTCCGACGTAGACTACGTTTCGCCCTTTCGGGCTGTATCAAGGAATCCCCCTGCAGAATATTAGAAATAGTAATATCATTATAATGTCATTTTACTATAATATATTGCACTTTAGTAATACTAACATAGCTCTAAGTTACCTCAAATATTCCAGCTCATGCTCCCCGCGTCAGATTTACAAACAGGAAACATGGCCGCGGCGTTCACATCTTTAAATCTCCTAACTACTCCCAGAACGTGATGACATCGAACTTAACGTAAAAACGCCCCCCTGTTCTTATTTAGCCTTATTTAGCCGTTTTAATAAGGACTGGCTGATGAAACTTGCTCGCCTGGTGATAAACCAGAATTATTTCTGGTATAAGGGAGAATTCTACAATCAAACACAGGGTGTCGCGATGGGAGCGACTTTGGCACCCTCTGTGGCAAGTCTCTATGTTGAAAAATTTGAACAACAGCAAGTGTATCCTGCTCAAAATTTTAAACATGTCCTTCTGTGGAAAAGATATCTAGACGATATTCTGATTTTTTGGGACGGATCCGAATCCGAGCTGCAAGTATTTTTGGGTTGGCTAAACTCCCTTAACCCTCATTTATCTTTTACTATGACCCATCATTGTGATAATATTCCATTTTTGGATATACTAATAAAGAGAGATATAAATCATCAACTGTATACTACCCTATATAGGAAGGAAGTGGACAAAAATCATTTTCTCCACTTTACTAGTTTTCATCTATATTTCCTAAAATTTAATATCCCTACCAGTCAATTTTTGCGAATTCGAAAGCTCTGTTCATTTCAGGAGGAGTTTGAAAAGCAGTCTAAGATTCTAGGTGAACGTTTTTTTAAAAGGGGTTATCCCAAAAAAGCCATTCGTAAAGCTTATCTAAGAGCTAAATTTGCCCAACGGGCTCTTTTACTTAGGGATAATGATCAACAGATTGAAACTCAGGAAGACCGTGTTATTATGGTGCTTCCTTATACTACCTTGAGTATTCCTTTTTTTGAGATCGTGAAACGTCACTGGTCAATATTACAACTTAATCCTCAGTTTCAAAACCTCCCTATTGCTTCCTATAGGAGAGGGAGAACTGTAGGAGAGATTTTATCTCAACATAAGTTTGAAATTAAAATAAGAGATGAATCTTCTACTTTTGAGCATTCAACATGTAATGACTGCCAATGGTGTGAATACGCCATTACTGGTTCTTCCTGGAGACATCCTGGGACGAATAAAGTATATCATGCTTTTTCTAACACCTCCTGTCAAAGTTCAATGGTCGTGTATATGATACAATGTCCATGTCAACTTTTGTATATTGGAAGGACTAGTCGGAAGATTAGTGTTCGCCTGACCGAGCACAAATCTCGCATAAACACTGGTAATCTTGAGGCACCCCTTGTACAACACTGGAGGGATAATAATCACAATATTATGGATCTAAGATGGAGGGTTATAGATCAGGTTCATGTGGGATGGGAGGGTGGCGACTCTAAAAGTAAATTAAACTACAGGGAACAAAAATGGATTTTTTCTTTAAATTCAGTGATTCCCGCTGGTTTGAATGCCGAAATAGAATGGGCGACCTTAATATGAGGCTAAATAAGAACAGGGGGGCGTTTTTACGTTAAGTTCGATGTCATCACGTTCTGGGAGTAGTTAGGAGATTTAAAGATGTGAACGCCGCGGCCATGTTTCCTGTTTGTAAATCTGACGCGGGGAGCATGAGCTGGAATATTTGAGGTAACTTAGAGCTATGTTAGTATTACTAAAGTGCAATATATTATAGTAAAATGACATTATAATGATATTACTATTTCTAATATTCTGCAGGGGGATTCCTTGATACAGCCCGAAAGGGCGAAACGTAGTCTACGTCGGAGTGCGTACCCCCACCCGCGTAGCTAAAAAGATAAGTTATATGTTTTCTAAATATATTATAAACTAAAAGTAAAAACTATTAAAAAATGATTACAATTACATGGGACCAATGACGATCAGGGGTCTTGCATGCTTAAAGTTTAATAGCATGGAATGGCACTACTGAGGTCCATGAGTTAAGAGCTAATGCTTTAGCTGAAGAAGTCTATATTGAAAACTGTTTTGACCTTCTGTTTTTGTGTGGTTTTCTGTTAGAGCAAACCATTTGTTATACAATCCATACCCTATCCTTTCATGTGAAAAATCTTAAAGTTACAGAAGTTCAAACGTAAATTTGCAGACTGCTTGTGAGCCTATAACATGAAACATTGGCCATTTTCAAAATTTGCTCTAGTCACTTTTTTTCTCAGAGATGGTCAAATATAGTTTAAGCTGTCTTACTGGGGAATGCACAAAACTTACCAGTTGTGTAACGATTGTCACTAAACTGGTTTGACAAGTTTAGCAATCAATCGGATTGGATTCCCCAATGCACAAAACTGCTTTCCGTTCATTATCTAATCCAATTCATGCAAAATAGCCAAGCGACTGATGAACTAACATCACTTGGCTATTTAACATCGGGTTTTACCGATTGCAAAATCCGATTGCTCTAGATGGGGAGGAGTCTAAGGCCCTGATTGGCTCAGATGCCTCAAGCCCTTCCCCTTGGAGGGATCTTAGGCATCTGAGCCAATCAGGGACTCCCTTAGGCTCCCTCTATATCCTTAAGTCTACACTCCCTTCTATCCGGCATACAGAAGAAGCCTAAGGAAGTCCCTGATTGGCTCAAACGCCTAAGATCCCTCCCAATGGGAGGGGCCTCAGGCATATGAGCCAATCAGGGCCTAAGGCCTGCATTGCAGATGGCGGCTGGCAGAGGGGCGGGAGGGACTGACTGAGCACGCCTCCTGATCCCAACTTAAAGATACCAGGGAAGAGGGTGGCTGGAGAGGGGGGGCGATGGAAGGTGGCCTCCAGTGGAAGGAGGGAGTGGGTATCCATCCTGCCATATTTCAGTTTGGTAGGGGGGGAGGGAGTGTCCGGTGGCAGGAGGGAGTGGGCATTCCTCCTGTCTTTTTAATTGGGGGGGGGGGGGTGGCTCGGGGTTACCAGCACAGTGGGGGGCATGGCATGGGGGGTCTTTTTTTTCTTAATTGGACAGGTTGTGCATGTTTAACACATGCACATCTGTGCCTTTAAAAAAAACAAACCAGAAGCCCTAACAACAGTGACAGTGTCGCTGCTCTTAGGGTTGTGTGCATTGAATCAGTCGCGTTTACATGCAAATGATTTGCATGAAAACTTAATAGTGCATCGATTGCTTTTGGGAGAATCGGCCAACAGTGATCGAGCCGCTATCTTTGTACATCTAGCCCTTAATGAACAAAAGTTAACATAGTAACATAGTAGATGACGGCAGATAAAGACCCGAATGGTCCATCCAGTCTGCCCAACCTGATTCAATTTAAATTTTTTTTTTTTTCTTCTTAGCTATTTCTGGGCGAGAATCCAAAGCTTTTCCCGGTACTGTGCTTGGGTTCCAACTGCCGAAATCTCTGTTAAGACTTACTCCAGCCCATCTACACCCTCCCAGCCATTGAAGCCCTCCCCTGCCCATCCTCCTCCAAACGGCCATGCACAGACACAGACTGTACAAGTCTGCCCAGTAACTGGCCTAGTTCAATCTTTAATATTATTTTCTGATTCTAAATCTTCTGTGTTCATCCCACGCTTCTTTGAACTCAGTCACAGTTTTACTCTCCACCACCTCTCTCGGGAGCGCATTCCAGGCATCCACCACCCTCTCCGTAAAGTAGAATTTCCTAACATTGCCCCTGAATCTACCACCCCTCAACCTCAAATTATGTCCTCTGGTTTTACCATTTTCCTTTCTCTGGAAAAGATTTTGTTCTACGTTAATACCCTTTAAGTATTTGAACGTCTGAATCATATCTCCCCTGTCTCTCCTTTCCTCTAGGGTATATATATTCAGGGCTTCCAGTCTCTCCTCATACGTCTTCTGGCACAAGCCTCCTATCATTTTCGTTGCCCTCCTCTGGACCGCCTCAAGTCTTCTTACGTCTTTCGCCAGATACGGTCTCCAAAACTGAACACAATACTCCAAGTGGGGCCTCACCAATGACCTGTACAGGGGCATCAACACCTTCTTCCTTCTACTGACTACGCCTCTCTTTATACAGCCCAGAATCCTTCTGGCAGCAGCCACTGCCTTGTCACACTGTTTTTTCGCCTTTTGATCTTCGGACACTATCACCCCAAGGTCCCTCTCCCTGTCCGTGCATATCAGCTTCTCTCCTCCCAGCATATATGGTTCCTTCCTATTATTAATCCCCAAATGCATTACTCTGCATTTCTTTGCATTGAATTTTAGTTGCCAGGCATTAGACCATTCCTCTAACTTTTGCAGATCCTTTTTCATATTTTCCACTCCCTCTACGGTGTCTACTCTGTTACAAATCTTGGTATCATCTGCAAAAAGGCACACTTTTCCTTCTAACCCTTCAGCAATGTCACTTACATACATATTGAACAGGATTGGCCCCAGCACCGAACCCTGAGGGACTCCACTAGTCACCTTTCCTTCCTTCGAGCGACTTCCATTAACCACCACCCTCTGGCGTCTGTCCGACAGCCAGTTTCTGACCCAGTTCACCACTTTGGGTCCTAACTTCAGCCCTTCAAGTTTGTTCAACAGCCTCCTATGAGGAACTGTATCAAAGGCTTTGCTGAAATCCAAGTAAATTACATCTAGCATATGTCCTCGATCCAGCTCTCTGGTTACCCAATCAAAAAATTCAATCAGGTTCGTTTGGCACGATTTACCTTTTGTAAAGCCATGTTGCCTCGGATCCTGTAACCCATTAGATTCAAGAAAATATACTATCCTTTCTTTCAGCAACACTTCCATTATTTTTCCAACAACTGAAGTGAGGCTCACCGGCCTGTAGTTTCCTGCTTCATCCTTGTGACCACTTTTATGAATAGGGACCACATCCGCTCTCCTCCAATCCCCAGGAATCACTCCCGTCTCCAGAGATTTGTTGAACAAGTCTTTAATAGGACTCGCCAGAACCTCTCTGAGTTCCCTTAGTATCCTGTCCCGTCTGGTCCCATCGCTTTGTCCACCTTCAGTTTTTCAAGTTGCTCATAAACACCCTCCTCCGTGAACGGCGCAGAATCTACTCCATTTTCTCGTGTAACTTTGCCGGACAATCTCGGTCCTTCTCCAGGATTTTCTTCTGTGAACACAGAACAGAAGTATTTGTTTAGCACATTTGCTTTCTCCTCATCACTCTCCACATATTTGTTCCCAGCATCTTTTAGCCTAGCAATTCCATTTTTTATCTTCCTCCTTTCACTAATATATCTGAAAAAAATTTTATCTCCCTTTTTTACATTTTTAGCCATTTGTTCTTCCGCCTGTGCCTTCGCCAAACGTATTTCTCTTGGCTTCTTTCAATTTCACCCTGTAGTCCTTTCTGCTCTCCTCTTCTTGGGTTTTTTTATATTTCATGAACGCCAACTCTTTCGCCTTTATTTTCTCAGCCACTAGGTTGGAGAACCATATCGGCTTCCTTTTTCTCTTGTTTTTATTGATTTTCTTCACATAAAGGTCCGTAGCCATTTTTATCGCTCCTTTCAGCTTAGACCACTGTCTTTCCACTTCTCTTATGTCCTCCCATCCTAACAGCTCTTTCTTCAGGTACTTTCCCATTGCATTAAAGTCCGTACGTTTGAAATCTAGGACTTTAAGTATCGTGCGGCCGCTCTCCACTTTAGCCGTTATATCAAACCAAACCGTTTGATGATCGCTACTACCCAGGTGAGCACCCACTCGAACATTAGAGATACTCTCTCCATTTGTGAGGACCAGATCCAATATCGCTTTTTCCCTTGTGGGTTCCGTCACCATTTGTCTGAGCAGAGCCTCTTGAAAGGCATCCACAATCTCCCTACTTCTTTCCGATTCCGCAGACGGAACATTCCAGTCCGCATCCGGCAGGTTGAAATCTCCCAACAGCAGAACCTCCTCTTTCCTTCCAAACTTTTGGATATCCACAATCAGATCCTTATCAATTTGCTGCGATTGAGTCGGAGGTCTGTAGACTACACCCACGTAGATAGAAGTTCCATCTTCTCTTTTCAGAGCAATCCATATCGCTTCTTCCTCTCCCCAGGTCCCTTGCATTTCAGTCGCTTGGATATTGATCTTTACATAGAGAGCTACTCCTCCACCTTTATGACCATCTCTGTCCTTCCTAAAAAGATTATATCCCGGTATGTTTGCATCCCATCCATGTGATTCACTGAACCATGTCTCTGTGATAGCAACAATATCTAGATCTGCCTCTAATATCAGGGCTTGCAGATCATGAACTTTGTTGCTTAGACTGCGAGCATTTGTGGTCATCGCTTTCCAGCTATTTTTCAGCGATAATCTCCTTTTTCGTATGGATTTTTGAGTCGTTTCACTTTCCGTTGCAATACTAAGAAATGAGTTGCTGATATTGCTTATGTTGCAGCCTTTACTACTATCACATCTTTTCTTTTGCTGGAAGTGGTCTCTATAATTGTCCTTCGTACATACACCACCCCCACCTTCTAGTTTAAATGCCTAGAAAAATATTGTCTAAATTTCTCTGCAAGGTTTCTTTTTCCTGCTGTAGTAATATGTAGCCCATCAGTGCAATATAGCTTCTTGTCCTTCCATGTATTTCCCCATCCTCCTATGTACCTGAAGCCTTCTTGATGACACCAGACTCTGAGCCATCTATTAAAGTCCTCTGTGTTTTCACTCTTTGCTCTCCCATTCCATATGCAGGCAGTATTTCAGAAAAAGCTAAAGTCTTTACAAAAGGTTTCACGCCCTCACCAAGCTCCCGAAAAGCTTTCTGTGCTGCAAGTGTGGAGTTGTTGGCCAGGTCATTTGTTCCCAGATGGATAACAACATCAGTGTTAAAATCCTTAGTTTCTTCCTTAATTATAGTCAGTATTTGCCTGGAACTCCTGGTAGCTGAGGATCCTGGAAGACATTTCACTATTTTGGTCTCCTCGCCCTGTGTTCCAAGGTTAATGCCTCTGAGGATGGAATCCCCCAACAGTAATAGTTTTCTGTTTTTGGCTTTTTTATTTGTACTTAGGGTGCGCTTGTTCTCTTGAGTTACTTTCATTGGTTCCAGTCCCACCTCCCTTCTGTTTTCTTGAGTATCGCAGTGCATTAGTGGAGCGAAGGAATTCTGTAGAGGTAATATAGTGAAGGTGGATGTTTCTGAGTTACATGTCGCAGTCTTCCTGAGCCTACTGTGACCCATTTATTCCTGGGCTGTTTTATTCTTTGAGGTAGAGGTGGTAAGTTGGTATGATTTTGTGGAGTGATGGAAGCTGCTTTAATTGTATTCAATTCCTGTTTAAGTTTGCAGAGCTCCTCCTTAATACTGGCAAGTTGAAGACTTGCCAGTAGATTTAGCAAAAAGAACATGCTAAGCTAATATTTATTTGGGGGTCTAAATAAGTATCTGGAAAAGGATGAAATGAACAATTTATAGAACATTTTGGTGATTTTCTTCATAAAGGCAATTAATAAAACTCAGTTAATAAATTTGATTTTAGATGGCATTTGACAAAAGTCCCTAAGGGGAGGAATGCAGAGAGCCATATCAGTGTATAGAACAAGGTTGCTGTCAGGTGAACTTGAAAATAGTAAGTCACTTTTTCTCTCTGATTCTCACTGGTAGACTCAGGAAAGGTGCTAAATAAGTTGTTTTTGGTATCACTCTCATTTCCCTTATTCCACTTCTGATCCTTAAAGCTGTGTTAGACAGTCTGGCTAATACTGATCAACTTGTCTTTCTTTCCGTTTCAGGAATCGCTGGATGTATGATCCCCAGAGAGCCTGAGGACATCTAAGATAACAGACAACCTTCCCTACATGACCATGAGTCAGTGATGGAGCAGAACAGCTCTCCTCATATTCAGCTGTGGTGTCCTAGGCCCTTTGGCACCTACTCTCAGAACAAACAATGCACTGGAGTCCAGATCAAGAAACCATTCATATGCAAGCCCAAGGAGGATGGTGTCGGTTGTGTGGAGGTTTCATCGGAGAACACTCCTCCTCCTCCTCCTCTGCCTCAGCCACCAACAGTGGCACCTCCTATTTCTCCTAACCCAAGCCAGGTGGAGGATGGCCGAGTGCTATTGGACACTTGGTATGTTATTAAACCAGGGAATACAAAAGAGAAGATAGCATTTTTTGTTGCCCACCAGTGCAGTGGTGGTGGCAGCGGTCGAGCCAGCGCTATGAAAGTCAAAGGGAACTGGGAAAATGATGGCTCAAAAGCCAAGCGCCGTCGGCGGTCCCGTGATCCCAGCAAGGGAGAAACATCTCAAGGGAAAATACGGGATGACATCAAAGAGCCTGAAGAGGTTTGCTTGTGTCCAGCCTCCCTAGGCATTACCTCTTGCGAAGCTGCTAGTGACACGGACTTGCTTTCAGTGGCTGAGATGGTGGCATTAGTAGAGCAGCGGACTGCTCTGGCTCTGCAAGGTTGCTCTAGGCCCTGTCCAGGAAATTCACACCCAGTAGGATCTGTGCCTGTAGGAGGGCTAACTCCAGTGGTTTTTGTTTCCACGGATCAGGAGCAGGAAGATGGCGAGAAGAAAGTTTCAGACTGCAACCGTGTGGCAGAGACCATAGCACACTTTGAATCACAGCATCGGAGCCAGAACTGCATACGTGGGGAACCTATCCTGAGTACAACAGAATGTGTGACTACCTCACCACATAGTCCCGGTGAGGTGAGGATTGCATTTCGCATTTCTAACAGGGATGCTCGTGCTGCTTCAGAGCCAGGCCCTAGTGGCTTGTTCGCCAGTTCTGGGACTGGGGGCAGTGGCACCCGAGCCAAGGACAAAATCACCTGTGATCTGTACCAGCTGGTCAGTCCTTCCCGGGATGCCCTGCCAAGCAACGTGGAATTTTTGTTGGCCAATGCCACACCTAAAGTAGAGAGCTGTAGCAATGCAGCCCGTGAGCCATCAGACTTGGAAATGCCTGGGGAGGTGCCTCAGGCACTGCAGGTAAAGCTGGAGGCTGGGGCAGAGTGCCAGGCTTCAGAGAAGCTAAGCATGATGCCCCGGGACTGTACAGCTGGCTTCCATGTGGATGTGGTGGTGACAGGCGTGGTAGATCAATGTGTCTTTTACGGCAAGGACAGCAGTAAGGCAGTAAAAGAAGAGACTGTGCACTTGACAGTGGGCTCACCTGCACAGCAGCAGCAGGACAATAGCTGTGATGACCCTCCACCCGGTCAGCTCTTCTTCCTCCATGCTCAACTGCCATCGAGAACACCAGAAGAGGCAGAGAAGGCCTTCCTGGACACAACTAATAACAATCATGGTGATGGTGTGGACCCTTCAGATGTTGCTTCCACCAGCTGTGGCTTGGATCCAGATGCCTCTGATGCCTCACTCTGCCGGCTCTACCGTCATGTCTCACATGACTTTCTGGAGATCCGCTTCAAGATCCAGCGGCTCCTAGAGCCCCGTCAATACATGCTGCTTCTCCCTGATCACATCATGGTGAAAATCTTCAGTTATCTGCCTACCCAATCCCTGGTGGCCTTAAAGTGCTCTTGTCACTATTTCAAAAGTATCATTGAGGCCTATGATGTACAGGCCATAGATTCTAAATGGAGCCGGGACCCTCTTTATCGGGATGACCCTTGCAAGCAGTGTAAGAAGCGCTACAGGAAAGGAGACGTCTCACTGTGTCGGTGGCATCCCAAACCTTACCACCATGACCTGCCTTATGGACGCTCCTATTGGATGTGCTGCCGGACAACCGATAAGGACACACCAGGATGCCGAGTGGGGCTACATGACAATATCTGGGTGCAGCCGTGTGATATGTTGAGGGACAGGGCCCGGAGAGAGGATGGCAGGTGAACTGCAGAGAGAAACTCTGGCATGAGATTTGAACTTCTGGTGTGGGTGTGCTTGTGTGTGGTGCAAAGGCTTCTATATTCCTCTCCTAGAGGATGAGTGGAGGTTGCCTTCTGAGTTGTGTGTTGCTGTTTATACAGAGGGGGGTTGGAGGAATGAATCCCAACTGTAAGAAAAAATCTGAATTACCAAACTTTAATAAAAGTGTAAATGTGAGCAGGTATAAAATGTAAGCTTTGGAAATAAGTAAAATCCATTTTCTGATTGAATTTTGGTAGATTGGGGGAGAGGATACTGGAATTCACCTTTGACCTTTTGAGGAGGTAATCTAAAAGAAGACCCTGCTGCATCAAGCAGTGAATGAAGGGATCAACAAACCAAAAAATTGTGTAGGAACTTTGGTTCCACATGTACTAGAGGCTTCTCCTTTCTGTATCTATTGGGGAGAGCTCTAAGTACCTTTGCTCATCACAGCTACTGTAGAAGGAATGGGGCAGGCAAAGCTGGTTCATCGAGCTACAGGCTGATTAGCTGTGTATACATGTTGCTAATAGTCTGGTCATAGTGTAGCAGCTATGTGTGTAATGTGGAAAATAAAGGCCTTGAAAAATGTTTCCCCATATCCTCTACCCCACTCTGTCATTGCAGGTAAAATTATATATGATGTGCACCTTTTACTTGGGGGGAAGGGGGAGGTGGCAGTTTGATTTAAAAGAATACCTCCTTGTTTTACACAGGTACCTTGCATGATTTTTGTAGGCTTCCCCTTGCTTTCCTGAAATTTTAAAGGGAACCTTCATTGGCAAAGTACATTATACCTGCAGACCTGTAAACGCCATGAGCCATTTTAAAATTGCCCACTATTAACAGTGCTACACTGCTCCTTTCATCTAATGAGCAGCAGGGCTGTATTTAACTTTAAGGAGAATTTCTATAGTTAACAAAAAATGATGTTTAATGGGGGATGAATGAATTAAAGTTTTGGGTCTCATATTGTGATTTATTTTTATTTTTCCAAAATTTTCCTTGTGTCAACTCTCCCTTTAATGACAGAAGCAACTTTTTTCTGGCAATATAGACCTTTTGAGGTAATGACAGGGATTATACTTACTGGGCCATAGCACCCAATGCCACTGTTGCCCTAGGATATAGGAAGCAGTTATAATTCCCCACTCCAATGCTACATTCAGGAAATAATGTGAGCTGGTAGTATTTGGGGATGTGGGTTAATATAGTGGCTGAATTTTGTCCTCGGAGGTTTGATTCTGGTTCCTTCTCCTAAAGTCATTGTAAACTGTCACTGATCATCAGCAATGCCTAGATCCCAGCATAATCTTCCCTGCGTCCACAGAGTTGGGAGTATTTGAGCCATAACTGAAGAGCCCCTCCTTTCTCAAAACCATGCTCCCCACTGAAGGCCTCTCTGCCCTTCAGGTAAAATTACCAATAATTCTAAAGGACTAATAATCAGATTTCCCTTCCCCCCCCCCCCCAATTCCTGCATGGAAGTACAGGTCTCTGTTTTCTTAAGGAAAGCAGAACATAATATCCATGCATCCAGTAGAATAAAATCGGGAGTGGATTAATTTATCCTTTTTGGTATGACATTATTGGAAAGCGTTTCTTCAGTTGCTCTGCCCCCCTTGTCCTCTGATGTTTACATATCTATCGTTATGTGCATGTGTGATATCGCCAAGGTTTGTTGAGTTAAAATTAAAAACGAAGACCCCTATTGTTTTGTGGCTTGACTCTTCCTCTGTGCATCAGTCCTACATGATTCTTCAAGGTAGGAATGTTACCCAGCTGTGTGGATTTAACTTGCACCTTTTCAGTAGTAACTCAAGGTGAGTCACATTTAGACACAAAGTGCCATCAGTTTCTCTCAGACAGTGTTGCACCATATTGTTCAAATCCACAAAAAGAACTTCAGAGGATTTAAAGGCCCTAAGATAGCAGCTGCAAAACTACACCTGTTTCCCAGGTAACCCATAGTACACTTACAAGGAAATTTTAAGAAATTAAGTAGCTGCTCTATCAAAGACACACTGGCAAAGCTGTAGTCTAACATCTTTTTTTTTTTTCTTAAACCTTTTAAGTATTCTTAGACAAATCTGGATCAATCCTAATAAACTTCCTAAAAAAAATGCATCTTTTTTCTTAAAGGAGGACTAGAGAACTAGGTTAAGGTCTACTTCCAACATGAAAGACACAACAACATTTGCTCTTGTCTTACTCACCTCCTGTAGTTTCCAAAAACTGTCAAATTCAAAATAATTGGGGGGAGGGGTTAAAGAACAGCCTGCTCTCCTTCCCCCATAAGAGAAGTTGTTGAGTGTTAAACCTAAGTGACACAGCAAAGGCAGCTCTGTTTTTTTAAGGAGGAAGCACCACATGCAGAAATCTCAGGAAAAAAACCCCAAAAGGTACCTGCTTCCTTCTCTCTCATAGTACTTCTGTGTGCAGAAGACGAGTGGGACTTGGGGGTGAGTGTGTCTGCTGAGCTCAGGTTGGCAAAAGGTGACCGTCAAAGCCAGGAAGATGTTTGGGTGAATAAGGAGAAGAATGGCCAGTAGAAAAAGGGAGGTGATAATGCTATTGTATAAGGGGATAGATTCCGTACAAACGTAAGGAAGTTCTTCACCCAGAGAGTGGTGGAAAACTGGGACGCTTTTCCAGAGGCGGTTATAGGGGAAAACACCCTCCAGGGATTTAAGACAAAGTTGGATGGGTTCCTATTGAACCAGTACGTAAGCAGGTAGGGCTTATCTCAGAGCACTGGTCTTTGACCTTGGGGCCACTGCAGGAGCGGACTGCTTGGCACGATGGACCACTGGTCTGACCCAGCAGTGGCAAATTCTTATGTTCTTAAGTCTCTGGTGAGACCCCATTTTGAATATTGTGTGCTGTTTTTGGAGACTGCACCTTCAAAAAGATATAAATAGGACGGAGTCGGTCCAGAGGGCTGCTACAAAACTGGTTAGTAGACTTTGTCATAAATCGTATGGGGACAGACTTAGAGGGAGATTCTCAAAACTTGATGATAAAATTCAATGATTTCTACAGAGGTTGCTACTGTAATGATTTCAAAAAGGCTAGTCATTCTCAAAAGACCTCATATGCAAATAAGGTTTGATGATGATGACGTAGGCTTGCTAAATTTACTTGAGAAGAGTTGGTGGTAGCGATCAGTAGAATCCACCCACATATATATATATATATTTATTTTTTTTAAACCAAACCCACCAAACCAAAAATCAGCTGGAGAGATGCCTACTCTCTCCCGCCACACTTGCACAACCTTCGAACACCCACTCCTGGCAACAGGAGGGATGCTCACTCTCTCCTGCTGTGTTGCACAATCCCCCAACACTAATACCCACCCCCATCCCGCAGCGGGAGAGATGCCCATTCTTTCCTGCTACATTGCACAATCCCCTGACACTACTGCCCACCCCATCCCGCAGCGGGAAAGATGCCCACTCCCTCCTAGTGCACAATCCTGCCGACAATACTACTTGCACCTCCCATCCCCACAGGGCTTTGATTGGTCCAGGCTGTTAAGGCCCTTCCTAGGAAGGGTCTTAAGCATCTGGGCCAACCGGAGCCTTACGTCCCTCCCCTAGGATGCACCGGGAAGGGGAAGGTCTGCCATTTTGTAAGAGGCAGGCCTGCCAGCCGGAGCAAGTAGACATCCTTCTGACCGGAGTTTATGAATAAGGTAGGGAGGGGTGGGGGGGGAGTTGTTGAGGAGGGTTGGGCGATGGTGGGAGGGAGTAGTATCCCTCCCACTGTGGGGTAGGGGGGTGAGTAGTAGTTTCAGGGGATTGTGTAACATGGCGGGAGAGAGTGCATCTCTCCCACTGCAGGATTGGGGTGAGTGGGTAGTAGTATCGGGGGATTGTGTGACTCAGAAGAGAGTGGGCATCTCTCCTGCCAAACTTTGATTTGAGGTTTGTTTGTTTTATTTGCTGGGGGGGGGTCAGACTTTACTTTCCTGTAAAGTCAAACTTTACTTTCCTGTAAGTGCCTGAACCAATCAACGCTCAGGCACTGATCAGAAAGTAATGCTACGACAGCTCAGATCTGTCAGCAAATTTTGGCTGCAAATGTGGCACAATGAGGTTAGAGAATCACTCAGCAATGATAGAGAATCGCTCATAGTGTTCATTTTAATATTATTGACCTTGTACTATATTTGCATGGCAGTATCAGAGACTGCTAGGAAACTCGGAAAAGACCATGGTAAACCGTTTTGATAATCTGCCACTAAAATGCATGCATGCTAAACTGGATGGAACCTGTTTAACGAGCACGTTAAAGGCACATTTTAGCTTTGAGAATCTTCCCCTTAGAGACCTTAATATGTATACTCTAGAGCAGCGGTCTCAAACATGCGGGCTGCATGTGGCTCTCCAGGTTTTATTTGCGGCCCGCGGTCTGGAGGCATCATTCGCTTCCTTTTGGAGCAGCAGCCGACTCGTTCGCTCAAAGCCGCGGGTTGGCGGCTCCTTGCGCTATCCACTCCTGCATCGGAAGCCTCTCTGATGTCGCAACATCAGAGAGGCTTCAGACGCAGGCGCGGATCTCGCAAGGAGCCGCCACCCGTGGCTTTGAACGAACGAGCTGCCAGACACGCTGCTGCTCCAGTGGCGTACCAAGGGGGGGGCGGTCCACTGTTCTCTTCCCTGCAGGGCCGACCAACTCTGGCGGCCCGACGTCAATTCTGACGTCGAGAGGACTTTTGGCTATCCAATCGCTGCCTGGCTACCCGGAACGTCCTTTCCGACGTTAAACTTGACATTGGGCAGCGAGAGTTGGTCGGCCCCGTGCAGAAGAGAAGCAGGGAGGTGGCCTGTTCCCGATAGTGGCAGCAGCAGCAGCCTATTCCGCGGCAGCGGTGGCATGGGGGAGGGCAGGAAGGAAGGAAGGAAGAAAGAAAGAAGGTGGGGTGGGGACAGGGAGCCATAAAAAAAAACAAAAAATGGGGCACGGAGAAAGGAAGAAAGAAAGAAGGAGGGGGGACAGGGAACCAGAAACAAAGCAAAAAATGGGGCACGGAATCAGAGAAAGACAGACAGAGAAAGAAAGAAAAAGTTGGGGGAGGGAATGAGGTCTGAAGGAGAGGAAGCATACAGGAGGCTGAAAGAAGGGAAGAAGTATTGGATGCACAATCAGAAGAATAAAGTGCAACCAGAGACTGATGAAATTACCAAACAAAGGCAGGAAAATGATTTTATTTTCAATTTAGTGATTGAAATGTGCCAGTTTTGAGAAAGAAAAGATATTGAACTTTAAATGTGAGTGCTGCAGAAAAAAATAGAGTGCTTGGAGGGCCGCAGAAAAAATAGTTAATGTCTTATTAAAGAAATGACAATTTTGCATGAGGTAAACTCTTTATAGTTTATATATCTTTCCTTTTAACTGTTAAAGGAAAGTTTTATAAACTATAAAGAGTTTTACCTCATGCAAAATTGTCATTATCCCAGGACAAGCAGGCAGGTATTCTCACTAGTGGGGTGATGTCATCAGACAGAGCCCCGGTACGGACGTCTCACAAGCACGTGTTGCTTGTAGAAACTTAAAGTTCTAGATGCCCGCACCGCGCATGCGCCGGTGCCTTCCTGCCCGGAGATCCGGGCGTGTCTCCTCAGTTCTTTCTTTTCCGCGGAGCTGAGAAGTTCAACTTCATCATGCGCTAGCTGAATTCAGTTAAATTTGCCTTCCTTGTCCGCGTTTTCGCTTTCTTTTAATTACAGTTAACAGTACTTTTCTTTTTCAGTTAAAAAAAAAAAAAAGAAGATTATTTCCTCCGGCGGGTCGAACGGGCCGGCCACGTGGCTCAGGCCCACTGGCTTCGACCTCGCGGCGGAGATTTTCCGGCCTATGTCCCGGCCAATCACCGGGTTTAAAAAGTGCAGCAAGTGCCAACGCGCGATTTCACTCACGGACCCTCACTGGCGCTGTTTGCAGTGTTTGGGCCCTGACCACATCCCGAAATCGTGCAGGCCTTGCTCTACCCTTACGGCACGCTCATTCAAGCGGCGTTGCCTATTGTGGGAATCGATGTTCAAGATGGACGCAGCTAAGGATCCCTCAGCCTCCACTTCATCTGATACCTCCCCGGTTCGGGCGAAACCGGTATCGACCCCTCCTGCATCGAGTGTGGTGAAACCGGCATCGCTCACCCCGACACCATCCACGAGCTCGACGTCGGTGCCTGCCCCGGTCTCCTCGGTTCAGGTACCTCTTCCTTCCACAGTGCCACCAGTGGTCATCAAAGTGCCGAAAGCTACTAAGCAGAAGCACTCGGCCTCGAAGGAGCGCGATGTCCGTGCAGGAGGACCCCCTTTCGGTGCGGATCCCTCCTTATCGGCTTCGCTACGGTCCGTGCTGGAAGCTCAATTCGTTGAGCTCATGCAGACCATCGGACCCGGGCTCATCGCTGCCATACAGGGTGACCTCCCGGTACCGGTCCAAAGGGGCGGTCCGCCCCCTCCCCCTCCCCCACACCGTTCGACCTCGACAACCGACGAGGACGAACGGGGGAGGGCGGCGATGCCCACGCGGCAAGCCTCGCTTACCGATATGCCGCCATTAGAACCCATTACGCCTCCGCGCCAACATGGGACCAGACCTCCGATCGATACTCGAAGCCCTGGGCATAGTCAGGAAGAGTTCTTCCGTACTCCTTACCAGACTTGGGTAGCATCGCAAGAACCCGCATCGCAAACCCAGTTGCGATCCACCGCTTCCAGCCCTATCCACTTGGGGGCCTCGGGAGACCATGCGATGCACAGACGATCCCGATCCCCGTCCCGCCACCGAGACGGGCACCGATCGAGACACTCATCCTGGCACTCCTCACGCCATTCGGAGGTGTCACCGCAGAAAAAACTGCAACGTAGGGGATACTCCTCATCAGAGGTGTCCCCTCCGGGGGGCCCGGAGTACGAGGAGACATCGGTGCCCGATTCTCCTTGCCACTCCCCGATGTCCATGGACCTGGAGGCCTCCTCCTCCTCCAGCCCGTCCCACAGACCGACGCTGGCGGAACAATTGTCCTTCTCATCATTCCTCCGACAAATGGCGGATGATCTGGATGTGACCCTTGACACGGGCTCCCGATACTCCAAAGAGTATCTGGACACCATGCATTTACCTAACCCTCCAACGGAGTCGCTTCGGCTCCCCTTGCACAAATTACTGGACCAGACCTTCATGCAGTGCTTCGAAACACCGTATTCCATACCGGCGATCCCCAGCAAACTCGATGCTCGATACCGCATCGTGCACCATAAAGGGTTTGAGGGCCCTCAACTCTCCCACCAATCCCTACTGGTCGAGTCCTCCCTTAAACGCTCTCATCCCTCCCAGGTCTACGCCTCTGTACCGCCGGGCCGAGAGGGGAGAACGATGGACAAATTTGGTAGAAAATTCTACCAAAACTCCATGATGGCGTCACGGGTGCTAAACTACAATTTCTTTTTCTCTTCCTATCTGGAGTTCTTCTTGCCGGTGCTCCGCAAGTTCACTCCGTTCATAGACAACCAAGCTCGATTCGAGTTCGAGGAAGTGGTAGCCTCCCTCTCCCAATTACGCCTCCAGCTGATGCAATCCTCCTTCGATGCATTCGAACTCTCGGCACGCGCCGCCGCAAGCGCGGTAGCTATGCGTCGCCTGGCATGGCTCCGTACAATCGATATGGATCCCAACCTCCAGGACAGACTCGCCAACGTACCATGTGCTGGAGCTGACCTGTTCGATGAGTCTATCGAAACTGTTACCAAGAAGCTGTCGGATCATGAAAAATCTTTTCAATCCATCCTGCGGCCCAAACCCAAACCTCAACAGTCTCGACCTTCCAGGCCACCCCTGATTTACCAGCGGCGTTACATGCCCAGACAAACGCCTGCTGCGAGACAGCCTGCGAAGAGACAACCTCCCCAGAAGTCTCAGCAAAAACCTCAGCCACCGGCTGCACCTAAGGCTCCCCAGCCCTTTTGACGCCCCTCCCGGGAGCATAACCTCGGCCTCTCCCATAGGGGGCCGCCTCCATCTTTTTTACCATCGATGGGAGGCCATAACCACGGACCTATGGGTCCTCACCATCATAAGAGAAGGATACTCTCTTCAATTCCACCGGGTCCCCCCGGACCATCCTCCAAGAGAGTATCCTTCAAGCTCGACGCAGACCGCCCTTCTTCTTCAGGAAGTCCAAACCTTACTTCAGCTTCGGGCTGTCGAGCCGGTCCCGTCAGACCAATTGAACCGAGGGTTTTACTCCCGGTACTTCCTCGTCCCGAAGAAAACGGGCGACCTGCGACCCATTTTAGACCTTCGGGCCCTCAACAAGTTTCTGGTCAAAGAGAAGTTTCGCATGCTGACCTTGGCTTCTCTATACCCCCTCCTCGAGCAGAACGACTGGTTATGCTCCCTGGATCTCAAGGAGGCCTACACTCACATCCCCATTCACCCGGCCTCCCGAAAGTTCCTCAGATTTCGGGTGGGAAATCTGCACCTACAGTATCGAGTGCTACCATTCGGCCTATCTTCGTCCCCCAGAGTCTTCACAAAGTGCCTGGTGGTAGTGGCCGCAGCACTCCGGGACAGGAGTCTACAGGTGTTCCCATACCTCGACGACTGGCTCATCAAGGCCCCGTCAGCCCCAGAGGTCACTTCGGCGGCCTTGGCTACAACCTACTTCCTCCAAAATTTGGGCTTCGAGATCAACTTTTCCAAGTCTCATCTACAACCCACCCAGTCCCTCCCCTTCATCGGAGCGGTCCTGGACACCACCCGACTCCGAGCATTCCTGCCCCTGCAACGCATGGAGTCCCTTCTTCATCCCTGCCAGGCGGTGTCTACTCGCCAAACTCTACCGGCGAGACAACTGATGGTGCTCCTGGGCCATATGGCCTCCACAGTACACGTGACACCCTTTGCCAGACTCCACCTCAGGATCCCCCAGTGGACCCTGGCATCACAGTGGAATCAGACGTCCGATCCACTATCCAAACACATCTCAGTCACACCTGCTCTTCGGCAGTCTCTACTTTGGTGGATGACCTCTTCGAATCTATCCAGAGGTTTGCTGATGCACTCTCCCCCCCATCAGAAAGTTCTCACAACCGATTCGTCGAATTATGCATGGGGGGCCCACCTGGATGGTCTCCGCACCCAAGGATTCTGGACCAGTGCGGAAAGACTACACCAAATCAATCTACTGGAACTCAGAGCCATCTTCAATGCGCTCCAAGCTTTCCAACATCTACTCCACGACATGGTAATCCTCATTCGCACAATCAGGCCGCCATGTATTATATCAACAAGCAAGGAGGCACGGGCTCGGCCCTCCTTTGCCAGGAAGCTCTACGAGCCTGGGACTGGGCGGTGCGCCACAACGCCCTACTCAGAGCAGTATACATCCAGGGGGAGAACAACGTCTTAGCAGACAAACTAAGCCGTCTGCTACAACCGCACGAATGGACTCTCCATTCCAGCCCCCTTCACCAAATCTTCACGCAATGGGGGACGCCTCAGATAGACCTCTTTGCAGCTCCCCACAACTCCAAACTGCCTCAGTTTTGCTCCAGGATCTACACTCCTCATCGCCTCGAGGCAGATGCTTTTCTACTGAACTGGGGGAAACGATTTCTATATGCGTTCCCACCATTCCCGCTGATCCAGAAGACTCTGGTCAAGCTGAAACTCGAACGGGCCACCATGATTCTAATAGCTCCTCGGTGGCCCAGACAACCTTGGTTCTCCCTCCTACTTCAACTCAGCAGCAGGGAACCAGTACCACTTCCAGTGTTTCCTTCACTGCTTACTCAACATCAAGGATCACTACTTCATCCCAACCTGCAGTCTCTCCACCTGACAGCTTGGTTCCTCTCAACGTAACCCCTCACCAATTCTCACAAGAAGTGAGGGAGGTCTTGGAAGCTTCCAGGAAGCCCGCCACTCGACAATGCTACTCCCAGAAATGGACCAGATTCTCCTCATGGTGTGTTTCTAAGTCAAAGGAACCTCAGCGAGCTTCCTTATCCTCCGTGCTGGACTATCTCCTACACCTATCTCAATCTGGGCTCAAGTCCACATCCATACGAGTCCACCTGAGCGCTATTGCGGCGTTCCACCAGCCCCTACAAGGGAAACCCCTCTCGGCCCATCCAGTGGTCGCCAGATTTATGAAAGGACTCTTCCATGTTAACCCTCCTCTCAAACCACCCCCAGTAGTTTGGGACCTCAATGTAGTCCTTTCCCGTCTCATGAAGCCCCCGTTTGAACCACTCAACAGGGCCCCTCTTAAGTACCTCACCTGGAAAGTGCTTTTTCTTGTAGCCCTTACGTCCGCTCGCAGAGTCAGCGAACTCCAGGCATTGATGGCGGATCCACCATTCACAGTATTCCATCATGACAAGGTGGTCCTACGCACTCACCCGAAATTCCTGCCTAAGGTGGTCTCCGAATTTCATCTCAACCAATCCATTGTACTTCCAGTATTCTTCCCTAAGCCCCATTCTCACCACGGAGAATCGGCCCTTCACACTCTAGACTGTAAACGTGCCTTGGCTTTCTACCTGGATCGCACCAAGCCACACAGAACCACTCCTCAACTTTTTGTCTCCTTCGATCCTAACAAGTTGGGAAGACCCGTATCAAAGCGCACCATCTCTAATTGGATGGCGGCTTGTATCTCTTTCTGCTATGCCCAGGCTGGATTATCACTTCCTTGTAAGGTCACAGCCCATAAGGTCAGAGCAATGGCAGCCTCAGTAGCATTCCTCAGATCAACACCAATCGAGGAAATTTGTAAGGCTGCCACCTGGTCCTCGGTTCACACATTCACCTCACATTATTGTCTGGATACTCTCTCCAGACGGGATGGACAGTTTGGCCAAACAGTATTGAAAAATTTACTCTCTTAAGTCGCCAACTCCCCCTCCATCCCACTGAGGTTAGCTTGGAGGTCACCCACTAGTGAGAATACCTGCCTGCTTGTCCTGGGATAAAGCAATGTTACTTACCGTAACAGTTGTTATCCAGGGACAGCAGGCAGCTATTCTCACGTCCCACCCACCTCCCCTGGGTTGGCTTCTCAGGCTAGCTACCTGAACTGAGGAGACACGCCCGGATCTCCGGGCAGGAAGGCACCGGCGCATGCGCGGTGCGGGTATCTAGAAACTTTAAGTTTCTACAAGCAACACGTGCTTGTGAGACGTCCGTACCGGGGCTCTGTCTGATGACATCACCCCACTAGTGAGAATAGCTGCCTGCTGTCCCTGGATAACAACTGTTACGGTAAGTAACATTGCTTTTCTTTAATAAGGCATTAACTATTTTTTCTGCGGCCCTCCAAGTACCTACAAATCCAAAATGTGGCCCCGCAACGGGTTTGAGTTTGAGACCACTGCTCTAGAGGAAAGATGGGAGAAAGGGAATATGATAGGTTTAAATATATCTGGAGATTAATATACAGGAGGCGAGTCCTTTTCAAATGAAGGAAAATTCCGGAAGGAAAGGGCATCAGATGAAATTAAAAGATGATAGGCTCTGGAGTAATATAAGAAAATACTTATTTATAGAAAGGGTGGAAGATGCGAAGAATAGTCTCCCAATGGAGGGGGTGGAGATGAAGACTGTATCTGAATTCAAGATAGCATTGGAAAGAGGAGGAGAGGAGGAGATAGCAGATGTTGTGGATGGGCAGTCTGGATGTGCCATTCAGCCTTTATCTGCCATCATGTTTCTATAGCTGAAATGTTATTGTAGGCACCGTTGTATTTCTGTTGCACTATGGGGCTCATTTTCAAAACACAGAGACATCCAAAAAGTGGCATTTGGACATTTGGATCGCCAAAACATCTAAATTGCCATATTTGAACCCAGTATGTGGAGTGGTCTGGTGGTTAGAGCAGCTACCTCAGCACCCTGAGATTGTGAATTTGATTCCCACTGCATCTTCTTGTGACTCTAGGCAAGTCACTTAACACTTCGTTGCCACAGGTACAAAATAATAAGTACTTGTCTAAAATATGTAACCACACAGAAAAAGCAGTATATCAAGTCCCATCCCCTTTATCCTTACCCTTTAAATCTCAAGGGGGCGTGTTTAGGGCAGGCTTAGGACTTGGGACGTTTTGCAGTGATAAATATTTCACAAAACGTCCAGAGCACCATTTAGATTCTTGGGGCTAGACCTGTTTCAAAAATATTTCTAATAAGTGGCAAAAAGGTACCCAAACTGACATGAAGGCAAAACCCTCTCCCCACACACTCCCCCAGGGGTCACTGAGGCCCTCCAAAGATGTGAATGAAACAGTAACTATCTAATGCAGCAGCAGACTTAATAGCCAGTCCTATTAGAGCAGCAAGCAGGTGTTTGGAGTAGCCTGGTGGTCAGTGCAGTGGACTAAAGAGATGGAGACCCAGAACCATATCCTATCCTAACCACTCCACTAGGGATGAACGTGTATGCCCACGAAAACTCTACTGTAATGACATAGGTGATAACCTTCAGGCATAAGGGCTATAGTGTGTTAGACAGTTGGGTAGTTGGTTTTGGGTGAGTTTTGGAGGGCTACAAGCCATACAATATAAGGGGGTTATGGTGGGATGTGTACCTGGAACACTTTATGCAAAGTTCACTTGGGTGCCCTACTTCTCTGCTGCAATGTCTTGTGTGGCCAGTGTACTAAAAAATGCTTGCCCTTCCTATGTCCAAATGGCTTGTTTTTCACATGGATGTTTTGGTTTTGAAAAAAATTAGACTCGCTAAGGATGAACACGTCTAGCAAACCAATCATTGGGTGTTAATTATTGGCATCAATTGGCAACAATTTGCATCTGCATGCACATGTTAAGCACTATTCTATAAAGATCCTCACGCAAATGTTATAGTATGCAACTCAAAAGAGGGTGTGGCCATAGGAGGGTCAGGGGCGTTCACTATAGATGCACTCATTATTAGCGAATATCAGGGATTTGTACTTAAATGGTATGCCAGGATTTACACCAGGTTTCAGTTGGTATAAGCCTTTGCATCCAAAGTTTTGGCATGGATATTGGCCCTAAGCGCTATTCTATAAATGGTACCCAACTCGAGTGCTAATTATAGTATAGTGCTTCGTGCAGACTTTTTTAATGCTATTTTTTGAGCACCATTTACTGAATCTACAGAAGTCCTCGCTGTAAAATTAACATGGTTCTAGTGATGTCCATAATTCTATGCACACAGCACTTTGAGTGGAAAAATATTAAATAAGTCTTTGGCTCTAAAAAAGTTAGGGATAAGCAGTAGCATGATGGCGTGATATGTTGACGCTGAATGTGATAGGAATGAAATTGTAACTTAAGCTTGTATACTCAGATGTGAGTCTGAGTCACACCTTGTTACACACACGAATAGCATCTTTCAAATAAGTTATTCTGTTAATGTTCCCTATCACTGGCTTCTATGGCCTAAAGTACAATTCAGAGAAAAAGACTTCCAAGTTTATTTCCTAGACGGTTTACAATACTAAATTTTTTTTAAAAAAGGGAAGCATTCATAGTTAAAATATTAAGGACAGATCAGACAAAGACTTATGGTAACAAAGGGGTCCGTGGGAAAGGAGGAGTAAAGTACATCAAGATTAAATAAAAAGGGGGTGGAGATAATAGGGTGGGGATAGCACTTCATAACAGCAGTTCTTAGTTATGACTCTGGCCATGGGGGTTGATGGAACATTCCTTTTTTCATATCTGGTAAGCATTTCTAAATAGGAAGGAAGCAGCCGTATGGCAGAAGGAGAAGGCAGCGGCAGCGGTTTGGAGCAGGAAGAGGTGAGCTAAAGCAGAGAGGTAGCCAGGAGAGGAAAGAGGGAAGGAACCAGGTCAGCAGTGAGGAGCGGGCAGTGGTGAGAGTTAGCTCCGCCCACCCGCACCGCATCACCAGCCGAGTCAGTGCCCAGACTCCCCCTTAAAAGGGGAGGAGCCAACGGCGCACAGCCGTTCAGCGTGCTGCGAAGGCGAGCGGCAAAGTATAACCAAAAGTGTAATGAGGCTGCCTGGATGGAACTTGTACGTTGTGACTTAGGCGATGTAAAAGCAGGTCTAAGTGCCCAGAAGATATCCAAAGTGACCAGATAACCACTGCAGACACAAAGTACAGACCCCCACACACTCACCCAGTTATCACTGACCCCCCTCCCCCCACAACACCATAAAAATTGGAATAAAAATGTATGCCGCCCTCCAGAACATCAGCACCTGGCATAGGAAAGCCTAGTAGAGCAGCACAGAGGTGGCTTAAGTATTCTGGGGCTATTGGGGTTGTAGACAGTTAGGTTTAGTAGGTTTTGGGGGGCTCACCATGATCTATAAGGGAGTACTGGTGATATGTTTATATGGCACACTTTTTTGTGCAGTTCGCAGCAGTGCCCTGTAAGGTGCCCCACTACTGTGTTGCCATGTCTGGGTGTCCAGTCCATCACTTTGCTGGCCCCTCCCACGTCCAAAAAGTCTTGTTCTAAGCATTTTTGACTTGGACGAATTTTTGGACAAGAATGGGGTATAAAGATAGACGACATAGCGGGCTGGACGTATAATTAGATGATTTTCGAAAAAAAGAAATATTTTGGACGTATTTTTGGGGAATGGACTTTAGACACTGCTGACTTTGGGCGACTAGCAACTTAGGCCGAAAATGGACTTAGATGTACCTTTTGATTATGCCCATCTATGCATATAGGTCTGCTCAGATTTTATTTGTCAGAGGCTGAGAATAAGATAGCCCTTGATTTTGCTACGTTTAGAGAAAGTTTATTGTGGATCAGCCAAGAGCTAATTTTGTCAAGTTTTATGTTTATTTCCTGGATATCATCTGCAATTGTTGAGTTGATGGGGTGAAGTAATTGGATGTCGTCAGCATATGCATAGACGGTGAATCCAATTGATTGTGCCAGGATTAGTGGGGGAGTAACATCACGCTTAGTTTACTGTAATTACTCCTAACTGATATCCCTCAGTGTCACCTCTTTCCCTTGCAAAGTGTGCAAAACTGCGCGACTCATCTACCAACCTCACTACACTCATGTCACCCCCTCCTTAAGTTACTTCACTGGCTCCCTATCTGCCATCGCATACAGTTCAAGATCTTATTGCTGATCTACAAGTGTGTTCATTCTGCTGCCCCTCAATATCTCTCTTCGCTTCTCTCTCCTTATATACCTCCCAGAGAACTCAGTTCCTCAGATAAGTCACTCTTAGCATTACCCTTCTCTACTGCCAATTCCAGACTTCGTTCTTTTCATCTAGCTGCCCCCCTATGCCTGGAATAAATTACCCGAGTTTGTCTGTCAAGCCCCTTCCCTTGTTTAAAAGCAGACTGAAAACCCACTTTTTGATATAGCTTTCAATCCTAAACCCTACTCTGCCCTCCAACCCAGCCTGCTGATTAACTATTCCCCTTAACTGTATCCATGACATTCTGTTTGTCTGTCTTGCCTATTTAGATTGTAATCTCTTTCGAGCAGGGGCTGTTTTCTTACTCTTTGTGACTCTGTGCAGCGTTGCGTGCGTCTGGTAGAGTTATAGAAATAATTAACAGTAGTTAAGAATAAGTTGAATAACAGGGGCCCCCAGGAAAGAGACTTGGGAGTACTTATAGACAAGTCACTGAAACCGTCCATGCAATGTGTGGTGGCGGCAAAAAGGGCAAACAGAATGCTAGGAATGATTAAGGGGATCACAAACTGATCTGAAAAGGTTATCATGCCGTTATACCGGGCCATGGTATACCCCCACCTGGAATACTGCATCCAACACTGGTCGCTTTAGATGAAAAAAGACAAAGTACTATTTGAAAGGGTCCAAAGAGCGACAAAAATGGTTAAGGGACTGTGGGAATTGCTGTACAATGAGAGGCTAGAGAAACTGGGCCTCTTCTCCCTTGAAAAGAGAAGACGGAGAGGGGACATAATCGAAACATTCAAGATATTGAAGGAAATTGACTTAGTAGAGAAAGAAAGATTGTTCACCCTCTCCAAAGTGAAGAGTATTAGAGGGCACTTGCTAAAGTTAGAAATGAAAAGATTCTGTACAAACGTAAGGAAGTTCTTTTTTACTCAGAAAGTGGTAGAAACCTGGAACGCTCTTCCGGAGGCTGTTATAGGAGAAAGCACCCTTCAGGGATTCAAGACAAGGTTGGATATGTTCCTACTGGAACAGAACATATGCAAGTAAGGGCCACCGCGTGAGCGGACTGCTGGGCACGATGGACCACTGGTCTTACCCAGCAGCGGCAAATCTTATGTTCTTATGACTCCATAAGTTTGTGAGATGGGAACGGAAGTGGAATTGTTGAAATTGAATTTGAAGTTTCGATCAGAAAAGTAGGAGAACCAGTCTAGTACAGAGCTAGTGATTCTGTTACATTGAAGACAGTTAAGGAGAAGAACATGATCAATTGTGTCAAAGGCTGCTTTAAGGTCAAGGGATATTAGAAGGGCAGATTTATGGTGGTCACAGTAATAGAGGATAGTGGTGGTGAGGCCGATTAGAGATAATTCCGTCCAGTGTTCTGTGCAAAAGCCTATTTGGTTAGGATGGAAGGCATTTGTTTGCTCCTAACTCATGAGGACCAGCAGTGGTTCAGATTTTCAGGATATCCCTGATGAATATACTGTACACAAAAGAGATTTGTATATCCACTGTCAAAATTGTATGCAGATCTGTTATACATATTCATTAAGCATATCCTGAAAAACTGGCCTGCAGGCAGTCTTGGGAGTGAAGACCAGACCTTAAGGGATCATCTAATCATAGGCACCAGCTCTGTGGATGCTGGTGCACCCCTAATATTCTTTCCAGCATTGCTCAGACATCAGAGCTGAAATCTTCCCGATGTAGAGCTGCAGGGGAAAGCTGGAAGAAAGGCTGTACTTCTATACCTACTGCTTCTACCTCCCTCTGTAGCTCATTCTTTAACTAGCCAATAAGCTGCAAAAGGAAGCAGGACCAGTAGTTTAGGAGACATCATTGGTCAAGTTAAATCTATTTAATATACTGCAAATATAAACCAAGGTTAATCTAAGCAGTTTACAATAAAAATATTGCTTAAAAAAAGTAAAAACAAAAATAAGGGGAAGGGAACAAAATAATTAAAACCCATAATTACAACCAACAATTAGACTTCCTTAGCAATCAATAGGCTGCAGGGGAAAGCAGGTATTTCCAAAACTATTGGTCCTGCCTCTTCTGCAGCTTATTGGCTGGTTAAGAAATACCTAAACAAAATTAGCTAATATCAAAGAACAGAGAAGAGTTGCAACATGGATAAGAGAGGTACAGTCAAACCTCGGTTTGCGAGTGTTTTACAAGATGAGCAAAACATTTTCGCAAATCATGTTTCGCAAATCGATCATTGACTCGATTTGTGAATCCCTCTGCCCACGAACCAGCATCGCCCCTCCTCTTGCAAATGCCCCCCCCCCCCACCCAAGCTGAAGGCTTAACCCCAATCTGGCACCAGCACGCAGCACCAACCCACAGGAGGTGCCGGTGCCCAAAGCATCTGCGCATGCTCAAGGCCTGGCTCTCGTTCTCTCTGAGAATCTTGGAGAGGCAGGAGCCAGAAGGCCTTGAACATGTGCAGATCCTCAAGCCCAAGTCCGGGAAGAGGCAGGATCTTCGGGCACCGGCACCTGTGGGTTGATGCTGCATGCCAGTGCCAGATTGGGGATAAGCCTTCAGTTTGGGCAGGTGGGAAATGCCGGTTCGTGGGGGGTGGCGCGGGCAGGCGATGTTGGTTCACGGGGGGGGGGGGGATGTGGAAGTGCACCAGTGGCCTCGGGGATGGGGTGTGGTGGAGCAGCGCTGGGGGGAGGGGAGATGGAATGAATCAAGCGAGTCCCTTACTTCCTATGGGGAAACTTGTTCTGATATATGAGTAATTTGGTTTATGAGCATGCTTCTGGAATGACTTGTGCTCGTAAACCAAAGTTCCACTGTATTCTTCAAACATTGCAGTCACAGGGATATATAAGGTATTTCATTAGAAGATGGAGAAATGAAACAGGGTTATGAAAGCATGGAATTCCATAAACTGGAAATCTCCCTTTTAAAACTTACTATCTCTTTAGCAGCTCAGGTATTGACAGGGATTATGGTCAGGGATTGAACTGAGGGGGAATGGAGAGTAGCACTGTTTCAATTCCTCACAAAAATTTAAAATATTATTTCCCAGTTCAATAGTAATGTAAAGAGCTTCATTTGCATTCTTCATTTGCATTCTTCCACTGTGCCTTTGTCTTTTTTTTTTCTGGTGCAAGAGCCAAGGTCCCCTACCCCTAAAATCGCTAATTTTTGACACCCCCCCCCCCCCCCATGTTACTTGCAGGCCGTTTTTAGCACCAAAATCGCTGCTGTGGTGTCCATCTTGGATTTCCGAATTTTTTAATAAATGCCTCCGCCTCAAAAACACTTTGATTTTGCTCAAAATCAGTTTCCAGTGCAATGGGTTTGTCATTCTAGACAAGTGGGTAATCTCCCCATGGCCACAAGCCGTTGCAGAGGGAATCCACTCTGGATTTTTTCTGTAATCTTCCTACTTCATAGAGGGCTCTACTGCCACCTACAGTTTTTTCTTTTGTACACGAGCCTGAGGGAGTGTTTCTGTTCTGCTTTTATTTATTCGATTAATTTTTTTTCTTTGGGTTTTCGGTGCTTGGATCTTCCCTGTTTGTGGGTTCCGCTCTACCTATGTGGAGAAACAGGTGGTGGTTTAGTTAATAAGCCAATCCCTTGTGGTACCGGTTTCCCAGCCTGCAGAAGCATTTTTGGGGCAGGGGGTTGTCCCCAGTTAGCGTTGCTCATCAATGCTTGGCAGGGATTTGAGTGCAGGCTGTCAGGCATCTGTAGAAGGCTTAGCAGTGTCTCGCAGGGTGCCAGCTGCATTTTTGCCCCCTCTCCCCTTCTAGCTTTGTGCACCTGTCAAGTCCGGCAGCCCGAAGATTCAGCGTTGGAGATTCATTCGGAGGAGGCAGTGATGTCTTTTCCAGCTACTTTAGGGAGTTGAGGCAGGCTGCAGCACATTGCTGAGGGTCTATAACAATTGTTAAGAAGACAATTCATAGAATAGAATTGGTAGGAAGATCCTACCAACTGTCGCCCTACCAACTGTTATCTTGCATCTACCAATTGTTGGAAACAGGAAACTGACCCCTGTCCTCTCCCCCCCCTCCAAGAAGCAGCAGCTTGGTGACATGGGGAAGCATGCCCCCAACCCCCAAGAAGAAACAGCAGCTTTGTGGCAACCCCTCTGGAAACCACCGCTACCTGTAATAGGTAGGGCGGCAATTAATAGGAAGACAATTTGTAGGCAGACGGTAGGATTTTCCTACAAATTGTCTGGATCCCTGCCAGTACAGGTCACAGTAAGGCTGTTACAACCTGTGAGGTGAATTTGGGGGAGGGGAGTCTGTAAATTGCAATTTTGAATGTTTCTGCTTATTTGTGTATATTCCTCCACCCCTAAAATCCTGAAATCACAGGTTTTTAGTTTTTTATTTTTATAGATGTGTTTTTTTGGTGTCAAAAAGTCTGCCAGTGGCCATCTTGGATTTTAGCAAATTTTTTTTTCTCAAAATTCTCCTGCAACTTCAAATCTGGTTTGGCCTCAGTACTGGTGGGGATGGAGTCCTCTGGTTCTTCTACCCCTAGTACTTGCCAGGAGGGGCCTTAAGCATCTGAGCCCAAAGCCCCTCCCTGTACATCACATGAGATCCTGAGGGACGAGCCCAAGGCCCAGATTGGCTCAGACCTTAGGGCCTTTGGTGTCTGAGCCAATCCGGGCCTTAGGCCCCTCCCCATGCATCACATGATGCACTGAGGAGGGGAAGGCCCGCCATTTAGGATCGGTGGGCCTTGAAGGAGGGACCATGCATCCTTCCTTCTCCCAATGGAAAAAGGTAAGGATGATGCAGTTTGAGGGAGCATCTGATGGCAGGAGGTAGTAGGTATCTCCTGCCTTTTTTGGGAGGGGGGAGGGCCTCCGTTGGCAGGAGGGAGTGGGAATCCCTCCTGCCAATTTTCTTTCGGGGGGGTTGGGGTCAGCATAGGAGGAGGAAGTGGGCATTCCTCCTGTTTTCACTGCCACGGGGGGGAGGGGGAGAGAGAGGAAGTGCTGCTTTTTTTTAATGAGGCAGATATTGTGCTTGTGTAACCCACAGAGCATCTGTGCCCATTAAGAAAATAGAAAAGGTTTCCTACCCCAAACAGCAGAACAGAGTCTTTCTCCTGCCTCTCAGCTGTTCGGGCTTCCCCTGCTGGCTCTGCGTATGTGTGTGTCACTCTCAGTCAATTGGATGGGAGATTCAGTGATTACAACGAACGTCTGCTTGAATCATTTGCAAGCAAACGTTTTAGTGCATCAATAGCTCTTTTTGAATCAGCCAAAAAATTTGATCGAAGCAGACCCACACAGTCTTACTGATTCTCTTCAGTGCATCTAGGCCTCTGTCCTCATCATCACAAGCCTCAAAATGTTTATTTTATATTTAAATTTTTTAATTAAAGTTTAAAAAGGAACAATATTCTGTACAACTGTTGTTTTATAAATCAAAAATACAACCTTCCATTTCAATCTGGTTTGCAGCCCTGGAAGTGGTGGAAATGAGAGCATGGGAGATGAAGGACCAACACTTGAAATCCCAAAATTGCTGGATCCATGATCACTAGGAAGCGAAAGGTAGTGGTGGCTGGTGATTCCCTTCTGAGGGGTATAGAGGGGTTCATCTGCAGACCCGGGAGGTGTACTGTCTACCAGGAGCCAAATTCCAAGAAGTTACGGAGAGCTTTCCAAGACTCATCAAGCCTAATGACTATTATCCGATGCTGTTCATCCACGTTGGCACTAACAATACTGCTAGGTACCCCTCTGAACTTATCAAAAGTGACTTTATGGCTCTGAGAGAGAAGGTGAAGCAGTCAGGTGCGCAGATAGTGTTCTCGTCGATCCTCCCTGTTGAGGGTAAAGGCCAAGGCAGAGAAGCTAGTATCTTGGAGATGAATGTGTGGCTAAATGGATGGTGGTGTTGAGAGCATTTTGGCTTCCTGGACCATGGGATGATTTTCCAAGGGTTACTGAGCAGGGATGGTGTACATCTATCAAAGAAGGGAAGAATTGTCTTTGCAGACTAACTAACCTACTGAAGAGGGCTTTAAACTAGAATTGCTGGGGCAGAGTGATCAGAGCCACCAGGTAAGTGAATCAATAAATACCTCTAAACGGGGAAAAGGGACAATGTCTGAAAAGCAGTATATGCTAATGCTTGAAGTATGGCAAACGAGGTTCTGGATCTAGAGACTGTGATGGAAGAGGCTGAGTTAGATTTAGTGGCGATCATAATGTGCTATAATCGGTTCAGGAAAGAGAGTAGTAAGAAAAGGAGGAGGAATGGCATATGTTAAAGATCATATTAAAGCCACACAATTTCAGGACCTACAGGGGAAGGAAGAGGCACTATGGGTCAAACTGGAAAGGGGGAATAGAAAATGAATGTGGATTTGTCATCTTCCACACAAAAGGTCACATTTTATTTCTTTTATTAAGTACATAAGTACATAAGTAGTCGCCTCCGCCGGGGCAGACCAGAGGTCCATCCAGCCCAGCGGTCCGCTCACGCGGCGGCCCATCAGGCATATTGCCTGGTCAGCGGTCCCTGACTAATTTTATGCCTACCTCTACACTTATCTCTAAACCTTCCACTGCTCTTATCTGTACCCCTCAATCCCTTTGTCTTCCAAGAACCTATCCAGGTCATCTTTGAAACCCTGTACTGTGCTATTTCTTATCACGGCCTCCGGAAGGGTGTTCCATGTGTCCACCACCCTCTGTGTGAAAAAGAACTTCCTTGCGTTTGTTTTAAACCTGTCCCCCTTCAATTTCATCGAGTGACCCCTTGTTCTTGTGGTTTCTTTCAAATTGAAAAATCTGTCTTTGTCAACCTTTTCGATGCCCCTCAGGATCTTGAAGGTCTCTATCATATCTCCTCTGAGTCTCCGCTTTTCCAGGGAGAACAGCCCCAGCTTCTTCAGTCTGTCAGTGTATGTAAGGTTTTCCATACCCTTAATCAGTTTAGTTGCTCTTCTCTGGACTCCCTCAAGCATTGCCATGTCCTTTTTGAGGTACGGTGACCAGTACTGTACACAGTATTCCAGATGCGGGCGCACCATAGCCCGGTACAGTGGCAGGATGACTTCCTTCGTTCTGGTCGAGATACCCTTCTTAATGATACCTAACATTTGGTTTGCTTTCCTCGAGGCTGTGGCGCATTGTGCCGACGCCTTCAATGTCGTGTCTACCATCACTCCCAAGTCTCTTTCCAGATTACTGACCCCTAGCATTGATCCCCCCATTTTGTAAGTGAACATCGGGTTCCTTCTCCCTATATGCATGACCTTGCATTTCCCTACATTGAAGCTCATTTGCCACTTTTTCGCCCATTCTTCCAATGTCGTAAGATCTCTTTGGAGATTCTCGCAGTCAACCGTGGTTTCAACCTTGCTGAATAGTTTGGTGTCATCTGCGAATTTGATGACCTCGCATTTTGTTCCCGCCTCCAGGTCGTCAATGAATATGTTAAACAGGAGCGGTCCCAGCACCGATCCTTGAGGAAACCCGCTCGTGACCCCTTGCCAGTCCGAGTAATGGCCCTTTACACCAACCCTCTGCTTCCTGTCTGCCAGCCAGTTTTTGATCCATCGGTGGACCTCCCTGTGCACCCCATGATTCCATAGCTTCCTGAGCAACCGCTCATGTGGTACCTTATCGAAGGCTTTCTGGAAGTCTAGGTAAATTATGTCTATGGGTTCTCCTTTGTCCACCTGGTTATTTACCCCCTCAAAGAAGTACAACAAGTTTGTGAGGCACGACCTACCCTTGCAGAACCCATGCTGGCTCGACCTTAGCTGTCCATTTTTTTCGATATGGTCACAGATGCTGTCCTTAATCAGTGCCTCCATCATCTTTCCCGGGACCGATGTGAGGCTTACCGGCCTATAGTTTCCCGGGTCGCCCCTCGAACCCTTCTTGAAGATGGGCGTGACATTAGCTATTTTCCAGTCCTCCGGGATCTCTCCAGTTTTTAGGGATAGGTTGCATATTTGCTGAAGTGTCTCTGCTATTTCATTCCTTAATTCCTTGAGCACCCTTGGGTGAATGCCGTCCGGACCTGGCGACTTGTCGCTCTTTAGCTTGTCTATCTGCCTGAGGACATCCTCCTGGCTCACCTCTAATTGGACCAGCTTGCTATCTTGATCTCCATTTTCTATTTCCTCTGGTTCCGGAATGTTGGATGTGTCCTCCCTCGTGAAGACCGACGTAAAGAAGTCATTTAACTTGTCAGCTATTTCTTTTTCCTCCCTCACTACTCCCTTTCTATCCCCATCATCCAAGGGCCCCACTTCCTCCCTCGCTGGTTGCTTTCCCTTTACGTACCTGAAGAATGATTTGAAATTTTTTGCCTCTCCCGCTAGTCTCTCTTCATATTCCCTCTTTGCTCTCCTAACCACTCGGTGGCACTCCTTCTGGCTTTCCTTGTGTTCCTTTTGGTTGGCCTGCGTTTGGTCCTGTTTCCATTTTTTGAACGATGATTTCTTGTTACTGATCGCCTTTTTTACAGCTGCCGTTATCCATGCTGGGTTCTTTATTCGATTTTTCTTGCACTCTTTTCTGAACCTGGGGACGTACAGGTTCTGTGCTTCGTGCACCGTACGCTTGAGCAGGGTCCAGGCGCTTTCTACGGACTCTATCTTCCTTGTGCTGCCGTTGAGTTTCTTCCCCACCATTTTCCTCATTGCATCATAATTCCCTTTTCTGAAGTTGAGCGCTGTTGTTGTGGTTCTTTTCACCCTGGATGATCCCAGTTCTAGTCTGCACTGGATCATGTTGTGATCGCTGTTCCCCAGTGGGTCTAATACCGCTACTTCCTTTGCAGGTCCCCCCAGTCCACTGAAGATTAGATCAAGAGTAGTAGCTTCTCCTCGTGTAGGTTCCGTGACCAGCTGTTCCAGGAAGCAGTCCCTCGTGGCTTCCAGGAATTTGGTCTCTCTCTCGCAACTTGAGTGCCCGATACTCCAGTCTATCCCAGGGTAGTTGAAGTCCCCCATCACCACCACACTTCCATTCTTGCATACCTGCCGCAGTTCCGTCTCCAGGTCCTGGTCGATTTCTTCCGATTGGCCAGGTGGACGATAGTATAGACCCAATTTGATGTCTGCTCCAGATCCTCCTGGTAGCTTAAGAACATAAGTAGTCGCCTCCGCCGGGGCAGACCAGAGGTCCATCCCTCCCAGCGGTCCGCTCACGCGGCGGCCCATCAGGCATATTGCCTGAGCAGCGGTCCCTGACTAATTTTATACCTACCTCTACACTTATCTCTAAACCTTCCACTACTCTTATCTGTACTCCTCAATCCCTTTGTCCTCCAGGAACCTATCCAGGTCTTCCTTGAAACCCTGTACTGTGCTATTTCCTATCACGGCCTCCGGAAGGGTGTTCCATGTGTCCACCACCCTCTGTGTGAAAAAGAATTTCCTTGCGTTTGTTCTAAATCTGTCCCTCTTCAATTTCATCGAGTGACCCCTTGTTCTTGTGGTTTCTTTCAAATTGAAAAATCTGTCCTTGTCAACCTTTTCGATGCCCCTCAGGATCTTGAAGGTCTCTATCATATCTCCTCTGAGTCTCCGCTTTTCCAGGGAGAACAGCCCCAGCTTCTTCAGTCTGTCAGTGTATGTAAGGTTTTCCATACCCTTAATCAGTTTAGTTGCTCTTCTCTGGACTCTCTCAAGCATTGCCATGTCCTTTTTGAGGTATGGTGACCAGTACTGTACACAGTATTCCAGATGCGGGCGCACCATAGCCCGGTACAGTGGCAGGATGACTTCCTTCGTTCTGGTCGAGATACCCTTCTTAATGATACCTAACATTTGGTTTGCTTTCCTCGAGGCTGTGGCGCACTGTGCCGACGCCTTCAATGTCGTGTCTACCATCACTCCCAGGTCTCTTTCCAGCTTACTGACCCCTAGCATTGATCCCCCCATTTTGTAAGTGAACATCGGGTTCCTTCTCCCTATATGCATGACCTTGCATTTCCCCACGTTGAAGCTCATTTGCCACTTTTTCGCCCATTCTTCCAGTGTCGTAAGATCCCTTTGGAGATCCTCGCAATCTGCCGTGGTTTCAACCTTGCTGAATAGTTTGGTGTCATCTGCGAATTTGATGACCTCACATTTTGTTCCCGCCTCCAGGTCGTCAATAAATATGTTAAACAGGAGTGGTCCCAGCACTGACCCTTGAGGGACCCCACTCGTGACCCCTTGCCAGTCCGAGTAGTGGCCCTTTACACCAACCCTCTGCTTCCTGTCTGCCAGCCAGTTTTTGATCCATCGGTGGACCTCCCCTCGCACCCCGTGATTCCATAGTTTCCTGAGCAACCGCTCATGTGGTACCTTATCGAAGGCTTTCTGGAAGTCTAGGTAAATTATGTCTATGGGTTCACCTTTGTCCACCTGGCTATTTACCCCCTCAAAGAAGTACAACAAGTTTGTGAGGCACGATCTACCCTTGCAGAACCCATGCTGGCTCGACCTTAGCTGTCCATTTTTTTCGATATGATCACAGATGCCGTCCTTAATCAGTGCCTCCATCATCTTTCCCGGGACCGATGTGAGGCTCACCGGCCTATAGTTTCCCGGGTCGCCCCTTGAACCCTTCTTGAAGATGGGCGTGACATTAGCTATTTTCCAGTCCTCCGGGATCTCTCCAGTTTTTAGGGATAGGTTGCATATTTGCTGAAGTGTCTCTGCTATTTCATTCCTTAATTCCTTGAGCACCCTTGGGTGAATGCTGTCTGGACCTGGCGACTTGTCGCTCTTTAGCTTGTCTATCTGCCTAAGGACATCCTCCTGGCTCACCTCTAGTTGGACCAGCTTGCTATCTTGATCTCCATTTTCTGTTTCCTCTGGTTCCGGAATGTTGGATGTGTCCTCCCTCGTGAAGACCGACGTAAAGAAGTTGTTTAACTTGTCAGCTATTTCTTTTTCCTCCCTCACTACTCCCTTTCTATCCCCATCATCCAAGGGCCCCACTTCCTCCCTCGCTGGTTGTTTTCCCTTTACGTACCTGAAGAATGATTTGAAATTTTTTGCCTCTCCCGCTAGTCTCTCTTCATATTCCCTCTTTGCTCTCCTAACCACTCGGTGGCACTCCTTCTGTCTTTCCTTGTGATCCTTTTGGTTGGCCTGCGTTTGATCCTGTTTCCATTTTTTGAACGATGCTTTCTTGTCACTGATCGCCTTTTTTACATCAGCCGTTATCCATGCTGGGTTCTTTATTCGATTTTTCTTGCACTCTTTTCTGAACCTGGGGACGTACAGGTTCTGTGCTTCGTGCACCGTACGCTTGAGCAGGGTCCAGGCGCTTTCCACGGACTCTATCTTCCTTGTGCTGCCGTTGAGTTTCTTCCCCACCATTTTCCTCATTGCATCATAATTCCCTTTTCTGAAGTTGAGCGCTGTTGTTGTGGTTCTTTTCACCCTGGATGATCCCAGTTCTAGTCTGCACTGGATCATGTTATGATCGCTGTTCCCCAGTGGGTTTAATACTGCTACTTCCTTTGCAGGTCCCCCCAGTCCACTGAAGATTAGATCAAGAGTAGCTTCTCCTCGTGTAGGTTTTGTGACCAGCTGCTCCAGGAAACAGTCCCTCGTGGCTTCCAGGAATTTGGTCTCTCTCACGCAACTTGAGTGCCCGATACTCCAGTCAATCCCAGGGTAGTTGAAGTCCCCCATCACCACCACACTTCCATTCTTGCATAACTGCCGCAGTTCAGTCTCCAGGTCCCGGTCGATTTCTTCCGATTGGCCAGGCGGACGATAGTATAGACCCAATTTGATGTCTGCTCCAGATCCTCCTGATAGCTTAACCCATATTGATTCCAAGCCGTCCGCCCTTACTGCTGTTTCCATTTTGGTTGAGGGTATGGAGTCCTTTATGTATAGCGCTATTCCTCCACCCTTTTTGTGTGTCCTGTCTCTCCTGTAAAGTTTGTACCCTGGTATGACAACATCCCATTTATTGTCATCAGCCCACCACGTTTCTGTGATTCCAATTATGTCTAGGGCTTTTTGACTGGCTATAATTTCCAACTCTCCCATTTTGGCCCTGAGGCTCCTCGCATTTGTGTAGAGGCAATATAGGTCCTGATTTGTCGCCCGCCCTGCTTTTTTCTTTCCATGGCTCGGCGCTCCCACCTGGCTTGCCTTTACTCGGTCATCCATCTCCCATGGCGTGTCCGTTTTGCCCCGAGCCAGTATCCCCTTTTTTGGATGGTCCCCTGGCTCCCATTGTACTCTCTCGACCCTGCCTGTTAGATTCATTTGGTCACTGGGCCCCTGCATTGTATCTGTGGGCCCTTTTTCTGAAGATTTCCACTCAGTCCCTTTGTCCAAAAGTTTCCTCTCAGTGCCTTTGTCCAAGATTTTCCTCTCAGTCCCATCTGTGGGTCCCTTTTCTGAAGGTTCCCACTCCGCCCCTTTGTCCAAAAGTTTCCTCCCAGTCCCTTTGTTCAAAAAGTCCCTCTCAGCCCCTTTGTCCAAAAGTTCCCACTCAGTCCCTTTGCCCAAAAGTGTCCACTCAGTCCCTTTGTCCAAGAAGCCCTTCATAGTCCCTTTGCCCAAGAATTTCCTCTCAGTCCCTTTGTCCAAAAGATCCCACTCGGTCCCAAGCTCTCTTTTGCGATGTCCTTGTTCAGTATCATTTTTTGATACCAATGTCCGGTGTGTCGAGGCCAGATCGACTTCCGGCTTTCCCCTACTCCTCAGTTTAAAGCTAGGTCTATGGCGTTTTGGATGTTTCTTGCCAGCAGCCTCGTCCCAGCCGTGCTCAGGTGCAGTCCGTCTCTTCTGTAGAGCTTGTTCTTCCCCAAGAAGGTCGTCCAGTTTCGAACAAAGTGGAAACCCTCCTCCTCGCACCATCTCCTCAGCCATCCGTTCATTTCTTGTAGTTCGCTCTGTCTCCTTGCGTCTGCTCTCGGTACTGGCAGGATCTCTGAGAAGGCTATCCTCCTTGATCTCAGCTTTAGTTTCCGCCCCAGGATCCTGAACTGCTCAGTCAGTGTAGTCCGGTTGAAATTTTTCCTGCTGACGTCGTTGGTTCCAATGTGGATTACAACTGCTGTCTCCTCTGTCTCGGCTCCCTCCAGGATTCTATCAATTGTTCGTGATCCCCTTATTGATGTTACTAATATGCAATTGACCATATATCATGGAAACCTATTATATGACATCATCTGATTCCACTGCTGGGAGCTCCCCCTTTTTGAGAACATCCATGAGCGAGGCAGACACAGATGTTAAGGATTCTGTTGCCTCCAATGTCACAGGAGAGGCCAAAATAGTGGTCTCCAGGATCTGGCTCTTGGATCTGGTGCCTCTTGGTAACCAAGTCACTCAGGAGCTCTTGAGGCAAGGAAGCCCTTTGCCAGGCCGCCTGAGTCCTTTTCATGGGATAAAGCCTGGTGCATCAATACCACAGATTCTGAAAAGGCATCCAGAACTGCCTGTTCCACCTGGAAAGGTGTGTCTCCACCTGCCTGCCAAGACTATTGCAAGGCAGACCCAACCTCCTCGACAATTTCCAATGATCTACCTGGCCCCTCTCCTAGAGGCAAATTTGTGGAGGAAACTGCCATTGCAGCCCCCTGACATCCTCCACAAAGACTGTGCTGGAATTCGCTGAACCAACCGACTCTTGTTCAGGGAAATGCTCCAAAGCCGCACAGCTCAGGCATGCACCAGCCGTCACTCTCCGCTTCTCACAGCGGGAACAGCGCTTGACGAGTTCAGCCACTATTGGCCTAACACCTCCCACAAAACCGGTTCATAAAAACATAAGAATTACCACTGCTGGGTCAGACCAGTGGTCCATCCTGCCCAGCAGTACGCTCACGCGGCGGCCCCTAGGTCAAGACCAGTGCTCCAAATGAGTCCAGTCTCAGCAGTTTAGCATGAACTTGTCCAACTTTGTCTTGAAACACTGGAGGGTGTTTTCCCTTATAACAGACTCCGGAAGAGAGCTACAGTTTTCTACCTCTCTGGGTGAAGAAGAATTTCCTTACATTTGTACAGAATCTATCCCGTTTCAACTTTAAAGTGTCCTCTCGTTCTCCCTACCTTGGACAGGGTGAACAGTCTGTCTTTCTCTACTAAGTCTATTCCCTTCAGTATTTTGAATGTTTTGATCATGTCCCCTCGCAGTCTCCTCTTTTCAAGGGACAAGAGGTCCAGCTTCTCCAGTCTCTCACTGTACGGCAACTCCTCCATCCCCTTAACCATTTTAGTCGCTCTTCTCTGGACCCTTTCAAGTAGTACTGTGTCCTTCTTTATATGCAGCGACCAGTGCTGGATGCAGTACGACAGATGAAGGCGCACCATGGCCCGGTACAGTGGCATGATAACCTTCTCTGATCTGTTCGTGATCCCCTTCTTGATCATTCAAAGCATTCTGTTTCCCCTTTTTGCCACTGCAGCGCATTGTGCAGATGACTTCATGGATTTGTCAATCAGAACTCCCAAGTCCCTTTCTTGGGAGGTCTCTCCAAGTACCATGCCGGACATCCTGTATTCGTGCATGAGATTTTTGTTCCCGACATGCATCACTTTGCACTTATCCACGTTGAACGTCATTTGCCATGTCGATGCACATTTCTCGAGCTTGATTGTGTCACATTGCAGATAGATCTTCACAATCCCCATGTCTTCACTACTCTGAATAAATTCATATCGTACGCAAATTTAATCACCTTACTCATTGTACCAATGTCCAGATCGTTTATAAATATGTTGAAGAGAACGGGTCCAAGCACCGAGCCCTGCGGCACCCCGCTGGTGACGCTCTTCCAGTCTGAGAATTGTCTATTTTTTAATCCACGTGAGTATATCACCCTCGATTCCATAGTATGCAATTTTCCAAAGTACTTGTTCATGTGGAACTTTGTCGAATGCCTTCTGAAAATCCAAATATACAATGTCGAAGGGGTCGCCCTTGTCTATCCGCCTGTTTACTCCCTCAAAGAAGTGCAGCAAGTTTGTCAGGCAAGATCTGCCTTTACTGAACCATGCTGGCTGGTCTTCATCAGATCGTGTCTGTCAAGGTGATCAATGATGCGGTCCTTTATCAGCGCCTCTACCATCTTTCCCGGTACCGAGGTCAGACCGGTGAGTCTGTAGTTTCCCCTCAAACCTTTTTTTGAATATCAGTGTAACGTTCGCCAGCTTCCAGTATCTTTCCTGATTTGATCGACAGATTAGATATTAGCTGAAGCAGTTCAGCTATAGTCCCTTTCAGTTCCTTGATGACCCTCGGATGGATACCATCCAGTGCCAGGGATTTATCGCTCTTAAGCCTATCAATCTGCTTGCATGCCTCTTCTAGACTGACGTCAACCCTGTCAATTTCCCATCTTCGTTTCCAGCATATAGCCTGATGGGTTCCAGTATGCTGTTTATATCCTCTTTGGTAAATACAGATGCAAAAGAATGTGTTCAGTTTGTCGATGATTTCTTTGTCCTCCTTTAGCACTCCCTTTATTCCACGGTCATCCAACGGCCCCACCACTTCCTTCACAGGTCGTTTCCCCTTAATATATCGAAAGAACGGCTTGAAGTTTTCAGCCTCCTTGGCTATTTTTTCCCCGTAGTCTCTTTTGGCCCCTTTTACTGCCTTATGGTACCTGCATTGATGTTTGCGCTTATTCCAGTTTTCGTCCATTCTTGACCTTTACCATTTCTTAAACAAAGTTTTCTTGTCTCTGATCGCTTCCTTCACTTTTACAGTGAGCCATGCCGGTTATTTGTTCTTTTTCCTTTTGGATCCTTTGTTGATACGCAGTATAGATTTTGCACCTTGGTGACTATGTCCTTTAAAAAGGGACCAAGCTTGCTCTAGCGTTTTTACAGTGCTTATCCTTTTCTTAATCTTCTTCCCCACCATAAGTCTCATCCCTTCGTAATTCCCTATTCGGAAGTTCAGCGCCGTGGCCGTCGTTTTGAACTGATGTTTCTCACCTGCATCCAGGTCGAAGCGGATCATACTGTGATCGCTGCTTCCCAGCGTCCCTTCTACTTCTACACCTTGTGCCGGTCCTCGCAGTCCATTTAGAATTAAGTCCAGAATTGCATTTGCTCTTGTATTTTCCTTGACGAGTTGTTCCAGGAAGCAATCGCATACAGTATCCAGGAACTTGGTCTCCCTAGCGCAGCCAGAGGTGCCTAGATTCCAGTCTATCCCCGGATAGTTGAAGTCACCCATGATAACTGTGTTGCCTCTCTTGCAGTTGCGTTTAATCTCGTCTGTCATTTCCCCATTAATTTCTTCGGACTGCCCTGAGGGTTCAAGGTTTATTAAATATTTGATGAATCGCTATATCTTTATACAAAGCGATGTACATAATAATAAAATAAGTTAAGTTAAAATACATACGATATATATAAACATTAGAAGTCAGACAAGACAAACAACAATTAGAAGGGAAGGAGGGGAAAAGTTACATCTGTTGTATTAAGAAAAACAATTAAGGGAAAAGAATCGAGGAGCAGGGGGATTCATTAAAAATGGAATTCATAAAATAAAATAAAATTTAAATATTAAAAGCCTCTTTAAAAAGGAAAGTTTTCAGGGATTTTTTGAAGGAAGAAATGTCTTTTTCAATTTTTATGTATTGGGGCAATGAATTCCACCATTGGGGACCCACTATAGAGAACATATCTGATCTTCGAGTGCCTATTATTTTTAAAGAGGGAACAACTAATAGGTTTTGGGAAGATGATCTAAGTGCACGTGCGGAACAATGGGGAATTAACATTTTTGATATGCACTGAGGTTCATTAAATATCAAAGTTTTAAATATAAGTAGCAAGACCTTAAACTGTATGCGCTGGCTAATAGGGAGCCAATGAGCGTCAATGAAAAATGAAGTTACATGATCGAATTTCCTGGCATCATAGATTAATTTAATAGCAGTGTTTTGAATGATTTGCAATCGTCGTTTTTCTTTTTGAATGATATTGAGCAACAAAGAATTACAATAGTCTAATTTTGCTATTACTAGTGAATGAATTAATAGTAGTAGGGTTGGTAGTAGATGCCAATCTTCGTTTCCAGTCCATTTGTTCCCGGAATTTTTACCCATAGAGACTAACTTATCCATCAGTTGTGGTGTGTTCTCTCCAGTAGATTCAATTCCCTCTTTGACGTATATGGCAATGCCCCCACCTTTTTGAGCCACTCTGTCTCTGCGGTATAGTTTGTATCCTGGTAGCACAGTGTCCCAGACGTTTTCCTCAGTCCACCATGTTTCTGTGATGTCGATGATGTCAACGTTATCTTTTTGTGCCATAGCTTGTAATTCATCTATCTTATTCTTTAGGCTCCTTGCATTCGTGTAATACACTTGAGTTTACAACCTGTTCCTTTCTTGTATTTCCTTACCTCTTGTGTCCCTTTCAATCTGTCTTGCTTGTGATCCGGTGTGTCTTCCCCCTATATCTCTCTCCACGGTATCCTCTGGTGAGTCTTCCCTTATATCTCCCTCCACAGTATTCTCTGGTGAGTCTTCCCCTCTACCTTCCTGCACAGTATCCTCCGGGTATACCGGTTCCCGAACCATCGACTCTCTCGGTCAAATGTCAGCTGTCCCCTTCTTCCTACTTTAAAAACTTCTCAACTTCTCTCTTGATGTTGTTTGCAAGTAGCCTTGTTCCATCTCTGCTGAGGTGGAGTCCGTCCTTCCTGAATAGCTTGCTCTTCCCCCAGAATGTCGTCCAGTTGCACATGAAGTGGAATCCTTCTTCCTCACACCAGCGCCGCATCCACCCATTGACTGCTTGCAGCTTCATCTGCCTCTTCTCATAGGCCCTGGGTACAGGCAGGATCTCCGAGAATGCTATTCTCTGCAGTCTGGTCTTCAGCTTCCTTCCTAGCATCCGGAACTGGTCCTTCAGTACTTCCCTATTGTAGTTCCTGCTGCTCACGTTCGTCCCCACATGGATCACCGCCGATGTATCTTCTTCCACACTGTCAATCCTGTTGATGTGGCTCACTATGTCTTCTACCTTGGCTCCTGATAGTCTTCCCCCCACTATGTGGCTGTTGACTTGTCTGATGGAGTCCCCGATTGCTGTCCTATCTTCTCTTGATTCTCCAGCCACAGGTCCATGACCCTCGTTCCCATCCATTTTCTCTCATCCTGGCATTGGCTTGCACCAGACTCGTCTTCTTGTGGGTTCCCTCTGCTGTTTCCAGATATTGCTGCTGTGTCACCCATTTCTTCCTGGTGGTTGTCTGTTGGGTGGTCCACGCTCTCTGTAGGTGTATCTCAGCAGTTCCACTATTGCTAGTGATTTTCCAAGGCCTCCCTGTATGCCTCCTCTATAAACTTCTCCAGCTCTCGGACTTCTTCCTCGATGGTTTCCTGTCTTGATGTTCAATGCATCCTCTGTCTTGGTGTTCTCTGCATCTCTATCTTCCTCCTCCATTGCTTGAAGTGCCTCCAGTTCCGGTATTCTGCCCTCCAGGAGTCTGACTTGTTTCTGCTCTCCAGTTCTCCGCATCAAGCACATACGTAGGACCGCCTCCCAGAGGGGAGGTAGTCATACATATGGCAAAAAACTGGATAGCTCAAGATCCTGCTTCTGTCTGCTGCTTCCATTGCTACCCGCTTGCCAGTCTGCTGTGTCTGCCTGGCTGTGTGTTCTCTGCGCCCGCTATGTCCTCTGTGTCTGCCTGGCTGTGTGTTCTCTGCACCCGCTATGTCTGCCTGGTTGTGTGTCCTCTGTACCTGCTGTGTCTGCCTGATTGTGTTCTCTGCGCCCGTTGTACCGGCTGTGCCTGCCTGGTTGTGTATCCTCTGTACCTGCTATGCTACTATTGCGAGACTGTCAAAAATGGCACCGGCAGAAAGAAGAGAATTGCCACGCTCCCACAGCAATCAAAGCTGCAGGAAAAGGCACCCCACTACACTGGCAACCCCCAGAGCCAATTTCCATGCAGGCAGTATGTCGCCGCCTCCGAGGACCCATGGGCCTGACTCAGAGAGGGAAATGCAAGTTACTCACAGCTCTGCTGATTAGCTTTTAAAGGTCATCCTTTCAAACCACCCTTCGTTTATTTACATTTAGATTGTTTCACTATAAGAGGAGATTTGAAAACAAAGTGCTTCTCATTGAGGATAAGACCCCTGAGGTAGACCATATGGTCGAAACACATACGTATGGGGTCTTGAATGAATAAAAAGATTGAACACCAAGGTCACTTCTTTTGCTTCTCTTTGTTCTACCCTGAGGAGGTAGAATCTCCTGTTTGTGGAAAATTATTTGAATTGGTGTGACATACACATATACTCAGAAAATACATTTTCACAGAAAGGGTGGTGAATGCTTTGAATGACCTCCCAGTGGAGGTGGAGACAAAAAGTGTACACTTCCCCCTCCCCATTCACGGTTTCCACACTCGCGATTTCACATAATCGCAATTTTTTGGAGGTGAGGGGGAAAAAAAACAAACCCAGATTTTTGCCTTCCCCCCAGCATCCTGGCCTTACCTGGTGGTCTTACAGGTTTTAGGGGCAGGAGCAATCTTCCTAAGCTCCTGCCCCATGCAGATTGCCAATAGAAAATGGCTGTGGGGAATTCCCATAGTCTCGAGACTACGACATGATCTCCCCACAGCCATTTCCTATTGGCGATCTGCACAGGGCAGGAGTGTAGGAAGATCGCTCCTGCCCCAAAAACCCGCTAGACCACCAGGTGATGCCGGGGGAAGGCGGGAGGGGGGGTGGGTCAGAGCCGGATATTTGCGGTTTTTTACCATTCGCGGTCCGACTCTGCCCCTATCCCCCGCGAATAACGAGGGAGATGTGTATCTGAATTCAAGACAGCTTGAGACAAGTACATTGCATCTCTCAGGGAGAGTAGTTAGCAGGGTTAGGCCATATAGTCTTTATCTGCTTTCATTTTTCTGTTTCTATGTATCCCTTTCTCCTCACTTCCTAAGCCCACCCTACCCTGAGGTCAGCATTTCTCCCTTTCTTTCCTGTGGCCCTGCCCCTGGCAATCCAAGATTTTTCTCTCTCCCCCTTCCTCTATAGTTAGTCTCTCTTCCCCCACACCCCATGGTCTGCTCTTTCATTTCCATCCACTTCTCCGTTCCCCCACTGTGGATCTAGTATCTCTTGCCCATTCTGGTCTGGTCTCTCACTTTCTTTTCTCCCTCCCTCCAATCCACCATCTCTCCCCTTACTTCCCCCTCACCTCTCAGTCTGGTATCTTTCTCACCTCTGCTCTCCTCTCCTCTTCCACCCTTAGATCTGTGATTCTGTGTCTCTTACTCCTCTTCTCCCCCCCCCCAATTCTCTAGGTCTAGCATCCTCCTTACCCAGTGGGTCTGGTATCCAGTGTTCCCGCTAAGCTGCGCTGGCGTGCGCTGGCGCACAAAATATTACATCGCAGCGCACAAGTTTCTCGTCACAGCGCACACACGTGCTTGCAGGCAGGCTCAGCTGGCCCCAGCGAGCTGGCAGTCCATGTAACGCGTCGCAAAGGTAAGGGGAGGCTGGGGGAGGAATCGGACGTCGGGGTGGGGGTGCGAGCAGGGAGGGGGGCGATCGGAAGAGGCGTACGGCAGATGGCAGGGCGGCGAGAGGAGAGTCAGGTGGGGGGGGGGGGGGAGTAACACCGGAAGAGAGCGGCAAATCCGGGCAAGGCAAGACTTGCAGAGGCGTACCTAGGGGGTGCGGGGGGTCGATCCCGACGGTCCGCTCAGCTCGCCAACAAGGAGAGGCAGCCGGACTCGCGTACGCTCCGACCGCCTCTTCTTGCAAGAAGCCGGGTCTTATTCAATCAGGAGCTGCTTTGACATGCAGCTCCTGATTGGATAAGGCCCGACTTCGTGCAGGAAGAGGCGGTCAGAGCAGACGCGAGTGATTTCCTGCACTAGGCACCACATGAAGTCACCCACCGTACCACTCGATTCGGGTAAGCGCAGGTATCGGTGGGTGGCTTATTTGCGGGGGTGCCTTATTTTATATTTTTGTCTAAAAAGGGGGGGCTGTCTTATTTGATGGCCCTGCCTTATCATCGGGGAAACACGGTACTACTACTAGTAAATTAGTAATGCGCTACAAAACTGAGGCCGCACGAGCGCCATTGTTTATCTATACATGCATGAAGCAAGTTCTTTTCAAGTTTCGATCGTTTGAAGCGTGTGCATAAACTTTCTTTTGCGATCTTCCATAGATTCAGTCAAATAATTTTTAAATCCATTCGAAAATGTCGAAGCGTAAAGAGAATGAAGAGTTTGGTAGCAGCACAAAGAAAAAGCGCAGCCAATTTAAGAAGGAATGGCTGACCGAGTTTTTGGTTGACACCACGTTGCCGCACGCGAGTGGACGGAAAACAGTGGCGATGAAAGAAATATTCGAATATAGCGACACGGACAACGCATTAATTTGCTCCCTATGCCGAAAAGCAGGTGTTAACGGAGAATGGAGCACAGGGAAGACTTGGTCTGAGTGGAAAATTGATTATTTAAAGCGTCATCTGAATCATAATTCTCATTTAGAAGCGGTTCAAAAGCTTCACAATCAAAGCCGAGGTTTTCTAATGAATTTCTTGAAAGAAACTCCCGATAGTCGGAACAGAATCGAATACGCACAGAGATATAAATCAAGTCCAGAGGGAGTTAACATTTTAATTGATAATATATTGCTAGCGGTAAAGTTGAATTCGTCCATGCTATCCGTCCAGGAAATTCACAATCACATGGCTAAATACGTAAAAATACCTGATAGCTGGAGAAGCAAAAACTATGCTTTCGAGTTCCTTGACTGCATAAATGCCATTGTTAAACGGGAAACATTTACAGAAATCCGGAGGTCTCCTTTTCATACCCTAATAATTGATGAAAGTACTGATATTTCTGTTTCGAAAATGCTCATAATATACATTAAATTTAGAAGAAGTGGCAGCAACATTCATGAGACAGTTTTTGCTGGCATCAAACATCTAACTGCTTGTGACAGCACAGCTATAGTTGATGCTATAAAGCAGTTTTATAGTGAGAACGATTTAGATTTCAGTCGTATGGTCATGTTCACGTCCGATGGAGCATCAGTCATGCTTGGGAAGCATAATGGTGTAGCTGCAAAGTTACGTCAATCAGTTCCTCATCTTCTAGAGCAACACTGTGTAGCTCACCGCGAAGATCTAGGCATAGACGATGCATGGAAAACGATCCCATTCATGAAAGAGATCGAAACTCTAATATGCACCGTATATACGATTTTCAGTAGATCGAGCGTACGAAAAGCCAAACTGGAGGATATTTCTAATGCTGCAGACTCAGATGTCATTTCATTTAAAGCTATACATGATGTTAGGTGGCTGTCTCGGCACTTTGCTGTAAGTGCAGTGGTTAGAAATTATGACATCCTGTTAGAATATTGTCAAGAACAGGTGGAAGAAGACAATGATCCCGTGCACAAATACTGCCTTACTAAATTGAGTAATCTGGAATTTAAAGTTGCGCTATTTATTCTCTGCGATGTTCTTGAGAAGCTTGGATCACTGTGTAAGCTTCTTCAGAAGAGTTGTTTGGCACCTTTGGATGCATTCCAGTTCACTAAAGCCAAATTAAGGAAACTCAGATCTCAATATCTGGGAGAAAAACCACATTTCAATGAAAATGTTGAAACTCTCATTTCATCTTGTAATTCTGTAATTAAAACAGATCATATTCTTACATTTATTACACAAACTTGTGATCATATGGACAAAAGATTTCCTGACAATGAATTAGAGGACTGGCGTGTTTTCGACAAAGACTGTATCTCAAATCCGTCCAACTTAGAGGAATTTACATTTGGAAACGAACAATTTTCACGATTATCTAACCGTTATTTTCTGTTAATGAACAAAGATGATGAACATTGTTTCAAAAGGCAGCTTATTTCAGAATATTCGGAGTTCAAATATATTATTGCTGAAAAAGTAAAAGCAGGAGCTATACAAACGCTTCAGGAAATGTACAATTTTGCTCAGCAGCATAAACAGTTCAGTGGACTAAATGCTCTATTAGACGTGTGTGGCACCTTTCAGGCTTCAAGTGCCGATTGTGAGAGAGGATTTAGCTTGATGAATGCTATAAAGACAAAGACTCGTAATAAGTTAAGAGTAGAGCATTTGGAATGCCTAATTAGAATCAAACTTTATTTAGCCACAGGAAATAATGTAAACATAGACAGTGTTTACAAATTTTGGAAATCAGAAAAAGGCAGAAGAGAACAATCTTAATAAAGAATTTTGTACTTTCACGAATTAATGCGTTGTTTTGTGTTCTTAAAAATATTATTTAACGTTATTTAATTTAGCGTGTAGGCCTAAAATTCCTTTGAATACCTCGTCCTCATGTATCAGCAACTTTGACAACATATTTATTTGGCTCATAACTTGCTGGCGCCCGATATTTTTAGCTCACAGTGAAAAAAGTTTGCTCACAACACCCGCCCGCTTAGAGGGAACACTGGACTATCCCTCATCCCCATCAGGTAGAACAGCTCTTCCTCTTAACCTACCCCTGTACCCAGGAGCTCTCCCCTTTTCTTCTTCAACTCCCAGTCTGGCATTACATTACATTAGTGATTTTTATCAGCCATTACCTTGCGGTTCCCCTCCCTCTCCGAGTATCTGGAATCTCTCCCTTAGTCCCTTTTCTCTCATCCTGTAGGTCTGGCATCTCACAAGAACATAAGCATTGCCATACTGGGACAAACAGAAGGTCCGTCAAGCCCAGAATCCTGTTTCCAACAGTGGCCCCAGCTAGGTTCCAAGTACCTAGGCTAGATCCTTTATGCTGCTTATGCTGACTAAGCAGTGGATTTTCCCAAGTCGTCTCTCCCCCCCAATGTGTCCGAATCTATGTCTCCTCCGCCCGCCCCCCGCCCCCCCGTAACAGCGGGTCCAGTCACATCTCTCCTCCCCCCCCCGGTCCTCGATCTGTAGTGAGCCGCTGCAGCCGGGCTCACGGCTAATCGAGGACCGCGGGAGGAGGGTGGCGAGATGTCGTCGGACCCACAGACAGAAAAAGAAAGGAGGGAGGGAGCCTGAGAGAGCAAAATTTTAAAAACAACAAAACAAAACGGCTTTTTGTATTGCTTCTATCAAAGGTCCGACAACAAACGTAGATTGTAGCCGCCATGGTACCAACGTCCTTTTAGCGGCAAACAGAAGAAGCAAAAGCCCATCTGGTATCTCTCCTTCGCTTTCAAATCCAAACCTCCCGCATCTTTTTTCGACCTTTGGCCGCGCTTCGCCCTGCTAGGAAACAGGAAGTTGCGTCAGAAGGGGGTGAGGTGTAAGACCAGAAAACGGCGGAAGTAGCGCTAGACTTCAGGTAAGACTTTAGAGTTTGAAGGGAGAGATAACGCTAAAGACGTGTCTGTTCGTGAACGGGCAGAAATGGCAGCCCACCGGGAAGGGGGGCCGGTCGCTGTGACGAGGGCGGTCACGTAATGTGTCTTGGGATCTGTCTTTGAGAAACACGTTGATGCTGGCGTGTGTCAATGCAGGTGATGGCAAAAGGAGGACGACGGGCCCTTCGAGGATATCCACCAGGTTGTGAATCGCTCCCTACGACTCGGTCCACACTGAGCTGGGGATTGGGAAGACTCTCTCGGCTGCGTAGCCTGCCACTGCTTCTGGCCATTGTAACGGTGGTGGTGATAATCTTCTGGCTTTTCTTTGCACTAGAGAGTGGTGGCGGCATAGACGGCAACGTTGGTAAGCATCAGGTAAGATGGGGGTGTGGGAAACGGAAGGCTTGGGATACAAAAAAAATGGCGGTTGACGAGACCGAAGGAATCGGGTAGTGCTGTAGAAATAGTAGTAGTACTACGGCAGTTGTAAAATAACATCGCTTGGAGGTGAGAGAGCAGGAAACTGTGGTGGAAGAGGCTCCGGGAAGATGAACAGGAGAACATGGGAAAGAGAGAAGAGGAGGTCAGAGTCAAAGTGGGTGAGGCAGAACTGACAAAGAAGTGAGGAAAGACCCAGCGCAAAAGAGAAACTGAAAGGGTAGGGCCTTAAGTCAATGTATATGAGAACATAGGTAAAACTGAATTCTCTGGCTCTTATGTCCACTTTAAATGCCCTAAAACAGCTTGTTTTTGCTGATTTGCTCTTGTAAGAGTAGGAGCTAGTTTTTAGGTGCTGAGTACTCCCCCCCCCCCCCCCCTCACCAGTACTGAGTGACCTCTTTCATTTTTGTACACGGAGAGATCATTTGGCATTGTTTGGTACCTATGATTGTATTCATTGGGATCCTATGGCAAACAAGATCCCTTGGGTTTGTGCATTGGAACAAATTAACACTTTAAAAAAAAAAAAAATCTGCTGGCTACATTTTTGTTTGTTTTCCCTCCTTTACAGTCCTTTGCTACAGAAGTGGATAAAACCAGTATCTGGAGAAGATCCACAGGATCCTACTAGATCTTCAAAATCTATTTTTTTTATCCATTTTCCCAGTAAGTGAAAAGTTATTCTGATGCACATATCCAACAAAGCCTCTGGATCTCAACCGGTGCAGTCAAAGCAAAAACCAGCTGATCTGGCCTTTAAACAGCATATGCTAGCAGGTCTCTTTTTTTTTTTTTTTTTTTTTTTATCCACTCCATATAACTGTGATCAACAAGAACTGAGGAACGGAAGGAAGAAGCCTAGGCCTGAAGGATAAAAAAATCTTTATTTGGATTAAGAGCCCACATTTTCATTGTAAGGCCAAATCAATTTATATTCAGATAAAGTAATTTTCTACTCCAGAGTGAAAAGCCTTGGCCACAGTAGGATTTGAACCCTGGATTCTCTGGTTTTCAGTCTGTCATTCTGACAGCTAGACCAGCGGTCTCAAACACGCGGCCCACGGGCCGCATGTGGCTCTCCAGGTTTTATTTGCGGCCCGCGGTCTGGAGGCAATCATTCTCTTCCTTTTGGAGCAGCAGCCGGCTCGTTCGTTCAAAGCTGCAGGTTGGCGGCTCCTTGCGCTATCCACTCCTGCATCGGAAGCCTCTCTGATGTCACAACATCAGAGGCTTCAGACGCAGGCACGGATCTCGCAAGGAGCCGCCACCCGTGGCTTTGAACGAACGAGCCGGCCAGACACGCTGCTGCTCCAGTGGCGTACCAAGGGGGGGGCGGTCCACTGTTCTCCCAAGAGTGCGGCTCGCGGCTCGTCTAGAGCAGTGGTGCCCAACCTGCTTCCCTTCCCTTCTCACTGCTGCCATCGGGGATCAGGCTGGCACCGTGTTCTTTGATCTCCCTGCTTCTCTTCCCTGTGGGGCCAACCAACTCTCGTGGCCCAACGTCAATTCTGACGTCGAGAGGACGTTCTGGCTAGCCAATCGCTGCCTGGCTGCCCAGAACGTCCTTTCCGACGTTAGAATTGACGTCGGGCGGCAAGAGTTGGTCGGCCCCGTGCAGAAGAGAAGCAGGAAGATCTCGGCCTGTTCCTGATAGCAGCAGCGGCAGCAGCCTATTCCGCAGCGGCGGTGGCATGGGGGAGGGCAGGAAGGAAGAAAGAAAGAAAGAAGGTGGGGTGGGGACAGGGAGCCAGAAAAAAAAAAGCAAAAAATGGGGCATGGACTCAGAGAAAGACAGACATAGAGAAAGAAAGAAAAAGTTGGGGGAGGGAATGAGGTCTGGAGGAGAGGAAGCATACAGGAGGCTGAAAGAAGGGAAGAAGTATTGGATGCACAGTCAGAAGAATAAAGTGCAACCAGAGACTGATGAAATTACCAAAGGTAGGAAAATGATTTTATTTTCAATTTAGTGATTGAAATGTGCCAGTTTTGAGAAAGAAAAGATATTGAACTTTAAATGTGAGTGCTGCAGAAAAAAATAGAGTACTTGGTGGGCCGCAGAAACACTATGTCTTATTAAAGAAATGACAATTTTGCATGAGGTAAAACTCTTTATAGTTTATATATTTTTCCTTTTAACTGTTAAAGGAAAGTTTTATAAACTATAAAGAGTTTTACCTCATGCAAAATTGTCATTTCTTTAATAAGACATTAACTGTTTTTTCTGCGGCCCTTCAAGTACCTACAAATCCAAAATGTGGCCCAGCAAAGGGTTTGAGTTTGAGACCACTGAGCTAGACTGTTCCTCCACTCTTGATATGCTTGCATTAAGTAAAGATACTTCAAGAAGTTTTCTGACATGACTCTAAAGTCCCGATGCTCAAAGCTCCAACAGCACAGTATTAAATATCTTGCTGGGAGTGATTTTTTTTTTTTTTTTAATCTGGTGATGCTTAGCACAATAACATGCAAATTATATGCATGCTATTTGTACAGAGCAGCCCCTTTAAAAGGGGAAGGAACTGTACCTGGTGCCTGCTCAGAAGAGCACATCACTAGTCACAACTCCTCCCCATCCCTCTCTCTGTATCAGCTCCATCCATTTTCCTCCCTCTCAGCTCCCTTTTTTGTTGCTGCTGTCACTGCTGCTCTCCCTCCTGCCAGCTCATCTTGATCATGGCTCCAGGGCTATGATCAGCTGAGCTAGCAGGGGAGTCCTCAATTAGCTGAGCCTTCAGCTCTCCCCAAAACCGCTGATCAGCAGTTTCAGGGCTTCCCTAGCCACTTAACTGATCAGGGCTCCAGAGCCTTGATCAGCTGAGTGACGAGGAAAGCAGGGGCTGACTGCTTAGCTGTGGGTTGTTTGGGGTGGAGGGAGGGTGCAGCTGTTCTGCATGTGTTTTGTGAGTGGACAACACATGAACAATAGCTGCCAGCAACTCCAGAGCTGCTGGAAAAATGTCATTGTAGATGGGGGGGGCATTCCCTTTTATGCATCACAAGGAAAGCTCATTAGAATACTAATGAGCTCCTTGTAATGCATTTGCATAGGATTGTTGATCCTTTATCAATACTTCATGAGTATTTTTAAGGGTATTAATTTCTTGGTTGATATTCATTAAAGAAGTCTTGGAATCTAACATTTCTGTTTGCAAGTTCTTTATATCTGTCCCTTGAACTTTCATTTTATCTTCCAACTGCTGAAAACGGGGATTAATTAATGTAGGCATAGTAGCCCCAAGGTCCCAAATAGATTCTAGTGTTACCTCCTTGGGTTTCTGAACCGGCAGCAAGCAAAGTGTAGGCAAATGAACCCCTCCATTTTCCTGCTTTCCATCCATGTTGTTTCCCTGGATCTTCTCACCCCCATGCTGGATCTCGACTTCAGAGCTCAATTCTGGACTACCCACCAAAGATAGGGCATCCAGCTCAACTCTGCCTTCTATGGTCTCTCCAGCCTCCTGGACTTGCAGCAGCTGATTCCTTTCAAAATGGTGCTCTGAGGGCATGGGGGCGGAGCCCTAGCGTCGGGGTTCAGTGTTATGTCTAATCCCAAAGAGAACGCTGCGGGTCCACTTGCTTGCGACGTCTCCAGCAGGAGCGTCTCTGAGGCTGACAACGAGGTAACTTGCATCCAGCGAAGGAGTTGTTCTATGTTACCGAACCCAGTCGAAGAGGAGCTCCGCGAGGCCCCAGTAGAGCTCTTCTCTCTCCAGTTCAGCATCATTCCAAACGAGGTAAATTGATAGCTGCAAAAATTCAATAGATAGCTCCAAGCCGTGCCTCACAGCCCGATCAGTCAGCAGCCATTTTGGATCTTTATTATTAAGACTTACTTGACAATTGCTGGACCATTCTTCAAACTGCAAAGGACTTCTTGCCTGGATAAAAGATGGATGTTAGGGGTCCCAGGCATTTCAACCAGCATTGTTCTATTGATGTTCCTGTTCTGTGTCCTTTATCACATGGTGGCTATGGGGTTAAAGTTTATCTTTTGACTAATCTCTGCCCTTCCCTTTCATGATGAATGACACATCACTGACTGGCACCCTATTCTTTTGTTTCAGGTCAGCCATACATCCAAAAGTATTTCTGCTAGTCAGGTCAATCACTTGGTGTCCCAGGTAAACCTCCAGCATCTTTGGACATCCCTTCTTAAACCTATGCTGGTTGAGAGATACCCAGGAACCCCAGGGAGTAAAAGAACACGAGAGGTGAGTGAGTCAGACTCAAGAGCAGTGACTTTTTTGGGAGGAGGAAAGGATGATATGCTTTTAAGGCAGTGTTTCACCACCTTTTCTGCCTGAAGTATGCCTAGCCAGCCCAGTTTTTAGGATTACCACAGTGGGGAGACACCGTATACAAATTTATGCATCTTCAGTATATGCAAATTTGTCTCGTACACCATCATGGTAATCCTAAATACCTGACTGGTTAGGTATGCCTCCTGGGGTGGATTGAAAAACACTTTTATCCCAGGACAAGCAGGCAGCATATTCTTAACGCATGGGTGACGTCACCGACGGAGCCCTCGGTACGGACCTTTTTTAACTAGAAAGTTCTAGTTGGCCGCACCGCGCGTGCGCGAGTGCCTTCCCGCCCGACGGAGGAGTGCGTGGTCCCCAGTTTCTTCGTTTCCGCGGAGCGAAGAAGACGCGTGTATTTTTCAACGGCCGTTGAAATCACTTTTTGCCTTCCCGCTCGCGCTTTTTTTCCTAATTTTTCTTCTTTTTTGCCTTCGGGTTTCTTTTTCTTTGATTTGTAAAAAAAACAAAAAAAAAACTTAGCTTTTTTTCCCCTCTTTTTCGATTTTGCCCCGGCGGGGCCTGTTGCCATTATACAGGCCTCGGGGTTCGATTTTGCGGAGGCTGTTTTCCCCTTCATGCCCCCGCAGGTCGGTTTTAAGAAGTGCCAGCGGTGTGCACGCCCGATCTCCCTCACTGACCCACACAATTGGTGTTTACAGTGTTTGGGTCCGGAGCATCGGGCGGACTCCTGCACCCGCTGTGCCACTCTTAAAAAGCGGACGCTTAAAAACCGACAAATTCAACAAACTCTTTTGTTCGGCACCGGGTCGACGATGGACTCCTCGGCATCGACAGCGGTGCCACAGAAATCGGCACCGTCTACTTCGACACCGCCCGACCCCACATCGGCGTCTCTGGCGCCAGGTAAGCCGGCTAAGAAGCCTCCCTCTTCCCTCGAGCGCCCTCCAACCACGGTGGCGACACCGACCTTGCCGGCCTCGCGCCGACCCCGCAAGCGCTCCGCCCCGATTTCGGTGAGTGCCTCATCATCGGCCTCCTCATCGCCGGGGCGTGGAGCGGCATCTAAGGAACCGAAGCAAAAGAAAGCGGTTCCGATGCCACCCCTAGATGACCGTATTTCGGCCATCTTACAAGTTCAACTCCAGGAACAGTTGCAGCGACAGCTCGAGCACCTGTTGCCCACTATCCTGGCACCGCTCCTTTCGGTACCAGACCGGCCCGAGCCCCGTACCGAACTCCCGGTATCCACCCCATCGGTACCTATCAACACCTCCATGCCGATTCTTTCGGCGGAGCAACTTCATGCCCATCCGGTGGTTCACTCCCATACCACGACGGATCCTCCTCGGGACCGGGCAGGACACCATACTTCCCAGGACCGGGATCGACGTCGGTCCTCTTCTCCCGGTACCGTTTCAGTGCGCTCTGGAAAATCTTTATCCAAGACTCGCCATACTGCACCTTCCACCCCGGTGTCTAGACATGCACCAGAGGTCCGGGACCCTGACTTATGGGAAGAGTCCCCTCCCGGTACCGAGGAGGATCCCTCCTCATCTGATGAGGATCCATCGGCACCCGATGCCACCTCCAAACCGGAGCAGTCCTCCTTTTCAAAGTTCCTCAGGGAGATGTCTGCAGCCTTATCCCTTCCTCTGGAATCCGACTCTAAAAAATCTCAAGCCTTCCTGGAGGCTTTAGATTTTGAACAACCTCCTAAGGAGTTCCTCAAGCTCCCAGTACATGACATCCTACGGGAGAACCCCCTTACGGTACCGGGGGCCCCCCGTAAACTGGACAACCTCTATCGTGTCATCCCTATTCCAGGGTTTGACAAGTCTCAATTGCCCCATGAGTCCCTTCTTGTTGAGTCCACCTTAAAAAAGACTCAGGGCTCCAGTGTCTATGCCTCTACCCCTCCTGGCAGAGAGGGTAAGACCATGGACAAGTTTGGCAAGAGGCTCTACCAGAACGCCATGCTGGCCAACAGGGCGAACAATTATTCATTCCATTTTTCATTTTATATGAAACATTTGGTCCAACAGCTGTCCGCCCTCCAAAAATACCTGCCGGAGCGCAAGGTTCCACTCTTTCAGCAGCACATCTCTGGCCTCCTTCAATTGCGAAAATTTATGGTCCGCTCGATATACGATTCCTTCGAGCTCACCTCCCGTGCCTCTGCCATGGCCGTAGCCATGCGCCGCCTGGCCTGGCTGAGAGTCTCAGACTTGGACATCAATCACCAGGATCGTCTGGCCAATGCCCCCTGTCTCGGGGATGAACTTTTTGGAGAGTCCCTGGATTCCACCACCCAGAAACTCTCAGCCCATGAAACCAGGTGGGACACCCTGATTAAGCCGAAGAAAAAGGCTCCACCTGCCCGACCTTATCGACCTCAATCCTCTTATCAGCGCAGGTTCTCAGCCAGGCCACTCAATCCGCCTTCTCAACAACCTCGGCGGCCCCGTCAGCAACAACACCATGCCCAGGCTCGTTCTCAGGCCAATCAACCCAACAAGCCTCTTCCACCTGTAAAGCCGTCTCAGCCCTTTTGACTCTTCTCTCCAGGGCATAGCCAGTCTTCCACCTTCGCTACCTCTTCCACAACCAATCGGAGGTCGTCTCAGCATATTCTCCAGCCGTTGGGAGGTCATCACATCGGACCAGTGGGTCCTCAACATCATCCGCCACGGCTACTCTCTCAACTTCCAGACTCTTCCACCGGACAACCCTCCCGTAGAGTCTGCTTCACACTCATCTCAAACCCCCCTCCTCCTGAGGGAGGTTCAATCCCTCCTCCTTCTCAATGCCATCGAAGAAGTACCTCCAGAACAAAGGGGTCAGGGATTCTACTCCCGCTACTTCCTGGTACCCAAAAAGACGGGAGACCTCCGTCCCATTCTCGATCTCAGGGACCTCAACAAGTGTCTGGTCAAGGAGAAGTTCAGAATGCTCTCCCTTGCCACGCTCTACCCCCTTCTTTCTCAACACGACTGGCTATGTTCCCTGGACCTCAAGGAGGCCTACACTCATCTCCATCAATCCGACGTCTCGCCGCTACCTGCGTTTCCAGGTACTGCACCGTCACTATCAGTACAAGGTGCTACCGTTTGGCCTCGCTTCCTCACCCAGGGTATTCACCAAGTGCCTTATAGTAGTAGCGGCCTTCCTCAGGTCTCACAACCTCCAGGTGTTCCCCTACTTGGACGATTGGTTGGTGAAAGCACCTACATCTCAACTTGTGCTACAGGCTACTCATCACACCATCTCTCTCCTCCACCTCCTGGGGTTCGAGATCAACTACCCCAAGTCGCATCTACTTCCCACCCAGCGACTTCAATTCATCGGAGCTGTTCTAGACACCACACTAATGAGGGCTTTTCTTCCCTCCGATCGTCAGTGGACTCTGCTCCATCTCTGTCGTCAGGTGCTCAAACATCCCTCCATTCCTGCTCGACAGATGATGGTCCTTCTGGGGCACATGGCCTCGACAGTACATGTCCTTCCTCTGGCACGTCTCCACCTCCGCACACCTCAATGGACTCTCGCCAACCAATGGTCACAGACTACGGATCTTCTTTCTCATCCCATCTTTGTGACATCATCTCTTCAGCAATCTCTCCAATGGTGGTTGAACTCCTCAAATCTTTCCAGGGGTCTGCTCTTTCATCTACCCCCTCACTCTATGGTCATCACCACGGATACATCCCCCTATGCGTGGGGAGCTCACCTAGGAGATCTCCGCACCCAGGGGCTTTGGACCCCACAGGAGCGTCGACATCACATCAATTTCCTGGAACTCAGAGCCATGTTCTACGCCCTCAAGGCTTTCCAACATCTTCTCTGTCCCCAGGTTCTCCTGTGCACAGACAATCAAGTCGCCATGTACTACATAAACAAGCAAGGCGGCACCGGATCTCGCCCCCTTTGTTTGGAGGCTCTACGCATCTGGACCTGGGCCACGGCCCGCAATCTCTTCCTCAAGGCTGTCTATATCCAGGGCGAACAGAACTCCCTGGCCGACAATCTCAGCCGCATCCTTCAACCTCACGAGTGGACGCTGGACCCTCCAACTCTACACTCCATCTTTGCTCGCTGGGGCACTCCGCAGGTGGACCTCTTTGCAGCACCTCACAATCATCAGCTGCCCCAGTTCTGTTCCAGACTCTTCTCTCCTCACCGTCTGGCCCCGGATGCATTCCTGCTCGATTGGAGGGATCGGTTCCTGTATGCCTTCCTTCCACTTCCTCTGATGTTGCGGACCTTGTCCAAACTCCACAAGGACAACGCCACCATTATTCTCATTGCCCCTCGGTGGCCTCGTCAACACTGGTTCTCCCTCCTGCTCCAACTCAGCTCCAGGGAGCCCATTCCTCTTCCTGTGTTTCCTACTCTACTTACGCAGCAGCATCAATCTCTACTGCATCCCAATCTGTCTTCGCTCCACCTGACAGCTTGGTTTCTCTCGGGCTGACCTCTCCAGAGAATCTATCTCAGTCGGTCCGCCTCATATTGGACGCCTCCAGGAAACCGGCCACCCTCCAATGTTACCATCAGAAATGGACCAGGTTCTCCTCGTGGTGTCTCCGGCATCATCATGAACCCACCTCTTTAGCGGTGGAATCTGTATTGGAATATTTGCTCTCGCTGTCCAATGCTGGCCTCAAATCTACCTCCATCAGAGTCCACCTCAGTGCCATCACTGCGTTTCATGAGCCTATCCTCGGAAAACCCTTCACGGCTCATCCTCTGGTTTCTAGGTTCATGAGAGGTCTCTTCAATATCAAGCCGCCTCTTAAGCCTCCTACTGTCGTCTGGGACCTGAATGTGGTTTTATCAGCTCTCATGAAACCTCCGTTTGAGCCTCTTGCCACAACTTCGCTCAAGCTTCTTACCTGGAAGGTGCTGTTCCTAATTGCCATCACCTCTGCCAGGAGGGTTAGCGAACTGCATGCACTGGTCGCCGATCCACCTTTCACTGTTTTTCACCATGACAAGGTCGTTCTGCGAACCCATCCTAAATTCCTTCCCAAGGTGGTCTCGGCTTTTCACCTCAACCAGTCCATTGTGTTGCCCGTCTTCTTCCCTAAACCTCATTCGCATCCTGGGGAACAGGCGTTGCACACGCTGGATTGTAAGCGTGCCCTTGCATACTACCTTGATCGTACCAGGGCTCACCGCGCATCCCCTCAGCTCTTTTTGTCCTTCGATCCTAACCGTCTAGATCGTCCTGTCTCCAAACGGACGCTTTCTAATTGGCTTGCTGCCTGTATTGCGTTCTGTTATGCTCGGGCCGGTCTCTCACTGGAAGGTGCTGTCACGGCCCACAGAGTCCGAGCTATGGCTGCTTCTGTGGCTTTCCTCCGTTCCACGCTCACTACTGTCTGGATGCCTTCTCCAGACGGGATGGACACTTCGGCCAATCTGTGTTACAAAATTTATTTTCATAATGGCCAACCATCCCCCCTCCCTCTTTGTTAGCTTGGAGGTCACCCATGCGTTAAGAATATGCTGCCTGCTTGTCCTGGGATAAAGCACAGTTACTTACCGTAACAGGTGTTATCCAGGGACAGCAGGCAGATATTCTTACGTCCCACCCACCTCCCCGGGTTGGCTTCTTAGCTGGCTTATCCTAACTGGGGACCACGCACTCCTCCGTCGGGCGGGAAGGCACTCGCGCACGCGCGGTGCGGCCAACTAGAACTTTCTAGTTAAAAAAGGTCCGTACCGAGGGCTCCGTCGGTGACGTCACCCATGTGTTAAGAATATCTGCCTGCTGTCCCTGGATAACACCTGTTACGGTAAGTAACTGTGCTTTACAGAAGCGGATGTCTAGGTGCAATTACCTGGTTTGTAGAAGTCTCCTCATAGTAACATAGTAGATGACAGCAGATAAAGACCCGAATGGTTCATCCAGTCTGCCCAACCTGATTCAATTTAAATTTTTTTTTATTTTTTATTTTTTTTATTTTTTCTACTTAGCTATTTCCAGGCAAGAATCCAAAGCTTTACCCGGTGCTGTGCTTGGGTTCCAACTGCCGAAATCTCTGTTAAGACTTACTCCAGCCCATCTACACCCTCCCAGCCATTGAAGCCCTCCCCTGCCCATCCTCCACCAAACGGCCATACACAGACACAGACCGTGCAAGTCTGCCCAGTAACTGGCCTAGTTCAATATTTAATATTATTTTCTGATTCTAAATCTTCTGTGTTCATCCCACGCTTCTTTGAACTCAGTCACAGTTTTACTCTCCACCACCTCTCTCGGGAGTGCATTCCAGGCATCCACTACCCTCTCCGTAAAGTAGAACTTCCTAACATTGCCCCTGAATCTACCACCCCTCAACCTCAAATTAAGTCCTCTGGTTTTACCATTTTCCTTTCTCTGGAAAAGATTTTGTTCTACGTTAATACCCTTCAAGTATTTGAACGTCTCTCCTTTCCTCTAGGGTATACATATTCAGGGCTTCCAGTCTCTCCTCATATGTCTTCTGGCACAAGCCTCCTATCATTTTCGTCGCCCTCCTCTGGACCGCCTCAAATCTTCTTACGTCTTTCGCCAGATACGGTCTCCAAAACTGAACAGAATACTCCAAGTGGGGCCTCACCAATGACCTGTACAGGGGCATCAACACCTTCTTCCTTCTACTGACTACGCCTCTCTTTATACAGCCCAGCATCCTTCTGGCAGCAGCCACTGCCTTGTCACACTGTTTTTTCGCCTTTAGATCTTCGGACACTATAACCCCAAGGTCCCTCTCCCCGTCCGTGCATATCAGCTTCTCTCCTCCCAGCATATACAGTTCCTTCCTATTATTAATCCCCAAATGCATTACTCTGCATTTCTTTGCATTGAATTTTAGTTGCCAGGCATTAGACCATTCCTCTAACTTTTGCAGATCTTTTTTCATATTTTCCACTCCCTCTTCGGTGTCTACTCTGTTACAAATCTTGGTATCATCTGCAAAAAGGCATACTTTTCCTTCTAACCCTTCAGCAATGTCACTCACAAACATATTGAACAGGATTGGCCCCAGCACTGAACCCTGAGGGACTCCACCTTTCCTTCCTAAACAAATTTCTGGGCAAAGAAAAGTTTTGAATGCTCTCTCTTCCAACTCTGTATCCCCTGATAATAATAATAATAACTTTATTCTTATATACCGCCAACAATCTTGCGACTTCTAGGCGGTTTACAATGAAGAGAAACTGTACAGACAGCGAATTACAGAGTATAGCATTGAACATCTAGTGATAGTAACAGGAGAGTTACAGGGCTGTGTATTACGGGTCAGGGCGATTGGTTATGCTCCCTAGATCTCAAAGAGGCTTATACTCGTATCCCAATTCATCCAGCCTCTCACAGATTCCTAAAATTTCAGGTGGGAAATCTTCATCTTCAGTACCGAGTCCTTCCTTTTGGACTCGCCTCATCTCCCAGGGTCTCCACAAAATGCCTGGTAGTGGTGGCGGTCCTTCTCCAGGATTTTCTACTGTGAACACAGAACAGAAGTATTTGTTTAGCACATTTCCTCCCTTATAATCACAATGTATAAAACAAGAACCAGCAAGATATAACTTAGATTTTGAACATCTAATAAATGTAAACCACTTTGATTGTACCACAAAAAGGCAGTATATAAAATCATATCAATTATCCATATATAAAACATTGAGTTACCAAATACCTCTGCATATCTTTCTAATTCCTATTCTGCTGTGTTCCTCAGTTCATAGTGAATCAGTTGAGCAAACAAAGTGCTGATTGGAGGGTGGAGCTTGACACCTTTGAGGACAAGACTCCATTTGGCTCCTTGACTTTCTCCAATGTTGTTGCAACGCTGGACCCCAAAGCACCACAGCGTCTGGTCCTTGCCTGCCATTATGACTCCAAATACTTCTCTCGTGATGAGCAAGGGCGAGAATTTGTTGGCGCTACAGACTCAGCAGTGCCATGTGCCATAATACTGGAAGTGGTATCTGCACTGGACCAGGAGCTGTTGCGAAGCAAGAAACAGGTAGAATAAATAAGTTATTTTCACTGACTGCCTATCCATCAGTAGCCTCTTCATTCTACCCACTGAACTATAACAATCCAGTTGCTCTCAAGTCTCATTCATTGTTAGCCTGTCTAGGAAAGTATCATCTTAACAAGCTGGAAAGCATTGCAGTTCTCAACATTAATTTTTCTCCTTTTTGTTTCTTTCTCTTGTTTTATTTGCTGCTGTGCCCCCCCCCCTCCCCTGCGCCTTTAGGGGTCAGAGAAGACCCTACAGTTGCTTTTCTTTGATGGAGAAGAAGCCTTCAAGGAGTGGAGTGACACAGACTCCCTGTATGGATCACGGCACCTAGCTGAGCACATGGCCAAGACGAAGCATCAGCTTGGAGCCTTCTATGGTACTGAGATCCAGGCAATGGTGAGTATATAGCCTCTGTCCCAATCTGTAGCAAAATCAGCAAGCGAGTGGGGAGGAAAGTCCAGGCACTGGCATATATGAGGGAGAGGAGAGTTGAGATAGCTAGAATTGGGGTGAGGTTATGGCAGCAGAATCTTGTCAGGAGCACTCCATGCAAATGTACATCCCCATATGAGCACATTCTGGGGTATGCTGTGGTACCCACTTTTATCCCAGGACAAGCAGGCAGCATAGTCTCACGTATGAGTGACGTCACTGAAGGAGCCCCGGAACGAGCCACTTTAAGAGTTTAAAAAGTTTGCGATAACCCGAACCGCACAAGTGCCTTACTGCCTGATGAGGGTGCACGGTCCTTCGGCTTTTTAGTTTCCGCGGAGCTAAGAAGTCGCGTTTCAACGGCTGTTGAAAAATTTTTCTTTTCGCTGCCTTCCTGCTCGCAATTTTCTGACTTTTTAGTCAGTTTTTTCTTTTCTTTCATTTTTAGTTTATTAAAAAAAAAAACCCTAAACATTTATAGTTTGTTTATTTTTTCTTTTACCGTTGTCGGTTTGGCTTGGTGGGGCCTTATGGGTTGCCATACTGTGTTCTCCCCACCTTACGACTGTTTTTCCATTCAGGTTTTTCCTGCTCCATTTTCATCCCAGCGGTTGATTTGCTGGGCTTCACCGACATCCGTCAGTGGTTCTCGCAATGTCGGGATCTCGGCCTTGCCATTTTCTTCTTCCCCTGCTCTTCCCCTCACAAGCGCATTTTCATGCGGGTTCTTCTGGAGCAGTTTCCCTTCAGCGCCATCAGGAATTCGGCACCTGTCGATGTCAGTAACCCGGTGCCAGCGCACTTTCCGGCACCGCTCTTCCAGCCTGCTTTGATCCTACTTAGGTAAGTTGGCTCGCAAGTTTTCTCCTTTGGGCTTCAGGTCATTTTAGCAGTGAGCCTAATCCTGCCGACCTTTGTCATTGTACCAATGAGTCAAGTCCTGCCGACCTCAGTACGGGCATACTCATCTTGGAAGCTTGGAGCGACACAATGGTACTGTTCATAGGCCAATGGTACCGGTATTTTTTTATTTCCTGCTGTGCTCCACTTCTGATGTGTGCCTTGTTGCCGAGATTTTCATCTTTGGAGCTTAGCCCCACACCGATGGTACTGGTGTTTTCTTCTTCAGCCGACATGTTCAGCTGTATTTTCAGTTGTTCATGTCAACACCTATGTCGACATAAAAACATAAGAATTGCAGCTACTGGGTCAGACCAGTGGTCCATCGTGCCCAACAGTTCGCTCACGCGGCGGCCCTCTGGTCAAAGAACAGCACCCTAACTGAGACTAGCCCTACTTGAGTACGTTCTGGTTCAGCAGGAACTTGTCTAATTTTGTCTTGAATCCCCGGAGGGTGTTTTCCCCTATGACAGACTCCGGAAGAAAGTTCCATTTTCTACCACTCTGGGTGAAGAAGAACTTCCTTACGTTCATATGGAATCTATCCCCTTTCAATTTTAAAGAGTGCCTTCTCGTTCTCCCTACCTTGGAGAGGATGAACAACCTGTCCTTATCTACTAAGTCTATTCCCTTCGGTACCTTGAATGTTTCGATCATGTCCCCTCTCAATCTCCTCTGTTTGAGGGAGAAAAGGCCCAGTTTCTCTAATCTTTCACTGTATGGCAACTCCTCCAGCCCCTTAACCATCTTAGTTGCTCTTCTCTGGACCCTTTCGAGTAGTACCATGTCCTTCTTCATGTACAGCAACCAGTGCTGGACGCAGTACTCAAGGTGAAGGTGCACCATGGCTTGGTACAGCGGCATGATAAAATTCTCCGATCTGTTTGTGATCTCCTTCTTTTTCATTCCTAGCATTCTCCTTCTTTTTCATTCCTAGCATTCTGTTTGTCCTTTTCACCGGCGCCACACATTGCGTGGTCGGCTTCATCGACTTGTCGATCATAACTCCCAAATCTCTTTCCTGGGAGGTCTCTCCAAGTACCGCCCCGGACATCCTGTATTCGTGCATGAGATTTTTGTTACCTACCTGCATGACTTTACACTTATCCACGTTGAACCTCATCTGCCATGTTGATGCCCATTACTTGAGCCTGATTATGTCACATTGCAGATCTTCGCAATTCCCCTGTGTCTTCACTACTCTGAATAACTTCATATCGTCCGCAAATTAATCACCTCGCTCATCATGCCAATATCCAGATCGACATGTTCAGCTGTATTTTCAGTTGTTCATGCTGACGTCCATGTCAACACCATTTCTCCTGGTGCCAATCCGATCTGAGTTCTTGACACCGGTAGCACTTTCAAGGGAGTCGTCTACGATTCCGATGAATCATATGAAGTGACACAGGTCTTCCTTAACGTTGTCGGTGTCGATCCGATCTGGGAAGGCCTTGCAGTCATTAAACTGTTTTCAGCCTTCGATACAAAATCCATGACATCGATTCTGTATAGTTTGGGATTGAATCTCTGAGAGAGGGGTTTTTGTGAACAAGACCCCATATCTCTCTGAAGCGGTGGGTTTTTTCACCACATGCTTCTCTTTTCATTTCAGTAGGGTTAACAATTTGTTTTTTCATGATTCCCTAGAGGTACGTCTGAACCTTGTGCCATTCCCTTGGAAGCTGTCTTTGTAAAGTCATTCCCTTGACTAAGGACTTTTATATTCCTTGACCTATAGTTAACTACTCAAGGATTTTTTGATTCCTTTTCTTAATATCTGACGGGGAATTTTTTGCTATGCCTTTCGAAACACTGATGATGTTTCAAAGATCCCCTACTGGTGGAGTCACTAGGGTTTAGGCCTCTGTCTTTCTGGGCAGAGTGGGCTAGACTAGGGAACGGTTAGCCAAATAGGCTTGCCAGATTCCTTATTGTCTATATCACCCAGTGCCTTTTTTTACTTGGCATACATTTTTTCACACATTCCACGTTGCCATGTTCCACTTTACCTGCCTGCATGTACAGTATTTGTGTTTTTCAGCACAGTATCTGGTTTTCAGCGCCTCTTTTCTGTTCCCACCAGACCTGGTCTGGCTTAGAGTGTCTGACATCACCCACCAGGACAGGCTAGTATATACGCCTAGTTGGGGGATGACCTTTTTGGTGTTTCCATTGCCACGCTGGGACATGGCCTACTCAGCAGTTCTCTGTTCACTACACCAGGTGAGCCTCTGGTCACGTCCAAGTAGCAGCCTTCACCTTCATCTCCATTTTCTTTTCTGCGAAGATTTGCGGTAAAATTTTTTTCCTGTATTCATCAACGTCAACTTTCTACATTGGGACTGTCTTCAGTTCCTCATGCATCGCTGAGAGTTCATCTCCTTAGCTCTCTCGGGTTTTCTTCATAGGACAGGTTTCTATACTCAATGTTTTCACCCTGCTCTCAGTACTTTTTTACAAGGTGTGTTTTGGATTCTGCAGTCCTTCCCCCTTTTATTCTTCTGCTTATTGTCATTGAAGGGTTCTCTTCGGTTACTGGAGTCAAGGATTTTGATCCCATTTGTACTTGATTCCCAAGTATATGGGAGGACTGAGCTTTTTCCGGGATCTCATCATTTTTTTTGTCAAGAGGTTCTTCAGGACTTGTTTCTCCTCATTCAGACCTAATGGCTATGCTTTCTGGCTTTCAAGGAAGTTTCTATATTCCAATCCTTACGGCTTCTCGAATATACTTTTGAGTTCAACTCGGCCATTGCCATTACAAGTGTAGGGTTCTTCCCTTTGGACTGACTAGAGTATTCATGAAGTGTCTGCTTGGGATGGCCGTATCTATCCAATTACATGGCCTTCAGGTCTTTTCTTTTTCTGAACGTCTGGTTCAACAAGACTGTTTCTTCTCGGGAAGTGGTCTAAGCTACATCTAAGACCATCTTCTTTCTTCTGTTTCTGTGCTTTGAAATTCAATTCCCCATAATCACGTCTGTCATTCATTGGGGCAATCCTAGACACCACTCTCATGCGAGCGTTTCTTCCTCTAGATCGTCTTCAGACTCTCATCTGTCTGTGTCAGCAGTTGCTTCCTTTTCCAACCATTTTTGCCAGACACATGATGGTTCTTCTGGGCTACAGGGCTTCCATTGTTCCTGTTCTACCACGGGTAGAACTACATTTTTGTACTCCTCAGTGGATTATTGCTTCCCAGTGGTCTCGGGCGACGGATAGTCTCTCAAAGCATTATATCGTGACATCATCTCATCTTCAGTGCTTCACTTATGGATAATCTCCTCTAATCTATCCAGAGGTCCCTTTTTTTTGTTTGTCCCTCCTTTCATGGTTATCACGACTGATGTATCTTTTTACACTCGGGGTCTTTGGACCGTCAAGTAATGGAAAATTTCACATCAATTTCCTAGACCTTAGAGTGATGTTTTATGCCCTCAAGGTTTTTCATCATCTGCTCTGCCCTCAAGTCCTCCTCCTTTGCACAGATAATCAACTAACAATGTACTACATAACCAAGCAAGGAGGCGCGGGCTTTCTCCTGTTGTGTTAGGAGGCCCAGCATATCTGGACTTGGGCGACAGCTTGCAATCTGCTCTTGCTGCCTGTCTGCATTCATGGAGAGCAGAATTCCTTAGCACACAACCTCAGCAAAATTCTGCAATAAATGGACTCTCAACTGTACAATTTTCCAGTCCATCAATGGGGCACCCCACAAGTGCACTTGTTGCGACTCTGCACAATCACCAGTTGCCCCAGTTTTGCTCCAGACTTTATTCCCTTCTCCGTCTGGCAGCAGATGCTTTTCTCTTGGATTGGATGGGCATGTTTCTATTTGCATTACTTCCACTTCTTCTCCTGTTGCGCATTTTATTCAAGCTCAAGAGAGAAGTAGCCACCATACTTCTCTTACTTTATGGTGGCCCAGGCAACATGGGTTCTCCCTTCTCCTTCAACTCAGTTTCAGGGAATCCTTCCCTCTTCTGATATTTCCTACTTGGTTCACTCCGACTCAGAAACCTTGACAGTTTGGTTTTTCTCGGGCTGCGTCCTTTTCAGGAAACCAGCCACTCAACAACGTTACCATTAAAAGTGGTCTAGGTTTTTCTTCCTGGTGTCTTTATATTCATATTCCACCTTCATAGACAGTGGACTTGATCTTAGATTATTTTCTTCTTTTATTTGTCTCGAGTCTATATTTCTCAGACTTATTTTAAGTGCTCTTACAGATTTTTCTTTGTCAGTTGAGGGTCTTCCTCTTACTGCTTATCCTCTGGTTTCCAGATTCATGACAGGGTTTTTTTTAATGTGTAACCTCTCCTTATGCCTTTCCCTGTCATTTTGAGCTGTAGCTTTTTCCACTTGATTTCCAGGCTTATAATAGGATTTATTTTCCATGTTAAACGATCTCTACAGTCTCCTCCTGTCGTCTGGGTCCTTCCTGTAGTTCTTTCTAGTTTGTTGCAGCCATCATTTGTACCAATGGCCATAGCTGCTCTTGAGTTTCTTGCCTGGAAAGTGGTCGTCCTTATTACTCTCACCTCTGCCACAGGATCAGTGAGTTACAAGCATTAGTAACAGATTCATCTTTCAGTTTTTCATCATGACAAGGTGGTTCTGCGTACACGTCCAAAGTCTCTTTTCAAGTTGTCACTTTTCATCTCACTCGGCAATTTTTTTGCCTGTGTTTTTTCCTAAGCCACATTCTCCTACTGGAGAATTTGCTTTGTATACTTTGGACTGTAAGCGGGCTTTGGTCTTCTACATTGATCGATCAAAGCCTCAACGACTTTCTCCCTAACTTTTCTTTTGACTCAAACAAGTTAGGGCATTCTATCTTCATGAGAACAATTTCCAACTGGCTGGCTGCCTGCATCTCGTTCTGCTATGCTCAGACTGCTCTGGCACAGGACAATCATGTCCCAGCCCAGAGAGTTAGATTTCTAGCAGCTTTTGTTGTTTTTCCTTAGATCTACACCATTGAGAAACTCTGTAAAGCTGCCACCTAGTCCTCAGTTCATACCTTCAGTTCTCACTACTGTCTGGATTTTTTTTCTGCAGACAGGATGAACACTTCGGCCAATCTGTATTTTATAATATATTTTCTTGGGCCAACACTCTCACCATCCCATCTCCGTTAGCTTGGAGGTCACCCATACGTGAGAATATGCTGCTTGCTTGTCCTGGAACAAACAAGAAACACAGGATATGCATATAGTACAGTTACTTACCATAACAGGTGTGTTATCCAGGGACAGCAGGCAGATATTCTCACAATCCACCCACCTCCTCGGGTTGGCTTCTTAGCTGGCGTATCTTAACTGAAGGACCGCGCACCCTCATCGGGGGGAAAGGCACTTGCGCATGCGCGGTTTGGGCTATCGCAAACTTTATAAACTTTAAAAGTGGTCCGTACCGGGGCTCCGTCGGTGACGTTGCCCATACGTGAGAATATTTGCCTGCTATCCCTGGATACATCTGTTATCCCAGGAAAAGCAGGCAGGCTATTCTCACATATGGGTGACATCCTCAGCGGAGCCCGGATGCGGAAGCTCGCAAGCAGACTTGCTTGAAGAAACTCGAAGTTTCGAGTCGACTGCACCATGCATGCGCGAGTGCCTTCCTGCCTAGCGTAGGGCGCGTCTCCTCAGTTCTGGGTTTTCTGCGGAGCTGAGAAGTCCGTCTTTGACTCTCTGCGTTTTACTTCGTTACTTTGTGCCTTCTCAGAACCGCGGTTTGTCTTTTTTTTTTCTTCACGAATCGCTGTTAATATTTTATTTCTAGTTTAAAAAATATTTTTTCAATCTTCCATCCGACTGCTGGGGCAGGCCGCTCGGCCGCAGCCCAAAGGCTTTGATTTTGCGGCGGCCGTTTTTCCTTCTATGTCCCAGCCAGTAACGGGCTTCAAGAAGTGTAGCCAGTGCCAGTGTGCGATTTCCCTTACGGACCCACAGGCAAAGCCTCAATCACCTCCCGGACTTCCTCAAGGGTGATAGGTAATGAAAGCTGAATGGCCTCTCCCCCAGTCAGAGCGGGCAGCTGTACCCTATCAAGAAATCACTCTATCTCTCCAACTGACAAATCATCAGCTTGGCCATAAAGAGAAGCATAATAGTCCCGAAACTCACGCCCAATTTCCATGGAGCCAGTAACCCGAAGACCCTCACCAGTTCTTATTGCGGGTATAAAATTACAATAAACCCTTTTTTTAAGTTTGTGGGCCAAAAGACGGCTTGATTTATTGCCAAATTCAAAAAAGGTTTGCTGGGCCACCTGCAAAGCCCTCCTTATCTCCTCTAATTCCAAAGCCTTAAGCTGAATTCGGAGTGCCTGCAACCTTTCTCGTTCCTGGTGCGTTAATTCCATACGTTTCTCCTTCATCTCCAAAACCTGAATCTCCCCTCGAAGCCGGCGTTCCACACCCTCCTTCACTCTACACTCTCGCGCAGTCAAGCCTATCACCCTACCCCTAATTACTGCTTTAAAAGCTTCCCACAACAGCCCTGGCGAAATCTCATCAAGATCATTAAACTCTAAATATTCCATCATAGCATTGCCCAGCCATTCGACATTCGCATGATCTAGCAAAAGTCCATCGGGAAAACGCCAAGGCGGATGTGGGCGCCTTTCTCCACTCTGCTCCAAAATTAAAAGCACTGGGGAGTGATCAGATAACGTGCTTGATTCAATACAACAGTGCCTCAAGCGCAACACTAACCCCTCTTCACCCAGCCACAAATCTATCCTAGAGGACGAATTATGCACAGAAGAAAAATAAGTATAATCCCTCACTGTTGGATTAGCTTTCCGCCAAAGATCACACAAATCCCAATGATGCAAAAGAGCTCATAAACTCTTCCTCTCCATCTTCCCATAGAGAACACCTGATGCAGAATTATCCACCAAGGGATCCAAATTGAGATTGAAATCCCCACCAATCACTAACGTCCCTTCTACACAAGTCTGAATTCGCGCCTCTAGCCTGCTAAAAAAGCATCCTTGATGTTCATTGGGAGCATAGACATTGACCAGTGTATACCAGTCCCCATCAAGTTGGGCCACCAAGATTAAATAGCGACCTTCCCCATCCCGAATGACACGCTTGCACACTGTGTGTACCGTACTCGCAATCAAGATCCCCACCCCCTTACTTTTCGTATCAGCCTTATTAGAGGCTAAATACTCCTGAAAAATAAATGTTCATGGTGTGATCGAAGATGCGTCTCTTGTAAAAAAAAGGACCTGAGGGCGCAATCGCCGCGCCTCCCTAAATAAAAGCCACCGCTTATATGCTACATTTAGGCCTCGCACATTCAAAGTGAGGAGTCTAAACTCTTGAATGGACATCAATCCGTACTAGCACCCATAACCGCTCAGAATGCCAAAGAACCCCACCTGAACCATCCCCAGAGGACTCCCCACTCCACATCAGCCACCCAAAAACATAACAACTTCCATTATTCCCTCCCCACCCCAAACCCTTCCCCTCCTCCTCCCATCCCTCAAATCCCCCATACACCATACCCAAGCCTATCCCCAACGGAAAGACCAAGGTCCAAGGAAGAAGAAAGAGCTACCGCAAACCCTTCTCATATAATACCCAAGATTCCCAACACTCCCAAACATCCACATCCAACCCCCTCCCAATGCACCCCTTCCTCCAAAAGCAGAGTAATCCAGCAACAACACAATCGCAAATCAAACCCCAACAGGAGAATCTCCAAATGAAACCACTCCCCACCAATCAAAACACACATGAAAAATTCCAGGACAGCCCCCCAACAAAATCCCCTCCCACCAGCATAACAGACCCAAAACATTACATAAACACACTCCCCATCAAACCCTCATATCAAAAAATAACCATAACCCCAGAAATAAACCAGACCCCAATCACAGCTCCAGGACCCCGTCGATAGTCCAAAAAATAAGGATGATAACATCCAAATCCAGCCTCCTCATGACCAAACAAAAAGAAGCAAAAAGTGTCAGGGTCCCGTACCCGAACTAGCCGCTGCACCCGGTGAATTCCTAGTGAGGCGACCCCCCCTATCCGGGCCATCCGTTGCCAGCGGGGTCGCTGAGGACGTTCTCCTGACACAGGCGCCTGTCCAGGCCGACTACTGGATGATGGTACCTCTCCAGAGAACTGAACAGAAGGGAAAATCTGAGCTGCATCCTCCAATGATCGCACTGTACGTAATCTTCCTTCCAGATAGAACAGCAACGCAAATGGATGTCGCCAACGATATTTGATAGATCGCTCCCGCAAATAGCGAAGTACTGGACGTAACTCCGCTCGCCGTCTCAAGGTCACTGCAGCCAAATCTTGATATAACTCAATGTCAAAGGAGTCCAATTTCAGATTAGGCTGCGCCCGTGCTGCTCGCATGACCGCCTCTTTAGTTTTAAAGTCCGCAAAGCAAGCTATTATGTCACAGGGTTTGTTCCCCCTGGGGGCCATCAATGCTCTATGTGCTCGTTCCAGGTGAATAGCATCAGGAGCCATGACCACCGTATCTGTTGACAGGAGCATGCTGGCCACCTGCTGCACCACCCTCTCACTATTAGCATATTCCGCCATCTCCGGCACACCCCGAATCCGCAAGTTAGAGCAGCGCCCACGATTCTCCAAGTCCTCCAACTTGTCAAGCACAAAGGTATGGTGAGCAAGTAGATCTTTAGTTTTAGTATCCAATTCCAGCAAATGCTCCTGATGTTGTTCAAGGCCCTCCTCCGTCTCAGCCACCCTATGACCCAACTCCGCAATCTCACCTTTCAGGTCTGTTGCCAGGGTCGACAGTTCTGTACGAACAGATTTAATATCAGTATGAATGTCCTGGAGCATTAACTTTAATTCTGTCAAAGACTCCACCGCCGAGGGCTGTCCCGCCTCTCCAGCTGTTACAGAGAGTACCTCTATGGGCCCCGCTGCACTCTCTTCCTCCACAGCCGCCATTTTGTGCACACCCTCACCAGTCGGGAGAAAAGAGTAATCCTGCAAAGTTCTCTTCGGCTGTCCCGCCATCAACAAAGAGGATGTGCTGCTCGTCACTTACTGGGTCCGAAGCCACTATTTCAGGGGCAAAACACGGAACGAAAGCGCCGGGAAAATGCTAATTTATCGTCGGGGCTAGCGGAGCACCCACCTTAGCCGACCATTCGTGTCGGTGACGTCACTTCCTCCTTCGGCAATGACCTCTTTGATGAATCTATCGAGGCAGCCACCAAGAAATTGTCTGAACATGAAAAATCCTTTGCTTCTATTGTCAGACATAAGCCAAAGCCAGCTCCTGCGAAGCCTTCATGCCCTGCTCCTATTTACCAGACGCGTTTTGCTCCAAGGACGGCTCCTTACAATCGCCCTCCTCCTAAGAAACAGCAGCCTCAGAAGCAACAAAAATCTCAATCTTCTGCTGCACCTAAGGCTACTCAGCCTTTTTGACTGTTTAATTCAGAGCATAACCTCCTCCGTTCTGACTCTGACTTCTTTTCCCCCTATAGGAGGTCGTCTCCATCATTTTTACCACTGATGGATGACAATTACATCTGACCTCTGGGTACTGACCATCATCAAGGAAGGATACTCTCTTCATTTCACTCAGGTTCCACTAGAGCTTCCTCCAAGAGAGTATCCTTCCAGTCCATCCCAGACCGCCCTTCTTCTTCAGGAAGCTCAAGCTCTGCTTCATCTCCATGCCATCGAACCAGTTCCTTTGGAACAGCAGAACAGGGGGTTTTACAACCGTTACTTCCTTGTTCCGAAGAAGACAGGCGATCTGCGGCTCATTCTGGATCTCAGGGCTCTGAACCAATTTTTGGTCAAGGAAAAATTTTGTATGTTATCCCTGGCATCCCTTTATCACAACTGGTTATGCTCTCTGGATCTCAAGGCCTACACTCATATTCCCATTCATCCGGCCTCCCGTCAATACCTCAGATTTCGGGTGGGGAATCTGCATTTTAAATACAGAGTGCTACCCTTTGGCCTCATCTCCCAGGGTGTTCACCAAGTGCCTGGTAGTGGTAGCAGCAGCTCTACGGAACCATGGTCTTCAGGTATTTCCCTACCTCGACGACTGGCTCATCAAATATTCAACATCTAAGGGGGTTATTGTAGCGACCCAATGGACTACCTGGTTCCTACAAAGTTTGGGATTCGAAATCAACTTTCCCAAATCTCAACTTCAGCCCTCACAGAATCTACAATTCTTCGGAGCTGTTTTGGATACTATCCAACTAAGAGCATTCCTTCCACAACAACGTCTGGATTCTCTACTTCAACTCTGCTGTGCAGTGTCTTCCCGCTCTTCCATCTCAGCGAGACACATGATGGTACTACTAGGTCACATGGCCTCCACAGTACACGTGACTCCTTTTGCCAGACTTCACCTCATAATCCCTCAGTGGACCCTGGCATTTCAATGGACTTAGGTTTGCGACCCACTTTCTCAACACATACAGTCACTCCTGCTTTGAAGCAGTCACTCCGTTGGTGGATATTCTCTTCCAATCTCTCCAGAGGTTTGCTTTTTCAAACACCCCCTCATCAGAATGTCCTCACGACAGATTCTTCGACCTATGCTTGGGGCGCTCATCTCGATGTTCTCCATACACAAGGCCACTGGACCAGTACAGATCGTCAGTGTCGCATAAATCTGTTGGAACTAAGAACGATTTTCAAGGCTCTCAACGCTTTTCAACATCTTCACAACTGTCAACCAGGCCACCATGTATTATGTCAACAAACAGGGAGGGATGGGATCTGCCTCCCTTTGCCAAGAAGCTCTGAAGGTTTGGGACTGGGCAATCTGCCACTACACCTTCCTCAAAGCTGTCTAAATCCAAGGGGTGAACAATTACTTGGCGGACACCTTGAGTTGTCTTCTGCCTCTTCATCACATTTTTTTACAGTGGGGAACCCCTCAGATAGACCTCTTTGCGGCTCCCCACAACAACAAACTGCCTCAGTTCTGCTCTAGGATATACTCTCCTCATCGCCTCGAGGCAGATGCTTTTCTTCTGGAATGGACGAATCTCTTCCTATATGCATTCCCTCCATTCCCTCTCATTCTCAAGACTCTGGTCAAATTGAAGAATGATCATGCCACCATGATTCTGATTGCTCCTCGGTGGCCGAGACAACCTTGGTATTCTCTTCTACTTCAACTCAGCAGCAGGGAGACATACCTTCTACCAGTTTTTCCATCTTTGCTTACACAGAGTTAGGGATCTCTGCTTCATCCCAACCTGCAGTCTCTACACCAGGGGTGTCCAATGTCGGTCCTCGAGGGCCGCAGTCCAGTCGGATTTTCAGGATTTCCCCAATGAATATACATGAGGTCTATTTGCATGCACTGCTTTCATTGTATGCTAATAGATCTCATGCATATTCATTGGGGAAATCCTGAAAACCCGACTGGATTGCGGCCCTCGAGGACCGACATTGGACACCCCTGCTCTACACCTTACAGCTTGGTACCTCTCAAATGACTCCTCTTCAGTTTTCTCAATCTGTAAGAGACATTTTAGAGGCTTCTAGGAAACCTACCACTAGACAATGCTATCGCCAAATATGGACTAGATTTTCTACGTGGTGTTTTTCTCATGATAAGGAGCCTCAACATTCCTACATATCTTCTGTTTTGGATTATCTTTTGCACTTATCCACTTCTGGCCTCAAGTCTACATCGATCCAAGTCCATCTCAGTGCAGTTGCGGCTTTCCATCAGCCTATTGAAGGGAAACCCCTCTGCTCATCCGGTGGTTTCCAGATTCATGAAAGGACTTTTCAATGTCAAACCTCCTCTCAAACCGCCTCCTGTGGTTTGGGACCTCAATGTTGTCCTTGCTCAACTGATGAAGCCTCCATTTGAACCAATTGACAAGGCTCATCTGAAGTATCTCACTTGGAAAGTGGTGTTTCTCATTGCCCTCACTTCTTCTCGAAGAGTCAGTGAGCTGCAAGCTTTAGTTGCTGATCCACCTTTCAACGTGTTTCATCATGACAAAGTGGTCCTTCGTACTCATCCTAAATTCCTCCCTAAAGTGGTATCGGAATTTCATCTCAACCAATCCATTGTTCTTCCAGTGTTCTTTCCAAAGCTTCGTTCTCATCCTGGAGAAATAGCTCTTCATACTTTGGACTGTAAACGTGCTTTGGCCTTCTATTTGGAACGCACCAAACCACACAGAACTGCTCTTCAACTTTTTATATCTTTCAATTCAAATAAGTTGAGACATCCTATCTCTAAGTGTACCATCTCCAACTGGATGGATGCTTGTATCTCATTCTGCTATGCCCAGGCTGGATTACCCCTACACAGTAGAGTCACAGCCCATAAAGTTAGAGCAATAGCAGCTTCAGTAGCTTTCCTCAGATCTACACCTATTGAGGAAATTTGCAAGGCTGCTACTTGGTCCTCGGTTCATACTTTCACTTCTCACTATTGTCTGGATACTTTCTCCAGACGGGATGGACAGTTTGGCCAAACAGTATTACAAAATTTATTTTCCTAAGTTGCCAACATTCCCACCATCCCATTTTGGTTAGCTTGGAGGTCACCCATATGTGAGAATAGCCTGCCTGCTTGTCCTGGGATAAAGCACAGTTACTTACCGTAACAGGTGTTATCCAGGGACAGCAGGCAGCTATTCTCACAACCCACCCACCTTCCCTGATTGGCGTCTCTTCTAGTTATCTGAACTGAGGAGACGCGCCCTACGCTGGGTGGGAAGGCCTCGCGCATGCATGAGTTCCTTCAAGCAAGTCTGCTTGAGAGCTTCCGCATTCGAGATCCGCTGATGACATCACCCATATGTGAGAACAGCTGCTTGCTGTCCCTAGATAACACCTGTTACGGTAAGTAACTGTGCTTTACGTTAAGTAACTCTGCTTTCTTTAGCACTCTCCAGACCAGTAGAGGTTAATCTTTACGAATGGGTATATATCCAATCATGACCAGCAGGTGGAGACTGAAAACAAAACTGTGGGACAGTATATAATATACTCCCTTCTCTATTTACATCAGTCTTCTTTCAGTCTCCAGCAGGTGTTGAGTGATCTGTACCCATCTCCCTTGGTAGGGCTGTTGGAATTTGTTTAGGGGGTTTCTAGTCCCTGTTTTTGGCCGGACAGAGCTTGGGCGGGCCCTGTTTGGGGGTCCGTCCGACCTCGGGGGTGTCAAACCCGGCGGGTCTCGAGCGGGGTCCCTCCCCCCACTTCCTCCACCTCCCCACATTTTTTTAGAGGAGCCTCAGCAGTAAGCCTTGCCCCCTAAATCAAGCAAGGCATATTGCTTCGAGAGCCTGTGGAGTCTGTTCTGTAAAAAAAAAAAAAAATCCTGAGGTAGTGCCGGTCTGAAGGGTTGTTTCCCTTTAAGAAAACTGTATTTTACTGTATTTTTTCATCTAACCGGCACTTTTTTCTAGCTAGGTCGCGTATGGAGCAATTGTGCCCTTCTCCGGGGGAGTGGGACACAATTAGGTCCAGCCGCGAGGCACTCGCGGCCGGCCTGAACTCGGCGGTTTGGGTCGGTGAGGTGGTGGAGCTCCGTCGGCAGCGGCTGCAGGCGCCCAGAGCTCCCCGCCGATGGTGCCTTGCGAGTCGGCTGGGAGCAGTGGGGAAGCCCGGTCTTCCCCAACTGCCCACGGAGGGATTCGCCGAAGGATTCCCTCTCAGCTGATTTTTTGACAGCTGATGCCGACTTGCCTGTTTTAGCGGCTGGGACTGTTCAGCCTTCTCAGCCGCTACAGGCCATGGAGGGAGCATTTTTGGCGGGAACTTCGCCATTTTCTCTGTCTGGCCCCTCCATTTTGTCTGCAACCTCAGGTGACCTTCCCCCTGTATTGCAAACACAGGGGCAGGTTTCAGCAGGGACCCCTGCTGGGGCAGGGAGTCCCTGGGGACCCCCAGGGGTTTTTTGTCCCCAATTTAATTTCTTTCTTTGTGCAGACAATTGGGGGTCCCACGTGCACCTGGGGGGTTTCGGGGGTGGTTTTCCCTCCGCGCCCCCTTTGGCTTGCCTCCCTCTTTTCGTTTGGCGTCCCCTCTTCCTCCTCCCTCATCCAAGCGCCCGCGGGGGGGCTTGGATTGCGAATTGGTGGTCGGAGGAGCGTGTTGGCATGGTTGAGGACCTGGCTGCTTTGGCGGGCTTCCAGGATCCTCTAGAGGGGACGCCTGCTGGCAGCGGGGCGGCAGTTTTCCCGTCTTCCAGAGTAGATGCGTCCGTGGTGCGCTTTTTATTCAGAGGGATGAGCTTTTAGACCTGGTGTAGCAGGTCTCCTTGGTGCTGCATTTTCGAAGTTGCGCCACCGGAGACCCCGCGTATGGGGGCCCCTCTGCTTCAGGGGGTCTGTCCTGTTTCCCGCTCTTTTCCTGTGCTTTAGGATTTTCGGGATTTTGTGTTGGCGCAGTGGCCTACGGGCGCCGTTTCGTTTGGTGTGCGCCTTGGCTCATGGATATCCCATGAGGGGGATAGGGCTACCTTAATTACGCCAATGGGGGACGCGGTGGTCTCGGCACTTCCTAAGCGGCATACCGTGCCTGTTATGGACGGATCTGCTCTTAGGGTCTCTGAGGAGCGTACGTTAGAGACACTTCTTAAGTATAATTTTGATGTCTCTGCCTTGGGGGTCCCGGCAGCTATTTGGGTGGGGCTGGTGGCTCGCACCGTGTTTCGGTGGTCTGAGCATGTCCTGGATCGTGAGTCTGATGACTGGTCCTTAGTGGATCTGGAGGTGGTGAAGTTTGAGATGACTGCCTCGTTCCTCTCGGTTGTTCTTTGTGGCTTGGTGCTGCTAAGTCTGGGTTTTTTGGTGGCCGCACGCTGTACCTTATGGCTTCGTGCTTGGTCGGCGGTTGCCGCGTCCAAAATTGAACTTCCCAAAATTTCCCTTTCGGGGGTTGTTTTTTGTTTAGAGAGGACTTGGATCCGGTGGTTCAGACTCTGACGGACCCGGAGGTGCCCCGTCTGCCTGAGGACCGTGCCCGCCCGGCTTCTCGGGTTGGCATTGCCCGGGGGCGTCTGCGGGAATTTCGCAAGTTTCGCCTGGGGCATGAGACTGCTTCTTTCCAGGCCTGGGGCATGGACAAACTGCAGTCTGTCCTTCTGGCGGTTCAGCCGGGGGAGTTCCTGACTTCTCTAGCTCTGGCGGAGGCCTACTTGCCTGTTTCCATTCGGGCCGCTCCTCAGCTCTTTCTTTGCTTGGCGATATTGGGTCTGCACTATCAGTTCTGGGTGCTTCCCTTGGGCCTGGCCACGACTCCCCGGACGTTCGCCAAGTTGATGGTGGTCGTCACGGTGGCATTGCAGTCAGAGGGCATTCTGGTGCACCCCTTCTGGGATGACTGTTTGTTTCGGGCGAAGTCGTTGCAGGAGAGCGCCCGAGTTACGGCTCGGGTGGTTGAGTTTCTCCGGTCGCTGGGCTGGGTGGTCAACCTTTCCAAGAGTCGGTTGGTCCCGGCTCAGTATCTGGAGTACCTTGAAGTTCTGTTCGACACCTCCTTGGGGAAGGTCTTCCTTCCAGAGGCCCGGGTAAGCAAATTGCAATCTCAGATTCGCCTTCTTTTGGCGTCCCGGTGTCCTCGGGCGCAGGATTTCCTCCAAGTCTTGGGGTCGATGGCAGCGTTCCTGGATGTTGTGTGGTGGGCCCACATGTCTCTTCAGTTTGCTCGGCTCCGTAGATGGTCACCCCAGTGGCTCAGTTTGGAGGTTCCTGTCCCTCTGTGAGGCTTGACGCGCTGCTGTCTTCTTTGGTGGCTCCAGACCTCACATCTGGTCCAGAGGATGAGTCTGGACCTATCGCAGTGGACGGTGCTTCTCTCGGATGCCAATCTCCTCGGTTGGGGGGGCTCAGTGTCTAGGGGCACCTGGTCCATGGAGGAGGCATCCTGGTCAATCAACATGTTGGAGACCAGAGCCGTCCCTCTGGCGCTATTAGCCTTCCGCTCCCGCTTGAGGGGCAAGTCGGTCAGAGTCCGGTCTGACAATGCCACAGCGGTGGCTTATGTCAATCGTTGAGGCACCAAGAATGCTCAGGTGGCGGAGGAGGCGGCTCGGCTCATGCTTTGGGGCGGAGTCACGCCTTCTGGACCTCTCGGCCTCTCACATGGCCGGGGTAGAGGTTGTTCAGGCAAACTTCCTCAGTCACATCTTAGATCACAGAGAGTGGTGTCTCAGCCCTGTGGCTCTTCAATTGATAATGCCGGCTTGGGGTCAGTCCCTGATGGACCTGTCGGCCTCGAGTGGCAAGGCCAAGGTGTTCCGCTTCTTCAGTCGTCGCAGGGATGGACTGGCCGAGGGCTGGATGCTCTGGTTCAACAATGGCCAACAGAGGGGCTGTTGTGCAGGTTCCCTCCGTGGCCATTAGTGGGCAGAGTTCTTCTCCACATTGTTCGCCATCCGGGTCTGGGGGTTCTGGTGGCTCCAGATTGGCCTCGACATCCGTGATACGCAGATCTGGTGACACTCTGGTGGCGGATCCTCTTCCTCTGCCTCCCTTGGACGACCTTCTGACGCAGGGTCCCATTCCCATGTTCGACCCGTCTCCCTTCTGTCTTATGGCTTGGCTTTGAAAGGGGTCGCCTTGGTAAGAAGGGGTATTCAGATAGGGTGATTTCTACACTCTTGGGGTCCTGGAGGCTTTCTACCTCTCAGGCTTCTGTGTGGATTTGGCACTTCTTTGAGGGGTGGTGCCAGGTGCGGGGAGTGGTCTCTCTTCGCGTTTCTGTGCCTAACTTCTTAGAGTTCTTGCAAGATGGCATGGATAGAGGCCTGGCTTCAGCTTCTCTCCGGGTTCAGCTTGTGGCCTTGTCAGCCTTTCGGGGGTTTGTGACGGGTCAGCGTTTGACAGCCATTCCTGATGTGATTCGCTTTTTGCGGGCGGCCAAGGTGCTCAGGCCTCCCGTGCGGTCCTCTATTCCCTCTGGAATCTCAGTCTGGTTCTCTCTATTCTGATGCACCCGCCCTTCGAACCGTTGGGCGGCTGCTCTTTGAAGGACCTTCCTCTGAAGACGGTCTTTTTGGTGGACATTTCTTCCGCTAGGCGTGTTTCTGAGCTACATGCTTTCTCTTGTAGGGCTCCCTTCTTGGAGTTTTCTAGGGAGCAGGTTGTCTTGAGGCCTGTTCCTTCCTTTTCTGCCAATAGTAGTTTTTTCCTTTTCTTGTCAATCAATCTGTGGTCCTCCCGGTCTTGGGTAGTTGGGAGGGCTCTTCTGAGCAAAGTCAGCTGAGCATGTTGGTCGGGTCCTTCGCTCTTATGTGCACCGGATCCAGGAGATCAGGAAATAAAATCATCTCTTTGTCCTTCTGACTGGTCCTCTTAGGGGGGCTGGCGCTTCTAGGGCTACTATTGCATGCTAGATCAAGGAGACTTTTGCTTCCGCTTCTCTTCTGGGGCAGCAGCCCGTTCCGGAGTTTCTCAAAGCTCATTCTACTCGGGGTCAGGTGGCTTCTTGGGCTGAGTCGTCGCTCATGCCTCCAGTGGACATTTGTACGGCTGCGGTTTGGTCTTCCTTGTATTCCTTTGTCAGACTCTTTCGGGTAGATGTTCGGTGTGTGTGTTCTGGTGTCGGCCCTTCGGGGGTCCCCGCCCGTGTGAGGGACTGCTTTGGTACGTCCCATTCGTAAAGATTAACCTCTACTGGTCTGGAGAGTGCTAAAGAAGGAGAAATTAGGTTCTTACCTGCTAATTTACTTTCTTTTAGCTTCTCCAGACCAGTAGAGGTCCCCACCCTGGCTATTGTTGTTGTGCTTGGGGCTGTTTCGCGGGCAGTTTTTGTTTTTTGCTGCGGGTTCTAGTATTTTTCTAGGGCCGGGGAGAATTAAAGAACAGCGGCTGTGGTTCGGCTGGCTTAGCTGGCGAGCTGTGGGGACATTTTCCTTCTGGTATTTCTCCTCTGCATTTTCCAACAGCATTTGGGTATGTTATTTGTTACTCCTGTTCGGAGTATTGTTTTCTTTCTGTTTTTCCAGTTCTTAGTTCTGCTTGGCTATTCGGCAGACTGATGTAAATAGAGAAGGGAGTATATTATATACTGTCCCACAGTTTTGTTTTCAGTCTCCACCTGCTGGTCATGATTGGATATATACCCATTCGTAAAGATTAACCTCTACTGGTCTGGAGAAGCTAAAAGAAAGTAAATTAGCAGGTAAGAACCTAATTTCTCCTTCTTTAGCACTCTCCAGTAAGTAACTGTGCTTTACGTTAAGTAACTCTGCTATATGCATATCCTGTGTCTTGTTTGTTCCAGTGACACTAGTCTTCTGTCTCTGCACACTGGTTCAGTGCAGGAAAGAAAAAAATGTACAAGCAACTTGTAACCAAGGGATGGGGAAGGTGCAAAAACAGTCTGTTATTCTCCTCTTTCTATCCAAGATCTGCATTAAAGAGGTGCAAACAGGACAATTTTCCTAGACATTCATGCTAAGTGTTATTGGTGGGGGGGATAAATCTGCATAAAGTTTAAGGAGAGACAGTTTGTTGGTGGGTATTAGGACCATATCCCAAATTTCCCTGGGTCACAGTATGATTAACAGCAGCCCTGTTGCTGTCCTTCCGGTTTCTTCTAGAGTCTCTTTGTCCTACTGGATCTCCTGGGAGCCCCAGAGCCACTGATTCTGAATCACTTCTCAGCAACTTCATACTGGTTTGACATGTTCATCAGCATAGGTACCAATCTAACATAGTCTGGTAGCTGTGATTTGCTCGTCTCTTTGAGCTGTAATTCTGAGGATAATTTTAAAGCAGTGCTCTTGTGTTATACTACTGCTGTTTGTGCGTTAGTGTACACATGAGTGTGGATGACTGTATTCTATAAAGTTAAGTGTCATGTTATTAATGAGGTGGGTGGTGTTTCCGTCATTGTATAACAAGCACATACTGGCTGGATCTTAGGTTCTGGATAGAACTCAGATACAAGGCCTCCACTCAAGAGCAGTCACTGCAGGTAGATTACTGAAAGGAAGGTTTCGGGCTAGGGACAAAACTCTTCTGGTAAATATGCATGGAGACTGATTCCAGTTGATCCAGAAACCCAAGGTAGCAACAAAAAAAAAGTACTAAGCCAAACATCGAAAATAACATGTATGTGACTGGAGATTGAAAAGCTGCTTCCATCCTGCGAGAGCCACCAGTACAGTATTCGGATTGCAACACAAATCCCAGTCAGAGATGGAATTCCCCTGAAAAGGGGAAGGGGAATTATTTGGAAAGAGTACTAAATATCTGGTGATTCTAATAAGTGTGACATTCCAGAAAAAATATGGGGAAATATTGTTCTACCACAGATGAGAAATGTCAAACTTGGTCTGAGCAGAGAACCATCCTTTAGCATCAAAGATAGTCCATTTGGCCATTTTTCTCTTTGTATATGTCTTGGTGGCAGCACTCTGAACTAGGATAAAAAGATCTTGGGTTAGGTCTTAAGCCTCCCCCCCCCCCCTTTTGGGTTTGCTGGGGATGCTGCGGAAGCAGGATTCACAAATGAGTGGAGAGAGTTCTAATCTTCATGTAGCATCTAATGACATCTAGTGACATCTAATGGCCCTTGACCAAGGACAGTCAGTGTGATAAATTGCCCTAAAATAGGATGGGAAGAGCAAGTTGATTTTTGTCTAAGAAAGTACTATCTTAACAAGCTGGAATAAATAAAATATGGGAAAAATCCACAGATAATTGTGGTCTCGCACATCCGGTTTCTGACATTTATGGTCTAAGCAAGCCTTGAACATGGGGTGAGATGTCCCTGACATGTCTGTTTGTTTGCAGAATAATGAACTACAAAACATCCCTCTTCACATTTTTTTCATGGGCAAGCATGTACACATCCCTCAAAACATTGTTTTGCAAGTCACTTGTTTGTTCTTTCCAAACATGTAATGAAGCTATTAAGTAGATTTAAAACAAACAAGAAGATATTTCTTCACTCAGCGTGTAATTAAACTTTGGAATTTGTTGCCAGAGAATGTAGTGAAAGCAGTTAGCTTAGCAGGGTTTAAAAAAAAAGTTTGGATAACTTCCTAAAAGAGAAGTCCATAAGCCATTATTAAGATGGATGTGGGGAAATCCACTGTTTTATTCCTAGCATAAGCAGCATAAAATATGTTTTACTCTTTGGGATCTTGCCGATACTTATGACCTGGGTTGGACACTTTTGGATACAGAATACTGGGCTTGAAAGACTAAAGTATGTTCCAGTAGAACAATGGTTAAGTGCTTATTGCTGAATGATTAGATTGTATATCTTGCTTTTGAAAATCACAAGGTGTTTGACACTACATATGAATAAAGCCTGCCCATGGCTCTCAAAGGGGAATCACCATGGGCTCAGTCTGTCTTTCTTGCTTTTAATTTTCATTCTCATGTATTGCCACTGAGGAATGGATCAAATAATGGGTTTCTGTTGTTTCTCAGAGAAGCAATTGCACAGGCTAGGCCTCCTACAGTCTCATCCCAGGGAGCAGTTCTACTTTCGCAAGGATATTTCCTATGGGCCAGTACAGGACGACCACGTGCCATTCTTGCAAAGAGGTGAGTAAAGAACAATATGGCTAGTAATATTAGTATACCTAGTATCCCAGCATGGCTTTAAAGATGTCTTCTTTAGCACTCTCCAGACCAGTAGAGGTTAACTTTACGATTGGGTATATATCTAATCATGACCAGCAGGTGGAGACTGAAAACAAAACTTTGGGACAGTATATCCTAGCCCCTCCTCTCTATTTCCCTCAGTCTTCTTTCAGTCTCCAGCAGGTGTTGAGTGATCTGTACCCATCTCCCTTGGTAGGGCTGTTGGAATTTGTTTAGAGGTTTATTGTCCCTGTTTTTAGCCGGACGGAGCTTGGACGGACTCTGTTTGGGGGTTCGTCCGACCTCGGGGGTGTCAAACCCGGCGGGTCACGAGCGGGGTCCCTCCCCCCACTTCCTCCACCTCCCCATATTTTTTTAGAGGAGCCTCAGCAGTAAGCCTTGCCCCCTAAATCAAGCAAGGCATATTGCTTCGAGAGCCTGTGGAGTCTGTTCTGTAAAAAAAAAAAAAAAAAAATCCTGAGGTAGTGCTGGTCTGGAGGGTTGTATCCCTTTAAGAAAACTGTATTTTACTGTATTTTTTCAACTAACCGGCACTTTTTTACAGCTAGGTCGCGTATGGAGCAATGAGCACTTCTAAAGGGAAAAAGTGCTCATTGTGCTCCAGACGCGAGGCACTCGCGGCCGGCCTGTGCAAGCGGTGTTCAGGCCGGTGCGGTGGAGGAGCTCCGTCGGCAGCGGCTGCAGGCGCCCAGAGCTCCCCGCCGATGGTGCCTCGCGAGTCGGCAGGGAACGGTGGAGAAGCCCGGTCTTCTCCGTCCGCCCACGGAGGGATTCCCCGAGCCGCCGACGGTCGGGTTTTAGAGGATTCCCTCTCAGCTGATATTTTGACAGCTGATGCCGGCTTGCCTGTTTTAGCGGCTGAGACTATTCAGGTCTCTCAGCCGCTTCAGGCTGTGGAGGGAGCTGTTTTGGCGGGAAAGACGCCATCTTCTCTGTCTGGCCCCTCCATTTTGTCTTCCACCTCAGGTGACCTTCCCCCTGTTTTGTCTAAGCAGGGGCAGGTTTCTGCTGGGTCCCCTGCTGTGGCAGGGAGTCCCTTGGGACCCTCGGGGGGTTTTTCCCCTGATTTTTTCTTTTCATTATGCAAAGCCTATTTTCAGGCGGCTGGGGGTCCCGGTTGCGCCCAGGGGGTCTCGGGGGGTGGGGTTTCCTCCGCGCTCCCTGCGGCTTTGCCTCTCTCGTCTGACGTGACGTCCCCTCCGCCGCCTCTCTTGTCCAAGCGTCCGCGGGTGTCGTGGGACGAGGATTTGTGGTCGGAGGAACGTGTCGGTATGGAGGAGGACCTGGACCCTTCTGAGGAATTCCAGGACCCTCTGGAGGGGACGGAAGCTGGCGGCGGGTTGTCGGGTTTCCCGTTCTCCAGTGACGAGGCGTCCGTGGTGCGCCTTTTTCAGAGAGATGAGCTGCCTGACCTTATTCAACAGGTTTCTTCGGCTTTGCGTTTTGAGGACGCGCCGCCGGAGACTCCGCGTGTGGGGGACCCTCTGTTACGAGGGATCCGTTCCGTTTCCCGCTCTTTTCCTATGCATCAGGATATTCGGGATATTATTCTTGAGCAGTGGAAAACGCCGGAGACGCCGTTTCGGCTGGCGCGCAGCATGGCTCGCCTGTATCCCATTCCTGAAGGGGATCGGGCTACGTTAGCTTCGCCAGTCGTGGATGCGGTGGTCTCGGCTATTTCCAAGCGGCATACCGTGCCTGTTGAGGGCGGTTCTGCCTTGCGGGACTCTGAGGAGCGCAAATTGGAGACCATCCTTAAGCAAAATTTTCAAGTCTCTGCTTTTGGGGTCCAGGCGGCTATTTGTGGGGGACTGGTCGCTCGCGCCGTGTTTCGGTGGGCGGAGCGGGTCTTGGATCGAGAGTCTGACGACTGGTCTCTGGTGGATCAGGAGGTAGCAAAGATTGAGATGGCTGCCTCATTCCTCTCGGATGCTCTGTATGACTTGGTGCGGATCTCGGCTAAGTCCATGGCTTTTGGCGTGGCCGCAAGGCGTGTGTTGTGGCTGCGCGCTTGGGCGGCGGATGCTGCGTCCAAAGCTAAGCTTACTAAATTTCCCTTTCGGGGGTCGTTTTTATTTGGAGAGGACTTGGATAAGTTAATTCAGACTCTGTCGGACTCGAAAGTTCCCCGTTTGCCGGAGGACCGTGCCCGCCCGGCGTCTCGGGGGGGTGCGGCCCGGGGGCGTTTGCGGGAATTTCGCAAGTATCGCCCTGGGCGTGGGGCTGCTTCTTTCCAGTCTCCGGGGTTTTCCCGGGGTCGGTTCTTCCAGCGCATGCAGCCCTTTCGGGGGGCCCGTCGGGGGGCAGGGAACCCCTCCGCCGGTTCCCCCGCTTCCCGTCCTGCACAATGACGCCTTGCCGGCGCCCCCCTTGGTTCCGGTGGGGGCCCGGCTGCGCGACTTTTTTCCCAAATGGGCCGAGATCACGTCCGATCAGTGGGTCCTGGAGGTGGTGCGGGACGGTTATGCCCTGGAGTTCGCCCGCTCTCTGCCGGATTTTTTTCTCGCTTCTCCGTGTCAGACTCCGGGGAAGAAGCAGGCTTTTCGCCAGACCCTTCAGCGCTTGCTAGATCTCAGGGCAGTAGTTCCGGTGCCCCCCCCGGAGTGGGGCACGGGCAGGTACTCCATTTACTTTGTGGTGCCCAAGAAGGAGGGGACTTTTCGGCCCATCCTCGATTTGAAAGGGGTCAACAGGGCTCTCAAGGTTCCCTCTTTCCGTATGGAAACGCTGCGGTCGGTCATTCTGGCGGTTCAGCCGGGGGAGTTTCTCACTTCTCTCGATCTGACGGAGGCCTACTTGCATGTTCCTATTCGGACCTCTCATCAGCGTTTCCTGCGCTTTGCGATCTTGGGTCGGCACTATCAGTTCTGTGCGCTTCCCTTTGGGCTGGCCACGGCTCCCCGGACGTTCACCAAGGTGATGGTGGTCGTCGCGGCAGCCTTGCGGTCGGAGGGCATTCTGGTACACCCCTACCTGGACGACTGGTTAATTCGGGCCAAGTCGTTGCAGGAAAGCTACCGGGTTACGGCTCGGGTGGTGGAGTTTCTCCGGTCGCTGGGCTGGGTGGTCAACCTTTCCAAGAGTCGGTTGGTTCCGGCTCAGCGTCTGGAGTACCTCGGGGTGCTGTTCGACACCTCCTTGGGGAAGGTCTTCCTCCCAGAGGCCCGGGTGAGCAAATTGCAGTCTCAGATTCGCCTGCTTTTGGCGTCCCGGTGTCCTCGGGCGCGAGATTTCCTCCAGGTCCTGGGGTCGATGGCGGCGTCCCTGGACGTGGTGAGGTGGGCGCGGGCCCACATGCGTCCTCTTCAGTATGCTCTGCTCCGGAGGTGGTCTCCCCAGAGGCACGGGATGGATGTTCCGGTTCCCCTGCGAGGCTTGGCGCGCGGCAGTCTGCGTTGGTGGCTCCGGACCCCTCACCTAGTTCAGGGGGTGGGTCTGGATCTTCCGCAGTGGACGGTGCTCCTTACGGATGCGAGTCTCCTGGGTTGGGGGGCCCAGTGTCTGGGTCACTCTGCTCAGGGAACCTGGTCCACGGAGGAGGCCTCCTGGTCGATCAACGTGTTGGAGACCAGGGCGGTCCGGCTGGCGCTGTTGGCTTTCCACTCCCTTTTGTTGGGCAAGTCGGTCAGAGTCCTGTCGGACAATGCCACGGCGGTGGCTTATGTCAATCGTCAGGGGGGCACCAAGAGCACTCTGGTGGCGCAGGAGGCGGCTCGGCTCATGGTTTGGGCGGAGTCGCATCTTCTGGACCTCTCGGCCTCTCACATTGCCGGGGTAGAAAACGTTCAGGCGGACTTCCTCAGTCGTCACTTCTTGGATCCGGGAGAGTGGTGTCTCGGCGCCGAGGCGTTTCAGTTGCTAGTGCGTGCTTGGGGGCAGCCCCTGATGGATCTGATGGCTACAAGTGGCAACGCCAAAGTACCCCGCTTCTTCAGTCGTCGCAGGGACGGTCTGGCCGAGGGTCTGGATGCTCTGGTCCAACCGTGGCCAACGGAGGGGCTGTTGTATGTGTTCCCTCCTTGGCCATTAGTAGGCAGAGTACTGCTTCGCATTGTTCGCCATCCGGGGCTGGTGGTCTTGGTGGCTCCGGATTGGCCTCGTCGTCCGTGGTATGCGGATCTGGTGAGGCATCTGGTGGCGGATCCTCTTCCTCTGCCTCTCGAGTGCGATCTTCTGACGCAGGGTCCCATTCCCATGTTCGACCCGTCTCCCTTTTGTCTTACGGCTTGGCTCTTGAAAGGGGCCGCCTGAGTAAGAAGGGATATTCCGACAAGGTGATCTCTACACTTTTGGGGTCCCGGAGGCTTTCTACCTCTCGGGCTTATGTACGGGTTTGGCGTCTTTTTGAGGAATGGTGCCGAGCGCGGGGAGTGGTCTCCTTTCGCGCTTCTCTGCCTAACATTCTAGAGTTTTTGCAGGATGGCCTGGATAGGGGCCTGGCCTGGTCTTCTCTTCGGGTTCATCTGGCGGCCCTGTCGGCTTTTCGGGGGCTGGTGACAGGTCAGCGTTTGTCAGCCATTCCTGATGTGATTCGCTTTCTTAGGGCGGCCAAGTTGCTCAGGCCTCCCATAAGGCCCTCGATTCCCTCTTGGGATCTCAATCTGGTTCTCTCTGTTCTAGTGCGCCCTCCTTTCGAGCCGTTGGATGGCTGTTCGTTGAAGGACCTTACGCTGAAGTCGGTCTTTTTGGTGGCCATTACTTCCGCTAGACGGGTGTCGGAGCTACAGGCTTTCTCTTGTAGGGCTCCCTTCCTGGAGTTTTCAAAGGAGCGGGTTGTTTTGCGGCCTGTTCCTTCCTTTCTGCCGAAGGTAGTTTCTCCTTTTCATGTCAATCAATCGGTGGTCCTCCCGGTCTTGGGTAGTCGGGAGGGTTCTTCTGAGCAACGACAGCTGCGCAAGTTGGATGTCGGTCGGGTCCTCCATGCTTATGTGCAGCGGACCCGGGATTTTCGGAGCTCCGATCATCTCTTTGTGCTTCTGGCGGGTCCTCGTCGGGGGGCTGGCGCTTCTAAGGCTACTATTGCGCGCTGGATCAAGGAGACGATCGCTTCCGCTTATCTTCTGAGTCAGAAGCCGGTTCCGGAGTTTCTCAAGGCTCATTCCACTAGGGGTCAGGCGGCTTCTTGGGCTGAGTCGTCGCTCGTGCCTCCGGTGGATATTTGTAAGGCTGCGGTTTGGTCCTCCTTGCATTCATTTGTTCGGCATTATCGGGTAGATGTTCAGGCGCGTCGGGACGCGGTGTTCGGTGAGCGTGTTCTGGTATCGGCCCTTCGGGGGTCCCGCCCGTGAGAGGGACTGCTTTGGTACGTCCCAATCGTAAAGTTAACCTCTACTGGTCTGGAGAGTGCTAAAGAAGGAGAAATTAGGTTCTTACCTGCTAATTTACTTTCTTTTAGCTTCTCCAGACCAGTAGAGGTCCCCACCCTGTCTGTTGTTGTTGTTGTTGGGGCTGTTGCGCGGGCAGTTTTTGGTTTTTGCTGCGGGTTCTAGTATTTTTCTAGGGCCGGGGAGAATTGAAGAACAGCGGCTGTGGCTCGGCTGGCTTAGCTGGCGAGCTGTGGGGACCTTCTTCCTTCGGGAATTTCTCCTCTGCATTTTCCAACAGCATTTTTTGGGTATGTTATTGGTTACTCCTTTCGGAGTATTGTTTTTTCTCTCTGTTGTTTCCAGTTCTTGGTTCTGCTTGGCTATTCGGCAGACTGAGGGAAATAGAGAGGAGGGGCTAGGATATACTGTCCCAAAGTTTTGTTTTCAGTCTCCACCTGCTGGTCATGATTAGATATATACCCAATCGTAAAGTTAACCTCTACTGGTCTGGAGAAGCTAAAAGAAAGTAAATTAGCAGGTAAGAACCTAATTTCTCCTTTTCTACTAAGTCAATAGCATAATTTTAGTGTCCTATGGCTCAAAGGAATATGTTCTTTTGGTTACAAGGGTCCTTCCTCCCTGCATTTCTATCTTTCTCTTCACAGGTGTACCCATCCTGCACCTCATTTCAACACCCTTCCCACGGGTCTGGCACACTATGGATGATACAGAGGAGAATTTGCACCCTCCCACTATTGAGAATCTCTGCAAGATTATCACCATCTTCATGGCGAACTACCTGCATCTCTGAGCTTGCTTGGCTTGGTGTGCAGGATGCAGCATTTGATCAAGTATATTAGCACAAATCCTTCTATTTCTTACATAAGAAGTGGAGGGTACAATAAGCCAGAACAGTGAAATCCATATTTCCCATGTGGGATAGGAGAGTGTGAAGAGGAGACAAAGCTAGCTGCAGGGATGAGGTCTGCAAGATAGTATTGAGGGTAGGTAGTCAGCCACAGTGTAGGAGCCTCTGATATAAGGGACAATGTGGAGTGAAGGCAGAGTGAGCTGCAAGGTTGAAGTGTGTGAGACAATCAGGGCAAGATTAACCTTTGGTGGGCCTTAGGCAACAGCCCCTGATCATGCTCTATCCATCCATAATATTTGGCCAAGGGACCATGAAGACCTCTCCAAGCAGTCTTGGACTTCAGTGGATGCAGGGGCCTTGTCCACCCAAACAGTTATGCCACTTCTTATCTCATGCCCTAAACTCCCAACATAGTGGGCCCTAGTCTTCTTCAACAAACCAGAGGATTAGGAGTCATATCGCATCCTAGTGTCACTCAACAATTTAGCATTGTCCAAAGCAGGTTGGTCCAAAAAACAAACCAAAGAAATATTCTCAGGCAAAGACAGTCTTCCAAAACTCTTGCTCAAAAAGTTTGGAATAGTCTCTCTAACATGTATGTCAGGCTTATCCAAAGAGCCTGTTCTCCTGCCACCATCCTTGTAGCCTATTCCTCTGAGCTATAACCACCTGCTGGCAGGGACCAAAAAATTCAGTAAGTTAAAATCGCAAGCAAAAAACAATAACGGATCAGTACTCTTGTACTATAGTTCAGTTGTCAATTTCTGGTCAGCTTCCTTCTAGTCAGCCTTCCCATAGGAAGACTCAACAGTTCAGTCTCTTATAGTCCAGTAGACTCTTTCTCTAGGCTCCACCCTGCTAAAAGGTGGGACAGGAATACTGGCCCTGTATTCTGATTAGGGGAACTAGGAGGCCTGGTTGGGTTGTTGGGGTTTTTTTTGTCATAGGTGGTTTCCCTTCACTGTACCTAGGATTTGATTTTGTGGTTTACTGAGGCTTCTGTTATCTCTTCTTATGGAGACTAAAGCTAGTTCTGTGTTTCTAGTCCCTGTTTTCACCCTTTTTGTTAACCCTTATGTGATGGGATGTAGACCTTGTCACATCCCATCATAGTATAAACACATTTTTTTAAAAACCTATATCTCTACTAACCTAACAAAAACATATCAATCCCCCTTATCTTCCAAATCACTGCCTGATCCCCTCCAGTAGCAGGAGTTGGGGATCTTGTGAAACTGTGGAAACCCTAATAGTTCTGATTGTAGAGGAAGAATCCAACAGCGTGTAAGAACTGTTTGCTGGCCCCTCCTATCAAATAGAGGATAATGAGCAGTGACAGGGAGTTAAAAATGGGTTTCTGTGGCTGGAGGTAGCTCTGGCATGTCCCCAATCTTCTCTCCTCTACATGTAGCTCACTTAGCAAAAAAACTGGTCTGAGCATACTGGTTGGGAACTGCTAAATTGGCACAAATGTGAGGGTTCTTCTAAATGTCTTGGCCTCAGTCATGTGCCTAGTTTGAGAACAGAAGATCCAGAGCCAGTTGTAGTGCTGAGGTCTGTGGGGCAGCATGGAGGGCAAACGTCATAAAGTGTGTATGATGTCATCAATGGCATCACAAGCAGTATTGCATATTAGGTAATAGGTGACTCTTGCTAATTTTAATTGCTTTCAGAGGTTTGAGTGCAAAGCAGTTGTATATTACGGAATTTGCATACTCAATTTGTAGTATATGGACTAAGAGCAGTTACACATACAGCTGCAAATTAGTGCCAGTTTCACAGCTGCAATTAAGTTTCATGTGAAACTGGCACTATTCTATAACTTGTGTGTGCAACTTTGCACACTAAGCATCAAATTGTGTGTTCAAATTTATAGAATTGGTGCCATTTACCCCCTACCACAGCTCTTTGTAATATTTATTATAATCCATCAATGGAGAAAAAATTTAGTATGATTGAGTCATATACACACAAATCAGAGACAAGAGAAAGTGAGCATCACAGGTAATATCCAACACTATAAATCCCTTAGTTCTTTCAGTATGCTATAGTCCTCCATTTAAGAATGCTGAACAGTGAAAAGATTATCCCTAGTTCCCTATAGCAACAAACCTGACCACTCAGTCTAACTGATCTTACTCCTTTGTCTCCTGGATTCTGTGTAGGAGCTGTTCATGTGCCTTGTTTGTTTACTTTTTCAACCCAGTCCTCGGGGACCACCTCACCAGTCAGGTTTTCGTGATACCGACAGTGAATATGCATGAGAGATTTGTTTACAATGGAGGAAGTATATTCTTTGTGTATATCCTGAGTACCTGACGGACTAGGTTAAAAACCACTGCACTAGATGATCACAGAACCTACTAGACATCACTGAGTGCTTGAATAGCCTCTCCAAACACACAGGCTAGGGCTACGTAGTTACTATCTTTTTAAGGACAGGCCGACCAGGTGATACTCACAATGAATATGCATGAGAGAGATTGGCAAGCATTGCCTCCTTAGTTTGCAAATCTTTCTCATGGATAGCCTGAAAACCTGGCTTTTCTGTGGACCTTGATGATTGGAATTGAGTAGCCCTAGCATAGGTTGTGCCCCTCTCTTGCCAGATTCAAATCCAGCTTGCAAACACACTTCTTTGAGGCTGGTATAAAAAATTTAAACCTATTCATGAGGCCTCCTTTTCTTGCCCACAGGCTGTTCCCTTTATACGGACTCTTGTAAAGCCTCACTCCTTTGCCCTGTGTGTCTTAGCTATATTTCCTATTCCACTGTTTGATTAGATAGATTATAAGCATCAAGATGTACTAAATGTCTGTTACATTTTTTTTATAAAGTGTTGCGTGCAATTGATAAGACTAAAGCTATGATGAATAATATATATTGTAATAGAATAAATTGCTCCCAGTGTTTTGTTTAATTAATCATTATTACATATTTCAAATGAAATTCAACAAATGAAATATATAGTCCACATCAATGGGAGGAGGCAACAAGCAATTATTTTAACTATTATTTACTAACAACCAAGAAATATGGACCCTATTGTCCTTTCACACCAAAATTTCCTCCTAAATTTAATACATCCTCTAAATCTCCTGCCCCATATCAGAAACTTATTTTTCAATCAACAATCTCTCAAGCTGAAAGGGATCAAAGTAAATATATCCATTGGATTGTAAGGTTATTACACATTTGCAAGGAAATTAAAGAAACAAAAAATTACCTCCCACGGGTTGTTTCTGGGAGTAAATAGAACTCTATCCTTCAATTTCAAAAATTCATTGCGACATACAGTAGTTGTGTGGACCTAACCATATCCAGAAAAATCCGGATGGGCTGGCCACAAAACTGATCATTTTTATTTCGGAAATATTTTTTCAAAATATTTATTATCCCAGGCCAAGCAGGCAGCCTTTTCTCACATATGGGTTATGTCATCCACGGAGCCTGGATGCGGACACCCTCGTAAGCATACTTGCTTGTAGAAAACTTCAGAAGTTTTGAGTATGCCGCACTGCGCATACACGAGTGTCTTCCCGCCTAGCACAGGGCAAGTCTCCTCAGTTTTCCGCGGAGCCGAGAAGTCTGTACTTTGACTCTCTGCGCTGAACTTCGTTCGCTTCATGCCTTCTCTCACCGCGGTTTGTTCTTTTTAGTCTCGAATTGCTGTGTTACTTTCATATTTTCTATTTCCCCCCCCCCAAAAAAAAAGGACTTTATTTTCTTTTTCATCGTCAACTGACTGGCAGGGCAGGCTGCTCGGCCACAGCCTGCGGGCTTCGACTTTGCAGCAGCTTTCTTCCCTCCTATGTCCTGGCCAGTAATGGGCTTCAAGAAATGTAGCCAGTGCCAGCATGCGATTTCTCTCTCGGACCCACACCGCTGGTGCCTTAAGTGCCTCGGGCCTGACCATAGTCCTAAGTCGAGCGAGCGCTGTGCTACTCTTCAACCTCGAGCCCTTATACGTCATTGGATTTTAGTGGAAAAACTCTTCAGGATGGACTCTTCAGTGACACTCTTGACCTCGAGTGCTGCCTCGGTCCCACCTTCAACCGAGGGTCCTTCTGCTTCTACGACTCTGACCTTGAGTCTCATCAGACCTTCCTCGTTTGGATCATCTTTGGCCTCGAGTACACCTGCTTTATCTTCTCCTGAGTTTCCCTTGGGTCAGAAACCTAAACAGAAGGTTCTGGCGGTGATCCTCAAGCTCTCCAAAACCTTCAAGTCGAAGCACATCTCCACTGCCACCTTGGAGCCTTTAGCCTCTGCAAGTGGTCCAGTTTCAGACACGGATCCATATTTGCAGGCTTCTCTCCAGACCATGTTGGAGCAGCAATTTATTCAGTTACTGAGCAAATATGGTTCTGCCTCGACTCTGCCTCCTTTAATCCAGCCTGGGCAATCAGCAGTCTCCCGCGAGGTCGAGTCCCTGCTTGTGCCTCGAGTTGAAGCTTCACACAGTATGCAAGGAGCTGAGTGTCTGGTCTGGCATCTACACACTCTGTGCAAGGAGTAGATTCTTTGCGAGTGTCTCAACAGGAATCCTCACACTGCATACAAGGAGCAGAGTCTTTAGGAGTGCTTCGAGATTCCTCGATCCAAACCACTGAGTTTTGATCTACAGCTTCTAGCCCTATTAATTCACCAGCAGCATTGCCTGTTTCCATACATAGAGCAAAGTCTCCTCGATCCTACTAGAGACCTGCTTCCAGGCACCATTCTCGTCGTCGATCGAGGCATCCATCGAGGCTCAGGTCTTCTTCCAAAGAGCAGCCTTCGTCGTCTAAGCCTCATTCCAGACCTTCCAGCTCTTTGAGGCCTCCAACTCCTCGATCAAGGTCACCGCTTCCAGACCCTGAGGAATCGGCTGCTTCCATTACCTCCTCCAAGTCTCCATATTCTTTGGATTGCCACTGTTCTATAGAGGCTTCGCCTTCGTTCTCCACTCGAGATGCCTCGAGGTCATTGAGCCCCTCTCGAGGTAGGGACTTGGTGAATCAGCTGTCTTTCTCTTACTTCCTTCGTCAGATGGCTGATGACCTGGAAATTCAATTAGATGCTGGTTCTAAATACTGTAAGGAGTATCTAGAGGAAATGCATCTGTCTCAACCTCCTGCAGAGTCACTTAAGCTCCCTCTTAACCGCCTTTTCTCTCAAACTTTCAAACGATGCCTAGAGACTCCTTATGCTATACCTTCTGTTCTAGGCAAGTTGGACTCAAGGTATAGAACTCTACATTGCAAAGGGTTTGAGAATTCACAGTTATCTCACCAATCCCTCCTTGTGAAGTCCTGTGGGTCTATGCTGTAGTTCCTCCTGGAAGAGAGGGTAAGACCATGGACAAGTTTGGACGTCATCTTTATCAAAATGCTATGATGTCCTCAACTACAATTTTGTCTTCATTACTTATCAAGTTCCTCATTGATATTCTTCCAGGCTTTCTAAAGAACCTGGATCAACATAGGTATTTCGAGTTCCAACTCTGTCACAACTCAGACTACATCTTCTTCAGTCATATTATCATGCCTTTGAACTATCTGCTAGGGCCACTGCTTTCTCTGTAGTGATGCGCCACTTGGCCTGGCTTCACACCATTGACATGGACCCTAATCTTCAGGACCATCTGGCTAACATTCCTTGTGAGGGCAATGACCTCTTTGAAGAATCCATAGAAGCTGCCACTAAGAAATTGTCTGAGCATGAAAAATCTTTTGCTTCTATTGTCAGACCAAAGCCAAAGCCAGCTCCTGAAAAATCTTCACACCCTCCTCCAGTTTTCCAGAGGCGCTATACTCCAAGGTCAGCTCCTTACACTCGAGCACCTTCCAAGAAACCACAGCAGCAGAAGCAACAGAAACCTCAGCCTTCTGCTACGCCTAAGACTGCGCAGCCTTTTGACTGTTTAACACAGAGCATAACCTCCATCGTTCTGCCTGTGTCCTCTCTCCCGCCCCATAGGAGGTTGTCTCCATCATTTTTACCATCAATGGGAGACCATTACATCCAACCTTTGGGTACTGTCAATCAGGGAAGGATACTCTTATTTCACTCAGATTCCACCAGAGCTTCCTCTAAGAGAGTATCCTTCCAATCCATCCCAGACCACCCTTCTTCTTCAGGAAGCTCAATACAGTATCTGCTTCGTCTCCGTGCCATCGAAGAAGTTCCTCTAGAACAGCAGAGCAGGGGGATTTACTCCTGTTACTTCCTAGTTCCGAAGAAGACAGGCGATCGCCCATTCTGGATCTTAGGGTTCTCAACAAATTTTTAGTCAAAGAAAAATTTTGCATGTTGTCCCTGGTGTCCCTTTACCCCCTTCTAGATCAGAACGATTGGTTGTGTTCTCTAGATATCAAGGATGCTTATACTCGCATCCCCTTTCATCCGACCTCCCATCAGTACCTCAGATTTCAGGTGGGGAATAAGAACATAAGAAGTTGCCACCACTGGGTCAGACCAGAGGTCACGCCCAGCGGTCTGCTCCCGCGGCGGCCCATCAGGTCTGTGACCTGTGAAGTGGTTCCTGACCATTTCTGTAACCTACCTCTACATCTATCTGTAACCCTCAATCCCCTCATCCTTTAAGAACCTATCTAAACTTTCCTTGAAACTCTGTAGTGTGCTCTGGCCTATCACAACCTCCGGAAGCGCGTTTCATGTGTCCACCACCCTCTGGGTAAAAAAGAACTTCCTCGCATTTGTTCTAAACCTGTCCCCTCTCAATTTCTCCGAGTGACCCCTTGTACTTGTGGTTCCCCACAGTCTGAAGAATCTGTCCCTGTCCACCTTCTCTATGCCCCTCAGGATTTTGAAGGTTTCTATCATGTCTCCTCTAAGTCTCCGCTTTTCCAGGGAGAACAGCCCCAGCATTTTCAACCTCTCAACGTATGAAAAGTTTTCCATACCATTTACCAGTTTAGGTGCTCTCCTCTGGACCCCCTCAAGTACTGCCATGTCCTTCTTGAGGTACGGCGACCAGTATTGGACACAGTACTCCAGATGTGGGTGCGCCATTGCACGATATAGCGGCATGATGACTTCCTTCGTCCCGGTTGTGATACCCTTTTTAATGATACCCAACATTCTGTTCGCTTTCTTTGAAGCTGTCGCACATTGTGCTGATGCTTTCAATGTTGTATCCACCATCACCCCCAGGTCTCTTTCAAGGTTGCTCACACCTAGCAGTGATCCTCCCATTTTGTAGCTGAACATCGGGTTCTTTTTCCCTACATGCATGTACTTGCATTTCTCTATGTTAAAACTCATCTGCCACTTTTTTGCCCACTCTTCCAGTCTCGTTAGGTCTGCATTATCAATACAGAGTGTGCTACCCTTTGGCCTAGCTTCATCTCCCAGAGTGTTCACCAAGTGCCTGGTGGTGGTAGCAGCAGCTCTAAGGAACCATGGTCTTCAGGTGTTTCCCTACCTAGACGACTGGCTCATCAAAGATTCAACATTGCAGGGGGTTATTGTAGCGACCCAACGGACTATGTGGTTCCTACAAAGCTTGGGTTTTGAAATCAACTTCCCCAAATCCCAGCTTCAGCCCTCTCAGAATCTACAGTTCATCGGAGCTGTTCTGGACACTATCCAACTCGGAGCATTCCTTCCTCAACAACGTCTAGGTTCTTCTTCAACTCTGTCATGCAATGTCTTCCCACTCTTCAATCTCAGCGAGATACATGATGGTCCTCCTAGGTCACATGGCTTCCACAGTGCACGTGACTCCTTTTGCCAGACTTCACCTCAGAATTCCTCAGTGGACCCTGGCATCTCAGTGGACGCAGGCTTGCGAACCACTCTCGACACATTACAGTCATTGAGAGAGTCTCTCAGCTGGTGGATGCTCTCTTCCAATCTCTCCAGAGGCTTGCTGTTTCAAACACCCCCTCGTCAGAATGTCCTCACGACAGATTCATCGACCTATGCTTGGGGGGCTCATCTCGATGGTCTCCGTACTCAAGGAGACTGGACCAGCACAGATCATCAGTTTCACATCAATCTGTTGGAACTCAGAGCGATCTTTAATGCTCTCAAAGCTTTTCAACATCTTCTTCACAACCATGTAGTCCTCATTCGAACGGCAACCAAGTCACCATGTACTATGTCAACAAACAGGGAAGGACGGGATCTCTCTTCCTTTGTCAAGAAGCTCTGAAGGTTTGGGACTGGGTAATCTTCCACAACACCTTCCTGAAAGTTGTCTACATACAAGGGGCGAAAAACTGTTTGGCGGACAAATTGAGTAGTCTTCTGCAACATCACGAATGGACACTCAATTCTTCGGCTCTTCATCACATTTTTTCGCAGTGGGGAACTCCTCAGATAGATCTCTTTGCATCTCCCCGCAGCCTCAGTTCTGCTCCAGGATATATTCTCCTCATCGCCTCGAGGCAAATGCTTTTCTACTGGAATGGACGAATCGCGTCCTGAATGCATTCCCTCTCATTCTCAAGACTCTTGTCAAGTTGCAGAACGATCATGCCACCATGATTCTGATAGCTCCTCGGTGGCTGAGACAACCTTGGTACTCACTTCTACTTCAACTCAGCAGCAGGGAGCCATACCTTCTACCAGTTTTTCTGTCTCTGCTTACACAGAGCCAGGGTTCTCTACTTCATCCCAACCTGCAGTCTCTGCATCTGACAGCTTAGTACCTCTCAACATAACTCCTCTTCAGTTTTCTCAACCTGTAAGAGACATTTTAGAGGCTTCTAGAAAGCCTGCCACTAGACAATGCTACCATCAAAAATGGACTAGATTTTTTATGTGGTGCATCTCTCATGATAAGGAGCCTCAAGATTCCTCCTTATCTTATGTTCTGGATTATCTTTTGCACTTATCCACCTCTGGCCTCAAGTTTACATCGATTTGAGTCCATCTCAGTGCAATTGCTGCTTTCCACTTGCCTATTGAAGGGAAACCATTCATTCGGTGACTTCCAAATTTATGAAAGGACTTTTCAATGTCAAACCTCCTCTCAAACCATCTCCAGTGGTTTGGGATCTCAATGTTGTTCTTCCTCAATTGATGAAGCCTCCATTTGAACCAATGTCTACGGCTCATCTGAAGTATCTCACTTGGAAAGTGGTATTTCTCATTGCACTCACATCTACTCGAAGAGTCAATGAGCTGCAAGCGTTAGTTGCTGATCCACCTTTCACAGTTTTCCATCATGACAAGGCTTCACACCTAAATTCAAGTGGTTTCAGAATTTCATCTCAACCAATCTATTGTACTTCCAGTGTTTTTTTCCAAGACCTCATTCTCAATCTGGAGAATCAGCTCTTCATACTCTGGACTGTAAACGTGCTTTGGCCTTCTACTTGGAACGCACCAAACCACAGAGAACTGCTCCTCAACTTTTTGTCTCCGATCCAAACAAGTTGGGACATCCAATCTCTAAGCGCACCATCTCCAACTGGATGGCTGCTTGTATCTCTTTCTGCTATGCCCATACTGGACTGCATCTACAGTCGAGTCACAGCCCATAAAGTTAGAGCCATGGCAGCTTCAGTAGCTTTCCTCAGATCCACTCCTATTGAGGAAATTTGTAAAGCTGCCACCTGGTCTTCGATTCATACTTTCACCTCTCATTATTGTCTGGATGTTTTCTCCAGACGGGATGGCCATTTTGCCAGAGAGTATTACAAAATATATTCTCCTAAGTTGCCAACGCTCCCACCATCCCATGCTGGTTATCTTGGAGGTCACCCATATGCAAGAATAGTCTGCCTGCTTGTCCTGGGATAAAGCACATTTACTTACCATAACAGTTGTTATCCAAGGACAGCAGGCAGCTATTCTCACAACCCACCCACCTCCCCTGGTTGGCTTCTCTGCTAGCTATCTGAACTGAGGAGACTTGCCCAGTGCTGGGCAGGAAGGCACTCGCGCTTGCGCGGTGCGGTTGACTCGAAACTTCTAAAGTTTTCTACAAGCAAGTATGCTTGCGAGGGTGTCTGCATCAGGGCTCTGTGGATGATGTCACCCATATGTGAGAATAGCTGCCTGCTGTCCCTGGATAGCAACTGTTACGGTAAGTAACTGCTTTTTCTCCTGTTCTGTTGAAAACTTTGCAAGGAGGGTTTCTATAGTAGCAATTTCCTCTTATGAGGATTCAAGAAAATCTGTTAGATTAATAGAATCTTTAGCTCCCTCCTCTGCAATACCTTCAACAGCCTCAGCTTTTGATACAGAAGCATACCTACAATCTGAAACAATTCTTCAACTTAATCCCAAAGCAATACCTCCTTCAAGTATCTGCGTAACAAAATCACAGAAGACAGTAGATAACAAGTAGGGAAATTCAATAGCTGTGAGGCGTAGTCAGTAGAAGGAAGGTGGTGTTGATGCCCCTGTACAGGTCATTGGTAAGGCTCAACTTGGAGTATTGTGTTCAGTTTTGGAGACCATGTCTGGCGAAGGACGTAAGAAGACTTGAGGCGGTCCAGAGGAGGGCAACGAAAATGATAGGAGGCTTGTGCCAGAAGACATATGAGGAGAGACTGGAAGCCCTGAATATGTATACCCTAGAGGAAAGGAGAGACGGGAGATAGGATTCAGACGTTCAAATACTTGAAGGGTATTAATGTAGAACAAAATCTTTTCCAGAGAAAGGAAAATGGTAAAATCAGAGGACATAATTTGAGGTTGAGGGGTGGTAGATTCAGGGGCAATGTTAGGAAATTCTACTTTACGGAGAGGGTGGTGGATGCCTGGAATGCGCTCCCGAGAGAGGTGGTGGAGAGTAAAACTGTGACTGAGTTCAAAGAAGCGTGGGATGAACACAAAGGATTTAGAATCAGAAAATAATATTAAATATTGAACTTAGGCCAGTACTGGACAGATTTGCACGGTCTGTGTCTGTATATGGCCGTTTGGTGGAGGATGGGCTGGGGAGGGCTTCAATGGCTGGGAGGGTGTAGATGGGCTGGAGTAAATCTTAACAGAGATTTCAGCAGTTGGAACCCAAGCACAGTACAGGGTTCTTGCCCAGAAATAGCTAAGAAGAAAAAAATTAAAAAATGTAAATTGAATCAGGTTGGGCAGACTGAATGGACCATTGGGGTCTTTATCTGCCATCATCTACTATGTATGTTACTATGTGATGTGTTGGCTTTCATTCGATTTTCAAGAAATTCTAATTGCCTGTGTATAATCAGACTATCTTTATCAAAAGCAGGGAAAATTGATTGATAATTAGGCAAAATTGAGGAAATCCGAGATAAGTCTGGTATCCAACTTGTCAATTTTAGTATCAACTTCACGAAATTTCTCTACTGTTTGTTGAGAAAAACTACATAACTGTGGTATAGTAGTCTTTATGCATTTTTTGGTTCTAACAACCACTTACCAGATATCTGTCAAAGTAATATCTTGGGGTTGGTCCAAATTTTTAAACAAATTTGGACAAAAGTTGCCACACCTGGTAAATTATTAACGGCACTAGGTTGTTCCTGAAAAGATGCATTCAAATTTACAGATACTTTGTCCACTGGTGTTGTACCCTTCAAGGAACCATCCTCAGGTGGACGTATATGAATAAAAGGAGGAGAAGAAGTAAAACAACCACCCCCACTAAATGAGGCCCCTGAAATAGACAAGTCCCCTACAGGATTTATTGGTGGTTTGGTTTGAATGTGTTTTATCTGTTGGACCAACAGTTTTGAGTGAACTGGTTCCTTTAGTCTTTCCTTAGCACCTCACCATTATTAATCAGAGGTAGCCAAATCATTCCCCACTGAGACACACATGCTCAGTACATCTGATCACACCCCTGAACCCACCAAAGCAGACCCAATCTGGACCTCATTCTCCAATCTGTCCATCCCTGACACAAAAAAACTACTATCCAAACTATGCATGCGCTGCAGCTCCCTAGACAACTGTCCCTCTTACCTTCTCACTGCCGCTTCTGGACAAATCACCAACTGGATCACCAACTTACTCAATAACTCCCTAAACCAAGGCCACTTGTCCAAGATAATTGGAAAGATTGCCCTTACCCCGATACCAAAATCACCAAAGGCAGATCTCTCTTTGGCTTCAAATTATAGACCTATTGCCGGCATATCCATTTTCACAAAAATCATGGAGACCCATTTGAGTAAACAACTCACAATTTACATGGAGCAACACTCATGTCTCCACCCATCCCAATTCTGATTCCATCAACAACATAGCACAGAGCTGCTCCTCCTTACCTTAATCACAAAAAACAAACAACTGCTCAGCATGGGACGCCAAGCAATACTCCTCCAATTTGATATTTCAGCAGCCTTCGACTCATTTGACCACCATTTACTACTAATAAAACTATCAGAAATAGGCATCAGTGCTAAAATGGTTCTCAGATTTCCAAAAAATAGAGAATATATCATCAATAAGAGCAGAAAGACCTTCAACCCCTGGAAAGCCTTCTGTGGTGTGTCACAAGGCTCCCCGCTCTCCGCCATCCTATTCAATCTCTTCATGAGCTCTCCAGGTAACATCAAATTCGAAGACGAAAGCATAATGTCATATGCAGATGACATTTTTCTGCTTATTCCCATAACCAAAAATCAATCGGACTTACCTAACAAAATCTCACACAATATAGAAAAAATCCCAAATTGGGCAACAAACTGAAGCTAAATACAACTAAAACCAAAGTTCTATATTTCCACACGGCCCAGCACCTACAAGCATCACCCTTCGATCAGGCGAAACCCTCTCCATAGATGAGTCCTCCAAAATCTTAGGTTGCATACTGGACTCCACTCTAACCATGGAACCCCAAATATCTAGTCTCCGAAAGAAATCCCTCTACACTCTGAGACAATTAAGACTAATAAGACCTTACTTTCACCAATACCACTTTGCCTTAATCATACAACTGATCCTACCACAACTGGATTACTGTAACTCCTTCTACATGGGAATCAACACTGCTCTAATTCACAAACTGCAACTCATCCAAAACACTGCCGTAAGACTTATCGTCAACCTGAGAAAATAAGACTCAGTCACAAACTTCATCAAACAAATGCACTGGCTACCCATCCCATCACAAATAACATTCAAAATATCTTGCATCATTCACCGCATACTTTATGGAAACTGCAGCCCCACTCATCCAACTCTTCTCAATAGCATGGTCTTCCCGCAGAACCCTCAACCGGATGCTACTAAATCTCCCATCAACTAAAGATCCTCACTATAAACGAGTTTTCCACTCCATGCTTACCTTCCTAGGAGTCAAAACTTGGAATGGCCTTACAGAAAAGACCAGAATTGAACCTTGCCACATCATCTTACAAAGAAAACTGAAAACCCATCTGTTCGATACTTAATCTCCTTTACCCTCTCTTCTCTCCCTTTCCCTTCCTCCTCTCTCCCCTCTTTTTCTCTCCCCTTCCTCTCCCTCTTACCTCTTTATCCCAGGACAAGCAGGCAGCATATTCTCACACATGGGTGATGTCACCAACGGAGCCCTGCAGCGGACAGCCTCGAAAGCAAACTTTGAGCTGTCGAGTACTGCACCGCGCATGCGCGCATGTTTTCTCGCCTGAACTAGGGGGCACATCTCCTGTGAGGATTCTCAGTTTGTTATTTTCCGCGGAGCCAAGAAGTCGTTTTTTTTCTTCAGCTCTGCAGCACTTGCCTTCTAGTCACCGCGGCTGTTTCTTTTCTTTTAAAGTTCGGAAGTGTGTGTTTTCTTTTATTTATTTGGTTTAAATATTTTTTTTAAAAAAAAATTTAGTTTATTTTTCTTTCAGTCTCCTTTCGTTTGGTCGGTGAGCCTTGGGCCTAGGCCCAACCGCTCACATCGTTCGACATGGACTTTATTTTTTCTATGTCCTGGCCTCTTACCGGGTTCAAACACTGTCGTCAGTGTAATCGGGTGATTTCTGTCACCGATGCTCACTGTCGTTCTTTGAAGTGTTTGGGTTCAGTTCATTCACCGGAAAATTGTCACCGTTGTTTCACCCTTACACCTAGAGCTTTTCGTCGTAGGTGTGCCCAATTTCAACAACTTTTTGGTGATATGGAGCAACCTTTGGACAAGGCTTCGACCTCGGCCCCGGCGGGGGCCCCGGTCTCAAAGGCCTCAGCTCCAACGTTGATGGGAGTTCGGTCTCGAAGGCCTCGACTTCCACTCCTGCACCGGCTTCGACGCCCTTGAAGGTCTCGACAGTGCCCCCTGTGAAGACATCCTCGATGGGTAAGTCTCCTGTGTCTCTTTCAGGTGCCGTACCTAAGAAGCCACCAGGTTCCTCCTTGTGCCCTCCTTCTAAGCGTGCCTCCAAGATAAGGGAATATTCAGCTTCGAGGTCGTCCTCTTTGGAGCGCACTGCTGCACCTATGAGATCAGATCCTTCTGTCTCGGTGCCGATGCTCGAGGACATGCTCAAGTCCATCTTGATCACTCAGATATCCTCCATCATGGCTCAACTGGTCCAGTCCTCGACTCTGCCTCGGGTAGACCAGCCTGAGACCAAACCGGATCCTCCAGTCCTCGTGTCTCGAGGCAGGTCTTGTACATCGAAGCGGTTGTCCTCCAGTGATTCTTCACCTGAGTTGCCTCATTCGAAGCATCGCTCGAAGCATTCGAGGCATCTTGCTTCCAAGCTTCATCATGAGTCCTTTGCAGTGCACTCTTCTCTGGATACCGAGACCTCTCTGCCTCGCTCTTCCACCTCGAAGCACAGGTCTCGATTGCACTCTGACTCGACCCGAAGTCCATCCAGGTCGAGGACTCCTCCTTCGAAGCCAGCTTGCCGAGACTCTTCTCCTCCTGCTTCGACTCATTCTGTGCCTTGCACTCCGGGTGCATCACCATTGTGGAGTCTGAAGCGTAGACATTCTATGACTTCACCTCACGTTGACAGTGCATCTTCTATTACCATGCATCTTGAGTCTGAACCAGTCTCTCAATACTCTAGGGAGGCTTCCCCTTCCTACTCGGTGGTTCCAAAGTCTCGTAGTGCTTCTCCAGATGAAGCCTCTGATTCCAAGTCCACTTCCTTTGTCAAGTTTGTGTTTGACATGGGACAAGCTCTCAAACTGGACCTCCATTCAGACTCCAAATATACTCCTGAATATTTGGCGGATATGGAACTTTCTCATCCACTTAAGGAATCTTTGAGATTGCCTATGACTCCAGTACTTAAACAGACTTTTATTCATAATATGGAAACTCCTTATTCCATCACTGCTATTCCATCTAAGCTTTAATCCCGTTATCGTACTGTTCCCTGTAAGGGTTTTGAGAAATCCCAACTCTCTTATCAATCCTTGGTGGTGGAATCATCTTTGAAGAAAACCCATCCTTCCAAGATCTATGCTGCAGTCCCTCCAGGAAGGGAGGGTCATACTATGGACAAGTTTGGTCGCCGTTTATACCAAAACACTATGATGGCAAATCAAATTCTTAACTATAATTACATTTTCCCCAATTATTTCAACCATTTCCTCAAATTGTTGCCTTCTTTTTATCCTGATGTTTCCAAGACACATCTTTCTGAGTTCAAGCAAATCCTCAAGACTCTCTTAGTTGAGACTTTTCATGCTACAAGCCTCATATGATGCTTTCGAATTGTCTTCCCGAGTCTCTGCTTTTGCTGTAGCCATGCGTAGGCTAGCATGGCTACGTATTGTTGACATGGATACCAATCTCCAGGATCGTTTGGCAAACCTACCTTGTCAAGGGAATGAGTTATTTGATGACTCTATTGAAGCAGCCACTAAGCATCTCTCAGAGCATGAACGCTCATTCGCCATAAACCCAAGACTCCACCAGCTAGGGCGTATAAACAGACTCCACGTCATTACTCTCAGAAAACGACTCCTGCTTTTGCCAGGCCTCCACCTCGCCGTCCTCTGCAGCAGCAACGTCAACAGAAGTCACAAACTCCTGCTGCCACCAAGCCAGCTCAGTCTTTTTGACGTTCTCAGCTTGAGCATTCCAATCTCCCTATTTCAGAATTCTCTTCTCATAGGGGGGTCGCCTGTCCACTTTTTATCACAAGTTGGAGCTCATCACCTCAGGTCTCTGGGTTCTTACCATCCTATGAGAGGGATACTCTCTTCGCTTGCTTCAGGTGCCTCCAGATCACCCTCCAAGAGAGTGTCCTTCCAATCAGTTGCAACTTCCCCTTTTTCACGAAGCCTGGGCTCTTCTTCGCCTTCGAGCTGTTGAGGAGATTCCTCTGTCCAGCGGAACTTGGAGTTCTATTCCCGCTACTTTCTGGTTCCAAAGAAGACGAGGGATTTGCGACCTATTCTGGACCTCAGAGCTCTCAACAAATTCCTAGTCAAAGAGAAGCTCTGGATGCTTTCTTTGCCGACCTTGTATTCCCTGATGGATCAGGGAGATTGGATGTGCTCGCTGGATTTCAAGTAGGCTTATACTCGTATCCCCATTCATCCAGCCTTTCGCAAGTACCTCAGATTCAAAGTGGGGGATCTTAATCTGCAGTACAGAGTTCTTCCTTTCGGCTTGGCCTCATCCCCCAGAGTGTTCACGAAATGTCTGGTGGTAGTAGCTGCTTCTCTTCGTACCCAGGGTCTTCAAGTTTTTCCATACCTAGATGACTGGCTAATCAAGGCCCCCTCTCTTTCAGGGGTTATTTCAGCGACCCAACAGACTATTATATTCCTACAAAGTCTGGGGTTCCAGATAAACTTTCCCAAGTCTCAGTTAACCCCATCTCAATCTCTCCAGTTCATTGGGGCAACTCTGAATACTGTCCACCTGAGAGCATATCTTCCACAACCACGTCAAGATACCCTCATTCGACTTTGTCATCAGGTCTCTCATCTTCCATCCATTTCTGCACGGTCACATGGCTTCTACAGTTCATGTGACTCCTTTTGTCAGACTTCACCTTCGCATTCCTCAGACCCTGGCATCTCAATGGCAACAAGCCACGGACCCGCCATCTCAACAAATTACAATAACTCCTTTGTTGCAGAAGTCTCTCCGTTGGTGGATGCTCTCTTCCAATTTTCCAGAGGTTTGCTGTTCCACAATCTCCCTCATCAGAAAGTTCTCACAACCGATTCGTCCGCCTACGCATGGGGAGCCCATGTCGACGGTCTCCGTACTCGAGGTCTATGTACTTCAACTGACCGTCAGTGTCACATCAATCTGTTGGAACTCAGAGCAATTTTCAAAGCTCTCAAAGCTTTTCAGCATCTCCTCTACGACATGGTGGTTCTTGTTCGGACAGACAACCAAGTGGCCATGTATTATGTCAACAAACGGAGGTATGGGATCTCACTACCTCTTGTCAGGAAGCTCTGAAGCTGTGGCATTGGGCAATTCATCACAACATCTTCCTCAGAGCTGTCTACATTCAGGGTCAACGCAACTGTTTGGCGGACAAATTGAGTCGTCTTCTACAGCCTCATGAATGGACACTCAATTCTCCCACACTTCGTCAAGTATTTGCCCGCGGGGGGACCCCCCAGATAGATCTTTTTTGCGTCCCCCCTCAACTTCAAACTGCCTCAGTTTTGTTCCCGCATTTACACTCCTCAACGTCTCGAAGCGGATGCATTTCTCCTGGACTGGAGGGCTCAGTTCCTTTATGTCTTTCCTCCATTTCCTCTGATTCTCAGGACTCTAGTAAAACTAAAGTCAGAACACGCCACCATGGTTCTGATAACTCCTCGGTGGCCCAGACAACCATGGTACTCCCTTCTACTTCAACTCAGCACCAGGGAGCCTCTGCTTCTTCCAATTTTTCCTTCTCTGCTCACTCAGAGTCAAGGTTCCTTACTTCATCCCAATCTGCAGTCTTTACACTTAACAGCTTGGTACCTTTCTACCTGACAGACTCTTCTCCTTTTTCTCAGTCTGTTCAAGATATTTTACTTGCTTCCAGGAAACCGTCCACTCGTCAGTGTTACAATCAAAAATGGACTAGATTTTCTGCTTGGTGTTCCACCCGTCACCTGCAGCCACTGTCTTCCTCTTTGGCTTCTGTTTTGGAATATTTGCTTCATTTGTCACACTCTGGACTTCAATCTACATCTGTTCGAGTCCATCTCAGTGCTATTGCTGCCTTTCATCAACCTCTTGATGGGAAACCTCTCTCTGCACATCCTATGGTCTCCCTCTTTATGAAAGGACTTTTTAATGTTCATCCACCCCTTAGACCGCCTCCAGTGGTCTGGGATCTCAATGTTGTTTTGGCTCAACTGATGAAACCTCCATTTGAACCAATTGATCAAGCTCATCTCAAGTATCTCACTTGGAAAACAGTGTTCCTGATTGCTCTCACATCTGCTCGTAGGGTCAGTGAGTTACAAGCTTTGGTTGCGGACCCGCCTTTCACAGTTTTTCATCATGACAAGGTGGTTCTCCGTACTCATCCTAAATTCTTACCTAAAGTGGTTTCAGAATTTCTCATCAATCAATCTATTGTTCTGCCAGTGTTTATTCCAAAACCGCATTCTCATCCTGGAGAAGTGGCACTTCATACTTTGGACTGCAAACGTGCCTTGGCTTTCTACCTTCAGCGCACGCAACCGCACAGGACATCTCAACTTTTCATCTCCTTTGATCCAAATAGGTTGGGACGTCCTGTCTCAAAGCAAACCATCTCCAACTGGATGGCTGCTTGCATCTCTTTTTGCTATACTCAGGCTGGTCTTCCTCTGCAGGGTCGAGTCATGGGCCACAAAGTTCGAGCCATGGCGGCGTCTGTAGCTTTCCTCAGATCAGCTCCTATTGAGGAAATCTGTAAGGCTGCCACTTGGTCCTCGGTTCATACATTCACCTCTCATTACTGTTTGGATATTTTATCCAGGAGGGATGGCCATTTTGGGCAATCTGTTTTGCAAAATCTTTTTTCCTAATCTGCTAACTCTCCCTCCATCCCTTTTTACTCAGCTTGGAGGTCACCCATGTGTGAGAATATGCTGCCTGCTTGTCCTGGGATAAAGCACAGTTACTTACCGTAACAGTTGTTATCCAGGAACAGCAGGCAGATATTCTCACAACCCTCCCACCTCCCCTGGTTGGCTTCTTAGCTAGGTATCTGAACTGAGGAACCTCACAAGAGACGCACCACCTAGTTCGGGCGGACTAGTTCGTCACCGACAGAGCCCCGCAGCGGACAGCTTCGAAAGAAAACTTGCTTGAAGATCTTTGAGCTTTCGAGTGCTGCACTGCGCATGCGTCACCCATGTGTGAGAATATCTGCCTGCCTGCTGTCCCTGGATAACAACTGTTACGGTAAGTAACTGCTTTACAGGCTTGAGCCTGTATAGGTATGAGTGACGCATAAATAGATTAAGTAATAAATTTGTACCTCAGTCTCCAATTATCCTGCACTTACTCCTTTCGGCTCCTATATTCCTGCCCCTATTAAAAATAGCTTCCTCAAGTTCCTATGTCAGTCTTAACAATACTGTGGGAACTGACAAGATCAATGCAGGAACTTGAGGCAGCCATTTTTGATGGAGCATAGGAAAATAGCTTCTGCCCTGCTTCATCGCTACACCAGGGTTTTAAAGATAAGCTGTGCAAAATGGGAGGGAGGCTGCTTTTTTTTTTTTTTTTTTTTTGAGACCTGGCATCATGCTGCTCTCCTTCAGGTACTTTACTAGTTCCTGGAAGAGGCAGAAGAAGAGTCCATCTTCTGTTGACCCTCAGCTTGGGGAAACTACATATGAAAGCAGCTCTCCTCTGCTTTTCCACTGGCTTAGGTGCTAGAGCTCATCTTCCATTTGCATCATCCAGTTAACTTCCCAGATATGGCAATGGTGTGCTCCATCTAAAAGAGTGAGATACATGGTGAAGGCAAAAGTAGCACACCCATGTATAAACCTGTTATTTTTCTTCAGGTTATCAGTTGATGTGCACACCTCTATATTTGGAGTCGCCACCTAGGAAACAGACTTTTGAGTCATTGTGGATAATCTCAGCTCACAACCTCTGGGTCATCTTTGACACATCTCTTTCTCTACACAAATCCAACAGATCACCAAAATGTAGAGTTTCTTTTTCTAATATCACCAAAATCCAACCTTTCCTTTATGAGAACACTACCAAAACTCTTATCTACACCTTTATCACCTCTCGCCTAGACTACTGCAACTTGCTTCTCACAGGTCACCTATGTAACCATCTCTCCCCCTTTCAATCTGTTCAAAGTTCTGCTGCAGGACTTGTGCTCTGCCAAAGTTGTTTTGCTCACATCACCCCTCTCATCAGGTTAATTCATTGGCTCCCTATCCATTTCCACATACAGTTCAAACTCCTCTTATTGACTTACAAGTGCATTCACTCCACAGCTTCGCAATATCTCTTCTCTCCCTATGTTCCCCCTTGGGAGCACCGTTCATTGTCTCTCCTATCTGCACCTCTCTCCTCTACTGCCAACTCCAGCCTATGTCCCTTCTCTCTTGCTACGTTTCTTTGAAGGGGTGAATGAACATGTGGATAAAGAACCAGTTGATACTGTGGATCTGGATTTTCAAAAGGCACTTGACAAAGTACCTCATAATAGACTTATGAGGAAATTAGATAGTCATGAGATAGGAGGTAATGTCTTATTATAAATTAAAAACTGGTTGAAAGACAGAAATCAGAGAGTAGGTTTAAATGGTCAATATTTGCAATGGGGTTCCCCAGGGGTCTGTTCTGGGACTCTATTTTTTAACATATTTATCAATGATTTAGAGATGGGAATAATTAGTGAGAATTAAATTTACTGATGCCACAAAGTTTAAAGTTGTTAAATCGCAATAGGATTGTGAAAAATTGCAAGAGGACCTGATGAGACTGGAAGACTGGGTGTCGAAATAGGGCTATAGCTGAACTGCTTCAACTAATAGCCAATCTGTCGATCAAAGCAAGAAGGATTCTGGAAGACTGGAAAGTGGCGAACGTTACGCCGATCTTCAAAAAAGGTTCGAGGGGAGATCCGAGAAACAGACCTGTGAGTCTGACCTCAGTACTGGGAAAGATGGTATAGGTGCTGATAAAGGACCGCATCATTGATCACCTTGATGGACACAATCTGATGAGAACCAGCCAGCACGGCTTCAGCAAAGGAAGATCTTGCTTGACGAACTTGCTGCACTTCTTCAAGGGAGTAAACAGGTAGATAGACAAGGGTGACCCGGTCGACATTGTATATTTGGATTTTCAGAAGGCGTTTGACAAGGTCCCACATGAACGACTACTTTGAAAAATTGCGAGCCATAGAATCGAGGGTGAAATATGTGGATTAAAAACTGGTTGGTGGATAGGAAACAGAGAGTGGGGGTAAATGGACAATACTAGGACTGGAAAAGCGTCACGAGTGGAGTGCCGCAGGGTTCGGTGCTTGGAACCATGCTCATCAACATATTTATAAATGACCTGGATATTGGTACGACGAGTGAGGTGATTAAATTTGCAGATGATACAAAGTTATTCAGAGTAGTGAAGACACAGAAAGATTGCGAAGACCTGTAACATGACATAAACACGCTCGAGAAATGGGCTACGACATGGCAAATGAGGTTTAACATAAGAACATAAGAAATGCCTCTGCTGGGTCAGACCTGAGGTCCATCGCACCCATCAGTCCGCTCATGCGGTGGCCCAACAGGTCCAGGACCTGTGCAGTAAATTTCTATCTATACCCCTCTATCCCCTTTTCCAGCAGGAATTTGTCCAATCCTTTCTTAAACCCCAGTACCGTACTCTGCCTTATAACGTCCTCTGGAATTGCATTCCAGGTATCCACCACACGTTGTGTAAAGAAGAACTTCCTAGCATTTGTTCTGAATTTGTTCCCTTTCAACTTTTCCGAATGCCCTCTTGTTTTTTTATTTTCTGAAAGTTTGAAGAATCTGTCCCTCTCTACTCTCTCTATGCCCCTCATGATCTTATAAGTCTCTATCATATCCCCTCTTAATCTCCTCTTTTCCAGGGAGAAGAGTCCTAGTTTTTCCAATCTCTCAGCATATGAAAGGCTTTCCATCCCCTTAATCAGTCGTGTCGCTCTCCTCTGAACTCTCTCGAGTAACGCCATATCCTTCTTAAGGTACGGTGACCAATACTGGACGCAGTACTCAAGATGTGGACGCACCATTGCCCGATACAGCGGCAGGATAACTTCTTTCGTTCTGGTTGTAATACCCTTCTTGATTATACCTAGCATTCTATTCGCTCTCTTAGCGGCAGCTGCGGCTTCATTGTCATGTCCACCATCACCCCCAAGTCCCTTTCTTGGGTACTCTCAGTCAATAACATCCCTCCCATCGTATAATTATACCTCGGGGTTTTGCTTCCCACATGCAATACTTTACACTTCTCAACATTGAATTTCATCTGCCATCTCTCTGCCCATTCCCCTAGTATGTCCAAGTCTCTTTGCAATTCTTCGCAGTCCTCCTTTGTCCGAGCTCCACTAAATAGTTTGGTGTCGTCTGCAAATTTTATTATCTCACACTTCGTCCCTGTTTCTAGATCATTTATGAATATGTTAAAAAGCAGCGGCCCGAGCACCAAGCCCTGCGGAACACCACTCGTGACCTTTCTCCAGCCTGAGTAGTGGCCCTTCACCCCTACCCTCTGTTTCCTACCTTCTAACCAGTTTCTGATCCATCTATGCACGTCTCCGTCCACCCCATGGTTCCTCAGTTTCCGGAGTAGACGTTCATGAGGCACCTTGTCAAAGGCTTTCTGGAAATCTAGGTATATGATGTCTATAACGTGTCGGTAACAAAAATCTTATACACGAATACAAGATGTCCATTGCAGTACTCAGAGAGACCCCCCCCGGAAAGAGACTTGGGAGTACAAGTCAATGAAGCCATCCGTGTAATGTGCGGCGGCAGCAAAAAGGGCAAACAGAAAGTTAGGAATGATTAAGAAGGGGATCACAAACAGATCGGAGAAGGTTATCATTCTGCTGTACCGGGCCATGGTATGCCCCCACCTGGAATACTATGTCCAGCACTGGTCGCCATACATGAAGAAGGACACAGTACTACTCGAAAGGGCCCAGAGAAGAGCATCTAAAATGATTAAGGGGCTGGAGGAGTTGCTGTACAGTGAGAGATTAGAGAAACTGGGCCTCTTCTCCCTTGAAAAGAGGAGACTGAGAGGGCACATGATCAAAACATTCAAAAAAATGAAGGAAATAGACTTAGTAGATAAAGACAGGTTGTTCACCCTCTCCAAGGTAGGGAGAACGAGAGGGCACTCTCTAAAGTTATAAGGGGATAGATTCCATACAAACGTAAGGAAGTTCTTCACCCAGAGAGTGGTAGAAAACTGGAACGCTCTTCTGGAGGCTGTTATAAGGGAAAACACCCTCCAGGGATTGAAGACAAAGTTAGACAAGTTCCTAAGGGCTGCGGCGGGAGCGGACTGCTGGGCACTATGGACCACTGGTCTGACCCAGCAGCAGCAATTCTTATGTTCTTAAGTGCAAAGTGATGCATGTGTGAAAGAGGAACTCTGAACTACCATATAATCTCGTTATAACGGACTTCAAGGGACCTGGAAAAACGGTCCGTTATATCCAGAGATGCATTTTTTTAAAAACTTTATTTAGGGCAACTTGAAACAACATAAATCGATGAACAATAATCACTGCACAAGCATATCAGCAATATCAATAACAAAACTCAGCAAAACGTTGGTATGGCATGAAATGATTGCAAACCAGAACACTACTGGAAAGAAAAATACTCTCATTTTTTTCTGGGCTTCATTTTGATACTATATCATCGGCATGCCACGTGCCTTGTAGGCGGAGCCTGCATGTCCATTATATCCGAATAAAACTACAGCTAAAAGCGGCTCTGGGGACCAAATTGGTTGTTCGTTATATCTGAAAGTCCGTTATATGCGAGTCTGCTATGCGATGATTGTATGTTTACAATGGCACATGGCCGGGACCAGCGAACCTCGTCCACTATAGGCGAGGTTCCGTTATAAGTGAGTCCGTTATAACGAGATTATACTGTATAATATTATGCTGGGTTCTATGTTAGGAGTCACTGCCCAGGAAAAGGATCTAGGTGTCATTGTTGAGACGTTGAAACCCTCAGCTCAATGTGTGGCGGCAAAAAAAGCAAAGGGCAAGTTAAGAATTAACAGGAAAGAATGAAAAACAAAGATGAAAATGTTATACCCTTGTATCACACTACGGTACAGCTGCCGTTTGAATGCTGTGTGCAGTTCTGGTCGCCATATCTCAAAGATATAGTGGAATTAGAAAAGGTATAGAGAAGGCTGACAAAAATGATAAAAGGTTTGGGACTACTTCCCTATGAGGAGAGGTTAAAGCGGCTAGGGCTCTTCAGCTTGAAGAAGAGACGGCTCAGGGGTGATATGATAGAGGTCTATAAAATACTGAGTGGAGTAGAAAGGGTAGATGTAAATTGCTTGTTCACTTCTTCCAAAAATACTAGGATTAGGGGGTATACGATAAAGCTACTACATAGTAGGTTTAAAACAAACTGGAGAAAATGTTTCTTCACACAACACACAACATGTAATTAAACTCTGGAATGTGTTGCCAGAGAATGTAGTGAAATCAGTTAGCGGGGTTTACAAAAGGCTTGGCTAATTTCCTAAAAGAGGAGTCTATATGACATTATTGAAATAGCTAGGGGAAATCCATTGCTTATTCCTAGGATAAGCAGCATAAAATCTGTTTTACTAGTTAGGATCTAGCTCCGTACTTGGGAACCTGAGTTGGCCACTGTTGGAAACAGGATGCTAGGCTTGATGGACCTTCAGTCTGTTCCAGTATGGCAATTCTTAGGTTCTTATATTTAAATAATTTTTATTAATTTTTCAATGGAATTAGGTTCTTAATGAAATATGAAGAAGAATATAGGACCCTGGGAGGTACCAGATTCAAAGGGGATGGAATGGGGGAGGGGGGGTTGGAAGAGCAGTTAGAAAAAGTAGTAAGGAGAATACAGTACCATTATGGTGGGAATACTGGCATATGTACAGAAAAATCTTCCACTGTTTTATGAGCTTGGAATTGCTAGCTCAGTTCCGTTACTATTATTCATCACCCACTTGTATGTCTGTAAAATCCACTGTCTATGGAGAAGCTGCTCAAGCCTGCATCTCTGGATCCGATCCAGATATGAAGTAAGAAGGACTGCAGAGAGAGATGCAAGACGGGTGGTGGACTGTGAGGACAGCCTGATGCTGGCAGAAGCCATATATTAAGAATACATATGAATGTTGTATGCATGGGTAAGTTTTATTTTTACATAGGTGTGAAATTTTTATTATATGTATTTTAAAAAATACAGTAATTCTTTTCAAATCTTATTTCTCCTGCCGTGTTAGTCAGCATTTAAGAAAATATGCCATCCCCTTGAGCTAAAATATAGAAACATAGAAGGTGACGGCGGAAAAGGGCCACGGCCCAAGTCTGCCCACTCTAATGACCCACCCCCTAAATTCTTCCCTGAAGTGATCCCATATGCTTATCTCATTTTCTCTTGAAGTCCAGCATGCTGCTAGCCTGGATTACCTGCAGTGGAAGACTATTCTAATGATCAACCACCCTATCAGTGAAGAAGTACTTCCTGGTGTCACCATGAAATCTCCCACCCCTGAGTTTCAACGGATATCCTCTTGTTGCCATAGGTCCCTTAAGAAAAAAGATATCCTCTTCCATCTCAATATGACCCGTGACATATTTGAATGTCTCAATCATATCCCCCCTCTCTCTACGCTCCTCGAGTGAGTATAGCTGCAACTTACCCAGCCTTTCCTCATACGGGAGATCCTTGAGTCCTGAGACCATCCTGATGACCATTCGCTGAACCGACTCCATTCTCTGCACATCTTTTTCATAATGTGGTTTCCAGAATTGTACACAATATTCCAGATGAGGTCTCACCAAGGATCTGTACAACGGCATTATAACTTCGGTCTTCCAGCTGATGAAACTTCTTCGGATACAACCCATCATTTGTCTTGAAGCTTTCTCCACTTGGCAGATTTCATGTCTTCGCTAATGATTACTCCCAAGTCCCTTTCTGCAATGGTTCTTGCTAAGGTCACACCATTTAGGGTGTAAGTTCCGCATGGATTTCTGTTGCCAAGGTGCATGACCTTACACTTTTTGGCATTAAAACTTAGTTGCCAAGTTGCGGACCAATATTCCAGTAAGTGTAGGTCCTTCATCATGCAGTCGGACACTGAGCTGTTACCTACTATGTTGCATAGTTTGGCGTCATCGGCGAATAATGCAATTTTCCCTCGAAGCCCTTGAGTTAGGTCCCTTACGAAGATATTAAATAAGATTGGACCCAGGACTGAACCCTGCGGCACACCACTGATCACTTCCGACTTTTCAGAGAGAGTGCCGTTCACCACCACCCTCTGAAGTTTACCACTGAGCCAGTCTTTTACCCATGCAGTTAACGTTTCTCCCAATCCCATCGAACTCATCTTGCTCAATAACCTGCGGTGTGGGACACTATCAAAAGCCTTACTGAAGTCCAAGTAAACGACGTCCAGGGATTTCCCCCATATCCAGCTTTTTCGTTACCCAGTCAAAGAAGCTGATCAGATTGGATTGGCAGGACCTTCCCTTTGTAAATCCATGTTGATGGGGGTCTCGTAGATTCTCGTCATTCATGATCGTATCTAGTTTGTGCTTGATTAGTGTTTCCATAATTTTACACACTATTTTACACCTTATTCGCTGATGACGCCAAACTGTGCAATATAGTAAACGGCTATAATCTACAGGATGCTATGGAACAAGACCTGCGTACTTTAGAAAATTGGTCCTTGATATGGCAGCTGGGCTTTAACGCCAAGAAATGTAAGGTCATGCATCTCGGTAACGGAAATCCTTGTAAAACTTACACCTTGAATGGAGAAACTTTAACCAGAACTACGGCAGAACGAGACTTGGGAGTAATCATCAGTGCTGACATGAAAGCAGCCACTCAAGTGGAGAAGGCTTCATCTAAAGCACGGCAGATGATAGGTTGTATCAAGAGAAGCTTCGTCAACAGGAAACCTGAAGTCATGATGCCATTGTATAGAGCCATGGTGAGACCTCATCTGGAGTACTGTGTGCAATTCTGGAGGCCACATTACCGTAAGGATGTGCTTAGAATTGAGTCGGTTCAGCGGATGGCCACCAGGATGGTCTCGGGGCTAAAGGGTCTCCCGTACGAGGAAAGACTGAGCAAATTGCAGCTCTACACTCTTGAAGAGTGTAGGGAGAGGGGAGACATGATTGAGACATTTAAGTACATCACAGGACAGGTCGAGGTGGAAGACGATATCTTTCTTCTCAGGGGACCCTCGACCACAAGAGGACATCCGCTCAAACTCAGGGGAGGGAAGTTTCGTGGAGACGTAAGGAAGTACTTCTTCACGGAGAGAGTGATCGAGCATTGGAACAAGCTTCCAGTGCAGGTGGTCGAGGCACGCAGCATCCCAGACTTCAAGAACAAATGGGATACCCATGTGGGATCCCTACGAGGTCATGCCAAGGATAGGGTCACTAGGACTTGAATGAGCTGGTCAGTAGAGTGACAGTGTAATTACAATGAGCGGGTCAGTAGAGTGACAGTATAATTACAATTATACTTAAGAGGTCAGAAGACCTAAGAGGGTGGGTAAATAGTGTGGGCAGACTTGATGGGCTATATGGCCCTTATCTGCCTTCATTTTTCTATGTTTCTATTGATTTGAGACTCACCGGTCTGTAATTCTCAGCTTCCGTCCTGCAACCTTTTTTTGAAATGGAATGACGTTAGCTGTTTTCCAGTCCAATGGTACTCTTCCTGTACTCAGGGAAAGATTGAAGAGCGCGGATAATGGTTCCGCTAGGACATCACTCAACTCTCTAAGCACCCTGGGATGTAGTTTGTCAGGTCCCATGGCTTTGTTCACTTTGAGCCTTGAAAGTTCGCAGTAGACGCTGATGGACATAAACTCAAAATCTCGAAACGGGTCTTCCGAGCTTTCCCTTATCTGCAGCTGTGGGCCGGATCCCGGCGCTTCGCAGGTAAAGACTGAGCAGAAGTATTCATTTAGTAGTTCGGTTTTACCGGAGTCCAATTCTACATAGTTCCCATCTGGTTTCTTAAGGCGCACAATCCCATCCGTATTCCTTTTTCTGTCACTGATATACCTGAAGAAGGATTTATCCCCTATTTTAATGTTCTCTACTAGATTCTCTTCCATCCGGAGTTTGGCCTCTCTGACTACTGTTTTGACGGCTCTCGACTTAGCCAGATAGTCTTCTTTGTTCTCTCATGTTCCTAATTGTTTGCAGGAGATAAATGCTTTTTTCTTCTTTTTTACGAGGTCTGAGATCTCCGCAGAGAACCACTGAGGGTTATTGTTCCTCCGCCGTTTGCTTACCGTTTTTATGTATAGGTTGGTTGCTTCATGTAGGTTAGATTTCAGAGCTGACCACATTACCTCTACATTATCAGTTGTGGCCTGATTTTGCAGTGCCCGATAAACGAAATCACCCATGTTTTTGAAGTTAGTGCCCCTAAAGTTGAGGACCTTTGTGGATGAGTTGGATCTAGTGAATCCTTTCCTGAGGTGAAACCACACCATGTTGTGGTCACTGGAGGCCAACTTATCGCCTACTGTAACCTCTGTGACACTTTTTCCATTGGTGAGTATCAGGTCCAGTATCGCCTGATCCCTAGTGGGTTCCAACACCATCTGTCTTGAGTTGTGCTCCCTTTATGGAGGTTAGTAGCCTTCTGCTGCCACAGGTTGTAGCGGAAAGTTTGTTCCAATCAGCATCAGGCATATTTCTGATAGTGAGCAGGTAAAACAGTGCTGCCACTATCGAGCTAGTGGTGATGTTCTCTATTGGTATGCTGACTGGATAAAGTTAGAAGAGTTGTTTGCTGTCTTTATCTAGATTCCAGTTTGTGGACTGAATATTGTTACTACCTGGATCACTGCTGCCGCTGCTGGCCTAGCCCCATCTGGATAGTGGCAAAAAAGGTCTGTAAGGATACTCTCGCTCTTTTGAATGCAGTACATCTTTGGCAACTGTGGGAACTTAGCTGCAAAAGGCAGATGCAGCAACTGACTTAGTGAAATGGCAGTCAGCAGGGCAGATGCTTTTGTACCTGGCCTTTCCAAGCTGTGGCTAAGTTGCCTGAACTCTTCCTCTATAGGAAGCAGAAAGTAACGGAAAAAAACCTGTCTTATTCCCCCATCTCCCTCCGGTTACCTGTAAGGGCTAGCCAACATCTCTCTGGGCTCCTTAACTTGTGACCTTGTTCTCATAGCCAACAGCAGAAAAATTTAAGAGGATTTAAAGCTCAGAAACCAGAGCAGAAACAGCTCTGTGTAGGCTTCACAAGATAATGGTTATCTGCACATTATCTCAAAGCTGAAAGCCTCATGGGTTGTAAGCTGCAAGGTGGCAAAGAACAGACCAAGCTACTGATTACACTGTGGCGCACTCCCTCATAGAAACATAAGCCCATACCATGCTCCCTATTCATTAAAAAGGGGGGCGGAGCTTGGCTCGCTAGAGAATGGATGAGTGATTCAGTTGCTCTCCCACTCCCAGCGTCTTATTCAACTGTCTAGCTCAAAACTGATTTCATCAAGTTCATTCAGGTGTGAAATATAGGGAATTTATCCTGAATTGAACTAAATATGTCTTCAAGCAAGCAGATTTGAGGAAAAACAGCTGCAGCTACAACTTCAGGGCAGAGTACAGTACTGGGGTTTAAGAAAGGATTGGACAATTTCCCGCTGGAAAAGGGGATAGAGGGGTATAGATAGAGGATTACTGCACAGGTCCTGGACCTGTTGGGCCACTGCATGAGTGGACTGCTGGGCGCGATGGACCTCAGGTCTGACCCAGCGGAGGCATTGCTTATGTTTAGGTTCAGTTAAATGTTTGAAACATGATCTTCATACCCCGTCTAAAGTTCCCTTACCTAAGGACTCTGCTGAATTGATTGAGCAGATGTGCTCTGATCTGACTGCGATAAAAGAGCTGTTAAAGGAGACAACATTTCAGCTTAGTGGAGTTAAAGAGGAACACAGCAAATGTCCAGCTGCAGTGCCCCTATAGAGCAGTTGGAAACCCAGGTGTCAGGGGTTGAAGATACAATGGTGCAGTGTAAAGTAGTTCCTTCACTAATCACCTTTTTTCTTTATATCCAACACTATTACTTAATTCAACACATAGCTGATGTGGTTAAGTGAACACTCAGACCCACAGCTCCGGGCTCCTTTATTCTCAATAAAGGAGGAGCCCGGAGCAGTTGTGCTTACTACCCACACCATTCAAAGTTAAGTTGATGTTTAGTACTATTTTATTTTATTTGAATTCATGTTATTTAGTCTTTGCATGGTGGAGGAGATTGTGAACAACTATGATGGTCTCCTATACAGCTGCTCCATGATTTTTTCACTGGGACCTCAGCTGTGGGTCTGAGTGTTCACTTAACCACATCAGCTATGTGTTGAATTAAGTAATAGTGTTGGATATAAAGAAAAAAAGGTGATTAGTGAAGGAGTTATTTAACAATATCACCTTGGATAAGTGAGTTCCCTTGCAGTGTAAAGTAGACCATAAATCTGTAGCCCAGCTGACACAGCAGCTTGAAGATTTGAGTAACAGAAATAGAAGAAACAATATTAGGATTCTTGGTTTAAAATGAAGGTTTGGAAGGGGCAAATATAATTGATTTCTTAACTTTTATCCCCGAGGTTCTAACATTGACATCTTTTGTTACTTCAACATAGTTGTCTTTTATTTTATTTTTATACATATCCAGGACAGGGTGATGGGATATCTTTTTAGTTTATTTCTTGATTAAATTGTTGGATGGGAGGGGAGGGATATTTTTCTACTGCATTGTTATTGATGGAATTTAAGTGCTTAGGTTGATTATTAATGTCTGTATAATTCCCGACACTTTGTATTAGTTTTGAAAATTAATAAAGATTTAAATAAATAAAAATAAAACAAAACATAACTATCAAGATAAATAAAACAAACAAAAAATAAGTGTTGGCATACCATTCTGCTGGTTTCCACTCAAGAAGCAGCACTCTGCATTACAGTATAGAATGACATATGTTCTCTATTTTATAAAGTTGTTTTACAGAGACCCTTGTTCTTGTACAGTGTTTGCAACATGCACAGGTGGATGAGAAGCAACAATAGCTTTATTATATCCTGGCTTAGTTGGAAGGAATGGTTCATGTTGGAGCTGCCCATGCTGCTCTTTTCTAATAAACCACATGAATTGTAACAGCCATAGTATCGGTGGCTTTTGAGACCCCTACCCCCCTAATCTGGCATTAAGGTCTCAGGACTCCAATCCCTGGTAAATGTATGCTCTTAAGTTTTTCTAAAAATCATTGAGGCAGAGAATAGAGGCAACCCCTACATGTCTATGTGTTCCTTGGTTGCCAGTATGTCTAGGGAAATGCAATCTCTATCAAATTTAGCACTTATTTGTTTTGAAAAGTTGGTTCCCATATCTGATTGTTACAACCACATCTAGTCACAATTCAAACCACACCTTTATGCTCAGAAATTTTGACAAAGGATCTAGGATCTTTACATGAGTTACGCTATACTGTACTTTAAAGATTAAACTTAGATGTTTATTGAGGTTTCACAGTTTTTTATCTTTTTGAGATTATTACTATTTTTTCAGATTTGTAAACAGCTCAGTCAGAATACCAATTGGCAGTACATCAAACTAGTGAATAAGCTTCAAACCTGAAAATGTGCTAGTTTGGAGGGATTTTTCCTTTTATTTTTATATTAAAAGCTTTATCAAAGTTAACATAAAATATCTTGGCATTTAGAAAAGGTATAGAGAAGGGTGATGAAAATGATGACCTCCCTATGAGAAAAGGCTAAAACACCTAGGGCTCTTTACCATGGAGAAGAAATGATGCAGGGGAGCTATGATGATCTATAACAGTATTTTTCAACCTTTTTACACCTTTGGACCGGCAGAAATAAAAGAATTATTCTGTGGACCGGCGGTTGAAGAACACTGGGCTAAGTCGTGGGCCAGACCCCGCCCCCATAATAGTACTAATTGCACCTTGCACATCCCATGGCACATCTGGAAGCCTTCCCTCTGACTTTGCAACATCAGAGAGAAGGCTTCCGGTTCAGGCACAGAATGCCCGTAGGAGCAAGTGCCCGTGGCTTTGTGCACTGAATCAGGAATAGGGAGCTGGCTCGAAGATAACACCGCATCCATCGCACCATGGACCGGTGGTTGAAGAACACTGTTTTGAGCCTGAAGCATGTGCTGGCCCTGTGGCCCTGTGGACCGGCAGGAAATTTCTGTGGACCGGCACTGGTCCATGGACCGGTGGTTGAAGAACACTGATCTATAAAATACGGTATGGAGTGAATTGCATATTTACTCTTTCCCAAAATACTAGGCCTAAGGGGCATGCAATGAAGCTACTATGTAGCAGATTTAAAACAAACCTGAGAAAATCTGTTTTACTCTTTGGGATCTGGTGACCTGCATTGGCCACACTTGGAAACAGGATACTAGGCTTTAAGGACCTTTGTTCTGTCCCAGTGCTGCAACTCTTTATGTTCTTATTTATCAGCTTTGGAATGGTAATGACCCATCTAAATTTCCACTGATTGTTTCTTTCTCCTCTGCCCTTTGTTGTTTTCCATCATTGGGCAGCTGGTCCCCTTGCAGGTCATAGCTGTGGCTTGTTGCTCCATGCTCGTTCTGGCTGTCGGACAGGACTGGGCTGGCTTTTAAGTTCATCTTCCTATCATGCGGAGGTGCATAATTCCTTGTGTCAGCCCCTGTCTTGCTCCCTCAATCTAATTTCCCTCCCCTCAGTTATTGTAATTCTTACACTATTTGAAACAGTTATATTGTGTGACCTTGACCATATGAAAGACTAGAAATAAAAAGGGATGAGGATCAGAGTGAAGTATAGGCAGGGTAGCAAGACAAGGGGTTGCTGCAAGGTAATATGAGGTCATATGATGTCAGGCAGGTGCACTATGACTAAGGGATTGAAATTTGGAATAAAATCCTGCCTCTCCAGTGAGGCTCAGTATACCTGCCAGAGAAATACCTCAATGGCAGCTCATACTATGGTACCTGCTTGAATTTATTGACCATCCCTTACACTTGAGGATGTACATTATGATCTAATCTAAGGCTTGGCTTTATATACTGAGTCATCATTCTAAGAAAGCTCGACTCGGTTTACAATAATTAACTTAAATAAAAACCAGAAAAATAAGACTAAATTTTGGGATAATAGATTAGTTATAAGAACTTAAGAATAGCCTTACTGGATTAGACCAATGGTCCATCAAACCCAGTAGCCTTTTCTCAGCCAATCCAGGTCACTAGTACCTGGCCAAAACCTAAGGAGTAGCAATTTCCATGCTACTGATCCAGGGCAAGCAGTGGCTTCCCCATGTCTTTCTCAATGACAGACTACGGACTTTTCTTCCAGGAAATTGTCCAAATCTTTCTTTAAAACCAGCTACGCTATCCGCTCTTATCACATCCTCTGGCAGCAGTGTGTTGAACCAGGTGGGAAATCATTCATCGTAAAGTATTTTTTATATAGCACCTAGTCTTTGGAATCCTCTTTTGAACCATATTGAGTCTGAAGTAAATCTTAAGGCCTTTAAGACATTTAGCTTTTGGTATAGGCTCTTTTCTGATTGATCACATTCATTGATTGAGAAGTTATCAGGCATTCCTTAAACACTGAAATAATGGTTTACATGGTGTATGATTGTGTTATTTTTAATACTGTCCTATTTTTTATGGCATCCTTTTCTCTACTTTATTGAATTTTTATCATTATGTAAACTGCTAAGAACTGTTTTAAGATTTGGCAGGATATCAAATTTTGATAAACATCAGGAGACAGAACTGTCCATGGACATCAGTGTTGCAGCCTGCTACAACTGATGAAAACATGTAGGAGTGGAGTGACAGATAGCCCATAGCAGCTGACACTGCAGCAGCTCCTGGGGAAAACATGAGGAAGAACTCTGTGCAGACAGTATTAAAGGCAACCCTAGATCCATCCTGACAAAGAGGCATGTGCTAACCATTCCAGGAGAGGAGCTGAAAGAAAACAGCCACCGGATGGTGCTGCTGCACAGGGGGAAAAGCTGGCTGCTGGAGAGTTTGTCAGGCCAGGGCTGTTATAGAGATATTTTACTTCATGTTAATATTAGAGTTTTTCTGTTTTATGAATAAAGGATTTGTGGAAATGTAGCAACAAAGTTATCTTCTATTCTCAGGGGCCAGGGTCTGTGTAATGGGAAAAGGTTTTTTTCCTTTAGGTGCACTGGATGGATGTGGATGATGCTGTCTTCCAGGGCCCTGCTATATAGACACTCTTGCAGAAGTTATCACTCAGATTTCTAACCCAAAGAATGCCCTGACCATAAGTGAGGTAATACTGTATCATATCAAGGGTAAAACCAGATGGCCAGGAATTACTGAACAAATGCACCCCCCCCCCAAAAAAAAAACAAAAAACAAACACAGTTCCTTGAAGTTCCCTCCCATGGTTGAAGGTTAGTTCTATTTGGCTAATAATTGTTTATGGACTTGTCTAAAATCTTTTTTAGCCAAGCTGTGTTGGATGAACCAAAACAAAAAAAACATACTAAAAGTTTTTGTCATATCTTCAACAGAACTCTGCTGATTCTTATGAAATTTAGTGTGTCCTGTCCTGAATGATGTTGATGTAAATATTTCGCACCACAACATTACTTTTTGAAAACGAATTGTGAATTGAATAAAAACACATCAAAATGTTTTATGATGTATCATGCAGAAAATATAGTCAAAAAGTAATGTTTCAATTAAGCAAATTTTCAAAGTGTGCTCCCTTTGCATGAAGGCATGCCCTCAGCCTTGGCCGCCACTGATCTATGGATTTGTCAATGACGCTGTGCTTCAGCTCAGACCAAACAAGAGATGAGGTGCTGTTTAAGGTCTTTGATGTCAGATATCACGCTCTGATAGACGTATTTCGGTATCAGACCCTAGATCCAGTAGTCAACTGGGTTTAGGTCTGGTGAATTTGCAGGCCAGAGGTCTTGACCAATGAAGTCTGGGCTCTCCCAATGAAGCAGTTTTATGGTGTCCTTTGGCCAATGTGCTGGGGCATTGTCCTGTTGAAAGATAAAGTAGTCTCCCAACATGCATCAGCTTCTGTGTCAAGAGGACGTCCCGGTAGTATGCACTGTTGATCTTAACTCCAGGATAGATGAAGAACAGATTTTTGAATCTGAATTTTGAGATTACAACTGAAACCATGACTGACTGGTGGAAGGTTGAGCAGGTCCATGGTAGGTGTTTGGCATTAACCTCACACTTCAGTATTGTTGAAGGTTTGTACAGGTGATCATTCTGTATGTTAATTAGTGGAGCTTCTGTAAATACATTTTCGTATGTAAACCAGTTGAAGCTGACTCTGCTCCGAGTACTTGGTCAAAAGCTGCTTGCACCGTTTCAGGAGAGTGTCTGTATTGTGTAAAGTTAACTCTTGGGCACGATGCTTTTTAAGACACTTTAATTCCAGATTGTCATTAATTATCCTAACCATAGTTGTATGACTTATTCCTGCTTCTCTTGCTATTTGACAAGTTATTTGGTGTGCTTGCAGTGCATCCGCCTGGCTCAGTTCAAGATCACTTAAAACATCAATGTGCTCTTGTGTGCGAATCAAGCACCGTCCGCTGCCTGGTTTACGATCCACAGTGCCCATTGCTCGGATCTTGCATAGGAACACATCAAGGCCATTTTTGTTTCAACCCTTCTGTGGGAACTTTTTCAACAATTAACTGCTGTTACCTTTTAGCAGTACCAAGTTCTTTATCAGAATTTGGTCTTCTGCAGTGAAAACCATCTTGATACAGAGACTGTTTACAAACTATTGTAACAATTCATTTTCACAAGTTAGTATTGTGCAGTGGGAAAAATTTATAATATTTTGCATCAACTTCATTCAGGACACAACACACCAAATTTCATAAGAACTAGCTGAGTTTTGTGAAGATACGACAAAAAACCATTTTGGTGTGTTTTTTTGCAGCTCACAGTGTAGATCAAACACAGTTTCATTAAATTTGATTTACTTTCTGTACCATCTTGCAGTGCTTGCACAAATATGTTAAAACAGTTTACAATAGGTTAAACCAATTGGATCAAATAAAATTACTCTCACAAACACTAATAGCTAAAACAAAAATACATAATGATACTAAATGATATAATCTAATGCATCTGTAGAAATCCTAGAGTTCTGCTCATGGGGATCACACAGCACACTACAAGTGGCTCTATTAAAGCAGTATATTTTTGACATTACTATATAACTGGATGTTAGGAAGAAAAGTTTCCTTTTGACCAGTATTATAATAAAAGGAGATTTCTTATGGAAGGAATTCTCTAGGGCAGTGTTTCTCAACTCGGTCCTGGAGTACCCCCGTGCCAGTCAGATTTTCAGGATATCCACATTGAATTTGCATAAACTTGATTTGCATACACTGCCTCCATTATATGCAAATTTCTTTCATATATATTCATTGTGGATGTCTTGAAAACCTGACTGGCAAGGGGGTACTCCAGGACCGAGTTGAGAAACACTGGTCTAGGGCTATAAAACAGAGCAAAATTCAAATTGTCTTTGTCTGTGCCTCTCTGGCTAATGACCTGCATGTGAGAGGAGCACCATATAAGCCCAAGCAAGTATAGGATATGGATACCTGGCTATCCTAGCTAAAATAATCCATGAGGACATTTATTATGACAGCAGCCACCTAACTTTGATTCTTGATATACTGCCATTCTGTGGTACAGCCAAGCGGCTTACATAATAAATACAGGTACTGTGTTTTCTCTGCCCTAATGAAATTACAATCTTCTCTTTTTTTTCTACCTGGAGCAGTGACCTGCCCAGAGTAACAAGGAACCACAGTGGGGATCAAATCTGTTTTCCACAGTTCTCGGCACACCGTGCTAAATATTAGGCTACTCCACAGAGCTTTATGCTGTGACTAGGACAGTAGGAACAGGGAATGTGTTGCACCCATTCTTAGATCCAAGAAATAATGGAGAAGCTGGGCATACTGTAGTTGTATATTTCCAACAGAATGATCAGGGCAACTTACCACCTCTACAGGATAAGAACATAAACATAAGAACATAAGCATCGCCTCTGTTCATAGGTCCATCGTGCCCAGCAGTCCGCACCCGCGGCGGCCCCCCAGGTCCATGACCTGTAGTGTTCTTTCACTTAAGACATTTTATCCTTTATAGTACCCCTCTAGCTATACCCCTCAATCCCCTTTTCCTTTAGGAACATGTCCAACCCCTTTTTGAAATCCCCAAAAACGTACTCTGCTCTACCACCTCCCCCGGAAGCGCATTCCAGGTATCCACCACCTGCTGGCTGAAGAAGAACTTCCTAGCATTTGTTCTGAATCTGTCTCCCTTCAGTTTTCTTGCGTGCCCTCTTGTTTTTGTTTCCCCCGCCAGTCTGAAGAATCTGCCCTTCTCCACCCTCTCCATACCCTTCATGATCTTGTAAGTTTCTATCATGTCCCCTCTAAGTCTCCGCTTTTCCAAAGAAAAGAGCCCCAGTTTCTCCAGCCTCTCAGCATATGAGAGGCCTTCCATGCCCCTTATCATTTTTGTTGCTCTTCTCTGGACCCTCTCGAGTGTCGCTATATCCTTCTTAAGGTACGGCGACCAGTATTGAACGCAGTATTCCAGATGCGGGTGTACCATCGCCCGATATAGCGGCAGGATAACTTCTTTGGTTCTGGTAGTGATTCCTTTTTTAATAATTCCCAACATTCTGTTCGCCTTGGAGGCCGCTGCGCATTGTGCTCCTGACTTCATTGATTTGTCCACTAAAACCCCCAAGTCCCTTTCTAGGTTGCTCTTCCACAATACCCTCCCCCCCCCCCCCATCGTGTAGCTGAATATCGGGTTTCCTTTCCCTATGTGCAAGACTTTGCATTTCTCTACATTGAAACACATTTGCCATTTATTTGCCCATTCACTCAGTTTGTTCAAGTCCCTTTGTAGTTCTTCACATTCTTCAACAGTTCTAACTCTACTGGAGAGTTTTGTGTCGTCCGCAAATTTTATGACTTCGCACTTCGTCCCCACTTCCAGGTCATTAATGAATATATTGAACAGCAGTGGTCCCAGCACTGACCCCTGCGGGACACCGCTCGTGACTGCTTCCCAGTCAGAGTAGTGTCCTTTTACTCCTACCCTCTGCTTCCTGTCCGCCAACCAATTACAGATCCATCTGTGCACTTCCCCCTCCACCCCATGGTTCCACAGTTTCCTTAGCAGGCGTTCATGGGGTACCTTGTCGAAGACTTTTTGGATCCTGGAGCAGCTCCAGGAGTTGAAGAAACACAGTTACAGGCTATGACACATTCAATTAGGACCAAGCTATGTAAAGCACAGCTTTGAAGCCTCAGAATTCCTGAGGCTCTTAGCACCCCTAACAACAAACGGGTCAATATTCAAAGTGATTTAACCTTCTAGAAATGGCTCCTGGCTGGTTCAGTTAGCTCCAGGCAATTTTTCATTGTTAGTGCTACTGAAGTTATATGGGAGCCCGAGACCCTGTGTCGATGGGCGGGAAATAACATGGGGCTGGTAGGCCCTCGTGTCGCCCATCAGCCGGAATGGATAGAGGGCGGGGTAATGAGGAGAGGTATGATAGGTTAGAGGGCCTGTCAGGGAAGTTTTGAAGAGATTGGAGGGAGGAGGGGTGGTGCGCGGGGGCAAGATTTTAAGGAGGGGACAGTGGAGGACTCGGCCGTTCAGGGTCCTCCAGGGCGGTTTTTCTTCCGACCATGTGTTTTGCGGTGGCGGCGGGTTTAGCAGTATTTGGGCATGGTGGTGCGATCATCTGATGCGAACGCGTCTTTGGGTGGCGAGGCAGAGATATCCTTGCATGCAGGTGTTTCTTTATTGGAGGACCCGGAGGAGCAGGTGGGTGCTGGGAGCGCAAATTGGCGGGGCAGGCTGGAGCGGCGCTCCAAGACCGATTTGCTTTAAGCACTAGCAATCGCTGGCTCAGGGTGCCATGAGGGAGGGTGGTATCCAGTGGCGGTGAGGAGCAGGGGACAAGGGAAGAGGAAGTCCGGTGCGAAGGGTACGTCGGGCATGCAGGCATCTGTCCGGCCAGAGGGCAGCAGCTCGGGAGCTCCTCGCACGGGGCAGGAGTCAGTTGTGGCGGTTGGTGCGGCTATTACTGCACCTCCTGCTACTGGAGAGTCAGCGTGTGAGCCAGCTGTGCTGTCAGGGCTTCCGGGGGATACTTCCAGGGTCCAGGGAGGGGAGCTTGGTTCAGGCCCCTTCTTGGGGGTCGGCGGGTCCACCAGTGGAGAGATGGGGGCGTTCCAGCCCTCACTCCAGCCCTCTACTAGTTGGGGGTAGGGGGCCTGGGCCATGGGGCGCGCGATCGAGCCCGCCCCCTTGGTGGCCAGGATGGGGACAGGGCTTGTTCCCTCCCTCCTGGGGGGGCAGCGATGATTCTGGGTAGACAGGCGGTTCCATGCCTTGAGGGGTAAGTGGCCCCAGTTTGGTGATGTCTGGGGTCGGTTTTCGCTGTGCTGCTCCTGGCTTTGGTTTCTTTTCACAGGGCATGTCGCCAGTACCGGAGGCACATTGGAGTGCAGTTGGATCGGCTTCGGGACCTTCCTCATGCGGCGTCAGTGGAGTCTCAGAGAGGCAGCGAAGCGGGAGAGCATCGGTGGCGACTGAGGTGGAGTCGGTGGCTGCTGACGGTGGCACTGCTGGTGCCTCATCAGACGTGGTGGCTGCTGGCGGTGGCGTCACTGTAGCAGAGTAGAGAGCTTTGGCGTTGAAGGAGATTGCTGCTGGTAGCATCTCGGTTGCTGAGGAACGACCTTCAACTTCGGGTATTGTGGCGCCTGCCATGGTTGTTGGGGAAAAAAGTCTAGGAAGAAGGGGAGGAGTTGGCTTCGGCGCAAGCGAGATTCGTCGTCCTCTTCGAGCGGGTCTTCGTCCTCGTCTTCATCTTCCTCTTCTACATCCTCTTCTCCAGGGCATGGGCACGGTGGGGAAGGGGATCCTTCGGGGGTTGGTGATTCAGCACTTCAGGGGGAGGGTCGGGGAGTGCCGGCGTTGGTAGCTTTGCCGGAACTGTGGGAGAGGGTTCCGCGCGACCTGTATTGATATATTTCAGCTCATGGAGGGTAGGGCGCATAGGCAGAGCCGGAAGAAGTCGAAATGGGAGATGAGTGCGGCCAAACTCTTGCCAGTGGCGCGGTCCATTCTTAATTGGATGCGTTCCTTTATGCGGCTGGCCAGTGTGTGGGGGCGTGCCCTTCCCGGAGATTACGGCTTGTTTTGGCCTACGCGGACTCGGTGTTTGATGCTTCGGGAGATGGATGTGATTGAACTATGACGAGGCGTTTCACGACAAAATGGAGGAGAACACCCATATGTCATGGGATACGCAGGATGTGAACCTGTGGCTCACACATGTCCTCCAAGTCCGGGACTGTTCAGGCGAGTGGTGGACGTACGCTGGTGGGTTCTGGGGGCAGAGGGTGGCCCTTTCGGTCTGGGGTGGGGGCAGGGGCCGGAGTTGGGGCGAGCAGCGATCTGTGTTGGTGGTTCAATAAATCGAGCTGTCCCTTCCCAGACTGTCGGTTTAGGCATGCATGCTCACATTGCAGGCAGCCGCATTCCTTCCTTAAGTGCCCCAAGAAGCCGGCCGGAGGGACTTCAGGAGTTGGCAAATAATGGGGGGTTGAGTACGGTTCCCACACCAGTTAAGGTGGGAACGATGGGACCGTGGCTGCGTTGCTGTTCTGTTGGAGCACAGTTTTTCGGTTGGTTTCGATATACCATTTTGGGGGAAGTTTTCCGGAGTTCGGGTGTGCAACGCGTCTTCGGTTTCACGGTTGAGTGCCATAGTTCATCAAAAATTGGATGAGGAGTTGCAGTTGGGGGCGGATTGCCGGTCCTTTTCGGGAGCGGCCATTTCCAGTTATGATGATTTCTCCCTTAGTGGTCATCCCTAAGAAGGAGCCAGGCAAGTTCCGCCTCATTCACAATTTATCCCGACCTTTGGGTCTGTCGGTGAACGATGGTATTCCGAGGGATCTTTGTTCAGTGCGGTATTTCTTGGTTGACTGTGCTTTGCGGCTCATTCTTCGTGCGGGCCGTGGTGCCTTGTTGGCAAAGGTTGACATCGAGTCGGCATTTCGGTTGTTGCCCATTCAACCTCAATCCTATCCGTTGCTGGGCTTTCATTTTGAGGGAACCTATTTTTACGAACGCTGTTTACTCATGGGGTGTTCTATCTCTTGTGCATATTTTGAGATGTTCAGCTCCTTTCTGCATTGGGTTGTGACGCAACGGTCAGGTTTGGATTCGGTGGTGCACTACCTTGATGATTTTTTGTTCATTGGACCTGGGGCTTCGTACGCCTGTGGGCAGCTCAAAGGGGTTTTTGAGATCATGGCTGCGGAGTTTGGGATCCCGTTGGCGCAGGATAAGTCGGAAGGTCCTGTTACGTCCCTTGTTTTCCTAGGGATTGAGTTGGATTCAGTAGACTTGAGGACCCGCCTCCCGGCGTTGAAGGTTCGGCAGTTGCTCGGGCTTATTGAGCGTGTGCTTTCGTCTCCCAAAACTACGTTGCAGGTTGTCCAGTCACTGGTAGGCTTCCTTAATTTTGCATGTCGGGTGGCTGTCTCCACAGCGGAGGTGCGAGACAAACGCCATTTCTTGCAGCTTTCTGCCAGAGTTCGGGCAGACCTCCATATGTGGGCTAGTTTTTTGCGCGACTTTAATGGTTCGTTGCCTATTCAGGCCCCGGAGGTGTCTAACTGGGATTTGGAGTTGTTCTCTGATGCGGCCGGTGGTGTGGGATTTGGTCTTTACTTTAAGGGTGCCTGGTGCATGGAGCAATGGCCGGAGGCTTGGGTGAGGTGGGGCACCATACGAAATATCACTCTTTTGGAATTGTTCCCCTTAGTCATTGCCTGTGAACTTTGGTCGGGAGAATTGCGGGATAGGAAGGTGGTATTCTGGTGCAATAATATGGGGGTGGTTGAAGTGGTTAATAGGCAGGTGGCGCGTTGCTTGTCGGTGAATGCATTGATGAGGACTTTGGTTTTGCGCACAGGGCGAGATTTTAAGGAGGGGACTGTGGATGACTCGGCCTTTCAGGGTTCTCCAGGGTGTTTTTTCCCACCCACCCTCCCGTGATTTAGGCGGTGGGTGGTAGCTCGGGGGACGGATCTCCCGAGCTACTGGGTCATTGGGGCTCATCAGGTGGTGAGCAGTGGGCTGGCAGGGTGCCGTGCCTGGTGGGTCAGGTGACCTGGATAAAGGGGCATGAGGGACATGCCACCCCTCTGACCCTTGCTGAGGTGGCGGGGTCAAGGGCACTGAATATTTTTGTAATTGGGTAGCTCGGGAGGAGCTCTTTGTTTTCATGTTAATGGAAGTTATGATATGTTAAAGTGTTATGATTAATAAACTGAGCTGCGGTTAATTTTCCATCAAAGTTCCATCTCTAGTGTTTTGTAGTAAAGTTAAGGGAAGAGTCTTGGGGCAAAAGGGGATGAGATTATATGAGGACAGCGGGGCCTATCCAGATCCCACTGTTAACAGCCAGTTTTTCCAGTAAGGCACTATGGTTGTGTGTGGGGTGGGGAGTTATTCCAGGGCCAGAGTTGGCACTTGGATAGTCATTATTCAGCACTTTAAAATGCCAAGGTAACTATAAATAGAGCCGCTTAAAAGTCAATTTTATCTTTATGGTGCCCTGTAGCTGGCTAACTGCTGAACATCACACTTAACCAATTATGCTTTAACTGGCTCCAGAAACCCATAAATTCAATCCCAAAACCCGGCTATGACCTGGCATTGAATTTCTGGACATTACACCAGCAGCAGTTAGCAAAATGCTGAACACTGCCAGCTGACTTCCTTCTTTAATACTAATTTATACTATCTGCTACACTGTTACTGAGAGGAGCTAAGGAAAGAATATATACATTCTCAGGAGAAAAGGATTGGAAAGATAGAGATTTTGTAAATATTGTTAGTGTGCTGCCTCTGCCATTGTTAATTGTCCAAGTAATTTAATCTAAAAGACTTCAAAAGTAAATTTTTTGTTTCAAAACCCCAATAGAGGAGTGATCTGAATTACTGACTGTGGAGAATACAGAATGTGTGGACTAACTAACTGCCTTCAGCTTCCTGGTTTATTGATGGACCCAACCAAATAAATTCTCTGGGCAAACACATTCACTAAAGACAAGCAATTATATATTCTTACATATGGGTGAAGTCATCCATTGAACCCAGTATGGACAGTCAAAAGTGTACTGTTGCTACAATTTTTAACCCCACATGTACCTTTCCGCCCGATTTCAGCATGCGAGATCTGCAGTTTCAATTCTTTGTGGAGCTGAAAAACTGTGTATGAGTTCTTCAGTGCATCGAATGTATACTTTTATGGTGCCTTTTAATTTTTATGCTTTAGTTTTCCCTCATAGTTTCTTGTTTTCATTCATTTAATTTTATGGATTTTTTTTTTTTAACTTTTCAGTTTTGGGCCTTTGTCCCCTCAAAGCCTTTATACATTCCGGGAGCCTCAAACAATTTTTGGGATAAGTTTTATTTGAGCTCCTCAGCCCATTGAGCCCTTTGACTTAAAGTCGATGGTTTTCTCCTCGCTGTCCAAAGCGCCTAGTGGCTTTAAACAATGCACTCAATGTAATGACCTGGATGGAAGGGGAGAGATAGAAAGAAAGAGGTGATGAAAGTGAAAGAGAGATAGGGGAGATGCTAGATGGAAGGGAGGAGATTGTAAGAAGGTAGGGAGAGAAAGAGGGAAAATGCTGGATGGAAGAGAAAGAAAACAGGGAGATGTCACATGGATAGGGAAAAGAGAGAGAGAGAGAGACAAGATGCTGGATGGCAGAGTCAAAGAGAGATTTGAACTCTGATTTCCCTGGTGCTCAACCTGCTTCTCTAACCATTAGGTAGAGCCAACACAGATAATATGTATTCCAAACATGTCTGGTAACTGTGTTAAACTAAAGGCTAGTAAATCTGAAGTCATCTGCTCATTTGGAAACCTACCCAAAAACTGATAGCCATATTATTTTATGATTGCCAGTAATCACAGGATTTCTGTTGCAGGGCAAATGAATACCATTGTTCACATGGCCAAGATGAAGATGCTGAATGGGGAGCTAGGGCTGATTGAGAGCTTGGGCTGTAGCCACAGAGGGGGCCCTGAGGCCCCTTCTTTGGGCATAGGCCCCCCTCCAGAACTCCAGTACCCCCTTTTACCTTTACTGGCATGGATGCTAAGCCCCGCGAGCCAAATAACTACATTGCCGCCACTCCACATTGTTTCCTTTTTGTATGAGTATGCATGAAAGAGAAGTCCTGGTATGCTTGGAGCAGAAATGAAGCAAGGGCACGCTGGCACTGTAATAATTTGGCTGGCAGGGCTCAGCATCCCCACTAGTAAAAGTACCATTAGCGTGCCTGTGTGGGAGGGAAAAGAGAGGAATATATTGTCCCTCCAGTCCACCCCTGGTCCCCATAAATTGCAAGGCTGGCTAAGCCAGTGTTTCTCAACTCAGACCCGGAGTACCCCCTTGCCAGTTAGCTTTACAGGATATTCACAATGAATATAAATGAAAGAAATTTTCATATAATGGAGGCAGTGTATACAAATCAAGTTCATGCATATTCAAGTTTATTTCATATTTGATAAAATCGCTTTTTCAAAGATTACAAAGCGATGTACAATAAATAATTTTCAAAAAAGGGGGAAATACAATATAGGGATAGACAGACATGCACTTCAAGGGGAAATCAGAGAAGAACTACAATTTAATATAGGAAGAGAACAAATAAGGGAAGAACAATAAGGGTTATATTAGATTAGACCAGTGCTTGCCTACTTCAATTAAGAATGTTAACTCAGTTTAAGGGACTCGCTAATCAGTTAAAAGCGTCTCTATATAGGAAACTTTTTAGTTTTGATTTAAATTTCTCAAGATTTTTTTCTTTTCTTATCTGAATGGGTAATAAGTTACATAGAACATGACGGCAGAAAAGGGCCAAGGCCCATCTAGTCTGCCCACACTAATGGCCCACCCCCTAACTACCTCCATGAAGAGATCCCACATGCCAATCCCATCTTTTCTTAAAATCTGGCACGCTGCTTGCCTCAATTACCTGTTGTGGAAGATTATTCCAGCGATCAACCACCCTTTCGGTGAAGAAATATTTTCTGCTGTCGCCATGAAATTTCCCACCCCTGATTTTCAATGGATGCCCTCTTGTTGCCGTGGGTCCTTTAAGGAAAAAGAGATCCTCTTCCACCTCAATATGGCCTGTGACATATTTGAACATCTCAATCATGTCTCCCCTCTCTCTGCGTTCCTCGAGTGAGTACAGCTGCAACTTACCCAGTCGTTCCTCATACGGGAGATCCTTGAGTCCTGAGACCATCCTGGTGGCCATTCGCTGAACCGACTCAACTCTCCGCACATCTTTTTGATAATGCAGCCTCCAGAATTGTACACAGTATTCCAGATGGGGTCTCACCATGGATCTGTACAACGGCATTATGACCTCGGGCTTACGGCTGACGAAACTTCTACGGATACAGCCCATGATTTATCTAGCCCTGGATGAAGCTTTCTCCACTTGATTGGCAGTCTTCATGTCTTCGCTAATGATCACCAAGTCACCAAGATCACCAAGTCACGTTCTTCTACAGTCCTTGCTAGGATCTCACCATTTAGGGTGTAAGTCCTGCATGGATTTTTGCCGCCAAGGTGCATGACCTTGCATTTTTTGGCATTGAAACTTAGTTGAATCAAAAATAAGCCCCTCACATTCAATAACATCAAAATAATATAATAATAAATATGGAAAAGCAAAAAAGTATAAATGTCAGAAATAGATTTATAAACAATTTACAAAACTTTATTCATTTCAAAAATATTATAATATGAAAAGTATCATTAACTTAATAAGACTATTATAAAATCAGTATAAAGATATATAAAAGACTCAAGCCCCACTAGCAAAAATTGTAAGCTTCATGATCATGAATGAAAAAGGGATCCCAATAACAAAAGTTTCCTCCCTTTGAACACTATTAAATCTAGAAAATATCATCTATATAAACCAACCGTGAACCAAGTCTCAGATATCGCCACCACATCTAGGTCGGCGTTCCTCATTTCCGTCTCTAATTCCAGAATCTTATTGCCCACGTTTGGGGGTGGTAGAGAAAAGTGTGGTATGTCTGGTATTTATGGTTCGTAGGGATGGAACAGTATAAATAGGTTTTTATCCTAAGAACGGAAAGGAGAATACAGAATGATAACTCGATCTAGGAATAATGGTGTATTTACTTGTAGAACTTTAAATATAATGAGCGCCTGTTTTTAGGTTATTCAGTGGTTGATAGGAAGCCAATGTGTGTTCTTTAATAATGGTGTTACATGGTCAAATTTTTTTACCTGTAATTATTTTTATTGCAGTATTTTTTATCAGTTATAGTCTTCTTGTTTCTTTTTGTGTGATTCCTTTATACAGTGAATTACAATAATCCAGTTTTGAAATGATCAATGAATGAATTAAAATATTTAGTGAGGGAGCATCCAAAAAGTTAGCTAAAAATCGAATGTGGAAACAACTTTTAAAAGACAGAACTTATTTGATCATGATAATTTAGTTTATTATCTATGATGACTCCGAGAATTCTTATTTTATTGACAGGCTGAATTGGAAAGTTATTAATGCAAATTGGTGGTGGATTCTTGAATCCCTCTCTCCATGAGAAAAAAAATGGTTTTCGTTTTTTCTAGATTTAAAGATAACATGTTATCTTGAAGCCATTGTTTTATTTTAGACAGTTTGTGGTTGGTGTTATATATTTCCTCATCTGAATCTGAGTTTACTGGATGTAGGATTTGAAAATCGTCGGCATAAGCAAAACAGAGAATCCTATGGACTGGCATAAGGTTAAAAGAGGGGCTGTAAATATGTTAAATAAGAGAGGGGATAGAATTGAGCCTTGGAGGATTCCATAATTGTTACTAGAAATTTTTGAAGTGGAATTATTAGATTTAACCTTAAATGTTCTTTCCGAAAAGTATGATTTTAAACCATGCCAAAACTGAGTCACTTATGCCAATTGACTCGAGCCTTTGTAATAAAAGATGATCGATCGTGTCGAATGCAGCCGACAAATCCAATGTGATAAGGATAATGGATTGGTGATGGTCTAGTGAATAAAGAATTGATGAAGTCATGCCAATCAAAGACCTACAAGATCATGAAGGACATAGAGAGAGTAGAGAGGGACAGATTCTTCAAACTTTCAAAAAATAAAAGAACAAGAGGGTATTCGGAAAAGTTGAAAGGGGATGGTTTTAAAACAAATGCTAGGAAGTTCTTCTTTACCCAACGTGTGGTGGACACCTGGAATGCACTTCCAGAGGACATAATAGGGCAGAGTATGCAGTACGGTACTGGGGTTTAAGAAAGGATTGGACAATTTCCTGCTGGAAAAGGGGATAGAAGGGGATAGTTAAAGGATTACTGCACAGGTCCTGGACCTGTTGGGCCGCCGCGCAAGCGGGCTGCTGAGCACAATGGACCTCAGGTCTGACCCAGCAGAGGTATTGCTTATGTTCTTATATCCTGAAAACCTGACTGGCAAGGAGGTACTCCAGGATTGAGTTGAGAAACAATGGGCTATGCTACTGCTGAGAGCCAATTAAATTACCTGCATATACATCCAGAATACTGTAAATACTAATCTGTTTAATATGTTGTGCTATTTTGAGGTTGGTTGGTTTGTTTGTACATAATTCTCTGGAGCGTATTCAGTATGCATAATATCATCAATAACAGAAGTACTGGGAGGAGGCAACTGATGCATCTGCACCAGAGACTCTGTGAAGAAGTCTTTCCCCTTCTGTGTTCAAAAATGCCCCTACTGTCCCTTTGCTGCTCATGTAGGTGTTGCCCTCCTCCCTTAGGGTTTTATCTTGTCCCTCCACTTCTCCCTATCCTGCCATAGCTCCATCCTAACCTAGTCCAACCCCACCTTAGCCTGCCCACCTTAGCCTTCCCAAACAGTTCGATTACTGACTGCCTATGCTTTCCTGCATTGTCATCTCTTTCCACTTGCATCTCATTTTTCCCCTTCTGACCTCATTCTCTCTCCAGCTTCCTGATAGGGGAAGATGGCAATGGCTCACACTCGCACATATAACAAGGACGGTTATGGTATTTCCTGGGATTCTTTCACCATAGTCCTTACTGGAATCCATGGTCCTGCTAGCACTGGGATTTAAGCAAGCTCAGATGACTTCTGTTCTTTTTCTGTTGGAGACACATCTCCAAGTTTTTCTGCTTCGGATGTGACAGACACCCTCATCTGCTGTGCTGTCTCAGCAGGATTCCTGTGCACTGACTATATGCACAATGATGTGTCGGACATGGATTGCTCAGGAAGATCACTGTACTGTATATCATCACATCCTGGTCTGATTTCCAAAGCAGCTTTGCCTTTTGGGAGAGAATCCTTTAAACCAGTGTATCTCAAACTGTGTGCCAAGGCACACTAGTGTGCCTCCTGAGATTTCAGGTGTGCCACGGTACACTGGGGAGGAGGAGAGGCGCCGTTGCAAGCTGTATACAGGATGTGCCTCTTGTGGCGAGAGACACATCCTGTTGGCAATCAGTGGGCGCTAGCACCTATCCTTCTCTCTAGCCCTCTTCCCTTCTGGCATCCCCCACTGGCATCTCAGGGCCCGTCTGGAGAGCCTTCACACACATGTGGACATCGACATGATGATGTCATGCATGCACATGATGTCATCACGCAATATTCATGCACTTCCAGGTGCCTGGAGTCACGGCCACTACCTTTAGTGTGCCGCAGCTTGAGAAAGTTTGCGGGACACTGCTTTAAGCTCTAAGACGTGCTGAATATATTATCTAGAGAAAGTGCTTATGACCTGAAAGTTCTCAATATTTTAAGCTGAACCAAGGAACAATATCACTGCCTGCAAAAACTGTAGGTTTGTTAGCCAGTAAAACTGTTCCTTAGATAGACCGTAGTCTACCCTCTCGTTACAATTGTATCATCCTGGCTAACAGGTTTTCAGTGTAAATCAAAAAGATTTGAGGATGGGTGAAAAGATGTTCTATGTGAACTATGATTAACACAGGCTCTTGGAATAGTGGATCATAAATGCTGCAAAATTAAAAAAAAAAATAATTTCTTCTATGCAGGGGAGTCCAATGTAGCTACACCAGGAACCAAGTGCAGGGGGTTAAGAAAAAAAAAAAGAAGAGAGAGTGAGTGCGAGAGAGGAAAGGAAAAACTCGCGGCGGCAAACCACGGAGGCGGAGAGCTTGCGGTGCAGCGGAGGGAAGCACTAGCGCCGGGCTCCGGCAGGAGACGCCTCCGTGCCACACCGTCCCACTCCCCTCACTGCCTAAGCAGAGCAGCCGCCACAGCCGCGCCGTTGGGGTCTTGGGTCTTCTAAGCCATGGGAAATGCTGCTACCGCTAAGAAAGGCAACGAAATCAAGAGCATGAAAGAATTCCTAGCCAAAGCCAAAGAGAATTTTTTAAGAAAATGGGAAAGCCCCCCATAGAATACTGCAAGCCTAGAAGACTTTGAAAGGCAAAAAAACCCTTGGAACAGGCTCATTTGGGAGAGTTATGCTAGTGAAACATAAAAGTACAGAACAGTATTATGCCATGAAAATACTGGACAAACAAAAGGTGGTTAAACTGAAGCAGATAGAACACACACTGAATGAAAAAAGAATTTTACAAGCAGTGCATTTCCCTTTCCTTGTAAAGCTGGAATATTCCTTTAAGGTGGTCAAAAGTCTAGAACATCTCTCTGATTAAAGTTGATTAGCTTAAAGTAGAGAAGGACAATACAATTTGCCAGAGTCCTATTGGAGGTGCAAGCAGCGAAACTCCATCTCTAACTTGCTGACAACATCGAGCGACTTCAAATCATTTCGAAAAGAAATCAAAACCCTGTTATTCAAAAAAATTTATCCAGATATATTAACTCTTCCCCTTGTCCATCCCCTCCCTTGTAAATTACCCCCTCAAAGTCTCTTCCACTCTTGTAATTTTTCTCTTCAAAGTCTCAATCATGTAAACAGCTCCCTAAATTGTAATTTTTCCTGGAAATGTCCAGTTATCTTCTTTTGTAATCCGCCTAGAACTGCAAGATACTGGCGGAATAGAAGTCACTAATGTAATGTAATGTAACACCCAGTTCCCTTTACATGACATCTTTAGAAGTAATATGATATGGTAGCACAGTGTGTTCTGAAACTTGAGTGGTCCACCTTCCTTCCCTTAGTCTCCTCTGAAGCCCAGGAGGCATCGGGCTCTGGCCTCTACTGGAGTTACTTGCAGCAGAGAGATCGGATTCACTGCCACCAGAGAGCAGCAGTGTTCTATCACCCGTCTGCTTCTGAGCAGCAGGAGATAGCGGAGGGCAGTTATATGAAATCCATGGAGGATTTTAATTAGAGAGTGAGTGATTTTGTTAACCTCTTTCAAAGATCTTGATGAAAGATAAAAATCTGGAGTGATGAAACAGAGTGTAACTCAAAATAACTAAGGGCTAGATTCACTAATCCCATCGATCCGTGGGTGATCCGAGGCCGACTGATCCACAACGCGGCCTCATGCCAATGGGGGTGATTGGAGGCATGCCCCTCACCGACAACACGGATCACTGGAGAGCGATCCCAACACATGTGCAGACCATCTATTTTGCCTGTAGATGGTCTGCGCATGGGTTTGCTGTCCGTGCTTTTTTTTTACTTATTTACTCGCGAGCCCGTGGTTTTAACCTGCAGGTTTAAAGCGAGTTAAAACCACGGGCTCGCACTGCAGGGAAGGGCAGCAAGCAGGAAAGTCGGGGCAGAGAGCGGGGCAGCCAGCAAGAGTCGGGGCAGAGAGAGCAGGGTGGCAAGTATTGAGCAGAGAGAGGAGCGGCCAGCATAAAAGAGTCGGGGCAGAGAGAGCAGGGCAGGGCGAGCAGGAGAGTTGGGGGCAGAGAGCAGAGTTTTTGCTCAAGTGACTGGTCCTCACCAGTTGCTTGTTTTGGGATTGGCCAGCCCAGTAGGTGTGCCTTCTTTAGTTTAGTGAATCGCGTCATTCCTACTTTGCATGCCTTTTCCCCTCATTTGCATGCATGGATCGGAGGATGATCGGCACAGAGGTTAGTGAATCGGGTCGGTACACAATTGCAAACACGATCGGTGGGCTTAGTGAATCTAGCTAGCCCATAAAGGCAAATTCTTTCTTGTAAAGTCACCACAGGATCTTTGCCAGCTCTAATCAGCTTAATGAGTACACTCATTTATTTATTTGTTGAGATTTATTAACTGCCTTTATGAAGAGATTCACCCAAAACTTACAATTTTGTTAACAGCATAACAGTAGTTTAAAGATCAAATATAAACATAAATACAGTGAATGAGGTAGAGTTTAAATCAGTAAACTTAAACTTAATAATAGGACTACCATGAAACACTTTCAAAAATATACTTATTAACAGCACTGAAATTCAAATAAGAACATAAGAACATAAGAACTGCCATCTCCGGATCAGACCTTCGGTCCATCAAGTCCGGCGATCCGCACACGCGGAGGCCCTGCCAGGTGTACACCTGGCGTAATTTATAGTCCACCATATCTTTATATGCCTCTCTTAAGGAGATATGCATCTAGTTTGCTCTTGAAGCCTAGAACGGTCGATTCCGCAATAATCTCCTCTGGGAGGGCATTCCAGGTGTCAACCACTCTCTGAGTGAAGCAGAACTTCCTGACATTAGTCCTGAACCTGTCCCCCCTTAGCTTCATTACATGTCCTCTAGTCCGTGTCAAATTGGACAATGTAAATAATCTTCTCTGCTCTATTTTGTCGATTCCTTTCAGTATTTTGAAGGTCTCGATCATATCACCACGCAGTCTCCTTTTCTCAAGGGAGAACAATCCTAGTGTTATAAGTCTATCCTTGTATTCCAGTTTCTCCATACCCTTCACCAGTTTTGTTGCTCGTCTCTGCACCCTCTCCAGCAGTTTTATATCCTTCTTTAGGTAGGGAGACCAATGTTGGACGCAGTATTCCAAGTGTGGTCTGACCATTGCCCTATAAAGCGGCATTATAACTTTCTCCGATCTACTCGAGATTCCTTTCTTTATCATGCCCAACATTCTATTTGCCTTCTTTGCCGCTGCCGCGCATTGTGCCGACGGCTTCAGGGTCCTATCTATCAGTACACCCAGGTCCTTTTCTTGTTCACTCTTCCCCAGAGTTGCACCTGACATTGTATACTCGTATTCCTTATTCTTATTGCCTAAATGCATTACCTTGCATTTCTCCACATTGAACTTCATCTGCCATTTCTCCGCCCATGTTTCTAACCAACACAAGTCGCTCTGGAGTTCCTCTCTATCCTCCTGCGATCTGATTGCCAGGCATAGTTTTGTATTGTCTGCAAACTTGATGATCTCACTGGATGTTCCTTCCTCCAGGTCATTGATATAAATATTAAAAAGGATCGGCCCAAGTACCGAGCCCTGGGGTACACCACTAGTCACTTTCTCCCAGTCGGAGAACTTCCCATTTATGCCCACTTTCTGCTTTCGGTTTTCCAGCCATTTGCCTATCCATCTTTGTATATCTCCCTCTATGCCATGGCTTTGTAGTTTCCTGAGAAGTCTTTCGTGTGGAACTTTGTCGAACGCTTTCTGGAAGTCCAAGTATATTATGTCCACCGGCTTCCCACTATCAATTTGCTCGTTCACGGTCTCAAAAAACTGGAGTAAATTCGTCAAACATGATTTCCCTTTCCTGAATCCATGTTGACTGGGTTTCATCAAGTCGTGTGTGTCCAAGTGCCGGACTATGCTATCCTTGATCAGTGCTTCAACCATCTTGCCGGGGACAGACGTAAGACTCACAGGCCTATAGTTGCCCGGTTCCCCTCTCGATCCTTTTTTGAAAATTGGCGTGACGTTCGCTATCCTCCAGTCGTCCGGTATCTGTCCAGTTCTGATTGTCAGGTTTGCAGGTTTTTGCAATAACTCTCCGATTTCAACCTTCAATTCCTTTAAGACTCTCGGGTGAATTCCATCCGGTCCAGGGGATTTGTCACTTTTAAGTTTGTCGATCTGATAGTATATCTGGTCTAAGTCCACTTCAACTGTGGTGAGGCTGTCTTCTATTTCTCCTGCAAACACTTTCTCCGCTTCAGGTATTGTTGAGGTGTCCTCCTTCGTAAAGACGGACACAAAGAAGGAATTTAGTTTGTCTGCGATTTGTTTATCTTCCTTGATGTACCCTTTTCTTCCCTGGTCGTCCAGGGGTCCCACTGCCTCTTTTGCAGGTTTTTTCCCTTTCACGTATCTAAAGAAGGGCTTGAAGTTTATGGCCTCCTGGGCTATTTTTTCCTCATATTCCTGTTTGGCATCCCTCACCGCCTTGTGACATTTCTTCTGATCATCTTTATGTTTGTTCCAGGCTTCGGTTGTCTTTATGTATTTCCATTTTTTGAAAGAGTCCTTCTTTTCTTTTATGGCTTCCTTCACCTGTATGGTAAGCCATGCCGGTTCTCCTTTGCTCTTTGTTCTCCGATCTTTGGAAATCCTCGGAATGTAGAGATCTTGTGCTTCTGCGATAGTATTTTTCAGTAGGGACCATGCCTGATCTACCGTTTCAAGTTTGTCCACCATCTTCTCGAGTCGTTTTTCTACCATGGCTCTCATGCGATCGTATTTACCCTTTTTAAAGTTTAAGGTGGTGGTTAAGGTTTTGGCATGTTTCCCTTTCCCAATGTCAAGTTTAAAGTTGATTACATTGTGATCACTCGTTCCCAGTGGAACCACGACTTCCACTTCTGTTATCGGTCCCGTGAGGCCATTTAGGACCAAGTCCAAGGTGGCGTTGCCTCTCGTCGGCTCTTTTACCATTTGTTCCAGGAAGCAATCCCCTAGCACCTCCAGGAACTTGGCCTCCTTGCCGCAGTTGGAGGTTGCTAGTTTCCAGTCTATCCCTGGGAAATTGAAGTCTCCCAATATAATTACATTGCCTGATATAATACATGCTAAAAGAGAGACATCTAATGAGAAGCATCTAATAAGCACAAATCAGAGCATTCATATCCCAAACTTGCTTGTTTCTTATCCTTATACTAGAGGAAATCCCCTCTCTCCCTCCCAGGCTCTACTCCTGACCTTCTTTTATACTATAACACTAGAGGAATTTCCTTGTCATCTCTCGGCCTCTGCTCTACTCTCACCCCTGTACTGCAACACTAGAGGATTTCCCCTGTGCCTGGATATAGTTTCATAGTTTATTAAAATTTTGATTAAATGCTAAACATAGAATTCAAAGCGTTGTACATTAAAATAAATGGGGAAATTAATATTAAAACAAACATGACTTAGTATAAATCTACTAACATAACAGGATGGGATATAAAACAAGGGGAAAGGGGGGAGAACTCCATTAATTAAAGAAAAGAGAAAGGAAATAACATCAAGGAGGGGAGGTGGTTAAGTTAAAAATAATAAAATATCCAAATGGTGAATTACTCATAAGCATCTTTAAAAAGAAAACATTTTAAATTACCCTTAAATTTATCTAAATTTTGTTCTGCTCTAATGTGTAATGGAAGGGAATTCCAAATAGTAGGAGCTGTGACAGAAAAAATGAAAGCGCGACGTGTCCCAATAGTTTTTAATGAAGGGATGGGAAGAGTATGTTGCGAAGCAGATCTTAGAGTTCTAGAAGGCTCATATGGAATCAAGAGTCTATTAATAAATGCAGGCTCATCGGACTTTAGAGATCTGAAAGTAAGAAGAGCAATTTTGTACTTAATTCGATGAGCGATGGGAAGCCAATGCACCTTCTTGAGCAAGGAAGAGACATGATCGTATTTTTTAAATTCATAATAATTTTAACAACTGTATTCTGGATCAATTGGAGACGTCTAATATCATTTTGACTTAACCCTTTATAAAGCGAATTTCAATAATCAATTTTAGAAACAACAAGGGAGCGGATCAGAATATTGAGGCTAGGAGTATCTAGGAGAGGGACTAAAGATCTTATCATTTTCAGTTTATAAAAACAGTTTTTAACAAGAGCACTAATTTGGAGACAATAAGTTAGTTTGTTGTCGATAATAATACCTAAAATTTTAATTGATGAAACTACTTTGATTGGGATATTTTGGATAGATAATGGAGCTGAAAGTTGAGGATTATCTTTCCATGAGAAGAGGTCACTGCTCCCCTTTCTCCTTTTTACAACATTGGAGGAGTACCCCTGAGCCTATAATCTCCTTGCTCAGCTCTGCTCTCACTCTTATACTATATTATTACAGGAGTTTCTCTTTTTTTTGTGTAACTCCCAGGCTCTGTTCCACTTCCCCCTCTTTAACATTAGAGCAGTGTTCTTCAATACAAGGCCCATGGGAAAATGGCGGTACCCACCATCATTCTGTTTTTTTTCTTTTCTTTTGAGGCTGGATGTGGGATTTGAATCAAACAACATTTCATTATGCCTTTAAAGTTCACTTCTTCCATTGATCAGGTATGGCATAAGAGTAGCGCTGCCTGCAAAAAAAGCTCATGTGGGTACATGTTGTTACATGCTTTGCAGATGCAGCCTCTTTCTTGTCTGGAGTATGTCGAATGTATAAAAAGTGAGCCCATGTTGAAACTATGTACCATTAATCATTCCTAAAGAAACAAGAAGATAGGTAAAGACCAAATGGCCCATCCAGTCTACCCATCCACAGTTTCCACTATCCACTCCTCTCCCTAAGAGATCCCATGTGCCTATCCCACACTTTCTTGAACCCAGACACAGTCTTTGTCTCTACCAGGAGACTATTCCATGCATCTACCACACTTTTTGTAAAAAAGATTACTCCTATCAATTTTTAACTTCATCCTATGCCCTCTCATTCCGGAGATTCCTTTCAAATGAAAGAGATTTGCCTCATGCACATTTATGCCACATACTGTAGGTAATTAAATGTCTCTATCATATCTCCCCTCTCCTGTCTTTCCTCTAAAGTATACATATTGAGATTTTTAAGTCTGTCCCCATACATCTTTTAGTGAAGACCACTGACCATTTTAGTAACTTTCCTCTGGACTGACTCCATCCTGTTTATATCTTTCTGAAGATGCAGTCTTCAGAATTGTATTAAATACAGTATTCTAAATGAAATCTCATCATTATCTTATACAGAGGCATCAATACCTCCTTTTTCCTACTGGCCATACTCTCCCTATGCACCCTAGCATCCTTCTAGCTTTCACTGTCACCTTTTCAACCTGTTTGGCCTCATACTATCACACCCATGTTCCACTTCTCTTTCATGCACAAAAGTTCTTCACCACCTAAACTGTACTGTTCCTTTAGGTTTTTGCAGCCCAAAGGCATGGCCTTGCATTTTTTAGCATTAAATCTTAGCTGCCAAATTTCATACCATTCTTTAAGCTTCATTAGGTCCCTCCTCATGTTATTCACACTATCAGGGGTGCCTACTTTATTGCAGATGTTAGTATCATCTACAAGAAGGCAAATCTTATCTGACAGCCCTTCAGCAACATTGCTTACAAAAATGTTAAAACAAACAGGCCCAAGAACTGAACTTTGAGGCACACCACTAGTAACATCACTTTCCTCAGAGAGATCTCTATTTGCCAGTACCTTCTGTCACCTACCGCTCAACCATTTCTGACCCAGTCCGTCACTTTGGGGCCCATCCTGAGGGAACTCAGTTTATTTATTAGAAGCCTGTGTGTCAAATACTTTTTGCTAAAATCTACATATACCACATCTAATGCACTCCCTCTATCCAATACTCTGGTCACCCAGTCAAAAAAATTGATCAGATTTATCTGACAAGACCTGCCTCTAGTGAATCCATGTTGCCTCGGATCCTGTAATCCATAGGATTCCAGAAACATCACTAATCTCTGTTTTAAAAGCATTTCCATTAAATTACTTCCCACAGAAGGCAGACTTACTGGCCTGTAGTTCCCTACTTCTTCCTTACTTCCACTTTTGTGGAGAGGGACCACATCTGCCCTTCTCCAATCCTCAGGTACCACTCCCGATACTCGAGAAGTATTGAAACGGTCAGCCAGCGGAGCCGCCATAACTTCCCTCAGTTCTTTCTTTACCCTCAGATGCAGTGGTACCTACGAGCAGTATCATTAGGGCCAGCATGAATGAACAATACTGGATAACAGTCAGGCTTGATGAGTCTTAGCAAGCTCTCTGTAACATCTTGGATTTTGGCACAAGGCAGATAGCATTCCTCCTGGGATATCATGTCTGGTCTGCAGATGCCCCTGTACCCCTCAGAAGGGAATCACCCAACACCACTACCTTATGCCTCCTACTAGTCACGGATCCAGCAACTTTAGAGATTTCAAGCTTTGGTCCTTCCTCTCTCTGGGATGCTTTCATCTCTTCCATTTCCAGGGCTGCATACCAGTTCTTCAGTTCCTTTTCTTCCTTCATGAGGGATTCAAGCTGAATACAACTTGCACATGGAAACACTCCCTCTGTTTGGATAACATTTTCTGTCTGCACAGAGACAGAAGCTGTAACCTGAGCACCAGCTTTGGTGACATGATGTTTCCCAGCCATCCTATGGTTGCAGAAATACTCACACCTGATGAAAAAAAAAGAAGAAAAAGCAGGAAAAAAAATCCTACCACAGCAACGCCCAGTTCCTAATTGGTTGAAAAGCCTATAAATCAAAAGATCAGCCATGGGGAGGGTGAAAGGGAATTAATCAACTGTTCTCTGTGCCCTAATCTATTTTATCTTATGCTCTGAAATGCAAACTAAAATACTAATCTAGACTAAAACACTTTATATAAATTCCTAACAGAGACTCTAAAGGCTACACTATTGCTTAAACTGACTTTGCTGAAAAAGCAGAGTACTGCATACTAACATAGTAAATGACAGCAGATAAAAACCTGGATGGTTCATTCAGTCTGCCATGTAAATTACATGCATTACAATTTCATAATTAAATTAAGATGTCTTTTTTTCTTTGTTATTTCTGGGTCATAGACCTTAGAAGTCCACCTGGTATTGTGAAGTTGCCGTTGAAGCTCACTCCAGCCTATCCGAACCATTTTTTTTGTCGGATTCAGACCATGAAAGCTTTCCCATTCAATTCCATCACTGTTTTCCTCGGCTTTGAGAAATGCACATTTCTGATATTTTTCATTTTAGTCCCAATGGGGCTCATTTCAAAACAGAAAGACATCAAAAAAAACAAACAGCATAAAGTGTCACTTGGACGTTTTAATCACCAAAACGTCCAAGTGCCAATTTTCGAAATAAACCTTTTAGACATCTTGCAAGTCATTTTCCCTCTAGTATGTCTAAATCATAAAGGGGCGTGTTAGAGGTGTGTTTTGAATGGGATTAGGGTGGCCTTAGGACGTGGGCATTTCTCAGAGATAATGAATCCTTTTTGAAGATGTCCAGGGTATCATTTAGACATTTTCGAAGTTAGACCTGTTTTAAAAGTGCATAAGGGCCAAAAAGGTATCCAAATGACCGGATGATCACTGGATGCATGACCTCCCCCCCCCCCCCCCGCCCCCCCCCACACACACACACATACTCACACTCTCTCCCATTGATCACTGAAGCCCTCCCACCTCCCAAAGATGTGAAAGAAACACTACTTACCAGCCTCTATGACAGCTGCAGATATTATGGAAAATCCTAATACAGTAGCAAGCAGGTGTCTGGAGTAGCCTGGAGGGTGGTGTAGTGAACCATAGAGAGGGGGGATCCAGACCCATATCCCACCCTACTCAGATGGGCAGACTGGATGGGCTATTTGGCCTTATCTGCCATCATGTTTCTATGTTTCTATTTATGGTAGAAAGTAGGAGGCCATCAAAACCCACCCAAAACCTATTGTACTGCCATATAGGTGGCACCTGCAACCATAAGAGATATTGGGGTGGTAGACAGGTGGGTATAGTAGATTTTGTGAAAGTTTTGGAGGGATCACTATAAGGGGGTTACAGCAGTGCCTCCTAAGGTGTCCTCTGCTCTGTTGGCATGTCTGTGTGGTCAGTCCACTAAAATGCTGGCCCCTCTCATGTCCAAATGGGCTTGTTTTGGATGTTTTGATTTTTGAAAATGACCAAAAAACTATAGATGTCCTAAGGGCCAGAATGTCCAGATGAGCCAATTTCAGAAAAAAAAAGGATAGACGTCTCGCGGACTTGAAATTTAATTTTCTCGTCCTGACTTTTGTACATCTTTGCAGAAACATCCAATCAGACTTAAGACGTCCTATTGAAAATGCCCCTCCACATCTCTAGTGTTGCTATACATGCAGAGTCTAACTTGAGAATTTTATTTAATTTTTTGTCTTTGTATCTCTATTATTGCTGTTGGTCACCTTGGTCATATTTGTTGAGGGTCTCTCTGTGACCAAGGTGTGGTATTTTGCTAGCTGTTAGTAATTTCTAGTAATGTAGTAATTGCTTATCAATAAGTGCAATCAGCAACCTTCCTAAAGCCTTAGACCAAGGGTGCCCAAAAGGTCAATCATGATCGACCAGTAGATCGCAAAGGCAATGAAAGTCGATCGCGGAGCCTATCCTGGGCTCCGTGATAGTCTCGCGTTACCTTTGCAATCTGTTCTCTCTGTTTCCCCGACACCAGGCATGTACAAGTACCGGGCCCACAGCCTTCCCCACCAATGCATTGCAGAGGAAGTTCTGAGCCAGCCAATTGCTGCCTGGCTGGCCCAGAACTTCCTCTCTGATGTCAGAATTGACGTTGGGGAAGGGGAGGTTTGTGGGCCCGGCGCTTGTACGTGGGGAAGCAGGGAGAAATCAGCAGCGGTGGCATGGGGACAGGGAGAGATAAAGAAAGATAGACAAAGAAAGAAAGAAAGAAAGGGGAGGGAGGGAGAAGGAAGGGAGGAAGAAAAAGTTGGACTCATGGAGGGACAGAGAGAGATGTTGGTTGGGGAATGGAATGAGGTCTGGAGGTGAGGAAGCATGCAGGAGGCAGAAAGAAAGAAATATTAGATTTACAGTCAGAAGAAGGAAGTGCAACCAGAGACTCATGAAATCACCAAACAGCAAAGGTAGGAAAAATGATTTTATTTTAAATTTAGTGATCAAAATGTATCCGAATTTATATCTGCTGTCTATATTTTGCACTATGGCCCCCTTTTACTAAACCATGATAGCGGTTTTTAGCACAGGGAGCCTATGAGCGTCAGGAGCAGTGCAGGGCATTCAGTGCAGCTCCCTGTGTTAAAAACCGCTATCGCAGTTTAGTAAAAGGGGAGCGGGTATATTAGTCTATTTTTGTATAGTTGTTACTGAGGTGGCATTGCATATTTAAAGTCATCTGCCTTGACCTCTTTGAAACCCCCCCGAATATAAATGATAATTAACATTTTCTCTGTGTACAGTGTGCTTTATGTTTTTTACATTTTTTTGCTCATTTTAAAAGTAGCTCGCAAGCTAAAAAAGTGTGGGCACACACACACACACCCAATACCATGCCAATTTACACCCCAAATGTCATGTCTGCCTCTTCCATGAGAACAAAGCTTTACTGATTGGCCTTCAATCTCACTCAGGGTGGCAAATTTCACTCTTTGGAATAGACACCCTTGGCATATCTATGATCTGGTGGAGGTAATGCATTTGGTCTGCATTAATATGAAAATGTGAATGAATTCTATGGTTTTGTGGACCTGCTTTGTGCCCTTGCATATTGTTACTGGCCTATAATTAATAATCTTGCCCATCTTTCTTTATTCAGTTTTCTCTACCATTCTGCCAGGGGAGCTCAGAATGGTTTACATGAATTTATTGAGGTTCTCAAGCATTTTTCACTGTATGTCGCAGCGGGCTCACAATCTATCTAATGTACCTGGAAAGACAATTTGATGACATTCAGGACATCAATCAATGTAAATTCAGGACATGGGCAATTCAGAAAAAGAGCTCCTAAACTGCTTTGAAGGGTGGACTAGGCGCTGGCGTCAGTGCATAACTTCCCAAAGGGAGTACTTTGAAGGTGACCGTGGTGATGTTCAGCAATGATGTACGTAGCACTTTTTCTGGGATGAGTTCATGAACTTAATGGTCAGACCTCGCATACTTGGAGAGATATGACAAACTGGGACAGATATAGGTCAATAGACAGATATGGAACGAATGAGAAAGCAGTATTGGAATAGGGATGGAATTCTGGAGACTAAAAGGAAGAGCATGGATTTGGAGCGTGGGTGAGGGAGGTAGATGAGGATTTAGGGATTGATGGAGAAAGCAGGAAAGATGGAGAGACTTTTGTTTTTATTTCAAGGTGGGGGTTGAGAGTGGTTGGACAAGGGATTTGAGAGAAGGAGAGACGAGTGGTACATGATATGGGGTAAAGAGGTGGGGAAGGTTTGCTAGAGAGAGACTGGTGGCATAAACTCAAGTACAGGTGAGCTCTTGAGAGAGTTGCAGCTTAATGAGGATGGATGACACTGATACAAACTGGTCAGCAGTGTGGTTGTGACCCCAAATAGGAAAATATTTGTCAGTTCTCCTTCAGCTCATCTAGATCCACCTCTGCTTCCCTTTCCCCCTTATACTATAGCACTAGAGTTGTTCCCCTATGCCTTTAACCTTCCATGCTCCACTCCCTTTTCACTCCTACACTATAACACCAGAGGAGTTCTCCTCTGCCTGTAACCTCCAAGGACCTGCTCTAATTTCATCTCAATGATATAACACTAAGAGGCTGAAATACTACACCGTTATTGCTGAGTGCTAAAGTCCAGTGCAGTTACTTAATACACACATACAAAACAAATTATACTCAAAGCTATAAACAAATCTCATGCTCATAGCACACTGGTCACCATGGAAAACATGCTCACATGGGCTTGTATTAGCAACAGAATCAACATTTTGTGCAGAGATTGTATCAATAGTTGGATGTGCATTGCATATGCACCCTTCTTGTGTATTAGATGCGTGTGTCTGGAATGCTGTCAAAGCTGATAATGATGGAACATTTCAAAAACAATACAAACACTACCTTCATGTTAAAGACCTATAATAGGTAGACTATCTACCTCTTGTCTCCTTATCTCAAGAAAGATATAATGGCGCTAGAAAAGGTTCAAAGAAGAGCGACCAAGATGGTAAAGGGGATGGAACTCCCCTCGTATGAGGAAAGACTAAAATGGTTAGGGCTCTTCAGCTTTGAGAAGAGGTGGCTGAGGGGAGATATGATTGAAGTCTTTGAGTGGAGTGGAACGGGTACAAGTGGATTGATTTTTCACTCTGTCAAAAATTACAAAGACTAGGGGACACTCGAAGTTACACGGATATACTTTTAAAACCAATAGGAGGAAAAACTTTTTCACTCAGAGAATAGTTAAGCTCTGGAACGCGTTGCCAGAGGATGTGGTAAGAGCGGATAGCGTAGCTGGTTATAAGAAAGGTTTGGACAAGTTCCTGGAGGAAAAGTCCATAGTCTGTTATTGAGAAAGACAAGGGGGAAGCCACTGCTTGCCCTGTATTAGTAATATGGAATATTGCTACACCTTGGGTTTTGGCCAGGTACTAGTGAACTGGATTTGCCACTGTGAGAACAGGCTACTGGGCTTGATGAACCATTGGTCTGACCCAGTAAGGCTATTCTTATGTTCTATCTCTACATCCCTTTGTATTTCCCTACGTGAACTGCATATATTTATTTATTTATCATTTTTGTCCAGTATGTCTGTCGTAATTAGATTGTAACCTCTTTCGAGCAGGGACCATTTCTTGCATGTTTTAATGTACAGCGCTGCATGCATCTGGTAGCACCATAGAAATAAAATACATAGTAGTACCAGTAATAGATTGGGTCTTCTTTCTTGATAAAGGAAGGAATACCAATATTCACCATCCGTCCATTTTTAAACATTTTATAGGAAACTAACAAAAATAATGTAAACTTTAAAAAGAAGCACCTTTCAATATAAAATCCCTAGGAGATATAGGGGCTCATTTTCAAAGCACTTAGACACACAAAGTAACATAGGGGGGTAGGGTGTGCGCAGACACAAGTTGGCTCAGGGCATCACAATTGCTTGAGCTTAATGCAGGAACTCAGCAAACTATGGATGGAGAGCAGGCATGGGCTGCATGTTGCAGTCATGGCACAGCAGTCAAATATATAGTCAATGCAGGTTCACTAAATGCCACCTCAATAGGTGGCATTATCCAAAGACAAGCAGGTAGCATATTCTCACATGTGGGTGATGTCATACCTGTTAACCCAGTGTCTCTCAAATTTTTTTTATCTCTGGCACAATCCGGAGTAAATGTTTATCGCAGCACATTATAATTGAAATTATGAAATTGGAAAACCAACAAAAATTAAATTTGAGTGTTATTTATTTAACATCCTTTATCGATTCGCTAGACTTCCTTGTTCCTCTCCCAAAAAGAACCCATCAAAAAGGACATCAATTAGATCTAGTCACCTTTTCATCCAAAGACCTAATCCACCCCTAAATATTCTGGCACCAAACCACCTGGACCAATACGCTATGGTCGGACCACCGTCTATGCAATTTCCAATTCAACTAGCAATCCAAACGCTCCCCATCCAAACTCAAGGTAACTAAAAGGATTAGGAAAATGACAGCCACTAGAGGCCTAGTAAACCCAGTGGAATTCTGGACACATTACGACATCTCTTCAGACTCAGACTCCCTCTCTGTAGACTCTTGGACCGAAACAAGCACACAAATTCTAAACAAGTTGGCCCCCATCAAACTAAGAAAAATGAGAAACAAAAATCTAGACAGCTGATTCGATGCCGAGTTAGGAACAGCAAAACGTGAACTAAGAAAACTGGAAAGACAATGGCTGAAATCAGGAGATAATACAAGTAGAACAAATTGGAGACTAAAGCTAAAAGAATACAAAAAACTCATAACTACAAAACGCACAAATTTTTACGCGCAAAAAATAGGCCTCCCCAACACCAACACCAAGATCCTATTCAAACTTGTCAACAATCTTTACGATATACAGGCCTTTTCCCGCCCCACCACATACCCCCCCTCCCCCACCATCAGCCGATGCGCTAGCTGAATTTTTTAACCACAAAATCAACAGCCTAAGATCCAACCTATCGATCTCCACATCCAACCATTTGAACTACCCAGTCGCCCAACACATTGACGAACCCAGGGTTGACATGTACTGGAACAATTTTTCCACCCCCACCTGGAATCAATTCTACAAACTCTATTCGAAATATGCCGATTCGTTCTGCAGATTGGACAATTGTCCACCAAACGTCACGAAAGCTGCCCCAGTCACCTTCAAAGCCAAGCTACACGATTGGCTCTCCTCTCTACAATCGTCTGGTACATTCCCCGAAGAGTTAGGTCAGATTCTAATCACACCGATTTTAAAAAACCCCAAGGAATCTATCCAGTTAACATCGAATTACAGACTCATTGCAAACATCCCCTTTTTTGTTAAGCTGATGGAAGGCTTGGTAAACCAGGACTTAGTATCGCATCTAGATAAATTCAGCATACTTCATGACAACCAATCAGGTTTTCGCTCCGGGTTCAGCACAGAAACAGTTATTGCTTCTTTACTGGGTTGCCTCCTGAATCTATTCAGCCAAGGTTCCAGTGCACTAATCCTCCAGTTGGACCTGAGTAGTTCTTTTGATTTAGTCGATCATGCCATTCTGCTTGACTGCTTAGAGACAATTGGTCTCTCAGGCAATGTATTAAAATGGTTCCAAGGATTCTTGACTAAACGATCGTACCGGGTATATAGCAATGATAATCAATCCTCCAACTGGGCAAACCCATGCGGAGTCCTACAGGGTTCCCCCCCCCCTATCTCCCACTCTATTCAACATTTACCTTTCCCCACTGGCGAATCTACTACAAAAACTAAAAATCAAGTTCTACATCTTCGCCGATGACATCACCATAATCCTTCCCCTAACAAGCCTGACTCCTGAGATGAAGAAACATCTAGAATTAACTTTAAAGCAAATTGAATCATGGATGACTGAGTTCAAACTGAAACTCAACTCCGAAAAAATCAAATTCTTCCGGGCAAGTCCAAATGACAAAATCAAAGACACTTCAATTTCCCTGAACGGACAGAACTTCCCTTTCGTCGACACCATAAAAATCCTGGGAGTGAAGCTAGACCATCACCTCACTCTTGATTCTCACACAGAGCTACTGATCAAAAAAGGTTTCTCAACATTATGGAAATTAAGAACCATCAGAAAGTTCTTCGACACAGCTTCATTCCGACTACTGGTGCAAGCCTCAATCTTAAGCCTGCTTGACTATTGTAATATCATTTATCTGGGGTCTCTCAAGAAAACCATTCGAAGACTCTGAATCATACAAAATTCAGCAGTGCGACTGATCTTCAACATAAAAAATGGGATCACATAACCCCCCCTACTACCATAAACTCCACTGGCTACCCCTAGAAGCAAGAGTGCTGTTCAAATTTGCCTGCCTTTGTTTCAAACCCATTCTTGGTTTGGCCCCCCTATGCCTAGTCGCCCATTTTAAATTAGACTATTCCACCAGACCAAAACGCAGATTACAAATATTCAGCCACCCAATAATAAAAAATTGCCGATACAAAAGATTCCTTGACAGAACTCTTGCGTTTCAAGCATATTAACAGAACGGCTGGCTAGGTAATCTTATCAAGCACTCTTCATCCTATCTTAACTTCAGAAAACTAGTCAAAACCAACCTGTTTAATCGATTTGTAACCAAGAACTCTCAATGACTTCCCCCCCCCCCCTGTATTCCTACTTACTTGTACTTGACATCCCTACAATGTGACTTTCACTCTGTTTCTCTTCCTCCCCACAAATATGCATGTATTCAAAGACATCACTGTTATTCTAAATATTCATTGTATTCAAGGACTTCATTGTTATGTCTTCGCTGACTGTCCAGCTCTTCTTATTGTAAACCGCCTCGAACTACTTTGGCTTTGGCAGTATATAAAAAATAAAATTATTATTATTATACTAGTCTTTAAGCCCGTTACATTAACGGCTGCTAGAATATATGTGTGTCTTTTTTTTTTTCTTTCTGTCTCTCTCCCCATCCATTTCCCTGTAAAGTACTGTCTCTGCTTTCTTCCTCACTTTGCACTCTCCAGCTGTAACATTACTGCCTCGCTTTTTTTCCTGCAGGCATGTCTGCTCTCTTTCTCATCCCCAGTCTCTTTGCTCTTTTTCTCTTCTTGCAGGGGTCTCTGCTCTACTTTCTCTATGTGTTCCTTATTCCTGCAAACCTCTATGCTGTATTTTTTTCTCTGTATGCTCCTGATCTTGTGTTTGCCTGTAGGTATTTATTCCTATTTTTTTCCTTCTTCAGTTTCAACTCTTCTTTTTCTGAACATTTCCTACTTCAGTCTCTCCAGTTTTCTTTCCTTCTTCAGTCTCAGCTCTTCTTTATCTGAACATTTTCTTCCTCAGTCTGTCCAATTGCAGTTCTCTTGCCCTCTAAGCCCCTGCTGCAAGTGGCTGTGCATGTCTTCTCTCTTGCTCCCCTTTCCCGACAAACCTGCGACTCCAGCAGCGTGTGCAGCACTCTACACATGCTGCTTGGGGGCCTTCTACTGCCCTGATTTACTCTGGCACGTCCCTGAGGACATCATCAGAGACGTGGCAGAGCAAATCAGGGCAGTAGAAGGCCCCGAAGCAGCGTGTGTAGAGTGCTGCACACACTGCTTGAATCGGCGTTTGGAGTCGGGACCGCGAAGAAAGTAGCGCTGGAGTCTTTTTTCGGTGCTTCCCTTCCCGCCCCTTGAGATGTCACCGCGGCTCCTCTCGATCCCCGTCAGCGTCAGAAGCCTTCTCCGACGCTGGTGCGGCTCGTGAGAGGAGCCGACAGGAGAGCAGGATGTCCAGCGCTGGGCTCCAGTCCTTCCGGTGAGTGTAAGTAGGTGCTGGGGATTCGCGCATGCACACTCCTGTGGCCACATACGCCCATAGGAGTGCGCATGCGCGGCAAGCGTTTTATTATATAGGATGCATAATTTTAACAATGGCAAAACTAAAGTAGACAGAATAGAATTGCTAATCAATGTGATGGGTGTGCTTGTTTTTGAGTGCAAATTAACTCAAAACGCAGCTTAATAGTTGACAAGTAAACATGCATTTCATCATCTGCTACCCATCATGTTTTTTCGATTTAATTTCTGTCAGAGCTAAAAATCCAAGTTCGCAAAGATAAGAAGAACCAAACAGTAACAAAGCCTTGATTGCTTTGTTGCTCAAATTAGGATAACTACTGCATAAAAAATAAAACTAAAATTACTTGTTGTTAGTTTTCAAGAACTAATCACATCAAAGAATAATACTTGTCTGGGCAGTCGAATCCTTGCCCACACAGACGCTCATATCATTGACAGACTCTTGCGTATACGATGCACATTTCATCTATTCTAGTGTATAATTATGAAGGGAATTTTTAAAAATAAAGTAAAATTCTGGAATCTCTCACGGCACACCTATGCCATGTACACAGTTTGAAAGAGACTGTGTTAACCCATGTTAAGTATAAGACACTAACATTTTTTTAGTAAACATTCCCCTAAATCCCTCTCTCATTCCCCTTACCGCTGCTTCTTAGCTTTTAAATAGGACTGTCCATTGTCTCCTAAATCTATGGGCACTCTGTTGACTCCTTCCTTTCCTGGTCCTGCATGTCTTTCAGTATTGTTCTTGATGTTATGGTACAGCTGTGGCAGAGCCAAGTGATGGCTGTGTTTTCTCATAGAGACAGCCAAAGCACAGGAGAAGCCTTTAATAAAAATATAAGCTTCAATCCAGGGGAAATGGAATTTGACATCTTTCTTTTGGCATGTTGAATAGTATTTATATGAAGAAGATTTTGCACAGAAGTTAGTTTCTGGAAAGGAGGCGCATGTGAACAGCTAATGTGGATAATGAGAAACTGTCAGTAATTACTGCTTTCATGGAACTTTAAGCTCACCAGAAGAAGGATACTTGAATCCCTTTGTTCTTTGTGGATCATCTGGAGGTAGGTTCCATAGCATAGAATCTGCAATTCTGTGTCAGTCTGCAGCACATCTGTCATGCCAAATAGGCCCAGGCAAATCACTATTTAAGCAATGAAAATATCATTTCATCTAGAAGGAAAATGTTTCCTTTACTGATTGGATACCAGAAACCATATTGGTACAGCTGTTGACTATTTATAATTAGTTATGTCAGTATTCATTTGTATCCCTCTTGTGGTGCTGATGGAGGTGTAGTTGAATGAAAGATTATTTCATTCAGTAAAGGATTATTTGAATGTCTATATTCATTTAGTGCTAAATGTTTAGTTTTCTTTGATTTATATTCAAATCAAACTTTATCTGCTTCTTCTCTGGCATTCAAGTACACTAATATACTTACATTACATTACATTACATTAGGGACTTCTATTCCGCCTATACCCTGCAGTTCAAGGCGGATTACAAAAGAGCTAACTGGACATTTCCAGTGAAGTTACAACAGTTTTGGTTTGTTGTTTTTTTTTGTTACAAGGGAGGAGAGATAGCTGGATTAATTCTGGAAGAACTTGCAAATTGAATATTAAATTGACTGTACGTTACTGTGTGATATAACAAATAGATTACAAATAGTTAGAGTACAAATAAGATTACGTTACATTTCAGGGATCTGAATACTTGGTTAGTGTTTTGGGGAGGAAGAGATTATTTAAGTGGAGGTTTTGGGGGAGAATTTATCTAGGAGGAGGGGGAAGGGTTGGGTTAAGATATCTGGATAAATATACTCAGCCTTTATTTATTTTGCAGATGAAAAGAAGGAAATTGTCCCTTGTTGACTTCATTATGGTTGGTCTGCCTGCTCCATATGTTTCTATTAGTGTTAAATTTATCTTGTGTTAGTCTGTGAATTAGCTAGTTTATAGTAACATAGTAAATGACGGCAGATAAAGACCTGAACGGTCCATCCAGTCTGCCCATTAGTTATATCCATTAAAAATTAATGATTAAATTAACTTGTCTCTTTGATATTTCTGGAAAATAGACTGTAAAGTCTACCTGGTATTGTCCTAGGTTCCAAATACTGACGTTGCCGTCCAAGCTGTCTCCAGTCTACCATAAGTTTGGCCAGTTATATCCTCATGTTCAAAGTTAGTGGAGTTCCCATTGATGCCCTTCCCTGCCCAGTCTATGCCAAATCACTACATATGGGACACAGACCCTTCAAGTCTGTCCAGTACTGGCCTTAGTTCTTTAATTTACATCCTTTGATTTCTAATTAGAGATTCTTTATGTTTATCCCACGCTTTTTTAAATTCTGTCATTGTTTTCCTCTCTCACTTCACTTCGGAGGGCATTCCAGGCATTTACCACTCTCTCCATGAAAAAGAATTTCCTAACATTCCTCCTGAGTCTTCCTCCCTGCATCCTCAAATTATGCCCTCTAGTTTTACCATTTTCTCTTCTCTAGAAAAGATTTGGTTCTATATTAATACCAGAATAAATACTTTCGATGTTGAACTGCATTGAATTTTTCTTCTATGCTATTAGTGTACCAGTTTTCTCTTCAGCTATAAACGTGGAGGGGCATAATCGAAAGGAACGTCTAAGTCCGTTTACGTCCATCTTGCAAGTCGTCCAAAGTTAAAAAGAGCCTAAGACACATTTTTGGAAGAGATGTCCAACTTTTTGTTACTTTCAAAAATCGTCTAATTATACATCCTACCGATCTGATCGTCCAAGCCGCTAAATCGTCCATCTTTATACCACATTTCTGTCCAACTTTCCGTCCAAGTCCAAAATGCCTAGAACAAGCCCTGTTGGATGTGGGAGGGGTCTGCAAAGTGATGGATTGAACACCCAGACATGCCACCTAAATAGTGGGGTACCTTACAGGGCATTGCTGTGAACTTCACAAAAAGGGTGCCATGACTTTTCCTCCCTACAGCTCCCTTATAGGTCATGGTAAGCCCCCAAAACCACCTCCAGAATCCCCTAGACCCACTTATCTACCACCCCAATAGCCCTTATGGCTGTAGGAGCCACTTATATGCCAGTAAAAAAGGGTTTTGGGGGTGTATATGGCAGTGCACATGTTTAAGTATCAATGCAGTGATTACAGGGGCTTATGGACATGGGTCCTCCTCTCTATGGGTCCTTAACTCACCCCCAAGACAACTTAAGCTGCCTCTGGGCTGGACGACTAGGCTTTCTTATGCCAGGCGGCCAGGTAATGATGGTCTGGAGGCTGAAATTTAAAGTTGTGAATAAAATTTGTATATTGATCACTGGGGTAGTGTGTGGGGGTCTGTGTTATGTGTATGCAGTGCTTATCTGGTGACTTTAGGTGGGTTTTTGTGACTTAGACCATGTTTTACATGGTCTAAGTCACAACGTCCAAGTTCCGTTGATCCTGGGCTGTATAACTTTCGGTTATACATTCTGTACAACTAAGTCTAAGCCAACCCACATCCCGCCCAACTCCTATCCTCGACACGCCTCCCGAAATGCCCCGTTTAGCTTTGGACGTTGAGCGGCACTATGAAGGCCTAGGGCATTTAGAAATACGTCCAAAACCCGTTTTTATTTTTGGCGCTTGGAGGTTTTTGAGAAATGTTCGTCCAAGTGCCGACTTAGGCCGGTTTTTGAACGTTTTTCTCTTTCGATTATGAGCCCATATTGTTTATTGAAAGCTTCTATACTGCTATTAATGACTGGGGCATCAATTCAGAGCAGTTTACATGAGCTTCTGTAAAGGTGTTACAATACAGAGTTAGCGTTTTCTGAGATGGTTTTCAAATCAGACACATTTATACCATAAGTAATCATCCTACCAGATACTAGTATTATATACTAGTATAAAATACTAGTATCAAGTACTTTGTTCATACTAAATCCTACTAATTTGCACACATAATACCTGTATCGTGTTCTATGTTCATCTTAGATTTACATATATCCTGATAATTCTAGTTATCTGTACTTTGTTTATCATATCCTCAACAATTCTGGATATCTCTACTATATTCACCCTATTGTGTTCTTAGTGAGGACTAGCCAGCTATCTCCTCTATGTTGCATTATTAGTTAAAGTAATTTATGAAGAGGATAGTCTTTATCCTTTTCTTGAACTTTTTGGTGTCCTTTTCTAGTTTTAATTCCTTCAGAAGGGAATTCCACCATCTTGGAGCCATCACTAAGAACATTCTTATCCTGACGCTTTTGTATTTGATGTCTCTGAAGGAGGGTATTTCCAACAGGTATTCTTGACTTGAGCACAGGGTGCATGTTGGTGTATGGTAATGTAGTCTAGCTGTTAGATATTGTGGTTCCGAGAGATGAATAATTTTGTGTGTCACCAAGATCTTGAATTTCACCCTGCTTTCAATTGCAAACCAGTGTGACTCTTTCAGTAGCGGGATGGCATGTGTCTGCCTCAATTTTCCCAGCAGAAATCTTGCTGCTGCATTTTGTATCATTTGAATCTGCCTGATCATATACTTTGGAATGTCCAGCAGGATTGCAGTAGTCAAAGATTAAGAGTTCTAGGGTTATTATTACGTTGGACATTGCTTGATGGATGAGGTTGGGTTTAAGTCCTCTAACTCAGTAGAGTTTGCCATAAGTATTTATCATGATGCGTTTGATCTGTAAAGTCATGTTTAGGTTGGGTTCAGCCATACTCCTAGGTTCCTCACCCTTTATGTGGATGATTTTGCCATTCAGAGTTGGTATCTCGGGCTATTTCCTCCTCATTTGTTAATTAGAAGTAGTTCTGTTTTATCCTTGTTAGCTATTAATCCATTTGCTCTGTGTCTGCTCACTTATTCTGTGTCTGTGTCTGCTCAATTGCAAAAAATCTGTGGCTGTGACCAGTTATTTCTTGAATGTCAGTGTTTGCTGCTGAGGCTTAGATGTTTGGCAGGCCAGAAGGTAAGACATAGCATAGAACATAAGAACACAAGCAATGCCTCTGCTGGGTCAGACCTGAGGTCCATCATGCCCAGCAGTCCGCTCACGCGGCGGCCCAACAGGTCCAGGACCTGTGCAGAAATCCTCTATTTATACCCTTCTATCCTCTTTTCCAGCAGGAAACTGTCCAATCCTTTCTTAAATCCCAGTACCGTACTCTGCCCTATTACATTCTCTGGAAGCGCATTCCAGGTGTCCACCACACGTTGGGTAAAGAAGAACTTCCTAGCATTTGTTTTGAATCTGTCCCCTTTCAACTTTTCCAGATGCCCTCTTGTTCTTTTATTTTTTGAAAGTGTGAAGAATCTGTCCCTCTCTACTCTCTCTATGCCCTTCATGATCTTATAAGTCTCTATCATATCCCCTCTAAGTCTCCTCTTCTCCAGGGAAAAGAGACCCAGTTTCTCCAATCTCTCAGCATATGGAAGGTTTTCCATCCCTTTTATCAGACGTGTCGCTCTCCTCTGAACCCTCTCGAGTATCGCCATATCCTTCTTAAGGTACGGCGACCAATATTGGACGCAGTATTCCAGAGGGAGTGAGACAACAAAGGTAGGGGGGGAATGATTTTATTTTTCAATTTAGTGATTGAATTATGTCAATTTTGAGAATTTACATCTGCTGTCAGTGTGCTTTGTGTAGTTTAATTTTGTGGTTAACCATTATGTGTTGTTAATAAGATTATATCGTGTATCTGTGAAAAATGAATGGAAAAAAATAGTGTTCAATTAGTACTATTATGGGGCGGGGTCTGGGGTGGAGATTGGGTAGAGATAGGCGGGGTCTGGCCAACGACTTAGCCCATTGTTCTTTAACCGCCGGTCCATGGACCGATGCCTGTCCACAAAATAATTCTTTTATTTCTGCCGGTCCATAGGTGTAAAACGGTTGAAGAACACTGCTCTAGGACACAATCCACTCAAAAGCCCCTGGACCCAACACGGTCCCTGTTTCAACAGCATCATATGGCTGCCACTTGTGTATTATTGCCTGCATGAAATGACGAAAATTGAACATGGGCCTGTCTGGTATCTCGAGTGTGCAGTGCCTTGGGAAAGATCATGGCAGTGGCGTAGTATGGGGGGCAGACTGCTCTGGGCACCATCTTGGTGGGGGCGTCTCATCTTCTCTCTGTTCCCCCCCCCCACTCCTCCCCCACCATGTGTGCACCTTCAATTCTCCACCACCGTACTCTAGCTCTTTCTGGCGCCGGCAGAAGCTCCAACTTCTGCTCATGCCAGCCTGAGCACTCCTCTCTGACGTCACTTCCAGGTCCCACAACTAGCAAGTGACATCAGAGGGAGAGCCGATGCTGGCGTAGGCAGCAAGTTAGAGATGCTGCTCGTACCAGGGAAGCTAAACAGGTATGGGGGAGGGAAGGGGAGTATGCATGGCAGGAGCAGGGGATGGTGGAGAAGAGGACAAGGGAGGTGCCACAACCCTGGGCACCTCCCACCCTCGCTATACCACTGGATGAAAGTTCAGTCGCTAGTCCTGGCTTCCTCTTACTGAGACAGCTGGACTAGTATAGGGATGTGCACCAATTTGAAACACCGTATCTTTTGCCATTTTTTGTGTCATTTTCAAAATGGAACAATAGAAAAAACCAACAACAAAAATTTTCAGGGTTTTTTTGTTGTTGTCAATAGTACACACTATGGGGTCTTTTTACTAAACTGTGGCAAGCACTTACATGTACTTACTGCACATTAAACAGGATTACTGCGGGACATGCTCTGCCATCCTGTGGTAAATTTGCCTATCTGCACATGTACACCACACACTGCAATAATTTCTTCTAATTTTCTCTCAGGGGCCATGGTCGGGGGTGGAGAGTGGGCATATCAGAGTGTGGCACAGTGGTTAAAGCTACAACCTCAGCACCCTGGGGTTGTGGGTTCAAACCCACGCTGCTCCTTGTGACTCTGGACAAGTCACTTAATCCCCCCCATTGCCCCAGGTACATTAGATAGATTGTCAGCCCACCGGGACAGACAGGGAAACATGCTTGAGTACCTGAATAAACTCATGTAAACCGTTCTGAGCTCTCCTAGGAGAACGGTATAGAAAATTGAATAAATTTAAATAAATAAAATAATAAGTTAGTGTGTGAGGCCTTGCCACGTGTTAATTGATTAGCATGGCCTTAGTGCATGGGCCCTTACCACCTATAAAATAGGTCTCAGTAAGGACTCCCACAATAACATTGTTTAATGGCTGCGCACCAATGGTGAGATTAGCATGGGGCCATTAATTGGGAAAATGGAAATGTCAGCCATTTCCTGGCCACAGCACAAGTGGCCTTAGCATGTGGGAGAGACACAAGTAGCGGCATAGTAAAGCCACTTTTGCCACAGCTTTAGTAGAAGGACCCCTATGTAAGAACAGCAGATACTAAATAGGCGAGAGCCTGGGATGTAAGAATAATGTGCACTATGCAGAATAACGCATGTTAACAGAAAGACTGCCCAAAATGAAATATTTCTTAAATCAAAACAAAATATCCCCCCCCCCAAAAAAAAAAAATATCCAAAAGCAAAACAGTTTCTAGTGTACACCTTTAGGCTACAGAAGCTGGAAGCCCCCCACCCCAATAAAAAAACAATGACCCCCGATGATCATAATCTAAAAAGCAAAAATTCATCATATATCCTAGGGCAAATGGCAGTGCCTCTTCCAGACTCATTGTAGATCATTGTCTACCAGTCCTTTTCTAGGTCTGCCTGGATCTCTTTTACCTTCATAATGAAAACTTCCAGCTCTTTCATATCAGCTTACAGGAAACATACACAAAAGCTTCAAAATAAGGGGAAAAAAAATTCTGCCCTGGTTTTCCAACATCAGTAGTGATATGGGCAGAATGTATGTCTATTTCTCTGGGGATATTAGAATCCCGAGCAGAAGAAAATGAAGCTCATAGTCTGACAGAATAATATTGTCACAGGAAGAAAGAAATCAAGAAAGAAAAAAAAAAATCATATCACAAGAAACGAAAGTCCTGATCGCAATACTTACTGCTATTGCCTTACAAGACATATTATGTAACTGGAAAAACTTTCAAGTGCTCAACTTTCAGTTTTGGTAGCAATCAGTTTGTATCATTTATAAATATGAAACCAATATTAACTCAAAGTAAATATATATAATTCTCGCTTTGGTAAAATCTGGGAACCCATCAAACACTATAGGCTCCTTTTACTAAGCTACGGTAGCGTTTTTAGTGTGCGCTGCAGATTAGCATGCACCGCCCCCCCCCCCCCCATGCTACGCGGAAAAACTAATGCCAGCTCAATGGAGGCGTTAGCGTCTAGCGTGCGACACTGCTAAAATCACTAGCGCAGCTTAGTAAAAGAAGCCTGATTGCTATGTTGTATGTTGTAATTCTATCTTATGCCCATGTGAGAATATGGGGGCTGGGAGGGCTTTAGGGTATATCATTGTTGTAGATCACATTTATATACAGTTTTGTATTCGCCTATGTTTGGAGGGTTGTTTGTGTAATATGGATACAAGAACATGTATTGCTTTCTGCTTTTGTATTCTTAAAAGTCAATAAAAAATAAGTAAACAGCGAGTACAAGAAAAATATAAATGTAATCATAAAGAAGCGAGGAAAGACTGGAAGAAAGTTTGAGGGAAAATGAGAAAGAGAAATTCAGTTGGCTGAATGTGGTGAATGATGGGAGGAAAGACGGGTCTGTGAGCAGCACCTCCAGGAAAGAGGCAGAGGAAAGGGAGAAGGAGGACCCTGGCCAGCAGGAACAAGAGGAGAGAAAGTGGGTGGGTAGCACAGACGACTGACAGCAGAAGATGATGACAGGAGCTTTCACTTATCCAAGTGTGGGGTGACATCTCCTGGGACATCAAATCACTTCTCAGACTCCTTAAAGTGCAATTAAAAAGATGGGGGAAAAAGCAGAGAGGAGAAAGGAATAAATTACACACATGGAAACAATTTTTCCAGAGCTCTAAATGAGTTATTCCAATCCCTATAAAGTCCTATCAGACTGGGATAGCTTGCTAATTAATTTAAACCTTGCAATGGCAAGTATGGAATGGCAAATTTAGGACTTGGGCAAATATCCAACCCTGCTCTTTGCACCAGCTTTGGCTTAATCACATTTCTTTCCTATGAAATGTCTGGTCCAAAACCCGCTAATATCAATCAATCTTTGGGACAGATGCTGAAATGACTGCAAAAATCAGACAGCAAAGAGACTTATAGGAACGGGAATGTTTTTTGTTTTAAATTTGCTCTAGTTATGTCCTAAACTTAAATCTGTTCCTTACTGGAAGTTTTTATTATTATTGTGAAAAATACAGGGGTTTGGGGGGGGGGGGGTTAAACCATGCGTTAGTACTAATGCAGTTCTTAAGGGTTAATTCTGAAGTCCATCTTTTTCAGTACAGCCAGTGTGGAGTATTTTTCCTTCATTCCCCTGATGATGCGTCCAGCAAAATGGGGTACTCCTGTCGTAAATTGGCTGTTGCGTGGATACAGTTTTGGATTAGTCAATGCAAGATAAGCGGCCTTTATTTTCTGGTGTTGTTTGCCTTTTGTGACTGTGTCTGCTTGTTCCTATGAATTAAACCTTAGACTCTGCAATTCCCGCTGTTCGGGGTGGATTGGATCTCTGCCTGATGTAATGAGTAAGTAGAGTTTTTCAGACCTATGACTGGTATATGACCACTGCATTTGCTTGTATATTTTTAGTACCTGTGCTAGCAGTATAGTCGTAGCCTTTATGGGCTTTAATGAGGTCTTTTTTTCCACTTAGGGGTTCTTTTACTAAGGTGCACTAGCTGATTTAGTGTGTGCTAAATATTAGTGCGTCCATTATATTTTATGGACGCATTAGTGTTTAGCGCATGCTAATATTTAGTGCGTGCTAAATCGGCTAGCGCGCCTTGGTAAAAGAGGGGGCTTCGAGACTACACTCATGGCTCATGAGTGATCTGCACGGGGCAGGAGCATAGGAAGATTGCTCCTGCCCCGAAAGCCCACTAGCCACCAGGTACGGTTCCAGGGATTCTCAGAGAGCTTAAGGTAAGGTCCGGGATTCCGGGGGAAGGCGGGGGGGGGGGGTGTCAGAGCTGGCCCAAATATTATTCGCAGTTTTTTAATATTCACAGGCTGGCTCTGCCCCTAACCCCCGCGAATATTGAGGGAGAAGTGTATTTCATTTCCAAAAGCGCAAGTTTATGATCCAAACTTTCCAGTCATTCGACACACAAGAAGCTCCTTTTGTTAAGACTTCCAAGAGTGGGATCTGCCAGGACAATCCTACATAAAATTCCAACAATAGTCTGCCATTATGTGTGTTATCTCATCTTCCTTGATATCTAGCTTTTATTGTTATTATGTCTTGGTGAAATCTTTCACCTTGCTCTTCGCTTAAGTCACCAAGGTTCTCTGGAAAGCGATCTAAGTGACTGTGCAGATAATGGACTTTATCACTTATGTTACAGCCAATCCTGTTGAAATGAAAGAGCATATCCTCTACTAATTTTGTGTAGTTGTCTCCCTTCTTGTTGCCAAGAATGTTTTTCACAACAAGAACAAATGAAGATCAGGCACATGATTCAATTTCATTCATTGATGATATGAAATGTGGGCCATTTATAAGTTGTCTGATCTGTGGATCATCGAAAATTTCTGCCTTCAGTTTTTCCATGACAAGTCCAGATAACATATGTGCTATGGGGCTTATAATCAAAACAAAAATATGTCTAAAATCCCGCTCAAGTTGGCACTTAGATGATCTAAAAGACAGGTTGTCCAAGTGCTGATAACTGAAACGGGTTTTTAGACGTATCCAGAGCAGAAAGGGGTATTTTTGTAGGAGTGGGCAGGGCAGGATGTGGGCTGACCTTGACAGTCATCCTACAGGAATAATCAAAGGTTTGACGAGACTGCTTAGACGGAATTTATATGTTGTGGCTTAGGCGATCTAAAAATAGGTATAAGTGCACAAAAGGTATCCAAAGTGACCAGATAACCACTGCAGGGACAAAGTAAAGACTCCCACACACTCCCCCTGTATTCACTGACCTCCTCACACCACCATAAAATTCAGAATATAAACATACATACCTGGAACATCAGCACCTGGCATAGGAAAGCCTAGTAGAGCTGCATAGAGGTGGCCTAAGTAGTCTGGGGGTGGGCTAGTGAATAATAGAGAGGAGGACCCAGGCCCATAAGCTATTCTAACCACTACATTCATGGTGGAAAATGTGAGCCCACTAAAAAAAAAAAAAACAAATCCCACTCTACTGCCATATAGGCGGCCACCTGCAGGCATAAGGGCTATTGGGGTTGTAGACAGGTGGGTATAGTGGGTTTTGGGGGGCTCACCATGATCTATAAGAGAGTTGTGGTGAGATGTTTATGTGGCACCCTTTTTGTGAAATTCACAGCAGTGCCCTGTAAGGTGCCCCACTGCTCTGTTGCCATGTCTGGGTGGCCAGTCCATCACAATGCTGGCCCCGCCCACATCCAAAAGGTCTTGTTCTGGACGTTTCAGACTTGGATGAATATTTAGATGCGAATGTGGTATAAAGATAGATGTACTGGTGGTCTGGGCAATCAAACGCTGGACATACAGAGAGACGATTTTTGAAAGAAAAAAAAAATCTTTTAAATGTACTTTTCGAGAATGGACCTTTTGAGGCTGCCGATTTTGGGTGACTAGCGCCCTATGTCCAAATCGGACTTGGACGTTTCTTTTGAGTATGCCCCTCTATGATTTCAATGCATGAACTGTCTTTATTCAAAGCCTTTACAAATTGTTTCATCAGGCCTAGTTTCTCGTGCTACCAAAGGTTCATTGATTTCATTTTGTCCTCCGACCATAATATATTCCCTCGGAGGCCAATCTTTTTTGCCCAATGTTTATGTTTGGCTCTACTATTCCATAACCATATCTAAGAAACTAGAGTTGTTCATGCACAGCCTTACTGCTGACTTATCAGAGTTTTCCCTTGAGCGCAAAAGTTTAAAGTTTGAATTTTAAGTGCTACAGCGCCATCTAGTGGACTGACTCCATCACCTCTGAGGCAGGCCTCTAACTGGAGGCCAAAACACGGACCGTGTCAGGTCACCAAAGACTAAGGCCATTATTTTAATGTATTTATATATGTGTTCAGTTTTTAATTGAGTTGATTCCAAAGTTGATGTGTACAGTCCCACTCCCCACTTGTTCTTCTTTTTGCGATCTATCCAATGCAATTTTCTGAATCAGTGCCCCAAATAACCCAGAAACAGGTCAAAAACCCAAGGCACCGAGAAAATTTTTTTTTGATGGCCTGTGTTAAAGGTGCCTATCTTTTTAGATGCCGTTCATAGAATTTCCCCCTAAATTCTCAAATGGTGTGTGTTAACTACATGCTAAAAAATATTTTTTCATTTTTATTGGAGGAGGGCATGTCTGGGGCAGAAAGTGGGCCTTCCTGTGCTTCTCAGTGCAGCTAAGAAGCACAGTACACTAATTACTGAGCTCTGGAAAAACCTTACCTCCCCTCTTCGGAACTTGAGCTCTCTCCAAGGTTTCCGCAAACATCTGAAAACCTGGCTTTTCTCAAAAAATGTAAGTCTCCCTCCAACTTAGGAATCAAGGAAACTCTTATATCTTGGCATCCCAAGTCCTCTAAATTTTCTTCACACTTCTACCTCTAACCCTCTGTTGTAGTTCCTTCCTATTTCTCCTACTGTAAACCGCATCGAGCTCTATGAACATGGAGATGATGCAGTATACAATCCTAAGGATTAGATTAGATTAGATTAGTTAGCACAGGATTAGTTTGTGAGCAATTATCGCTTACAAAATAGGGGTCAATAAGTCCTGGATTCTCTAAGTGGCACCATTATTGGTGGCCGCCAATCACATGACGGTGCTGTTTAGAGAATCACATCTTTAGGAAAGGTAGGCACCGGAAATGTAGGCTAGGATTTTCAAAGCCTACATTTCTGGCATCTACCTTTGATGTGAATCATGCCTACAGAAGTGCTTTAGGTGCCTAATACCACTTCTGGCGTTAGCCATGCCTACAGTGGCACTAGGCATTGTAAAGCGCCTTTGTAGGCACGATTCCAGTGCCATTTTTTTAGGCGCCTAAAAATATATTTTAATAGCACTTTTAAGCAGCATTTTTCCTCTTAACTTAGGCACATGTAGGTCACCTACTAGCACCTAAGTTAAGACGCCATTTATGGAATATGGGCCAAAGTGCACAATGCTAATTTTTTTAATGGCCCCATGCACTACATAAGACATAAGAATAGCCATACTGGGTCAGACCAATGGTTAATCTAGCCCAGTGTCCTGTTTCCACAGTTGTCAATCCAAGTCACATGTACCTGGCACAAACCCAAGTAGTAGCAACATTCAAACATTCAAACTTGGGCAACGAACAACAAGTTGAAACTGAACGCCACTAAAACCAAAGCCATTGGTTTCTGCACCATACAACAGAATGTCACTCTTTCATCAGGCATCACTCTCATAATGGAAAAATCCACCAAGGCTGCATCTTAGATGACACTCTCACAATGGAACCACAAATATCTAACCTTTGGAAAAAGACCATCTACACTATGCGTCAACTACGACTCACAAGACCATACTTCCATCCACACCACTTTGCTCTGATCATTCAGATGATGGTCCTACCCCAACTGGACTATTGCAACTCCGCCTACCTTGGCATCAACATCGCTCTTATCCACAAACTACAACTCATCCAGAACACAGCCATTAGACTAATCTACAAATTAAAGAAATTACAACCTTCATCAGGCAACTGCATAGGCTCCCAATATCATCCCAAATAATCTTCAAATCGTCATGTATTCTACACCAGATCCTACACGGAAGCTTAGCAGCCCCTCTCATCCAATTATTCTCTAATGTTTGGTCGACATCAAAAAGAATCCTTAACAGCGTCCAAATAAACCTACCATCCACAAAATACCTCCACTACAAATGAATTTTCCACTCTATGCTAACCTATCTGGGTGTAAAAATCTGGAATGACCTACCAGAAGCTATCAGGAAAGAGATAAACTACACTAGATTCAGAAAAAAACCTGAAGACTCACCTTTTTGACAACTAACTATCTCAGTTTCTGTATAGCATCCCTTACGTCTAAGTCCCTCCTCTTATCTCTCCACGTCCTCTTCCCCTCCTTTTTCCCTTCCTCTTTGATCTGTCGCCTTGAGCCTGTATAAATATGTGCAACTGGAAGATTAGATTAGATTAGATTCCTTGATACCAATCCCAGGGCAAGCAGTGGCTTCCACTTTGGGCTAACCCCACGCTATGCGGAAAATACTAACGCCACCTCTATGGAGGCATTAGTGTCTTACACGCGTGGCATTGTAGCATGCGCTAAAACCGCTAGCGCACCTTCGTAAAAGGAGCCCTATGTCTGTCTCAAAACAGGCTATGGACTTTTCCTCCAGGAACATTTTTAAAACCAGCTAGTTTAACCGATGCTACCACATCCTCTGGCAATACATTCCAGAGCTTAACTATTCTCTAAGTGAAAAAATATTTGCTCCTATTGATTTTTTAAGTATTTCCCTGTAACTTCATTGAGTGCCCTTAGTCTTCGTAATTTTTGATGAAGTATAAAAATCGATTCACTTGTACCTGTTCTACATCACTCAGGTTTTTGTAGATTTCAATCATATCTCCCCTCTGCCATCTCTTTTCAAAGCTGAAGAGCTCTAAGCTATTTAGTCTTTCTTCATACAAGAGGAGGTCCATCCTTTTTATCATCTTGATCACTCTTCTTTGAACCTTTTCTAATTCCACTAATGCCAACATTAGCGAATGGCCATTAATACAAAAATTGGAAAATTGACCATTGTAATGTTGTGGTAAAAATGGCCTTAGAACGTGGGGAAAATCCATACAAGGGCCCCCTAAAGCCACTTTAAACCATAGCTTAATAAAAGGGCCCCACAGTTAGCAGAATATCTGACAGAAAAGGTGGCTTCCATTTTACAGATCATCTCAGTTAAGCATGAGGTATCGTAATTTACAAAAACACACTATCTTTGGTTATTTTGGTCTTCATTTATGGAACTCTTACCATCTCTCAGACAATTTAATACCCAGCTTAAGTCCTGGTTATTTCAAATCTCCTTCAGATAATACACTTAGGGCTCCTTTTACTAAGGTGCGCTAGCGTTTTTAGCGTGCGCTACATTGCCCCGCACATTAACCCCGCGCTACGTGCCAAGAATTAACACCAGCTCAATGGTGGTGTTAGCGTCTAGTGCGTGCGCCAATGCAGCGCACGCTAAGTGCGCGCTAAAACCGCTAGCACAGCTTAGTAAAAGGAGTCCTTAATTTTAACTGGCTCCTGACCTCTGCTTTAATCAGCTCCTTCTTTTGCCTGACCTTTCTTTTGAATATTGTATTTTCTTTCACCACTCTCTAACCCCCTGTTTTACTAAGGTGCGCTATGCATTTTAGCACGCGTTTAGCATGCGCTAAATATACACGCGTGCTAATCACTAATGCGTCCATAAACTAACATGCACACGTTAGCGCTTAGCACGTGGTTAGCACGCACAAAAATGCTTAGTGCACCTTTGTAAAAGGAGCCCTTAATCTTTTTTCTTCTTTTTCTTTTATTCAATTCATTCAAGCTTACGCTACTCTTCTAATCATATATTGTAAACTGCCTAGCAATGCCTCGGGCATTTAGGTGGTGGCCACTGAAAAATTCTTAGCCCAACCAACAGAGCTGGGACAGTCTCCATCAAGGGCTATACACTTACCCCCTCTTTTACTAAGGTGCGCTATGCCTTTTAGCGCATGATAAATATTAGCGTGCACTAATCACATGCTAAACACTAACGTGTGCATGTTATCCTATGGATACATTAGCGGTTAGCGCATGCGTGGATTTAGCATGCGCTAAAATGCGTAGCGCACCTTTGTAAAAGAGGGCCTTAGTCCAGTGATTTTCCACTATTTTTGTTCCATCAGAAAAATACGGAACGAAAGAGGTAAAAAAATCGCTGGACTACGTGTGTAGCCCTTGATGGAGACTGCCCCAGCTTTGTTGGTTGGGCTAAGAACATTTCAGTGGCCCCTCCTCATATCAAGCATCCTTAAATAAATAAATAAATGCTGCAAATGATACAACATAATGAAATAAAATAATGTTTTCCCATACACAACCCTAGTTCTTCAAGTGATCCATGCCCAAAATTTGTATACTTCTAAGAATGTGTATAACTATGAAGGTTTTATATTTTTTTTTTATTATTATTTTAAATGTATTTGTTATGTTTATAATGTTTATTGATGTATTCTTTGCCCTGACTCCTGATTGATTTTTTGAGACTGAAATTCAAGGTGTTATATCTGAAATATACATTTTTTTTCTGGAGAAGTTCCAACTTATTTTCTCTCCCAGTTAAAGTCTTATACTCCTGAATGAGCCTTGCTATCTGAAACTTCTAAAAGGCTTCAACTACCTAGCTCTCGGGAATATCATTATAATTAAACCAGGAAAAAAAATCCTTTACATTAGCTGCAGGAGTCAAATTAAATGCTATGGCACTGGAGGTTAGGCATGCAAATACTTTTTGTACTTTTAGAAAATATTTAAATGCTGTATTAAACAAACATTTGACAAATAAACTGAAACAATGATGGTTATATATTATATCATGATGGTAAAGGAATGTTGATGTTAGAATTATACTGTCTGTATTGTTAATTATTTTGTATTTTGCTCTATTCACCTAGAACTGTGAATAGAGCAAAATATACTGTAAATATTTTTTTAAAAACCAACCCCCCCTTTTACAAAGCCGCGTTAGGCTTTTTTATCACCGGCCACGGCGGTATTAGCTCTGGTGCCTAACACGGCTTCATAAAAAGGGGATAAATGAGGGGTCTTTTTACTAAGCTGCTCTAAGCACTAGTGAACACTTATTGCAGCTTAAAAGGACTTACTGCAGGACACGCTCAAATTCCACAATAAGTATGATCTGCACGCACAACTATGCACTAAAAATATTTTTTATTTTATCGCATAGGGAGCATGTCTGGGGACAGTGAGTAGGTGTTTCTGCGCTGCTGCACGCTGATTAGCACAGGATTATTGTATGAGCCTTACAAGCTATGAAATAGCTGTCAGTAAGTGTTTATGTTTATGTTTTATTAAAACTTGTTATACTGCTTAAGCATAGGACAGATCTAAATGGTTTACAATGCAAATACAATAATGGGAAAGACACAGAGAAAATACCTATCACATCACACACTAATTTTTGAATGGCCATGTGCTAATGGCAACATTGGTATATGGCCATTAATTGAAGAAATGGAGAATGGTAAAAATGGCTTAGTACATGGGAAGAACCTGCTTAAGGACATGCTAAGACCACTTTGTATCACAGTTTGGTAAAAGGACTCTTAAATGTTTGTTTGTTTTTGCGCAGGCCTAGATGCCCTGGTATTGCCATGGCCACAGTCTATGTGTTCCCGCAGTGGCCCACGACAGGCAGAATCCTGTGAAGAATGTCGCATCCAGGGCTGGTAGTTCTTGTCACACTGGATTGGCTGAGGCATCCGTGGTATGTGGATCTTTCCATCTAAAGAGGACCTTCTAAAGAGGCATCCAGGTTTGCTCTCACAGGGCCTAATTGCCCTAGAGGATCCAGAACACTTTGGTCTTGACGCATGGCTCTTGAGCATGCAGCCTTAGTGCAAAAAGGCTCTTCAGCTGCCCATGCAAAGGCATAGAGGACCTGGTCACAGCACCAGTGTCACTGGTTCTAGCTTTCCTTCAAGAAGGGCTTGAAAAAGGACTAGTTGTGGGTTCCCTCAAAGTACAGATAGCGGGTCTCTCATGCTTTAGATCCCAGACTAATAAAAGGACATTGACCTCTCACCCAGATGTGTCCAGATTTTTGAAGGGAGCATTATGTCTGCATCCTCCAGTGCATAAACCTTTTTCCAACATGGAGTCTTAAATCTCGTTCTTTTACTAGAGCTCCCCATCCATTTCAAAACACAGTTCAGACTCCTCTTACTGACCTACAAGTGCGTTCACTTTGCAGCACCTCAACATCGCTCCACACTTATCTCCCACTAGGCTCTGTCCCACGAACTCTGTTCATTGATAAAGTCCCTACTCCTCCACTGCCAGCTCCAAACTTCATCCTTTCTATCTTGCTGCACCGAACACATGGAACAGACTGCCTGAGTCATTACGTCTCTAGCAATATTCAAATCCAAGCTAAAAGCCCACCTTTTATGGGTTGTTTTCAACTCTTTACTTCCACTCATCATAAAATTACCAATCATTCTCTCTACAAGTAACTCCCACCCCAACCCCTATATGTCCTGTCTCTCTGCCAAATTAGATTGTAAGCTCTTCTGAACAGGGTTAAATATACAGTGCTGCGTAGCCTTTCAGTGCTATAGAAATGATCAACATTAGTAGTACTATAATATGTAAAATCCATTGGATTCCCTTCAGGTGAAGAGCCGCTAAAAAGTTCTCAGCCCAGCCAACAAAGTTGGGGCAGTCTCCATTGAAGGCTATACACTTAGTCCAGTGATTTTCTACTTTTTTCATTCCATATTTTTCCCGACGGAACAAAAAAAGTAGAATATCACTAGACACTTGTGTAACCCTCAGTGGAGACTGACCCAGCTTTGTTGGTTGGGCTGAGAACTTTTCAGCAGCCTCTCCCGACTACAGCACAAACAGCTAAAGTGAGCCCTTGGAGAGGAAGCAGGGATACAGCTGGAAAAATAAATCCCCAATCAAAAGAGACCTGAAAAAGAGGGAACCTTGGTTGTTAGACCTAGGAGATTGACCGCATGCTCTTTGCCTCATCCCTTCCCCCTCCAGTTTTGGGTTGATCTTTATTGTCCTATAAGGGCAGCAATGTTTTGGAATTCATGTGAATTTGGGAGTTTTCTGGGAATGTATGCCGAATGTGTTTGTTTGCTTCTCTCCCCCTCAAGGTTTAGGCGATCTATTTTGTGTATAACAACGTGTATGTTCAATGTATTTGTTTTTTAAAATTTGTAAATCTCCCAAGTGTACTTGTGTCATTGAGATGGTTGAGGAATATAATTGGGTAGATTATGGAAGAATAAACATAACGTTGATTCCCTTTATTTAGTATCAGTTTGGAATATAGGGAAAGTAAAATGTTTTTGAAAATTAAAAGAAAGGAAATGTAGGGAATAAGCAGAGAGAAAAACTGCGCTTCTGAACGGAGGTGACTCTTTTGTATTAATCACCTCCCTATCACCTCTATTGCTTCCGACAAAACAGGTTTTGCAATACCTCGAAGCACTGAAAGAAGAGGAAAAGTGACAGGCAGACTCATTAAAGACACAAATGAAAAAAAAAAAAAAGTATAATTGCTTTAGTTTTATTTTGTGTCACTGCAAAAGCTGCAACCTAGAATCTTAACATTTGGGACAAAGAAAGCAAGTGGACTGAATATTATTTCCAGTGCAAATATGTTTTATCTAAGACATTATTAAATTGCTTTAGAATTTTATGACAACCCCCCTCCCCCCTCCCCCCACACACCAATAAAATACCTGAAAGACTGGTACAGTATAGAAAAAAAAATGCCTAGTCTGTGTCTCATATTCACAGTTTAGATTTATCTTAATGTTTGCTTAATTCAAGGTATAGTATAGCATCAGGAATATGAATTTAAGAAATTAAATTATATTTTTCAAATAGTACTTCAGGATCCACGGAAAGAAAGGAAATATATATCTCGAGATAATGAAATTGAAAATCTAGTTAAAAAAAAAAAAAGAATGTTAAGGAACAACTTAGTAGCAAATACTGTATTTAAACAGCATGCAGTAATACACCGCATGCAAAATCTGTCAGAAATCTTTCTAACATTCTCTAGAAGGAAACTATTATATCCAAGAAAAAAATCAGACACGCCTTTTTATTCACATTTTTTACTTAGTTCAGCTCTGGATCTCGTTTTCCTTTCGTTCAATCAGGTTAACAACAGACGCAAAACTTGTCAATGAATCGTTTCGCAACGAAAATCGTTTAGAAACGAATCTGAATTTTCCTATAATTTCTTAGCGCACCTGTTTCATAAGACGATTGTGTTGATGAATGGCGAGCATCATGACGAAAGTGACAGTCCGATCATTATTCGAAGTGCAATTCCTATTTAGCTACAACCTATCGCGGATCGATACTTACGTCCCCGGCCAAAGCGCTTCACACTATAAGAGGGCGCCTCAAGTTTCCCTTCTTTGCATAGATCTTTTCATTTCATGCTTATCCTGGAAATCCTGGGTTTACCTTGTACCCTTTCTTATTTTTACGGAGATAGTTTAAATAAATGCTGTCGATCAGAGGAGTGGGGGGAGGGGGGGGTTACACCCCAAGAGTCGTGATTGGCTGGAAGAGTTGTGGAAGAGCAATCTGATTAACCAAGAGGGGAAGGAGCCTTGGGCCTCTTTTACTACGACTAGGGATAGAGTTGACTTGCTGATGTCTGGGAGGGTGAGATGTGCTGTGAACTGGAGCTAAAGACTCGAACTGCTTTCTGGGTTGTTGTTTGTTTTTTTTGGGGGGTGCATTATCCCATTTCGTATAAATGCCGGCTATGGAAGAGTTAAAAGAGATTCCTTTTCCACAGAAACAGGTTTCTTTCAGCATTAGCAGTCTCCTGCAAGGAACGGTGCTGAGCGACAATCTCAGGATGAAAGGAAAGGAGGCCGGGGAACCAGACAGCGGTCTCGGGCAGGCTGAGGGGGCCAAGGAGCAAGAGAAGAAAGGCGGCCCGCAGAAGCCCCCCTTCAGCTACAACGCCCTGATCATGATGGCCATAAGGCAGAGCCCGGGAAAGAGGCTGACCCTGAACGGCATCTATGAGTTTATCATGCAGAACTTCCCCTACTATAAGGAAAAGAGGCCGGGCTGGCAAAACTCCATCAGGCATAACCTCAGCCTCAACAAGTGCTTCCTGAAGGTGCCCAGGCACTACGACGACCCTGGCAAGGGCAACTACTGGATGCTGGACCCTTCCAGCGAGGAGGTCTTCATCGGAGGGGCCACTGGCAAGCTGAGGAGGAGATCCACCACTTCCAGGGCTAAGCTGGCTCTCAGAAGGGAGGCCAGGCTGGCCTCCAGCAGGGTGGCTTTAGCTGGATCCTTCTACTGGCCCTTGTCGCCGTTTCTATCTTGGCCACAGCCTCAGGCCCTGGGCTACAGCACCTCGCCAGCCTATCTGGGCCAGCCCAGCACTTATGCCTCTCATCAGCTGGGCTCGACAGCGATGGAGGGATTTTGGGGAGGGGACCCTTCCTCCAGCAGCCACCATCTCACTACCACAGCTGCCCTGCCCTGCTCTTTCAACCTATTAGCAGAACAAGCAAGCTATTATTTCTCGCAAAGATCTCTTCCCAGCATGACCAGCCAGAGCTCCTGCTTGGTACCCCATGCCAGTGTCCCCTGGAAGGGTCCCATTGACACCATAGACAGACGTCACCCAGGTGGCCTGGCCTCGGATCTTCCTTCCAGCTATCTCACCTCTCTCCATGAAGTCTGTTCTTGTGACTTCGGATTTCCCTGAGGAAAGCTAAGACTTATTTCTTCGACCGAGGCTGGAAGCTTTTTTTGGGGTGTGACTTTTGACTAATTAGCGCCGACAGCCTTGAAACAGGTCAGTTTTGCCCTCTGGGCTCTGCAGACGCTCGACTCGACTTTCCAGGCAAAGACTCGTATATACAGTATATAAGTATATAAGTAGGGTCTGGGTGACTTCATGCTGTGCCAAATTCGTTCTCAATTTTGATCGGATTTTATGACCTATTGGATTCCTATTTGCTACCCATGCCTTTTCTTCCGACTTGAATTTTGTGCATTAATGCTGGTTTCTGCAGGTTTATCTCATGCTACAGAAATAAAATTTTTAAAAAACCGTGCAACTTAAACAAGTAAAAGACGCACAATAGCTGTTTAATAAATAGAAATAAGATACTTCATCGTGCCATTTGAAGAAACTGATTCGGTTTATGATCTGTTCCCATGTTTCTATTATCAATTAAAAAAATTAATTCACTTTGATTTTATATTGTGTCATTTTCCCCCCAAATTCCTCTACCGAAAAGAGCTTTCAGTGTTTGCCGCAACATGTTTATTTTGGTGAAGAAAATGTCTGAAGAATTTTGTCAGCACTAAAATTCAAAATGTTATTTTGCCTCGGTTAAAATGTTTGTGCCATGAAAGTTCGGAATCAATGTTCATACAGTAATTTTATTGAAATGTTCAGGTTCCAAATCTTCTATTAATATGGAAATCTATTTTTTTCTGTTAAAATATTTGAAACTTTCCAAAACCCTCAATTAAAAGATTTTTAAAAATAGAATTCTGGTGAAAGATTTATGTTTTGTAAAATGCTGGCCATAGAAGGAAAAGAAATGAAGCAAATAACTTTAAACGTAAAAAGAAAAGTGTCTTTCTAAATCTACTTTATAACTGCATATTATATATTAGACATGTGGGTTTATTAAGTGATTTTTTTTGTTCAAATCATATGGAATAAACATGTACGCAGATATTTCATCATTAAAGTTACATGTTTGTTTTAAAGGGATTTGTCTCTTCTGAGTTCATCAGAATAATTTTCAGTTTTTTTTCCCCCATGTTTACCAAATAATAAATGTGATATTTGGGGGGCCTCTGTTAGAATTTTAAATCCCAGCTTTGGAGGGTTTAAAGTCCTTATATTTATATTTGATTTTTCTTGTCCCCTTCTCAAATTCTGTGAAGATTGCATTTATGAAAGAATACCACTACCTATGTGGGATTTTTGCAAGCCATATTTAAAACTAATGGAAAGCCAGGACAAAATCAGTCATGTTATTTTTAAGAAGTCTGTTTACAATTTTGGGTTGGTTTTTTTTTTCTTTTCATAACTTTGTGTGTGTGAGAGTGTATATATAAATATATATGCAGGGTGCCCATAAAAACAATCCTTGATTTTAAATGGTTACAAAATCAAAACTTATTAGAATATGTTTATAAATAAGATGACAGCAAATAAAAGTTCCAAAAAGCACGGTTAGCAAGATTTTACACAATTACTTGCACCTTTATAAGCTGCAATTGATGCAGAAGTTACAACCTTCACACAAAGCAACGCAACAAAATGACCAGGTGTGCGTCAAGTGGTCCCCAAAATCACCAGACAATACTGTTTGTGACTTTTTCCTTTGGGGGTACGTGAAAGACAGAGTGTATGTACCTCCACTATCCGCAACGATGGATGATCTGCAGGAATGCATCACGGAAGCTATAAACGCGATCACGCCGGATATGCTTCGGAGAGTCTGTTCCAAGCTCGATTATTGCATCGATGTTTGCAGAGTAACAGGCAGGGCGCACATCAAGAGTGTGCAATCAACAGATACCATATGAAACTTTATGAGTTGATAAAACTGTAGCCTCAAAGCTGAAAGAATATTCCAATAAATTTTGTTTTTGTAACCATTTAAAATCAAGGAGTGTACAGTATATTTGTAGATAGATAGATATAGATATAGTGGCTTCAGTGGCAAAATAACACTCAGAATTCAGGAAGTTGGTTGGTGGGCTGAGAACTTTCTAGCACCCTCTTGTGTGTGTATATATACAGTATATATTTCCTGAATTCTGAGTGTTATTTTGCTACTGTAGCTGAAGAGTGTTATCTTATTTTGTTAAGTACCAATTTGCAGAAATTAAATTCTATGTTTTGACATTGTTTCAGATCATTAATTGAACCATATCCACGTCATTCTCTAACAGCGGGACCTGGAGTGACCCGCCTCTATATACTCTTTTACCCCCTTTCCCACCTTCCTTTCACCTATCTCAATAAAACAAGACACTTTGTTGGTACAACCTGGCCGCAGCCCTGTTTATTGAATATTAAACATATTCATATAACCTTTTAACATAAATGAGCATATATAAATAACAGCCATAAATAACACATTAACAACAACCCATAACAATGGTATCACCATTGTGACCTTGATCCCGAGCTACCATTGGATGCAATTGGCCCCCGACCCCGCCATCTAAGCAAGGGTCCGAGGGGTGGCATGTCCCACACATGCCCCATTATCCAGGGTCATCCGACCCACCAGGCACAGCTCCCAGCCGGCCCACCGCTCATCCCTTGATGAGCCCATTAGCCAGTAGCTCGGGATACCGCCACAGGCCTGTAACGAGTTACAGGCCCCCCCCCCCAAAACAAAATTTAACAGGAACAGAGCTGTGGCTAGGAGCCCAACACTCGCTCACAACAGGAGGCGAAGTCGTCTAACAGCAAATCACTGCCTATTTCCGATAAGTGCACCCGATCCCTGTAGAACAGCCCCGAGCAAGACACATCCACCCAATCGTGTCTTATCTGAATACCCCCCCGCGCCTCGACCCATCGACCCACTTGTCGATTAACTTTAGCTAGTCCTCTAGTCCACCGCCGAGACGCCAACCGGCTCGGCCGCGGAATGATATCCGACCACACCAGCCGCGCCTCCGGGAACCAACCCTGAGCCACCCCCAACTCCCCAATGACTGTGTCAATCAGGTGCTTTTCACTAAGGGCGTCGACATCGTTGCCCCCCAGATGTAGGATCAGTAGGTCCGGACGCCGAGAGCGCCGACGCATGTCGTTCAGTAGATGTAGCAGCTGATGCCAGCGCATGCCCCTCTGTCCCCACCAGGATACGAACACTCCGCGATGCCCGAGGCCCAAGTGTTGACCTCCGGGCCGGACTATGGCACGCTCCCCTGCCCAATGGACGTAGGAGTGCCCGATAATCCAAACCGACAGGACCCGCTGCACCGCACCTGCAAGGCAAACCCCGCAGTTAGATCACCGTAACCAGGGAGTTAGAAAGAAGGGAGCTAGGCAGTGTCCCCCCTCCGCCAAAACACTCCCCCTCCAAGAAACCCCCCCATCCCGTCTACCACCCCATCCCTTAATGACCCCACTAGATCCTCCCTCCCGACTGAGAATCCCCACTAGCGGGACGCGGCGGTCGAATGTACCCGCGATATGCATCTGCTTCGGGTCCTCCGAGCGCCTTGCCTTTTAACCCCTCCCTCCCACGATCCTCTTCGGCTGCGACGTCTGCTCCCTTCCGGCGGACCGCCCCCCCCCTCGGGCACGCTACCCTGACCCCTCCTCTTGCCTAGCTAGTCCCACGGGCGACATGGCGGGCCACCCAGCCCCGCGTTAATGCCGCCCGTCGAGACTAGCTCTCGGGCTTTTTCTTCTGAAAACTATTCAGCATCCCCGCCTATTCTGTGTGACTTGCATTGGCTCCCTATTTCATCTCATATTGAATTTAAAGTGGTATGTTTGATTTTTACGATATTGGATGATAATGGTCTGGTTGCATTAAGTTATTTATTTTACTCATAGCCATTGTGATCAATGCATTATGAGAGTCAAATGCTACTTATAATTCCATCATTTAATTCCATGACTCATTCAGTTTTTTGATGTCCATGATGGTGGTACAGGAAACATTATTGTGGAATGCATTACCAGCTGAAGTGAAGAGAGCTAATGTGTTACATAAAAAAATAAGAATAACCTTATTGGGTCAAGCCCAGTAGCCCATTCTCACGGTGGCCAATCCAGGTCACTAGCACCTGGCCAAAACCCAAAGAGTAGCAACATTCCATGCTACCAAATCCAGGGCAAGCAGTGGCTTTCCCCATGTCTTTCTAAATAATGGACTATGGACTTTTCCTCCAGCAAATTGTCCAGACCTTTCTTAAAACCAGCTACGCTATCCGCTCTTACCACAACCTCTGACAATGAGTCCCAGAGCTCATGTATTCTCTGAGTGAAAAAATATTTTCTCCTATTGGTTTTAAAAGTATTTCCCTGTAACCTTATTGAGTGTCCCCTAGTCTTTGTAATTTTTGACAGAGTGAAAAATCGATCCACTTGTACCTCTTCTACTCCACTCAGAATTTTGTAGACTTCAATCAAATCTCCTCCTCTTTTGCACGCTCAAGAACCCTAACCTTTTTAGTCTTTCTTCATCCCCTTTATCATCTTGGTCGCTCATCTTTGAACCTTTTCTAGTGCTGCTATATCTTTCTTGAGATAAGGAGGCCAGAATTCTCCAGGTGAGGTAGCACCATGGAATAATACAGAGGCATTATAACATTGTTAGTCTTATTAACCATCCCTTTTTTAATAATTCCTAGCATCATGTTTGCTTTTTTGGCTGCCGCCACACATTGGGTGGAAGGTTTCATCTTGTCTACAATGACACCTAGATTCTTTTCTTGGGTGCTAACACCCCAAGGTGGATTTGGGTTATTCTTCCCAAAATTCATCACTTTGCATTTGTCCACATTATATTTCATCTGCCACTTGGACGCCCAGTCTTCCAATTTCTAAGGTCTGCCTGCAATTTTTCACAATCCACATGCATTTTAACAACTTTGAACAATTTAGTGTTATCATCTTGTGTGGCTGAATGCCACTTGTCCCTCTAAGAAGTTGGACGCCAATTGCCAAGGGTTGCATAACTAGTTAACATGGAGGAGTCTCATTTGTTATCAGAATTAACCAGATAAATCACCCCACCAACTAAAAATGCAATGCACCAAGTTTATTTTAAGTTTCAAGTTTGTCCCCTTCCCTTTTTGTTTTGTTTTTTCCCTCAATGTCTTCTTTCCTTTACAACATTGTAGTTCTCCCCACTCTCCTCTTGTATGCAAGCCCTCCCCATGTTTAGTATGAAAGGTTTGGTCCCGTCTGTAATTTTGAGTTGGTTTCCCTTTTTATACATTTTATTTAATTGTACAATATTGTAATTGTAGAATCTTATGATTTGCGTTTAATCAAAATTTTAATAAACAATGAAACTAATGTTTAAAATTTGATACAAACGCTTATAAAAAAAAACTTCTAAGCCTCCAGAATCGAGAAAGAGCTATGAATCTGTCAATCCTTTCCGTGTCCAGGCTGGGTGAGGTTTCCCATGTTACAGTTTAGGAAACTTGTGAAGACTATTTTAAGAAAGTATTCCCTTGAATGCAGAGGACATAATTTGAGGTTGAGGGGTGGTAGATTCAAGAGCAATGTTAGGAAATTCTACTTTACGGAGAGGGTGGTGGATGCCTGGAATGCGCTCCCGAGGGAGGTGGTGGAGAGGAAGACGGTGACGGAGTTCAAAAAAGCATGGGATGAACACAGAGGATCTAGAATCAGAAAATAATAGTAAATATTGAACTATGGCCAGTACTGGGCAGACTTGCACCGTATGGGGCTCATAATAATAATTTTTTAAAAAACGTCTAAAAAGTGACCTAAATGGATACATGGATGATCAAAAAGCATGATTGTCCATGTACCCATAATCAAAGCTGGTTTTAGACATATCTAAAAACAGCTTAGGCCTTTCCCCTACCTCTAAACACATAGAGCGAAAAGAGGCATTTTTAGAGGAGGGGAAAGGGCGGGCGGTGGGCCGACCTACACCTAGGCGTACAGCCGGTATAACCAAGAGTTTAGGCAGGTTGTCTAGTTGGCACTTATACGTTTTGACTTAGACCAAATCAAAACAGGTATAAGTGCCGAAAAAGGGGCCGCTGAGCTGATCACTGCAGCTCAGCGGCCCCAGCAACTGGCCTACCGCCTACTGAAACTATCACTGCAGGAGAGATGGCTCATCTCTCCTGCCGCGATGGTGATCGCCCAGGCCCCTCCGAACCGCGGCACTTCGGGGTGAGCATTGTGGCAGGGCATCTCCCCTGCCAGCGATCCTCACCCCAATGTGCCGCAGTTTAGAGTGGGGTGGGCAATCACCATCGCGGCAGGAGAGATGAGCCATCTGTCTTGCAGCGATCAGCCCTCCCCTGCAACTCGATCCGGGCAAGAGGGAGCCCAAGCCCTACTGCCCCGCGGCACCCCCGATTATAACTGGGCAAGAGGAAGCCCAAGCCCTCTTGCCCCGTGGCACCTCCGATTATGATTGGGTTTCAAGTTTAAGTTTCAAGTTTATTAAAATTTTTGATTAATCGCTTAATCTTACTTCAAAGCGATGAACAGAAACAATTAAAATTACAATATTAAAAAAAAAAAGCATTAATTTAAACATAACATTAAAATAAACTAGACTATGTGAAACTTAACAAAACACGAGTAAAAGGAAAAGGGGATTTGAACTACAAAATATTATAGAAAAGGAGGTCAGGCAAAAACACAAGGTTGGGAATTAAATGAATGGTCAAATACATCATTAATGAATTCAGGGTAAGACTTATTAATCAAAAGCGTCTTTGAAAAGGAATGTTTTTAAATTGGTCTTGAATTTATCAATATTGTGTTCTTCTCTTAAATAAATTGGTAGAGAGTTCCTCCTGCCCTCCTGCCCAGGTGAACCCCCTACACCCACTAAGATATGGGCAGGAGGGATCCCAGGCCCTCCTGCCCTTGACGCACCCCCTCCCATGAACGCCCCCCGAACCTCCAATCGGTCCCCTCCTACCAACCCGCGAAACCCCGCCAACCCCTTGACTCCCCCCACCCCCATTCCCCCTCCCCATACCTTAAATTAGTTGGCCGGATGGACGGGTGCCCAAGCCCGTCCATCTGGCAGGCCAGCCATTCGTTGAATGGCTGGCCTTAGAGCCTGATTGGCCCAGGCAGCTTGAACCCCGCCCACAGGTGGGGCCTGAGGCGCCGTGCCAACCGGAATAGGCCCAGTAGCATTAGGCCCCTCCACAGGGGTCGAGGGGGTTGGCGGGTTCTCACGGGTCGGCGGGAGGGGGCCAATCGGGGGTTCAGGGGGGGCGTTCGGGGGAGGGTTTGCATCGAGGGCAGTCATGTGTTCATTGATTTACTTTGGCTTTTTCCCTTCTTTTGTGAGAAATTTTATCACTGAATGGTACTCCAAATCTAGCAGTTTCTTACTTGAGTCACATGAGGACTCTCCTGACATCCTATCTCTTGGAATGTTAGAGTCGCACTGAGCTATAACTATGCATGAGTAATCTTGAAATATGCCACAACATATACAGACTAGTTTCAACATGCTTGCTACTTTCTCTCATAATCATGTAGATAAATTATTGAACACCTCTCATAGATCGATAGATATGAGGGTGGTTTGAAAAGTTTGGTTAAAAAGCAAGTTAAGCAACATAATCTCCATCAAGGGCTATATACTCAGTTCAGCGAGTTTCCAGGTTTTTTTCATATCATAGGAAAACTAGCTTTTTTATTAAACATTTCAAACCATGAGCAGTCTGTTTTCAGTGCTGCTTCTGCTCACTGGATGCCGTTGCTGCTTTGGTAAGTTAGAGGGGTCCAGACCCATTTTGAGGGAGGAATGGCAGACTTGGGGGGGGGAGGTGGACTAGAAGTGTGTGTGGGCCTGGGGGGGATAGATGCTGGATCCATAAGTGGGGGGAAAAGGGGGAGAAAAAGTAGGAGAGGAGCGGGAGAGAAAGTGACCCAGAAAGAAAGGAAGAACAGATGCTAGACCTACAAGTGGGGGTGGGGGGATCATAGAGTGTGGTGGGAATGGAGACAAAACTATTATTCAGCATGCACCAATCCCCATGGGTGCTTGATAACTATGTATACACACATACTTTCTTTCTACTTCACTGTCTTCTCTGCCCAAACTTGTACTACCCTCATGTAGACAGTATTTCACAAATTAATTTTGAGCTTGCTCAAAGACTTAAGTGAAAAAGAATGAGTCTAGTTGCCCTACCTCCCACTAACTATTCTCTAATAGAGGCTGTTTTCATGTGGAAGATGAAGTGTGTGGCAGCCTGGCAGGAGGAATAGGAACAAGGTCATGTTGATTTTAGCCTGAAACCCCATGTCCCATCTCCTTCAAGAGGGTATACCACTTAAAGTTTCAGAAACAAACATAACCCAAAGGTTTCCTTTAGTTACAAAGAAAATGTATTCATAATTAGGTACTCTTGATCTCTCATTAAATTCTCTTCAGTATTTATATGTTATAGTTACTCTTATTTTTTTCCATTGAAAATACATATTTCTAGTATCTCCTGGTATAATTACTTATTCTTAGAAACTCTTGATCCTCTCCTGTTCCTTTTGCTATTGAGGTGAGGAAAAAAAATATGGCTGTTGATTACTCTTTTCAGTCAGAGATGACCCTTGGTGCTTTGCCAGTTGTTATCTGACACCGAATTCAATTTACTTTTCATCTACTGCACAACTTATCTTCTACCAACCTCACTTCACTCATGTCAACCCTCTCCTTAAGTCACTTCACTGGCTCCTTATCTGCCATCGCATACAGTTCAAGATCTTATTGCTGACCTACAAGTGTGTTCATTCTCCTACCTTTCAATATCTCTCCTCGCTTCTCTCTCTTTTTACACCTCCCAGAGAACTCCGTTCCGCAGATAAGCTGCTCTTAGTTTTGCCCTTCTCCTCCACTGTCAATTCCAGACTTCATTCCTTTCATCTAGCTGCCCCCTATGTCTGGAATAAATTACCCGAGTTTCCCTGTCAGGCCCCTTCCCTTCCCTTGTTTAAAAGCAGACTGAAAACCCACCTTTTTGATATGGTCTTCAATCCTTAACCCAATTCCTCTGTTTTCCAACCCAGCCAGCTGATTAACCGTTCCCCTTAACTGTATCCATGACATCCTGTTTGTCTGTCTTGGCTGTTTAGATTGTAAGCTCTTTAGAGCAGGGACTGTTTTCTTCTTCTTGATAACTCTGTGCAGAACTGCATGCATCTGGTAGCATTATAGAAATAATTAATAGGAGGAGGAGAAATACCCAATTCCAGAAGTGGATGAGCGGCCTAGTGGTTAGAGCAGCAGGCTAAACAGCAGGAAAACCAGGATTCAAATCCAATTGTGGCTCCTTGTGATCTTAGACAAGTTGCTTAACCCTTCATTACCTCAGGTGCAAACTTAGATTGTGAGCTCTCTGGAGACAGGAAAAATACTTATCCTATCTGGATGTAACTCATTCTGAGCTATAGGGTAAAGGGGATGAGACTTGATATATCACTTCTTCGGTGTGGTTTACACAATCAAAGTGGTTTACATGGGGCAAAGGAGTGTTAAGTGACTTGCCCAGAGTCACGAGATGCTGCAGAGGGAATTGAACTCAGAACCTCAGAGTGCTAAGACAGGCTCTAACCACTAGGTCACTCCTCCACTGAAAAGGTGTGAGCTAATTATTAAATTCTCCTTTTTCTGATGCATTTTTACCTAAAACATAACACAACATGACTTCCTACTACCTTCTAAAGGTGGTGTGATAATGTCATCTTTAACAATCTTCTAATAGCAGCATCATAACAATATCCGACTAATATCTCCTAAGAACTTTGTGATACCATCACCTTCCACTTCTTCTAAATTTCATAATCTCCTTAGGACTATGTGATAACATAATCTTCCACCAGCTTCTCAGGATTGAGGGTTAATATCATCCATTCACCAACTTTTAAGGGCTTTGTGAAAACATCACTTTCCACCACTTCCTGAGAACTGTATGATAACATTTGCTACCATCTTCTATAAAACCCATCCACCTTCTCTTAAGGATTTCATGATAATGTCACTCCTTCACCATCTCAGAAGTATTGTGTGATAACATCCAGGGCAGGATTAACCAATAGGCCAAGTAGGCACATGCCTAGGGCCCGAAATGGTCAGGGGGGGCCGATGAAGGAAGGCATCAACATTGTTTTTTCCAAACGGCGATGGGCCCCTCCAGCATCGATCGGCAACGCGGGCCCCACCCCAATCGGCAACGCAGACCCCCCCCCCATCGACGGAAAGTAAGACAAGCAAGCAACGTGGGTAAGAAAGGCAACGGGAACTGTAATTGTGTAAGAAGTGCTGCTTGCCCAAAGCTTCCTTCTGACACAGCTTCCTGTTTCTGCCTGGGTGCATGTTGGGGCGGGGCAGGGCAGGGGGGCCCAGTGTACTTGTGTGCCTAGGGGCCCTTGACGAATTAATCCTGCCCTGATAACATCACTACATAGAATAGCTAGACACCAATAAATAATCTTGTCTTTTGTACAACTGGAACAGCTTAATTAAATCATCTGATTTTAGTTTAGATGCAGAATTGTCACAGGTGAACTAACTAGTTTTAGATTGGCAGCAAGGCCAGTGAAAGAGGTATATGAGTCTTGTGCTCACCCCATCAACACTGATTTGCTTGTTGCTTCCCACCACCCTTTTTCCTCCATTTGTGGAAGCCTAGTAGTTAAAAAAGTGGGCTAAGAGCCAGGGAAAACAGGACTCAAACCCACATGACACTTAGAGGCTCTATCACTACAAGGAGGTGCTGAAAAGTTCTCAGCCCAACTAACCAACTTCCTACATTCTAGAAACATAGAAACATGATGGCAGATAAATGCCATCTAGTCTGCCCATCTGCAGTAATCATTATATCTTTCTCTCTCAGAGATCCCATGCCTTCTTGAATTCAGACACAGTCTCTGTCTTTACCACTTCTTCTGTGAGACAGTTCCACACATCTACCGCACTTTCTGTAAAAAAGTATTTCCTTTAATTACTCTGGAACCTATCACCTCTTAACTCCATTCTATGTCCTCTCATTCCAGAGCTTCCTTTCAATTGAAAGAGACTCAACTCATGCACATTTACACCACGTAGGTATTTATTTTATTTTTTTCCAATTCTTTATTCATTTTTTTTAAAACTTACAATAAGTGTAACAGTATTTATAGCATTTAAAATTCAAATACAACACTTAATATTCTGTTAAACATTATATCAGACTTTATCCTCCCTAATCAATTACACTCTTAAAATTCCAGAAAACATATCATAAACCCCATTCTTATATACCTTATTTAATGTTAAAATCAATAAAATCCCTTCCCTCCCCTCCCCCCACCCTGGATATGCATTTTTTAGGGAAAAAGAGATAGAGAAAAAAAGAAATATTCAATCATTACAATATTTTGTTAATGGCTCCCAAATCTCCTGAATTTTTCTAAAATTTCCCTGATGTGTGGCTATTATCTTCTCCATTTTATAAATATGACATAAAGAGTTCCACCAAAAACTGTAATTAAGTCTCTTCCAGTTTTTCCAATTACTTGAAATCTGTTGTATAGCAACCCCTGTCATAATAAGTAGAAGCCTGTTATTCTTAGATGATATTTGGCTCTTAGCCCTCATTGACATGCCAAACAGCACAGTATCATAGGATTATGCCACTGGATTTTCTAACATACAATTTATTTGACCCCCATATTGATTTCCAAAAAGCAAGAATCAATGGACAATAGAATAACAAATGATCTAATGTCCCAGCTTCAAGATGACAGTGCCAGTATCTATTAGATTTAGAACTATCTAACTTCTGTAAACGAACCGGGGTTCAAAATGCTCTATGTAACAGAAAAAATCAAGTTTGCCTCATAGATGCTGACACCAGGGCCGGATTAATCGCTAGGCCAACTAGGCACGTGCCTAGGGCCCGAAACTGTGAGGGGAGCCCGGTGAAGGAGGGCGACTCACCTTGCTATTTTTCAATGGCAACGGGCCCCCCCTCCCCCCTCCCCCGAAGCAATAAGGCCAACGGACCACCCGCCCGCAGCAACGGCAATGTGGCCGGATGTATTACTGGAAGATCCAGCAATGACTGCTTCTGCCAGTCCAGCCCCCTCTGATGTCCAGCCCCCCTCTGGAAGAAGTGATGTCAGAGGGGGGCTGGACCGGCAGAAGCAGTCATCGCAGAACTTTCCTGTAACACATTCGGCCGCGTTGGTTTTGCTGCTGTTGCTGCGGGTGGGCGGCCCATTGCTGTTACTGCGGGGGTGGGGCCCGTTGCCGTTGCTGTGGGGGGGGCATTGCCGCGGGGGGGTCGTTGTCGTTGCTGGGGGTGGCGATGCTGTTGATGCAGGGGAGAGGCGTTGCCATGGGGGAGAGAGAAAGGAGGATGGAAGGGTGGTGGAGGGAGAGAAAGGGGGCAGGGTGGTATGGAAGGGTGGTGGAAGGAGATAAAGGGGCTGATGGAATTGGTGTGCAGGGGAAGGGGAGAGATATAAGGGGAAGGATACTGGATGGAATTGGGTTGAAGGGAGAGAAAGGGGGCAGATGCTGATGGAAGTGGGAGGAAGAAAGAGAAGAGAGTGAAATGCCCAACCATGGGGATGTGGGAGAGGGAAGGAGAGGAGAGAGATGCCAGACCATTGGAGAAGGGAAGAGAAGATGATGGATGCCACACCAATGGGGGGAGGGAAGAAGAGATGGAAGGGAGAGGCAGACAATTTCTGGAAGAGGCACAGAAGGACAGAAGATGAAAAGAAGAGAGTGACAAGAAGATGAGGAGAGCAGAAACCAGAGAAGACAAAGGTAGAAAAAAAATTTCTATTTACAGTATTAATTTTTTTGTTTTAGGGGACATCACTGTTGCTTTAGGGGACATTGCTGTTTCTGTGGTGTTGCACTGTACGCAGAGTCCAGCTTCTTGGTGGTTTTATTTAACCTTTGTCTACGTATTTATATTTTATCCCCTCTTTTACAAAACTGTAGAGCATTTTTTAGCGCTGGCTGTGGCTAAAACCCATACTACACTTCTCCCTTGTCATTCGCGGGGGATACGGGCAGAGCCAGACCGCGAATGCCGAAAAACCATGATTATCCGGCTCTGACCCACCCCCACCTCCCTGCCGCCTTCCCGGCCTTACCTGGTGGTCTAGACTCTAGAGGGCTTTCGGGACAGGAGCGATCTTCCTACACTCCTGCCCCGTGCAGATCGCCATCAGGAAATGGCTGTAGGGAGTTTCCGACGTACTCTCGAGAGACTATGGGAACTCTCAGCAGCCATTTTCTCATGGCGATCTGCACGGGGCAGGAATGTAGGAAGATCGCTCCTGCCCCGAAAGCCCTCTAGACCACCAGCTAAGGCCGGGAAGGCGGCAGGGAGGAAAAAAAGATGGATTTTTTTTACATGAAGACTGTTTTTTTATTTTCCCCCTCCCCAGAAAAAATTGCGATTATATGAAACCGCGAGTGCAGGAACCGCGAATGGGGAGGGGGAAGTGTACAATTTCGTAAAAGGGAAGAGGTTAGTTTGTGATTACATATTCCATACTAGTCAAAGGTGTTTTCTGTGTTCTGTTTGTATGAAAGACATGTTTGTTTTTTTTGTAAGCGTTGACTAGCCTTGTTTGGTGAAATGCATCAGGCATGGTTCTTGGGAGCACCTTGAATTAACCTGATTTGAATCTCCTTATTTTTCTGCCAATCTTCTTTTGTTTCATGTTGGATTCTTTCGTTGCAAGTTAACATACATGGAGTGGAACGTGCTAAAGGAGTTACAGATTTGGTTGTTTATACATAGTAACATAGTAGATAATGGCAGATGAAGACCTGAATGGTCCATCTAGTCTGCCCAACCAATTTATATTTTTTTTTAATTTTTTCTTTTTAGCTATTTCTGGGCGAGAATCCAAAGCTCTACCCGGTACTGTGCTTGGGTTCCAACTGCCGAAATCTCTGTCAAAACCTACTGCAGCCCATCTACACCCTCTCAGCCATTGAAGCCCTCTCCAGCCCATCCTCCCCCAAACTACCATATACAGACTGTGCAAGTCTGCCCACTACTGGCCTTAGTTCAATATTTAATATTATTTTCTGATTCTAGATCCTCTGTGTTCATCCCACGCATCTTTGAACATATGGGCTACAGTTGGTTGATGTAGAGTGAGGCAGTTGAGAGGCGTTGTAAACTTGGTTATTAATATAGACATATTTCTGATAGTATTACTGCTTTACAAATATTTGAACACTTTTATATATGCATGGAAAGGGTTTAGAGTTAAAGTCCTGGGTAAGTAGGTGGGAAAGAAGGGGGATTTGTTCAGAGATATTTGGAGGCTGCATAGAAGAAAAACTGTGCACTGGTATGAATAAAAAAAGAAAAAGGAAATATAAGGGGAAATAAAGAAGTTAATAAGAAAACAGATAAATGGTGGCGGGACAGGGGCGGGGCATGGGTGGGGTAGGGGCAGGGCAGGGCCAGGGGGGCCCAGCTTACTTTGTGCCTAGGGGCCCTCGAAGAATTAATCCTGCCCTGGCTGACAGTGTACATCTCATCCTCCAAGACCAAATTCGTGGCCATTGAGATGCAGTAATTTAATGCTCCAAATGTCCCTAAGACCCGTTTTTGGTTTTTTATTCATAAATCCAGATATCAATTTGTACCACTGAGCAGCCTGGTGACCCAGAAAGTCCACCTGAAAACATAAGAACGGCAAACTGTACTGATCACGCCACGTATGTATTTAAATGTCTCTATCATATCTCCCCTCGCCCACCTTTCCTCTAAAGTATACATACTGAGATATTTAAGTCTGTCCCTATACGCCTTATGATGAAGACCATGCACCATTTTGGTAGCCTTCCTCTGGACCGACTCCATCCTTTTTATATCTTTTTGAAGATGTGGCCTCCAGAATTGTACACAATATTCTAAATGAGGTCTCACCAGAGTCTTATACAGGGGCATCAATACCTCCTTTTTCCTACTGGCCATTCTGAGCATTATTTTGCCACTGTAGCTCAAAAGAGTGTTATTTTGTTACGTGTCAATTTGCAGGAACAAAATTCTATGTTTTTGACATTGTTTCAGATCATTGATTGAACCATATCCATGTCATTCTCTTCTTGGTTGGGCTGAGAATTATTCAGCATTCTCTTGTAAAGAGTCTTAAGCCTTCAATGCATGGTTAATGTGCAGATAAAGACTACTGCACAACTACATTAAGAGGTTTTGTAGTAGTTTGCTTGTTTCCAAACATTAAACTGCATGTTACTCCATTTTCAGATTTTTTTTTCCCCCCTCAGGGCTTTTGCCATGGGCAGAGAGGAGGCAGTAAGTTGTCCTACATCAATTCTCAGCAGATACCATACAATGATAATAATAATAATAATAACTTTATTCTTCTTTACCGCCACAATCTTGCGACTTCTAGGCGGTTTACAATCAAGAGAGCTGGATATTCAGCGAAATACAGTAAGCAGATATTCAGAGGAAATATAGAGAGCAGAGACCTTAAGAGGCAATAGTACAGAAATACAATTTGCTGAACAAAATTATAAGATGTACATTTTAGTAGGTGATGTCCGACTGGGCTTGTTGGGAATAAATAGCAATGTAAAATTACGATAAGAGGAAGATAACAGATTATATATATAACAGTGCTGTGAATTCTGGTGGGATAGGGAGGGGGGGTCAATTGTTTAGGTATTTCTGGAACAGGTATGTTTTTAGGCATTTCCTAAATTCCCCGTAAGCAGTTATCGAAAGCAGTTGGTCTAGGTCTTTGCCCCATAGGGCTGCTTGGTGAGAGAGAAGGTGTTCATGGTATTTTTTCATTTTGCAGCCTCTAACTGGAGGGGAAATGAATTTAGAGTGTGTGTTTCTCTTGAGTTTATTGTTAGAGAATGAGAAAAGATCCGTTATGTACTTGGGGGTAAGACATTAACTATTTTTTCTGCGGCCCTCCAAGTACTCTATTTTTTTCTGCAGCACTCACATTTAAAGTTCAATATCTTTTCTTTCTCAAAACTGGCACATTTCAATCACCAAATTGAAAATAAAATCATTTTCCTACCTTTGTTTGGTAATTTCATCAGTCTCTGGTTGCACTTTATTCTTCTGACTGTGCATCCAATACTTCTTCCCTTCGTTCAGCCTCCTGTATGCTTCCTCTCCTCCAGACCTCATTCCCTCCCCCAACTTTTTCTTTCTTTCTCTATGTCTGTCTTTCTCTGATTCCGTGCCCCATTTTTTGCTTTGTTTCTGGTTCCCTGTCCCCCCTCCTTCTTTCTTTCTTCCTTCCTCCATGCCCCATTTTTTGCTTTTTTTCTGGCTCCCTGTCCCCACCACACCTTCTTTCTTTCTTTCTTCCATCCTTCCTGCCCTCCCCCATGCCACCGCCGCTGCAGAATAGGCTGCTGCCGCTGCTGCTATCGGAAACAGGCCAAGATCTCCCTGCTTCTCTTCTGCACGGGGCCGACCAACTCTCACTGCCTGACATCAATTCTAACGTTGGAAAGGACGTTCCGGGCAGCCAGGCAGTGATTGGCTAGCCAGAACATCCTCTCGACGTCAGAATTGACGTTGGGCCGTGAGAGTTGGTCGGCCCCGCAGGGAAGAGTAGCAGGGAGATCAAAGAACACGGTGCCGGCCTGATCCCCGATGGCAGCAGTGAGAAGGGAAGGGAAGCAGGTTGGGCACCACTTCTCTAGACGAGCCGCGAGCCGCACTCTAGGGAGAACAGTGGACCGCCCCCCCCTTGGTACGCCACTGGAGCAGCAGCGTGTCTGGCCGGCTCGTTCGTTCAAAGCTGCAGGTGGCGGCTCCTTGCGAGATCCATGCCTGCGTCTGAAGCCTCTCTGATGTTGTGACATCAGAGAGGCTTCCAATGCAGGAGTGGATAGCGCAAGGAGCCGCCAACCCGCGACTTTGAACGAACGAGCCGGCTGCTGCTCCAAAAGGAAGAAATTGATCGCCTCCAGACCGCGGGCCGCAAATAAAACCTGGAGAGCCACATGCGGCCCATGGGCCGCATGTTTGAGACCGCTGGTCTAGAGTAACTACTACATGGTCTAGAGTAACAACTACATGGTTGAATACAATGGAAGGATCACACAGAAACATTGCCGGACAGGTAGGTTTAGGCATGACAAAATTAAAATTTTCACGAAATAAAACAAATAAGGAAAAAGAAGTGGAACTGAAAACTTTATTCCTATTATTCTCAGCCATTTATGCTATAGATATGAAAAATAAGCTATTATTATTTTTATTATCATTATTATTATTTATTGTGACATCCATACTACTGTTCATACTTGCATATGTTGTATACTTGCAGTGCTGGTGATATGTTACATATTGTCCTTATGGTACATGATAGAAATGATTCCTGGATTGTTCTAACTTGTGAATATTGCAGATATTGGATTATTGTTATATTCTATCTGTTCTTTGATATTTTCTTGTTTTATTTCTATTGATATATACCAATAAAAATATTGAACATAAAAAATAAATAAGCTAGTTCCAAATTCCCAACACTCATAGAGGTATGTCTTATAAAGTGCACTAGCAAATGGGCTTAGTGTGTGTTAATGCAGGATTTCTTTGCATGCTAAGCCTATTTCTAGTGTACCTAGGATTTCAGCAATTTCCAGTACAGTGGTGCCTCGCATAACGGACGCCTCGCACAGCGAACGCTGCGCACAACGAACTCCAGGTCTTGCTTCCCACAACGAACTTCGTTTCACACAACGAAGTCGCCCGAGCTGCATCCTTCCGCGCAGTGTGCGTGACGCTACCGGCTACCCTCCTCCTCCTCCATCAACCAAATGGGAAGTTACATCATGAGGGGAGAGGAAGGAGGAAGGAAGCCGTTGGCAGCATACGCACTGTTAGAGCCCCGTGGCTTGTGTTAAAGTTGTTTACAGACTTCAACAGCAGCGGGAGAAAGCAGTCGCCGGCCCTGTTTCGCCGATCGAGGGGGGGCCCTGTTTCACCGATTGAGGGGGGGGTGCCTGGTGTTGCCGATCACTGCGGGGGGGGGGGGGGGGCGGGCTTTGGCAGAGGTGGGAGAAAGCAGTAAATGAGTGGAAGTTGGCAGGCCTGGGGATGGAAGGGCAGTCGAAATACGGTATGTTGGAGCAGGGGATGAGAGGGAGGGAGAGAAGGGGAAATATTGGACAAGGGCAGAAGGGATGCTAAATCATAGGGTGACAGGCAGAGAGAACAACAGGAAAAAGAGTGGAAGCAATCTTGAACCCTGAGGGTGAGGGAAGAGAGAGGTGGTGAGATGATTGATCATGGGGAGAGGGACAAAAGGGAATAGAGATGGGATAGGAAGATAGTGGAAGTAAAAGGACAGGGAGATGTCAGGAGAGGAGATTATGGGCTACAAGAATGGAGGGAGGAGATATGCAGGAAATTGTGAAATTGTGGGACCGACCAAGGGACGGGGGTGGCAAGGACATGAATGAAAGGAAGATAACTTTTAGCCCCTCACCGCTGCTGCTTTCCCGCTTGTGCCTGATGCTGACGGCACAAGTTCTTCCCACTTCCATCATCTGCCTTCTTCTCTCCCTCCCTCCATCCCAGGCAATTCACTGAGAGGGGCAGGATAACTGATGGCACTGCGCTTAACTGCCCTCTCTCACTGTAAAATTAGACTCTACTTAGTCTGTCTTTAAATTTAAAAAATGTGTGTTGTTTTAAAAAACAATTATGTTTTTAGATGTATCTAAATAAAAATAATAACAAAAAATTTATCTTTTTTTATGTCATCTTAGCATATTTTATGCTACAGAACGAATTATTTTTTTTAACATGTATTGTTATGGGAAAACGCGTTTCACATAACGAACTTTTCGCATAACAAACTTGCTCCTGGAACCAATTAAATTCGTTGTGTGAGGCACCACTGTATTTCTTTTTCATGCCATGTGTAACCTGAGAAAAATTGATGGGGGAAGCATTTACCACCTCCTATTTATTTCAGTTGGCGTTTAAATTTATGAATGTATGTTTTAATATATTTATTTTAAGAAATCTTTGTGTGTGTGGGTCTGGGCTGTCCAGCTAGTGCATTCTGATGACTGCATACTTGTTAACACATCCATAATGTGGGAGCCAGATTACAGATTTATTTCACTTGATATATTGCTAATATGCAAAAGCAATCAAAATTTTAACACATTTCAGAAAGGAACTACAAAATTTAATAGGAAGGGACCCCTACAAACTTTAATTTTGTAGGGGTCCCTTCCTATTAAATTTTGTAGTTCCTTTCTGAAATGTGTTAAAATTATGATTGCTTTTGTATATTAGCAATATATCAAGTGAGATAAATGCAACTGTTGTAATTGTAGAGTATAAGATATAACAACTATAAATATATAAGAAATACATAAGAAAAATAATAGGTAAGTAAATAAATTTAAGACTCCTTTTACAAAGCTGCTGCTGGCATTGTAATCTGGAAGCAGGGACTCTAGAGTGGTTGATCATTGGAACAAGCTTCCAGTGCAGGTGATCGAGGCAGACAGCGTGCCAGACTTTAAGAATAAATGGGATACCCCTGTGGGATCCCTACGAGGGTCAAGATAAGGAAATTGGGTCATTAGGGCATAGGCAGGGGGTGGGTAAGCAGAGTGGGCAGACTTGATGGGCTATAGCCCTTTTCTGCCGTCATCTTCTATGTTTCTATGTATGTTTAGATCATTTAATTTATTTTTATCCCTGTATTATGGCCTTTTGGAAATCAATTTGGTCGCAAATTAATTGTTTATTAGAAAACCATGTAGCTCTATCGTATGACACAATTCTATTTGGGAGGTCTATGAGAATAAAAAGTCAAATTTCAGCAAGTAATAATAAACTTTTGTTAATAATGACAGGAGTCGCCATTCAACATATCACCAGAAATTGGAAAAATTACACCAGACTTAGTTACACCTTCTGGTGGAATTCGTTGTGCCATATATACAAAATGGAAAGAACAATTGCCATGCAAAAATAATTTTAAAAGGATTTGGGGGCCATTGATAACATATTGAAATGATTAGACACCTTTTTACCCACAGAAGAATACCACACGAGGGGGAAGAATTGGCTAGTCGATGCCCAGAAGAAGAGAGAGCTAAGCACACCGAGGACATTGACCTGAGACCGATAAGAAAATTGAAGAAGGGAAAGTCAGCGATCCTGGTGGGAGACTCGATATTGAGGCATGTGGACAGCCACATAGCAGGAGGAAGAGAGGATCGACTGGTGACCTGCCTCCCAGGAGCGAGAACCAAGGACATCGTGGACAAAATTGGGAAGGTCCTGGAAGGAGCGGAGACGGAAGAGACCGCAGTAATGATCCACATCGGGACGAATGATGTCAGCAGGAGAGACTACAGAAGAGGCACGCTGATAGAACAGTTCAAGATTCTAGGAAGGAAACTGAAGATGAGGACCCAGAAGATAGCATTCTCAGAGATCCTACCGGTACCAAGGGCAGATGTGAAAAGGCAGGAAGAACTACAATCAATAAATGCATGGATGAGGAGATGGTGTGAGGAAGAAGGGTTCCACTTCGTGAGGAACTGGACAACGTTCTGGGGCAAGAGCAAGCTCTACAGGAGAGATGGACTGCACCTGAGCGTGGCGGGAACAAGACTTCTAGCAAACAACGTCAAGAGAGGAATAGAACAGGCTTTAAACTAAGAGAAAGGGGAAAGCCGACAGTCGACCTAGCGTCGATGATTCGGAAGAAGGTATCCCATGAAGATACTGAGGGGAAAAAAGGCAGGGAAGAAACAAGAGACAAATTACAGGAGTCAACTAACCCAGAAGAGGAGGTTAGAAAGATTGTAGCAAAAGAGAAGACACCAAAGACTGAAGCACAGGGAAAAGAAATGAAGACGACAAAATGCCAGGATCTAAACTGCATATATACTAATGCAAGGAGTTTAAGAAACAAAATGGGGGAGCTAGAAGCCATGGCTAATGCAGAGGACATAGACATCATTGGAATCTCTGAAACGTGGTGGAATGAGGAAAACAAATGGGATACAGCACTGCCGGGGTGCAAGCTCTATCGCCGGGATAGGTCAGGTCAGAAAGGAGGAGGAATAGCCCTATACATAAAAGAAAGCATACAATCGACAAGAATGGACACAGCAGAGATGATCAACAAACTGGAATCGCTATGGGTTAAAATACCGGGTAGGAAAGGGCATGAAATAAAGATGGGCCTATACTATCGTCCACCCGGGCAAACCGGAGATAGCGATAAAGAAATGGATGCCGAGATGAAGCGAGAATGCAAAAGTGGTTACACAGTTGTTATGGGAGACTTCAACTATCCTGGGATAGACTGGAGTCTTGGAAGCTCAAGATGCGCTAGGGAGACAGAATTCCTGGAGGCTATACAAGATTGCTTCATGGAACAGCTTGTTAGAGAACCGACGAGAGGAAATGCCACTCTGGATTTAATCCTAAATGGACTAAGGGGACCTGCAAAGGAAGTGGAAGTAGTGGGACCGTTGGGAAACAGTGATCATAATATGATCAAGTTCAAGGTTGAAGTAGGCATACCGAACAGAAAGAGAACCATAGCGACATCTTTCAACTTCAGGAAAGGAAACTATGAAGCAATGAGGGAAATGGTAAGGAAGAAACTTAGGAACACTTCCAAAAAATGGCAAACAGTAGAACATGCCTGGTCTTTTTTCAAAGACACAGTGAGCGAGGCACAAAATCTGCACATCCCCAGATTCAGAAAGGGGTGCAAAAAGGGTCGAACAAAAGACCCAGTATGGATGACTAAAATAGTGAAGGAAGCGATAGGCAATAAGAAAAATTCATTCAGGGAATGGAAAAAGGACAAAACTGAAGGGAACCAGAAGGAGCACAGGAAGTATCAAAAAGAATGTCACCGTGTGGTTCGAAAAGCCAAAAGAGAGTATGAAGAGAGGCTAGCCAGGGAGGCACGAAATTTCAAACCGTTCTTCAGATATGTTAAAGGGAAACAGCCAGCTAGGGAGGAGGTAGGACCGCTGGACGAAGGAGACAGGAAGGGAGCGGTGAAGGAGGAGAAAGAAGTCGCAGAAAGACTCAACATGTTCTTCTCGTCTGTATTTACAAACGAAGACACAACCAACATACCGGAACCTGAACAAATCTTCAATGGAAATCAAGCAGAAAAATTAACATCCATGGAAGTGAGCCTTGATGATGTACACAGGCAGATAGAAAAACTTAAAACTGACAAATCCCCGGGTCCGGACGGAATCCATCCCAGGGTTCTGAAGGAATTAAAGGAGGAGATAGCGGAACTACTGCAGCAAATTTGCAACCTATCCTTGAAAACGGGCATGATCCCGGAGGATTGGAAGATAGCCAATGTCACGCCCATCTTTAAAAAGGGATCAAGAGGTGACCCGGGAAACTACAGACCAGTGAGTTTGACCTCGGTTCCGGGGAAACTGACGGAAGCACTGATTAAAGAACACATCGATGAACATCTGGAAAGAAACGAACTTTTGAAAACAACCCAACATGGTTTCTGCAGGGGGAGATCGTGCCTAACGAACTTATTGCACTTCTTCGAAGGAATTAACAAACGGATGGACAGAGGAGACCCCATAGACATCATATACCTTGATTTCCAAAAAGCCTTTGACAAGGTGCCTCACGAACGTCTACTCCGGAAACTGAAGAACCATGGAGTGGACGGAGACGTACATAGATGGATCAGAAACTGGTTGGCGGGTAGGAAACAGAGGGTAGGGGTGAAGGGCCACTACTCGGACTGGATGGGGGTCACGAGTGGTGTTCCGCAGGGCTCAGTGCTAGGGCCGCTGCTATTTAATATATTCATAAATGATCTAGAAACAGGCACGAAGTGTGAGATAATAAAATTTGCGGACGATACAAAACTATTTAGTGGAGCTGGGACTAAAGAGGAATGCGAAGAATTGCAAAGGGACTTGAACAAATTGGGGGAATGGGCGGCGAGATGGCAGATGAAGTTCAACGTTGAGAAATGTAAAGTATTGCATGTTGGAAACAGAAACCCGAGGTACAACTATACGATGGGAGGGATATTATTGAATGAGAGCAACCAAGAAAGGGACTTGGGGGTAATGGTGGACATGACAATGAAGCCGACGGCACAGTGCGCAACAGCCGCTAAGAAAGCAAATAGAATGCTAGGCATAATCAAGAAGGGTATTACAACAAGGACAAAAGAAGTTATCCTGCCATTGTATCAGGCGATGGTGCGCCCGCATCTGGAATACTGCGTCCAATATTGGTCTCCGTACCTTAGGAAGGATATGGCGTTACTCGAGAGGGTTCAGAGGAGAGCGACACGCTTGATAAAAGGGATGGAAAACCTCTCATACGCTGAGAGATTGGAGAAACTGGGTCTCTTTTCCCTGGAGAAGAGGAGACTTAGAGGGGATATGATAGAGACTTATAAGATCATGAAGGGCATAGAGAGAGTAGAGAAGGACAGATTCTTCAAACTTTCGAAAAATAAAAGAACAAGAGGACACTTGGAAAAGTTGAAAGGGGACAGATTTAAAACGAATGCTAGGAAGTTCTTCTTTACCCAACGAGTGGTGGACACCTGGAATGCGCTTCCAGAGGGAGTAATAGGGCAGAGTACAGTACAGGGGTTTAAGAAAGGATTGGACAATTTCCTGCTGGAAAAGGGGATAGAGGGGTATAAATAGAGGATTACTGCACAGGTCCTGGACCTGTTGGGCCGCCGCGTGAGCGGACTGCTGGGCATGATGGACCTCAGGTCTGACCCAGCAGAGGCATTGCTTATGTTCTTATGTTCTTATGTACACTAGAAGTATATTTATAATAAAGGGAAAGGGGGTTATGTAGTTGTATTATTGGTCTTAATCAAAATTTTTGTTTATAATACATTTATGATATGATTGATTTACAATATTTGTGGAAAGGGAGGGTGGGGGAAGGGCTTAATTTATATATTTAAGATGAAAATTGATAAGAATTTCAAGTGATGTGTATGATTTAATTGATGTAATATTGTACACTTGATGTAAGATGAAAAAAACGAATAAAGAATTGGGGGAAAAAAAAAAAAAAGCTGCTGCTGTGGTAATTGCTCTGATGCCCATAAGAATTTAATGGGCATCAGAGCATTTGCTGTGCAGCAGTGGCTACTGACCATTGAGCAGGCAGGCGAACCACGGGTTGTATGACATCAAAATGTTTGTGACTGAATTTATTTTCCTTATTTACATTGGCTTTTAGAAAGCTGCGGTAGAGGTTTTCTACCACAGGCCAGCGAGGTAAATGCTCTGATGCTCATATAATTCCTATGAGTGGAGCATTTACCTTGCCGGCCTGTGGTAGAATCCTCTTCCGCAGCTTTGTAAAAGGTGCCCTTAGTTAACTGCTGTTAGTTAAACCCAAATGCCTGTTTTTCTTTGTCATTTTTCAATAGGCAAATCTATAGAAACATGCTACAAAATTTCAGAAACTTTGCTGCAGATTCTTTGCCCTTGGCTGTCAAACTGGAAATGTGGCCACAGTATTTTGTTATGTGGCAGGAAGAAGTGTTATTTGGGGAAGTGATTATATAAGCCCTACAGGTAATAGCGTGACAAATAATTTGTTAAACTAATCTATCAAGATGCATTCTCTGTTACCATGATTAATAGCCTTGTCCAGCTCCTTCCAGTGTCTGATTTCAACTATCATGTCCCTCCCACTTCCCCAGGGGATGTCTGCCTACTCAGCTCTGCCTTCCCAACTGTTTAATAACGTGAGATATGATAAGAACCCAACTCCTTTCATGTCTTCACTTGCAGCCTGATTGTGTATGCTTGCCTGCAAAGCTGAAATCCTGGGCTGAAGAACTAGGTCTAAGATAGACCCTCAGGATGTGAATGAAGGATAGCTGAGGCAGAGTAAGAGGGAAGAGGAGACAACACAGCATAGGAGAGATTGAAATATACCTCTCTTCTGTTTGAGATAGTATTTTTCAGAATCAAGCATTTATAAGTTTCATTATACCTAGGGCTGTACTAAGTTTTCATATTCAATTCAGCCCCAAATATATTATTCATATTCATCCAAAGTGATTTAAATTTTTAAAGATGCCTACAATTGACTATACAATTGACTATTCGTTTCAAGTCCAGCAACTCTTGATTTCCCCTCCCATTGTTCTTTCCTTTGCTGTATCTTTTCTTAATAAATATTGTAGTTCTCCCCCCCCCCTTTTCCTATTGTATCCTTATAGATTAACAAAAAAAAAACAAAACCCTAAGAAGTATGTTAAGATGTTAGTCTTTGTATACTTTTGTCAATGTTTTAATTATTATTGTACAACGCTTAGTATTTTGATAGGCGTTTAATCAAATAACCAAATAAACTTGAAACTTGAAACTTAAACTTGAAACTTGAATATTAATAATCAGGGGGGGTCTACTGTGGTAAATCCTACTGAAGTAAACACTTTAACATTGCTCCTTCTTCCCCAAGAAACCTTATGCTAATTTTTATGATATAGCTGTAAGATGTCTTAAAGCAATTCTCATTTCTTAGAATTTTAGTGTAGTCATTTCCTGCCATGATATGTGAGCAATGCATTGTCCATAATGTAGTATCTTACATGCTGCAACACATTTGATTATCTGTATAAGCCTTGCTACTAGTAGTCCTTTCTCTTGCAAAGACCTTCTGTTTCTCTCAGCTGAGCGTGATTCCTTTGTCTACCTGCTGTTATCTCCTGATTACCTCTACTATCTTGCTCTGATGGGTCATCAAGGGTTTGACCTCTCTGTCCAATCAAAGACTACCTTTGACATGCACCATTTCTTGGGACTCACCATTCTTACAGTGCTGCTGTTGCAGGCAAGCTCTGGGCACCCTGTCAATGTCATCCTCGAGGCATGGGAGCCTTTTTGAGTGAACCCTGACCATAGGTATTTTTACACATAGGGCTCCTTTTACAAAGGTGCGCTATCATTTTTAGCGCGCGCTGTAGCATGTGCTAGCTGAAAAACTACTGCCTGCTCAAGAGGAGGCAGAAGCAGCTAGCGCATGTGGCATTTTAGTGCGTGCTATTCTACGGCCCTAACGCACCTTTGTAAAAGGAGCCCATAATTTCTCCAGTGCCGCTGCTGCAGGCAAGCTGCCAACATCATCCTCAGGGCTTAGAATCCTTTTTGAGTGAGCCCTGATGTGGGTGTTTTCCTATCAATTATATGTGGATTAATGGTGTATGAATATTACCACACGCTTCACCTTGTCTCAGAAGCACATGTGCTTCTCTACCTTCCCTGGAACTGAACTTGTCTTTTTTTACTACACATTTAGCACACATATGCACTACTCAGCATCTTACCTCTGGAACTACCTTAATCTACCTAATGGCTCTCTAACCTCTGCTATAAAAACTCTTTCTCTTCAAAATTTCTATCTTACATAAGAACATAAGAATTGCCACTACTGGGTCAGACCAGTGGTCCATCATGCTCAGCAGTCCGCTCATGCGGCGGCCCTCTGGTCAAAGACCAGCGCACTAACTGACACCAGCCCTACAAGCGTACGTCCTTGTTCAGCAGGAACTTGTCTAACTTAGTCTTGAATCCCTGGAGGGTGTGTTCCCCTATGACAGACTCCGGAAGAGCATTCCAGTTTTCTACCACCCTCCGGGTGAAGAAGAACTTCCTTAACTTTGTGCGAAATCTATCCCCTTTCAATTTTAGAGAGTGCCATCTCGTTCTCCCTACCTTGGAGAGGGTGAACAACCTGTCCTTATCTACTAAGTCTATTCCCTTCAGTACCTTGAATGTTTCGATCATGTCCCCTCTCAATCTCCTCTGTTCGAGAGAGAAAAAGCCCAGTTTCTCTAATCTTTCGCTGTACGGCAGCTCCTCCAACCCCTTAACCATCTTAGTCGCTCTTCTCTGGACTCTTTCGAGTAGTACCGTGTCCTTCTTCATGTACGGCAACCAGTGCTGGATGCAGTACTCCAGGTGAGGGTGCACCATGGCCCGGTACAGTGGCATGATAACCTTCTCCGATCTGTTTGTGATCCCCTTCTTTATTATTCCTAGCATTCTGTTTGCCCTTTTCGTCACCACCGCACATTGCGCAGACGGCTTCATCAACTTGTCGATCAGAACTCCCAAGTCCCTTTCCTGGGAGGTCTCTCCAAGTACCACCCTGGACATCCTGTATTTGTGCATTAGATTTTTGTTACCAAGATGCTTCATTTTACACTTGTCCACGTTGAACCTCATCTGCCATGTCGCAGCCCATTCCTCGAGTCTGATTATGTCATGTTGTAGATCTTCGCAATCCCCCTGCATCTTCATTACTCTGAATAACTTCGTATCGCCGCAAATTTTATCACCTCGCTCGTCGTATCTATGTCCAGATCGTTTATGAAAATGTTGAAGAGCACGGGTCCAAGCACCGAGCCCTGAGGCACCCCGCTGGTGACGCTCTTCCAGTCCGAGTATTATTCATTTACCCCCACTTTCTATTTCCTATGCTCCAGCCAGTTTTTAATCCACGTGAGTATTTCACCCTCGTTTCCATGGCTTGCAATTTTCCGAAGTAGTTGTTCATGTGGAACCTTGTCAAATGCCTTCTGAAAATCCAGATATACAATGTCGACCGGTTCGCCCTTGTCTATCTGCCTGTTTACTCTCTCGAAAAAGTGCAGCAAGTTTGTCAAACAAGATCTGCCTTTGCTGAAACCGTGCTGGCTGGTCCTCATCAGCCCATATCCATCAAGGTGATCAATGATGCGGTCCTTTATCAGCGCCTCTACCATCTTTCCCGGTACTGAGGTCAGACTCACCGGCCTGTAGTTTCCCAGGTCTTCCCCTTGAACCTTTTTTGAAGATCGGCGTAACATTCGCCATCTTCCAGTCCTCTGGAATCTTTCCTGTTTTGATCGACAGATTGGCTATTAGTTGAAGCAGTTCAGCTATGGTCCCTTTCAGTTCCTTGATGACCCTCGGATGGATGCCATCCGGTCCCGGGGAATTATCGCTCTTGAGCCTATCAATCTGCCTACATACCTCTTCTAGACTGACCATTAATCCTGTCAGTTTCCCGTTTTCCCTTCCAGCATATAGCCTGATGGGTTCCGGTATGCTGTGTATATCCTCTTTAGTAAATACAGACGAAAAAATGTGTTCAGTTTGTTCGCGATAGCTTTGTCCTCCTTTAGCGCTCCCTTTATTCCTTGGTCATCCAACGGTCCCACCGCTTCCTTCGCAGGTCGTTTCCCTTTAATATATCGAAAGAATGGCTTGAAGTTTTTTGCCTCCTTAGCTATTTTTTCCTTGTAGTCTCTTTTGGCCCCTTTTACCGCCTTATGGCACCTGCATTGATGTTGTTTGTGGTTATTCCAGTTTTCATCCGTTTTTGATCTTTCCATTCCTTAAATGAGGTTTTTTTTGTCTCTGATTGCTTCCTTCACCTCTACAGTGAGCCACGCTGTTTCTTTATTCTTTTTCCTCTTTGATCCCTTGTTGATACGCGGTATATATAGATTTTGTGCCTCAGTGACCGTATCCTTAAAAAGAGTCCAAGCTTGCTCTAGTGTCTTTACAGTGTTTATCCTCTTCTTAATCTTCTTCCCCACCATGTATCTCATCCCTTCATAATTTTCTTTTCGGAAGTTTACCTACTACAATGAAGTCTCTTGCCTGAGAATCTATGAATTGTGAGAAAACTAACTATGTTTATTCAGTAAAGTAAATTTCAGAAAAGAACAGGGACTTTGGTGTGCTAAGGTTATTACTTTCTGGAAATTATAGCTCAGGTCCACCCTAAGAGTCTGGGATCAAGGCCAGGACACAGGACACAACGCTTTAAGAGTCCATATCACCTTCTATCATTTGTTATGTTAAAGCTCAATGCCCATTATTTGTATCCAGTATTCATATTCAGCTGAATAATACTCGTATTTTTCATTATTTGGTCTTTTAAAAAAATTTTAATACTCAGTACCTAAATTTACACTCATAATTTCACTAAACCCAGGGGAGGAAGTGATTTTACCATCCTGTATGGCTGCTTAGCTCCCTAGCTCTCATTCAGCCCAGATGAATTATTGGCAATCCCTGCTCATCAGAGCTCTTTGAGATTCCAAACTGCTTTTTAATTTTCTATTTACTAGTGCTGCCCAATTCACGATTTGAATCGATTCACCAATTCACTTCGGGTGAATCGATTCGAATTGGTTCAAAACAAAAAAAAACTGGCTTCCCGATTTGCCTGACCCTCCCCCGCCTGACCCTCCCCCCTCGCCCCCTAAAGCAGGAGCGGCAGTGCTGCTGTCGGCTTCCCCCCCCCCCCCCAGCGTCCGGCTTCTGGCTCCCAACCCCTCGGCCTCCCGCTCCCCCCCCCAGCCTCCCCACAGTTTACCTTTCAGCCAGAACAGCCTGCAAACAAGATTGCGGTGTTAGCGATCTTAGTACCGCTTCGGAGCTGGTTCCTCCGTCGCGGTCCCGCCCCTCCTCTGACGTCAGGAGGGAGTGAGCAGTCCTTTGGGGTGGGACAGGCAGGGGGCTGGACAGGCCTTCAGGGGTGGGATAGGCTTTCAAGGGGGGACAAGCCTTCAAGGGGGGAGGCAGGCCTTCAAAGAGGGGGACAGGTCATCAAGTGGGGGGACAGGCCTTTAGGGGGGACAGGCAGCCTTCAGGGGTGGGCTAGACTTTCAAGAGGGGGATAGGCCTTCAAGGGGGGGACAAGCCTTCAAGGGGGGAGGCAGGCCTTCAAAGGGAGACAGGTCTTCAAGGGGGGGGACAGGCAGGCCTTCAGGGGTGGGATAGGTCTTCAAGGGGGGAGGCAGGCCTTCAAAGGGGGGGGACAGGTCTTCAAGGGGGGGACAGGTAGGCCTTCAGGGGTGGGATGCAGACCTTTAAGGGGGAGACAAGCCTTCAAGGGGAAAATAGGCCTTCAGGGATGGTGGCACAGGCCTTTAGGGATGGGGTGCAGGCCTTCAAGGGGGGACAGACCTTCAGGGGAGGGAGGCCCTGGTATAGAAGTACACGGAGGGAGGGAAGGGAGTTCAAAGAGATGTGCATATGCCGGACTCTGGGGAGGAAGAAATGGGTCTGAAAATAGAGGAGAGGGAGAGAGGGAGATAGATGATGGACAATGGGATTTAGGGAGGGAAGGAACAGAAAGGGAGAAAAGTTGGACGCAAGGGATGGTGTGGAGGTGAGGATAGAGGTACTGGATAAGAGGGTAGTTGGGAAAAGAAAGGGAGAGATGGTGGACCCTGGGGTGGTGGGGAAGGAAGGAGAGATGCTGGATGAAAGGGTAGTTAAGAAAAGGTGGCTCTATGGAGGGAGACAAAAAAAGGAAAGCTGCCAGACCTCCTGGGGAGGGAAGAGAAACGGAAGGGGAGGACAGAGATGGAAGATGGATGGTTAGCAGGGAGAAAGAAGAAAGAAGGAGATCCTGGCAAGCAAGTTATCAGAAGACATCCAGAGCCTGAGACCAACAAAATTTGAATAATGACCAGACAACAAAAGGTAGAAAAACTAATTTTATTTTCTGTTTTGTGATTACAATATGTCAGATTTGAAATGTGTATCCTGCCAGAGCTGGTGTTAGACCGCAAACGTGAGCTAGGATTTAACAGAGAGGAAAAGTCTTTTTTGTTTGTTTATTTTGTTTACACCACAGCGCCAGTGTGGTTCGGAGAAGGCAAAGGGGTTGAAGAGGCTGTAAAATAAACCCACCAGGATGTTTGAAAAGAACAAAAACAAAAAAAACACCCAATTGGGCAGGAAAATCGAATCGAATCGAAAAATCAGTTCAATAGGCTGAATCGAATCGAATCGAAATTTTTTTTCCTGAATCGGGCAGCACTACTATTTACCCATTGCAAATGCTCAAAGATCCAAAGTGACACTGACAAAATACACAGCAAGGCTTACAATGTACCTTGGGGGCTGAGGCAGGTCACACCACACATGCCCGGAACATGAGTTAGTCTCTAAAGCATTGTCTGAGCCCTTGGTGGCAGAACAGATGGCATCCTACTACCAGTAGCTAAAATGGTGCCTTTGCAAGCTGAGGCAGGAGGTGAAAGCTATGTCCCCTTAAAGTTGAGGACCTTGGTTGATGTGCTTGACTTAGTGAAACCTTTCCTGAGATTGAACCACTGGAGGTCAACGTATCGCCTACCGAGACCTCTGTGACACTTTCTCCATTGGTGAGTATTAGGTCTAGTATTGCCCGATCCCTAGTGGGCTCTAATATCATTTGTCTGAGTCTCGCTCCCTTTATAGAAGTTAATAGCTTCCTGCTGCCGCTGGTCGTAGCTGAAAATTTGTTCCAATCCACATCAGGCATATTGAAGTCTCCTAACAATACTGTGTCTCCACGCAAAGTGATATTCTCAGTGTCTTTGATTAATTCTATATCCATGTCCTCCTGTTGTCTTGGAGGTCTGTATACTACACTAAGATACAGGCATTTGTCCTTCCCCCTAGCCAAATTCACCCAGAGGGATTCCCCGGTGTACTTGACATCTGCGATTTTGGTAACTTTGATGTCCTCTTTAGTGTATAGTGCTACCCCTCCTCCCATTTTGCCCTCTCTGTCCCGCCGAAGTAAGTTGTATCCCGGTATAGCCATATCCCACCCATGGGAGTCCGTGAACCAAGTCTCGGATATCGCCACCACATCTAGGTCGGCGTTCCTCATTTCCGTCTCTAATTCCAGAATCTTATTGCCCAAAATGTGGGCATTAGCGTACATAGCCCTCCATACCTTATGTTTGCTGTCTCTGTGTAGATATTCCTGCTTGAGCTAATTGAACTCCTATAATACTGTTTGCAATGTGTGTACTTACCTCTGACTCAGAAATACAGTGTGTACTTACCTCGGACTCAGAAATGGATTGGCAACTTACCTCGCCAAGTTGGTTACTTGTGCCAACATGTGAGTGGGTACCCTCCCCCAACTTACCTAGTTTAAAGCCCTACGAAGTAGGCGGGCTAGTCGGTGTCCAAAGACGTTCTTTCCCCTTCTGGTCAGGTGAAGTCCGTCAGGTCCCTGTAGTCCTTGCAGCGCCTCTCCATGGTTCAGGAATCCGAAGTTCATCTCCCTGCACCATCCGTGCAGCCAGTCGTTTGTCCTCTGGATACGATCCTCCCTGGCTGTCCCCTTGCCTCTCACTGGGAGGATCGAGGAGAAGACCACCTGCGCTTCCATCCTCCTCAGCTTCTCACCCAGGGCTCCAAAGTCTACAGATATGTTCTCCGTGGTATTCCTGGCAGTGTTTTTCATTCCAACGTGGATGAGAAGCATGGGGAAGTGGTCATGGGGCTTGATAAGTCTGTCTAGGCAGGCGGTTACATCTCGGATCCTAGCTCCTGGCAGATAGCAAACCTCTCTTGATTGCATATCTGGTCTGAAAATTGGTCCCTCGGTGCCCCTCAGCAGGGAATCCCCAATGACTACCACTCTGCGCTTCTTTGGGGGGAGCTGATCTGTTGTCTCCGGAACCGGAATGTCTGGTGGACAACTTCCTGTACCTCATTGACAGGTTCCTCCTGTAACAGCTGGAATCTGTTCCTCAAGGTGATTAGTGGGGTCGATGTTAAACTGCCCTGTGAATGAGAGAAAGAGACAGAAGAAGAGGAAGAAGAAGGATTGGAAGATAGCTAATGTTATGCCCATCTTTAAAAAAGGATCGAGAGGTGACCCGGGGAACTACAGACCGGTAAGTTTGACTTCGGTTCCGGGGAAGATGGTGGAAGCGCTGATAAAAGACAGCATCGACGAGCATCTAGAAAAGAATAAACTGATGAAAACATGCCAACGGGAAGATCGTACCTAACGAACTTATTGCACTTCTTCAAAGGAATTAACAAACGGATGGACAAAGGGAACATCTATACTTAGATTTCCAAAAGCCTTTGACAAGGTACCCCATGAACGCCTACTATGGAAACTGAAGAACCATGAGGTGGAAGGAGACGTACATAGATGGATCAAAAATTGGTTGGCGGGTAGAAAGCAAAGGGTAGGAGTGAAGGGCCACTACTCGGACTGGAGGAGGGTCACAGTGGTGTTCCGCAGGGCTCGGAACTCGGACCGCTGCTGTTCAATGTATTTATAAATGTTCTAGAAATAGGGATGAAGTGCGAAGTAATAAAATTCGCAGACGACACCAAACTATTTAGTGGAGTTGGGACTAAAGAAGACTGTGAAGATTTACAAAGGGACCTGAACAAACTACAAGAGTGGGAGATGGCAGATGAAGTTTAATGTAGAGAAATGTAAAGTCTTGCATGTAGGAAACCGAAACTCGAAGTACAGCTATACGATGGGAGGGCTGGTAATGGGTGAAAGTACCAAAGAAAAGGACTTGGGGGTAATGGTGGACATGACAATGAAGCCGACGGCACAGTGTGCAGCGGCCGCTAAGAAGGCAAATAGAATGCTAGGCATAATCAAGAAGGGTATTACAACTAGAACGAAAGAAGTTATCCTGCCGTTGTATCGGGCGATGGTGCGCCTGCATCTGGAGTACTGCGTCCAATATTGGTCACTGTACCTTAAGAAGGATATGGCGATACTCTAGAGGGTTCAGAAAAGAGCGACATGATTGATAAAAGGTATGGAAAACCTTTCATATGTTATTTGCGGTTTTCTATTAAAAACCCTCGTGGATATGGTGAAACCGTAAATAACAAAAAAGACAACATTTGCGATTTCATTTGAAAACATTTACAATATTTATTGCAGTTTTTGAAAAACACAGTGTTGTACATTAAGCGTGGGTGATACAGTATAGAGTACAGTACTTATCTCTTACTCAGTTGGTGTCTCAGTCAGTGTTTTCCTCCTCATCGTCCAATACATGTACTGCATGCAGTGCAGAGGAGAAAAAGAGGATAAATGAGCACCAGGTGCCTCCCTCCTCAGGCAGTGGAAGTGGATCTTCAGTATGTGGTACAGGTGTCGGAGGAAGACAAAGTGATGAAGGGAATACCTCCTCATGGGTGGAAAAGATGGATGGAGAGGCAGTGATTCTAGGTATCTTTTGGAAATACATTGTGATTCTGCTTCTTCATTTCTTGAAATATATTTGTGTATGTAGAAATCACTGCTTCTGCTAACTCCTTCACCTTTAACGCATGTACCATGGATGGGTCAATGTCATAGAAAAAGTCCATCACACCATTGAACCTGGATATGTCCTCTGCAATATTATCCACTGCAAACTTGTCTTCTAGCACGTCTTCTTCTACTCCTTCCTCCTCTTCATCTAGTATTGCCTCTCCTTTAGGAGCAGTCAGGTCAATTATTATCTTCCGTTAGTTCTTTTGCTTTGGTGTCTATTAATTCTTGAATATCCTCCATATCCATATCTTCAAAGCCTTCCTCACCAACCTGCTTTGCCAAGTCCATGATGTCTTCCATAATTTCTTGGACAGGCTTTGTGATATTGACTGAAAGAGACTTAGTCTGAAATTTTTAACAATCTGTATATTGTAATTCGCTGCTTTTTAAGATTCTGCATACTGTAATTCACTGACTATCTGCATATTGTAACTCGCTGACTGTCCAGCTCTCTTTACTGTTAACTGCCTAGAAGTCTCACGACTATGGCGGTATAGAAAAATAAAGTTATTATGATTATTATAGCTGAAATGGTTCAGCTAATAGCTAATCTGTCGATCAAATTGGGAAAGATTCCGGAGGACTGGAAGGTGGCGAATGTTACGCCAATCTTCAAAAAAGGTTTGAGGGAAGACCCGGGAAACTACAGACCGGTGAGTCTGACCTCGGTACCAGGAAAGATGGTAGAGGCGCTGATAAAGGACCGCATCATTGATCACCTTGACGGATATGGGCTGATGAGGACCAGCCAGCACGGTTTCAGCAAAGGCAGATCTTGTTTGACAAACTTGCTGCACTTCTTTGAAGGAGTAAACAAGCAGATAGACAAGGGCGACTAAGATGGTTAAGGGGCTGGAGGAGTTGCCGTATAGTGAAAGATTAGAGAAACTGGGCCTTTTCTCCCTCGAACAGAGGAGATTGAGAGGGGACATGATCGAAACTTTCAAGGTACTGAAGGGAATAGACTTAGTAGATAAGGACAGATTGTTCACCTTCTCCAAGTTAGGGAGAACGAGAGGGCACTCTCTAAAACTGAAATGGGATAGATTTCGTACGAATGTAAGGAAGTTCTTCTTCACCCATAGAGTGGTCGAAAACTGGAACGCTCTTCCGGAGTCTGTCATAGGGGACAACACCCTCCAGGAATTCAAGACAAAGTTAGACAAGTTCCTGCTGAACTGCAATGTATTCAGAAAGGCTAGTCTCAGTTAGGGTGCTGGTCTTTAACCAGAGGGCCGCCACATGAGCGGACTGCTGGGCAAGATGGACCACTGATCTGACCCAGCAGCGGCAGTTCTTATGTTCTTATGATAGTGTTCTCCCTTTTTACACATTCAGGCTAAAGATTCTTCCAGCACAAGTTCACTGTCTCTGTCTTAACAGCTTTCACCGCTCTTTCAATAATATTGATGGCATCGGCAATAGTGAAGTCCTTCCACTTTTTATGATGTTCTCCACATTGGTGCCTTCATCCATCGTATGAACAATCCTCTCCAATGAATACCTTGTGTAGTGTGCCTTGAATGTCCTAATTACCCCCTGGCCGGGAGGCTGGATGAAAAATGTTGTGTTGGGGGGCATGTAGACAATCTGAACACCCTCAATATGGAACTCATGTGGGTCTGGATGTCCAGGGGCATTGTCCAATATCAACAGAACCTTGAATTCCATTCCTTTATTGGCCAGGTATTTTCTTACTTCAGGCACAAAACACTGATGAAACCACTGTAGGAACAGTGCTCTGGTGGTCCAAGCCTTCTTGTTGCTCATCCAGTAAACAGGTAGCTGGAACTTATCTTTTCCCTTCAAGGCTTGGGGGTTCGCGGCTTTATAAATCAGTGTTGGCTTTATCATATGGCCTATTGCATTTGCACAAAGCAGCATGATTACTCTATCACTTGCAGCCTTGAAACCTGGTGCTCACTTATCCTCTTTGCTAATGAAAGTCCTCTGTGGCATTTTCTTCCAAAATAGAGCAGTTTCATCAGCATTGAACAACTGCTCAGGTTCATATCCCTTCTCTTCCATAGTTTCCTTAAAGGTAGCAGGGAACTCTCTAGGTGCCTCTTGGTTGGATGCTGCTGCTTCTCCTGTTACTCTCACATTACGCAGACCATGCCTGTGACAGAATTTATCAAACCACCAGAAAGTTGATGGATTGCAACAAACCACCTTCCCTGCTCTTCAAGTTATCATACAAAGACTTTGCCTTTCCTCTTATCATCACAGAGTCTACCGGAATTCTCTTCTTGTAGCAATCCTGCACCCACAGAAATGTTGCAGCTTCCATACGAGAGAGATTGGCTTCTCGCACAACATGTAATGTCTTTGCACCTGCTCAGAAACTTCATTTCTCACATGTAACCACCCTGGAAAATGGAAATGCCAGAAATATCGAGGTTTGAGTAGTTTCCCCAGATGATTACTAAATCTGGATAGGCCTGGACTTGCCAAGAGAGGGGAGTGGTGTTTGTATCTAGGGGAAGTGGAAAACCCTTTGGGTGGAGTTATTAAAATGTGTGAGTTTATAATATAGTTATGATTCTTTTTGCGTTTGCTCATTGTCAACATCACCAGATCCCTGCATTATTTGTTAGTTTAGATGCCTCTAAGGCCTTTGATAGTGTTCATTGGTCCTTTTTGTTTCATACTCTTGAGTATGTTGTGCTCGGTGGGTTTTTTCTTCACGCAATCAGTTCCTTATATTCTAATCCTCAGGCATCCTTGTTGGTTAATGACACCCGCACGGACTCCTTTCCCATTTTCTGGGGTACTCGGCAGGGATGCCCTCTTTCTCCTCTATTTTTTCTCCTATCCTTGGAACTCTTGCTTTGCACTTTACGTCTCCTGAGGGGACTTCGTGTAGCAGGTGTGGACTTGACGACTTTGGCTTTCGCTGATGATATGTTCTTGATTCTTACTCGCCCGGAGGTTTCTTTACCGTCTGTGCTGGATCTTATCTCCGAGTATGGTTTTTCTCTAGTCTTTCTCTCTAGTCCTGCGGTTCATACTGCCTGGAAGGGTTCGTTTCCCCTACGTTGGGCGGAGTCAGAGTTGAAGTACTTGGGGGTTCTTATTCAGCTTGACCTCTGCCGTTTATATTCCTTGAATGTGGAACCGCTGTTTCAGGCTCTTGTCAATCACTTGCAGTTGTGGAGGGGACTTCCGTTATTGCTTCTGGGCAGAGTGAGTTTATACAATATGCTTATTGTCCTGTGTTGGTTGTATGTTTTCAAGTCCTCCCACTTTATTTGACCTATAAAATTGAAAAAAGACTGGAGCGTGTGGTTCAGCAGTTTCTTTGGGTGGGAAAGCGTGCTCGCCTGCCTTATCGACTGGCGGCCTCTCCTTGGTATAAGGGTGGTTTAGGTCTATTGAATCTTCGTTTCTTGACTGTCAGTTGTGGTATGCGTCACATTAATGACTTTTTTCGGGGTACTGCTACTTTTACTAACACCTCCTTGGAACTTTCTTGTTTTACCAGGACTCACTTTAGTGCATATCTTCATTCTGTTCCTTCAGCTCAGCCAGGGCTCCTTCCCGTTATGGTTTTACACCACCCTTTGCAGAAGGTCTGGCAATGGGTCTGTAAATTCCATTCTATCAGCCCTACTATTTCCCCTTTTACCTTTGCGTTTTAATGGGAATTTTATTCCTGGGGTGGATGGGGCCAATTTTGCTATATGGGAAGCAGGGAGGATTCACTATCTGTTTCAATTGGCGGAGGACGATGGGAGGATCAAATCCTTTGACTAGTTGTGTGCGGATTTTGCTCTCCCTTGTACTGATGAATTTGCTTATATGCAACTTCATAACTATATTGCTTCTTTACCCTCTTGCCATTTAACGGCTTCTTGCCAGGAGCTGTTGTCTACGGCATTTACCATTGGATCTCAGCTCTCTGTTCCTCTCAAATTTCATCACAGACATTTGAAGGATGAGTCCCCCCTGCTTGACCACGCCAGATTGAAGACCTCCTGGGCTTTAAATCTTTCTACAGCATTACCTGATGATGTGATTCTACATGCTGTAAAAAAAATTATCTGTTTTACGTAAATAAACTACATTTTGGGAACAACATTATAAATTGGTTCTGCGATTGTATATCTCCCCTAAGAGGGCTCACCTTTCTGGGTTCCGAGCTTATGCTGCTTGTCTTCGCTATGCTGCCCCTGAAGCTGGTTTGGGACATATATTTTGGATTTGTCCTACCATTCAGTCCTTTTGGGATACCATTTTTCTTTTTGTGGAACATATTTGGAATGTTACCATACAATGTTCTTCCTTGCTTCTATTTGGTGTCCCTCTCCATTTTTCTCCTAGATGACAAGGGACTGCAGCTTTTCTCCAGTGGACTGTACTGATAGCTCTGAAATGCATTTTGATCAAATGGTTAGAGGTGGATGGCCCTGATTATTCTCTCTGGCGTTGTCGCCTGATCACACTCCTGATGTGGGAACGCAGAGATGTGCAGGACTTTTCTTCCTTACTTGGGCGCACATTTCAGCGCACTTGGGAGCCTTTTTGGAACACAGTGATACCAACGGCTCATAGTCGCTTATTGAACTGTTGTTTTGGGCTGCTTACTGAGCTCATTGACCCTATATGGGTCTTTATGCATATTTTTTCCTGACTGGTACCTTTCTGGGCTGGTGGCTTGAAGGAGAACTGGGGGGGGGGGGGACTTGGGATGGGGGTGGGGGGGATTGCTTGATATTTGTTGCTATAATGAGCTTGTCCTGCTTGCTTGGCTGTATTTCTTGTTACTTGTTCTTGTTGAGCTCAATAAAATATATCTGACAATAATATAGTTATGAACTTTTCAGTTATGCTAGATAAGTGACACTAAGAGGAGGAGAAATAAAGGGGATAAAAGCACTGTGATGCCAACGGAGAGGTCTTTGGTCTCCCATGCTCCCAGGAAAAAGAGAGCATCCTATGAGGCATCACCAAAGAAGGCTGTAATGAGTTTTGTGTGCCAACTCTGTCAGAAGAACAGAGGAAAGTTAATGAAAGCTCAGGGGTTTGAAACAGTGAAGATACTATGAGCTGAGCAGGGCAAGAGTACCTGCAGTGAGATCGAAGGCAGGTGAGAGAGACTACTCACTCCAGTCGGGAGGATGGACAGGGAGGTCTGGACCTTCTGAGAGTTGGTGAAAAGGGACAGATCAGACAGTGACAAGGGAATGGTCTTATATCCCACAGCCTACCAGAGTAAGTTTGGTCCCAGCCTTTTCCCAGCTCAACACCCAGGAAATAAATTATTTTTGTAAGCGCCTGATCCAGGTACCCATCCAAAAGAGCTAGTCAGTGCCCTGAGACTTATAGTAAGTGGGACAAGCGTTACAAAAATGGTGCCCAACATGGAATTATGGGATTAAGATCCCAAGGAGAATTTTTCCCAAAAGACCATAGAGTTCATAATAAAAAAAAACAAAAAACGTCTAAAAAGTGTCCTAAGTGGCTACTTGGACGATCAAAAAGCCTGATCGTCCAAGTACCCATAACCAAAGCTGGTTTTTAGATGTATCTAAAATCAACTTAGGCATTTCTCCTGCCTCTAAACGCACAGAGAGAAAAGAGGTGTGTTTAGAGGAGGGGAAAGGGCGGGCAGTGAGCGGGAGGTGGGCCGACCTACACCTAGTCGTACAACAGGTATAACCAACACAATTTAATCGGCACTTAGACCTGTTTCACTTAGACGAAATAAAACCAGGTCTAAGTGCCGAAAAACGGGCCGCTGAGCTGATGGCCGCTGGCGCCATCAGTTCAGCGGCCCGGCAACCTAACCATCGCGGCAGGAGAGATGCCTCATCTCCCCTACCGCGATGCCATCACTCTTCTACCCGAACTGCCGTGACCCGCGGCAGTTCGGGTAGAGGAGTGATGGCATCGTGGTAGGGGAGATGAGGCATCTCTCCTGCCGTGATGAATCACTCCCCCCCCCAAACACAACATCGGGGCAAGAGGGAGCCCAAGCCCTCTTGCCCTGCGGCAGCCGCAACCCCCCCCCCCCCCCCCGATAACATCGGGGCAAGAGGGAGTCCAAGCCCTCTTGCCCCGTTGAAGCCACGACCCCCCCCCCCCCTCCGATAACATCGGGGCAGGAGGGAGCCCAAGGACTGGCTCCTCCTTCGCCTAAAAGCCCTTCTGTTGGACGTTTTGTGTTTTTTTTTCATTATGGTTAAAAAGTGTAGACGTGCTGTGGGGGTACTTTTAGACGTAGTGGAGATTGGGCGTTTAGGCAGAGGAAGGCCATAATCAAAACATGGACGTATGTTTTGGTTATGGACACTTTCCCTGCTTCTGGGTTGAACGTTTAGGGACTTAGGCCAAAAGGGGACTTAGACGTTTTTTTTTATTTTGCCCCTCCACGATTTTGTGTTTGATACCCCAGTCTAGAGAAAGTGGAAAAAGTTTGGACAGCGATGTGATTCTGGTGTGTGAGAAACAGATCCGCTGTGAATAAACTACCCGGAGAGACACGAGGAGCTGTTCCAAGGTGAGAGGGAGTCTCTGATGAGATTGAGTGGGAAAGAAAGAACTCTGAGTACCTGGAGTGACAGTGGCGGGAAAACAATGTGGATAATATAACCTCCATTCCTGCCTTCATAGCAAAGAGGCGGATAAAGAAGGAAATACACCCTTTAAAGGGATACTGAGTTTAGGGAACAAGGTGACATGAAAGTACACTGTGCTGGTGTGATGTGCAGTGCGTCAAAGGAGGGTGAAAATTTTGTAACCTTGGTCTCACACAATCTCTGGAGCACCAGCTAACTCTTTGGGTTAGGTACCCTTGACCAGGGCATGCAAAAAAAAACCTTCTGTTTTTGAACTGGGTGTAGGCCGAGGCCAGGCTAAATCCTGGTAGGCCGAAGGATATCTTTTCCTGGGCACACTTTAATTTCAGCAATAAACAGCCAGAAGACTCAGGAGTAGGAGCTAAATCCTTCTCAGCCATGGAACTATGAACCTATGCCTATCAAAACACAAGCTAGACCTCCCCTTAGTTATTCATCAGCGATTACCAAGAACTGCTTGAAGTGACCTCCCCTTCCCATTTGTTTCTTCCCTTCCCCCTCTTTCCTCCATTTTAATTTTAATTTCAACCTCGATGTATTTATAAAACCTACCTTCCCTTGTTACCTTTTATATCAACTCCCTCATCACCCAGTCGTCTTTGTCTAGTTTACTCCCCTCCCCCTTTTTAAAAAATTTTAAAGTGTTAATTTTAGCTCTGTAAACCGACCAGCTACTTGTTGATGGCCTGTCTATCAAATTATAAATAAACTTGGAAACTTCTCTGGTTTCTTTTGAGTTTATGTAAAATCTTTGGGGTAGTCAGGGAAGACACATAAGTGCATATGTTGCACTTACTTTATATGTTTTTTATAAAATACCTCTCAGAATTTTGTCTTGATCCTATGACACACATTGTCAAAAGAGAAAAACATTTCAAAAGCAGCACATCCATGTCCTCAACTATTCCAGCTTCAAGAACCCTAGTAAGACTCACCAGTTATGTCATTCATTTAGATCCATGTTTACATTAACATGTGTTGTGCCTGCAATATTCTGTAGGGAAATTAGTGTATTGGATCTCGTAAGGATTAGGTCAAAATTTGGTTCCTTGAAACAGAATTGCGAAACATGGTCCATGTCGGGACCTGTTGAACACCTTTAATAATAATAATAATAACTTTATTCTTCTATACCGCCACAATCTTGGGACTTCTAGGCGGTTTACATTCAAGAGAGCTGGACATTCAGCGAGTTACAATATGCAGATAGTCAGAGGAAATACAGAGTACAGAAACTTTAAGAAAGCGAAAATATAAAATATACAGTTTGCTAAGAAATTTCCGAGAGGACATAGAAACATAGAAATAGACGGCAGATAAGGGCCACGGCCCACCAAGTCTGCCCACCCCAATAACCCTCCCCTACCTTTCTCTGTGAAGAGATCTCACGTGGCGATCCCATTTTGACTTAAAATCAGGCACGCTCCTGGCCTCGACCACCTGCAGTGGAAGATTATTTCAGTGATCAACCACCCTCTCGGTGAAGAAGTATTTCCTGGTGTCACCGTGTAGTTTCCCGCCCCTGATTTTCCACGGATGCCCTCTTGTTGCCGTGGGGCCTTTGAAAAAGAAGATATCCTTCTCCACCTCTATACGTCCCGTGAGATATTTGAACGTCTCGATCATGTCCCCCCTCTCTCTGCGTTCCTTGAGTGAGTATAGCTGCAATTTTTTCAGCCTTTCCTCATACGGGAGATCCTTGAGCCCCGAGACCATCCGGGTGGCCATACGCTGGACCGACTCAAGTCTCAGCACATCTTTGCGGTAATGCGGCCTCCAAAATTGTACACAGTACTCCAGATGGGGTCTCACCATGGATCTGTACAATGGCATAATGACTTCGGGCTTCCGGCTGACGAAACCCCTACATATACAACCTATGATTTGTCTAGCCTTAGATGAAGCTTTCTCCACTTGCTTGGCAGTCTTCATGTCCTCACTGATGATCACTCCTAAGTCACGTTCTGCTACAGTCCTTTGTAGGATTTTACCATTAAAGGTGTACGTCTTGCATGGATTTTGGCTGCCCAGGTGCATGACTTTACATTTTTCGGTATTGAAACTGAGTTGCCAGGTCCTGTAGGAGTAGGTCGTGCACCATACTGTCAGGCATTGAGTTTCCGTCTGGCTCTGTGCTTTGGTCTGACGTGTTCCTGCCTACTACATTGCATAGTTTGGCGTCATCGGCGAATAGCGCTATTTTACCTTGAAGTCCCTCAGCCAAGTCCCTGTTAAGAACTGTTAGGAAAAGGTCGCGAATTACAAAAAAATACAGCGAAAATTACAATATACTGTTTAAGAATTTTTCAGAGGGGACATATTAGAAGAAATGTCCCAAATTACAAAATACGGTTTGATTAGGATTTCAGAGGGGGCATATTGGGAACGAGAAAAGAAAAAAGTGTTCGGTGAAGATTCTGTTTAGGTGATATATCTGTCAAATAAGGCAGATTTTATGAGTTTTCTAAAAGCGTTGTAGGTTAGTCTAGCTTTATTAATGTAGTTATCTAACCAGTGTTGTTGTTTGCTTGGTACGTGAAAGTTCTATCCAGAAAGGTTTTGTATTTACAATTGGTAATGCTTGGGTATGCAAAAAGATAGCGGTTTCTGGTTTGTCTTATAAGGCTGTAGAATATGAAGTGAGATAGCAAGTACGTAGGAGCTAGTCTCCAAACTAGTTTGAAACATATGCAGGAGTACTTGAAAATTATTTGTGCCTCGACTAACAGCCAGTGCAGTAATTTGTAGTAGTGGGTGACATGGTCGCTCTTTTTTAATCCAAATATCAAGCAGACCGCTGTGTTCTGAATAATTCTAAGTTTCCTCACTGTTTTTTTGGGTATACCCATATAAACGATATTGCAATAGTCCAGAGTAGAAAGCACTAGTGATTGCACTAGTAATCTGAACAATAATGGGTCAAAGTATTTTATGATGGTCTTTCATTTCCATAATATCAGGAAACATTTTTTTACTACTATATTCGTGTGTTCGACCATTGTCAGGTGTGTGTCCAATGTGACTCCCAATATTTTTATTGTATTAGTAATCGGGTAATCGTGGTCTTTTATATGTAACGTTATGTTGGTAATTTTATCCGTTGGGCTTGCAAGGAAGATGATTTTTTTTTTTTCTGTGTTAAGTTTCAGTTTGAAGTTGATTACCGGCAGTTGCACTGGCTACCGACAGAAGCCCGCGTAAAGTTTAAATTCGCCTGCCTCTGCTTCAAAGTACTAAACGGGCTAGCCCCCAAATACATAACAGACCTTTTCTCCTTTTCCACCAACAGACGCAAGAGAAACATACATTCAAACTTCGTTTCCCCTCCAGTTAGAGGTTGCAAACTGAAAAAACACCATGAATACAAGTTTCAAGTTTCAAGTTTTATTGATTTTGATATACCAACCATCAAATTAATATCTAGCTGGTTTACAATCGAATTAAAAAGATAGGGAAAACTGAGAAAAATTAAAAAAAAAAAAAAAAAAAAAAAAAAATGTGTGAACATATAATAAAATAAACAAACAAACGAACAAACAATTACCAGACGTACTAGAATGTGAGGGTAAAATAATGGGATGGGAAAAGTTACATATTAAAGAAGAAGAAGGGAGATAGTGGGGGTTGGGTAGTACATAAGGGAGGGGTTGCTTTGTCAAGGAGATTGTTGTGAAAAGGAAGAAAAAGAATAATAGTTCTAATGATTATTAAATGCATCACCGAATAGGAGAGTTTTAAGACCAGTCTTGAATTTATCAAGTCGAAGTTCATCACGGAGATGCTGTGGTAGGGAGTTCCAAAGAGTAGGTGCAGTTACGGCGAAGTTCACTTTCCGTGTATAGTAGAAATCTCTTAAGGAGGGGATGAAAAGAAGATTTTGGTCGGTTGATCTTAGTGTGCGTGGAGAACTTTGAGGAATAAGAAGTTTATCTAGGAACGAGGGCAGATGAGAAAGTTTTATTTTAAAGGAAAGTAAGATGATTTTGTAGGTGATGCGATGAGTGATAGGGAGCCAATGTTCTTTTTTTAAAAGAGGAGTGACATGGTCATATTTACCTATTTTATATATAAGTTTTATGGCAGTATTCTGTATTAGTTGTAGACGTCTGATTTCTTTTTGAGGGAGACCATTAAGAAGTGAATTGCAGTAATCTAAATGGGAAATTACTAATGAATGAACCAGAATAATGATTGAACTTGTTTCTAGTACAGAAGTTAGAGATCGAATAATACGTAATTTAAAAAAGCAGGTTTTAACGATTGAACTTATATGGTCATGAAAAGAGAGTTCCCTGTCAATAGTGACACCTAAAAGTTTTATTTTGGTATCCATATGAATAGGTGTTGATTTGATTAATATGTTGTCTAATAGAGATTCTGTGTTTTTAATAGAGAATAACATACCTCGGGATTTTTCTAGGTTAAGGGAGAGTTTATTTGTGAACAACCAGTCATATATGATGTCTAATTTGTTGTTGATGTCTTTTATGTCTGAAATATTTGAGGTGTTGATTGGGTGGAGAAGTTGTATGTCGTCGGCATATGCAAAGATAGTAAATCCGATGGATTGAGCTAATGTAAGGAGAGGTGATAGAAAAATGTTAAATAATAAAGGGGATAGGATAGAACCCTGGGGGACACCGTAAGATTGTGTTGTGGCAATAGAGGTAGCGTTGTTTACGCATACAATGTTGTGACGTTCATTGAAGAAAGATGTAAACCATAGTAGAGCAGGACCCGAGATACCACAATCCTTGAGTCTGTTAAGAAGAAGAGAGTGGTCGATGGTATCGAAAGCTGCTGCTATATCTAGGGAGATAAGAACAACAGATTTTTGATGATCATGGTGGTAATGTATGGTTGAAATAAGGCCCAGTAGTGATAATACCTTCTCTCACACCAAGCAGCCATATGGGGTAAAGACCTAGATCAATTGCTTTCACCCACTACTTATGAGGAATTCAGGAAGCGCCTAAAAACATACCTGTTCCTGAAATATCTAGACAACTGACCCGCTCCTCTCTCTCTCTACAATAAAGGTCCTCCCGATCTCTTATCCATTCCCTCTCTCCCCTCATAAGTCCGCATAGAACTTCACGGTTCTGCGATTTATATAAACTGTTATTATTATCATATTGTAATTTTTCGCTGTATTTTTTGTAATATGTGACCTTTTCCTAACAGGTCCTCTCAGAAATTTCTTAGCAAACTGTATAACCTATATTTGCGCTCAGCAAATTGTATATTTACATTTTCGCTTTCTTAAAATCTCTGCACTCTGTATTTCCTCTGATCATCCGCATATTGTAACTTGCTGAATGTTCAGCTACCTTGATTGTAAACCGCCTAGAAGTCGCAAGATTGTGGCGGTATAGAAGAATAAAGTTATTATTATTATTATTTCGGTCATAATATGAGAAATGTATTTTGAGGTTTTGTTTGTAATGCTGTTCACTGGGATTAAAATGGAAATGTCATCTGCATATATGTAGTAGTTCAAGTTTAGTCTTTGCAGTAAATGCCCTAGGGATGATATGTAAATGTTGAACAGTGTGGGTGAAAGTGGTGAACCCTGTGGCACTCCCGAGGGGTTTCTCCAGGAGTTTGAATATATCCCACCACTAACCACTCAGTATGATCTCTTTGTTAGGAAGCCCTGTATCCAGTTCCTTGCTTTTCCCATGATTCCTATTGCATCTAGGCAGTGTATCATTATTTCGTGATCAACTAGGTTGAAAGCACTGCTGAAGTCTAGTTGTAGAATAAGAGCACTTGTTCCTTTGCTGAATAGGCTGTATAGGTGATTTAGGATCGAGGCTAGGACTGTCTCAGTGCTAAAGTCTTTCCTGAATCCTGATTAAGAGATACCTGGAAGATTTCTTTTCTCTTTTTTGCCATTGAAAGATATTTTAATTTTAAAACAGTACACACCAGCACTTTTTCAAAGTTTCCATACACAGTGATGGAGCGGTGGGTTCGGCTATAGGAGCTTCGGCTCCTGGCTGAATTACACATTTCTGAGTGTATGTGACAAAAGCATAAAAATTCTTTACATACAATTTATTTAACTTTTTCTTCTTTTTTCAGGTATGCAATATTCTGTTGCCAAATTACATACCTATATATCATGTCTTCCCTGACCTATACCATGCATCTACTGTAATTCTTGGTGCTGGTATTACTTGTTACCAAATTGCATGCTGCTTGTCTTGTCTCTGACCTATACTGTGTATGTACTCCTGTAACCCTTTCTGTGCTCTTTTGGGAGGACAGGGTAAAATTTTAAAAAAAGGAATAAATAAACAAACACCGAATGATTACACTTCTGATGTGGGAGCGCCAGGGAGTGCAGGATTTCTCCTCATTGCATGGGAGAGTCTTTCAACGTACCTGGGAACCTTTTTGGACTACACTGACTCCCGTGGCGCGTAGCCGATTATTGAACTGTTAAATTGTTTTCTATTTTGTGTCTTAGATTGATTCTATTGTTTGTATCTTGGTGAAGGAGGACTGAGGGGGGTTGGTATTGATGAGGGGTGGATAGAGGGGGTTTGAGGGGTTTATGCTAAATCTGTGAGCCAGTATTGCTGTATTGTTCTGTTGCTTGGTGTATTGTTTCTCTTAGGCTCAATAAAATATATTTAACAATAAATAAACAAACAAAGTGGTAGGTAGATATTTTCCCTCCCAAATATCTAAATCACAATATTTGAAAAGGCAGAATTGGGACATTTTTTACTGAGTGCATCCTAATAGCAAGGGAGAATGCTGGAGATATGTTTTGGAAAAAACATAGACGGGCTTACAATCTGGACATTTTTCAGAGATAACGGAACAGAAGAAAAGGTTCAGGACAGAAAAGAAATACAATTTTTTATCTATACATGTTTCAAGGTGCTCTACCTGACCAGCTGATCACTAGAGAGATGAAGACATGACCCCCCCCCCCCCCTTTAATCCACCAGTGGTCACTGACCTCCTCACTCCTCAAAGATGTGGCAGTGACTGTAGACACCAGGCTTTATGACAGCTCCAGATATTATGGCCATTCCTAAGAAAGCAGCAATCAAGTGGATGGAGACGCCTAGTGAAGAGTGAACAATGGGAGCCAGGTTCAATTCCCACTTTAACTCTTTTTTTTTTTTTTTTATTTCAGTACAAATATGTGAGTCCTCCTGGAACTTAGAAGTACCTCCTGTACCTAAATATATAAATCATCTGCAAGTCTGAGGGCTATTGTAGTGGTGGACCTTTAGTTACAGTAAGTTTTCTTCTGTTACTGGAAGGCTTACCATACAATATGAAGGGGTTTAGGTGGGATTTGTACCTTCACCAACCACTAGGCTTCCCCTCTGGGATGTCTATGTTGCCAATTCACTAGATAAATCCTGCCAGACAGACTTCCTTATGGCTTATTTTTCTCTGTTTTCCTTGGGACCTTTTTTTTTTCTTTTTTCTGGAAGTGGTGTACTTATAAATAGATTTGTTCAGCCTGAAAACTAGCTCAAAGCCATAACTGAACTGATTATGACTGCCAGGTAGAATTTTATGGGTCAGAATCAAAATCTTGAACTAGATCCTGTACTGAATTGGAAATCAGTGAGTCTGGAATAAGAGAGAAGTAACTTGATTAAACTCCCTCTTTACAAAACCGTAGCGCAGTTTTTAGCACCAATTGCAGTGGTAACAGCTCAGACGCTCATCGACACCCCCCCCCCCCCCCTTTTACAAAGTTGTGCAAGTGTTTTTAGCGCGGGCTGCGGCGGTAAGAACCCCAGCATTCATAAGAATTCTATGAGTATTGGAGCTCTTACCGCCACAGCTGGCGCTAAAAACGCTAGGGCGGCTTTGCAAAGGAAGGGAAGCATTCCTATGAGAGTCAAGAGTTCTCTGCCAGGCTTTGTAAAGGAGGGGAAGAATTCCTATGAGCGTTGGAGCTGTTACTGCTGCGGCTGGTGCTAAAACGCTAATGCAACTTTGTAAAGGGGTGGGGAGAATGTCTATGAGTGTCAGAGTTCTTGTAATGGAGGGAGAGAATTCCTATGAGCGCCAAAAACCGTGCTACGGTTTTGTAGGAGTGAATGTTAATTTTTACATTGTTAAATGAAAAATTTCCAATAATAACTGTTTGTGGGATCCCAGAGATCAGCTTGGGCAATCTTGACACATCAGCTGAATATAAATATGAATTAATCTTGTATTTTTTAACTACTACTTAGTTCTTTTTCCCAGAAAATCCAACACGCTCTTCACTAGCATGAAGACTTTATACATCCTGGTTCGTTTCCATAGAAACTGGGCTTAGATTTTTTTAACCGGAAGTATGGCTCTCTTCCGTTTACTGTGCTTTATAGAAGTGTCCTGTTTTAACAATTTTGTCCTGGATGGAAAAAAAAATAAACATTTTTCGTGCCCCCCCCCCCCAATTTTCTTAGGCTTTGATTTAGAGATTTTTTTTTTACCTCTTTAAGTTGAAGAAGTTTATGTTCTCCGTGCTAGCTGACCCGGAGGTAGAAGTTAGCGGAAGAGGAAGTTGTTAGCGACGGTGGGGGTTGTAGCGTGAGACACCGGCGCGGCGAGAAAGAAGAGGGACGCGGAAACATGTGAGTTTTGGCGCTTGGACTCGAATATCTTTGCCTTTTCTTTTCTTACCAACACTAATAGGTAGCAGATCTGTAGGCTCTGAGAGCGCTGTTTGCACTATTTGTCGATAGAGAGGTTAGTTTATGCTGTCCATTTTTTTCCCACGAGGACGTTATCCTGCGTACAATTTGTGTGTTAGTACTCGGGTCCCATGCATTTATGTAGGAGAACGCCCTAAAGATCTAGGTTGGCTGGGGAGCCCTCAGGATAAGCCATGGATTGGCTACCGTGAGAACGGGTTACTGGGCTTGATGGACTGTTTGTCTGTCCCAGTAAGGCTATTCTTGTTTTTATTAGATTTTCCCCTCTCCCAGCCGTACCATACTTAATTGCAAATAGATAAGCAAAGCACGCTGTGCTGTTTTGACTGCCACTGATGACCTGTTCAGTTGCTTTCTGTCGAGTTCTACCCTTACAGAAAGAGAACAGAACGTCAGAGGAGGGCATAGGGCCTGCCAATGAAGGAGGAAGTACATTGGTGCTGGGGCTCATTGCATACCAAAAGCAGCAGTGGTGGGATCTGGGTAAAACTAGGATCCTCAGGATCTAGGGCAAACCACCTTAAGAATGGAATGCTCTTCTTTTATGACTGCTGGCTGCTCTTTCAGTGGGGAATACCCATACTCTTTCACCCTTCCCTGTAAGGTCCCGCCCCCTATGATGCAGTTCTTTTCTTCTGTGGGTGGGATTGGCAGAGAAGGACCAATGATGTCAGCAAAAAAAAGGTGGGGGGGGGCTTCCTGCAGAATGACAGGGGCAGTCAAAACAGCTGCTGGACCTGGCAGAGCTAAGAGGTGATAGTGGAAGCTGCTGCAGGGAGTGGGGGACTGAAAGGCATAAAGTAGGGTCAATATATTCCAGAAAGTAGCAAAATAAATAGTAGATGAAGTAAAAAAAAGGGGGGGGACAATGGCTGGAAAAAAGCATATCCTGCACTCCTCCATCAGAAGCACAAGATAAGCCAGGATCCTGCATGATTTGTAAACCGGGTCCTATGCCTAGGAAGTGACGTCTGAGAGAGAGAGAGAGAGAGAGCTGACGCCAACAGCAAGTTGCTCGCACTGGGATCTCCCAGGAAAGGGACTTGGGAGTTCTGATCGACAAGTCGATGAAGCCATCTTCGCAATGTGTGGCTGCGAAAACGGCGAACAGAATGCTAGGAATGATAAAGAAGGGGATCACGAACAGATCGGAGAAGGTTATCATGCCACTCTACCGGGCCATGGTGCGCACTTACTTGGAGTACTGCGTACAGCACTGGTCGCTGTACATGAAGAAGGACACGGTATTACTCGAAAGGGTCCAGAGAAGAGCGACTAAGATTAAGGGGTTGGAGGAGCTGCTGTAAAGCGAAAGATTAGAGAAACTGAGCCTCTTCTCTCTTGAACAGAGGAGATTGAGAGGGGACATGATCAAAATATTCAAGGTACTGAAGGGGATAGACTTAGTAGATAAGGACAGGTTGTTCACCCTGTCCAAGGTAGCGAGTACGAGAGGGCACTCTTTAAAGGGGATAGATTCCGTACAAACGTAAGGAAGTTCTTCTTCACCCAGAAACTGGAACGCTCTCCCGGAGTCTGTCTATAGGGGAAAACACCCTTCAGGAATTCAAGACAAAGTTAGACAAGTTCCTGCTGAACAAGCACATATGCTGGTAGGGCTAGTCTCATTAGGGCGCTGGTCTTTGACCAAAGGGCTGCCGCATGAGCGGACTGCTGGGCATGATGGACCACTGTTCCGACCCAGCAGTGGCATTTCTTATGTTCTCTGGACCCTTTCGAGTAGTACTATGTCCTTTTTCATGTAAGGCAGTATTCCAGGTTGGGGCGTACCATGGCCCGGTATAACGGCATGATAACCTTTTCAGATCTGTTTGTGATCCCCTTCTTAATCATTCCTAGCATTCTGTTTGCCCTTTTCGCCGCCACTGCACATTGCATGGACGCTTTCATTGACTGTCTACAAGTCTCTTTCCTGGGAGCTCTCTCTGAGTATAGCTCCAGACATCCTGTATTCGTGCATATGATTTTTTTTATCGACGTGCATCACCTTGCACTTATCCACGTTGAACATCATTTACCATTCTGTGGCCCATTCTTCGAGCGTATTTATGTCTCTGTAGATCTTCGCAATCCTTTTGTATCCTCACTTCTCTAAATAACTTTGTATCGTCCACAAATTTAATTACCTCGCTTGTCATGCCAGTTTTTAGGTCGTTTATAAATATGTTGAAGAGCACAGGCCCGAGCTCGAAACACTGCGGCACTACACTCGTGACGCTTTTCCAGTCTGAGTATTGTCCATTCATCCCCACTCTCTGTTTCCTATCTGCCAACCAGTTTTTAATCACCCTCGATTCCATGGTTTGCAATTTTTCGAAGTAGGCGTTCATGAGAGAAGAGGCAGGGCAGAGAGCAGAGCTAGACATGTGAGACTTAATTAAAGCTTGCATTTGGGGTTGTGACCTGGAGGATGCTCCATAGGACATCATTATCTTGTGCTGCTTATGGAGTTCCTGAGGTTTTTATGGCCATGTAAATTAGAATTGGGGTCACAGTTGCAGATAGATTGGCATGTGCTGCTGTATGGCTTTGATTTAAACATGATTTTCTCTTTGCTGCTTCTTGTGTTCCACTGCCCTAGATCAGTGTTTCTCAACTTGGTCCTGGAGTACCCCCTTCCCAGTCAGGTTTTCAAGATAACCATAATGAATATGCATGAAAGACATTTGCATATAATGGAGGCAATGTATTCAAATCAATATTCTGCAAATTCAATGAGGATGTCCTGAAAAGGGGGTACTCCAGGACCGAGTTGAGAAACACTGCCCTGCTTCCCATTTGTGGTAATTTGAGGTTATTGGGTAAGGGGTGCAAACGAGGGGATTCAGGGATTCCAGGTTGAATGGGGGAAGAGCGGGCATAAAGGGATTGAAGGAACTGTGATTGAATGTGATTAGTTAGGGATGAGAATGAATGGAATGGGGATAACATGGAGTTGCTCTCTTGGGCTCTTCCCCCCACCTGTTTAAGGAGGTTGAGGAAAGCAGGTAGTAAAGCCAGTCTGCCAGCATGGTAGAGAACCAGATGATTCTAGCCTGAAGTGGAGGGCTGTTCCTCTTCTCCCTCATTGACCAGTAAGGGTTGTTGCTGAAGAGGGCAGTTTTGCAGGAGGAAGAATTAGTGACTGTTACTGTGGTGGGGGGGGGGGGGTCGCTTGAAGGCCAGCAGTATTGGGGGCTCAAGATGGAGGACCAAGATCACAAGGATAAGAGAGAGAAAGGAGAGAGAGAGGAGTGTCCATTCTCTCTGCCATCCTCTTTATTCCTGTGATCTGTCTCTGTCCTCATCCCTAGTTCTCAACTGTCCTTTGCTTACCAGTGCTCTGAGGATAAATAAGGCTTCCGTTCTTATGTGTGAAATTGCAAATTTAGATGTTTGTTTCTATCTAATTGGGGTTCTTTGAAGATACAATAAAATCTTTGTTGCTTCACCTGTTAGAATCAAGTGTGCATCCACACAGAAAAGCCACCAAAACTGAGTGGCAATAAGCCAGGGGTGGAGTGAAAGAGTACTATGGGTATTGGCATTTTTGCAGTGTTTATTCAGTAAACACCTATCAATGTTTTTGCATTGGAGGCATTCTGTTGGTGAAAATCTAAAATCAGAAGCCCTGAGGATAAGGAGGAGGAATAGTGTGTCTGTTGGCATGGAGGTTAAGACTGGTTGGTGTTATTGATTTGACTTTAAGCTGAGAGGGTCTTCTGTTAGAGCAGGGGTGTCAGAGTCCCTCCTCGAGGCCGCAATCCAGTCAGGTTTTCAGGATTTCCCCAATGAATATGCATGAGATCTATTTGCATCCACTACTTTCATTGTATTCTAATAGATCTCATGCATATTCATTGGGGAAATCCTGAAAACCCGACTGGATTGCGGCCCTCGAGGAGGGACTTTGACATCCCTGTGTTAGAGGATCCATGCAAGTTGTTCTGCTTCTTCTCAGACAGTTTTTGTTTGGTTGTAGGAGTCTGTTAAACAAACCCAAGAGTGAGATGACTCCAGAGGAGCTGCAGAAGCGAGAAGAGGAGGAGTTTAACACTGGACCCTTGTCTGTACTGACTCAGTCAGTGAAGAACAACACTCAGGTCCTTATCAACTGCCGCAACAACAAGAAACTCTTGGGAAGAGTCAAGGCCTTTGACAGGTGAGGAGTTTGCACGTGCAAGGCTTAGTCCTGTCACACTATTGAAGCTAAAATATTCGTAATGACTTAGCCAATTAGCACTTGCTGACTATGATCCAGAAATATGGGTTAAAATAGTAGAATTTGGTGGCCACATAACATCAACCCATACCCTTCTCCAGTCAAAAAGCTATCTTGTTGCTCTCACTGTGGATCCAACCTGGCTTCAAATCTGGGAGTCTTCAGTTACAGTGTTTGACTATGTTATTGGTAGAGCAGTTTAAGGGTAGCTTTGGTATATATTGTATTACTAGATGTTTGTCTGTCTTGCCTGTTTAGATTATAAGCTCTTTTGAGCAGGGACTGTTTTCTTACTCTTTGTAACTTTGTACAGCACTGCGTGCGTCTGGTAGCGCTATGGAAATAATTAATAGTAACAAGATACAGTCCTTAAAAATGACCAGTATTGTACCACCAGGTTGAAGGATACTTAAAATCTACAGTAGAAGCCTTCCGCCTTCCCAGTAACATGGGTATTCTGATTTTACCGTGTTTCCCCGAAAATAAGACAGTGTCTTATATTCATTTGGGGCTCAAAAAGGGCACTAGGTCTTATTTTCGGGTAGGGCTTATTTTTTTCATGTACATGATCATCTCTCCCTTCCTCTCCTTCACCCCAATTCTTCCTCTTTGCTTTCCCCAACATGTGCAACATCTTTCCTCCCCTCTCACCCATCACCTTGTGCCTTCCCTCTGCAGCATCTTTCTATCCCTTCATCTCCCTGTGCAGCAGAACCCTTGCCCAACTTCCATCCTTCCATCCCTCATGCAGCAGAACCCTTTGCCAAGCTTCCATCCTTCCCTCCCATCCCCCCTCCCGTGCAGCAGAACCCTTGAGCACCCGCCGTCATGCAGCTGAACCACCGATGACCCTCCATCCTTCCCTCCCAACTGATCCGTGCTGACCGCGACCATAAATACCTTGCTGCAGAGGAGCGTTGGGCCAGCAGCACTCACAGGCTGCTTCACGGCTTTCTCGCTGGGGCCTTCTGTGTACTGATGATGGTCACAGTCAGTGGGGATCAGTTGGGAAGGAAGGATGGGGGTTCGGTGGCAGGGTGGGGGAAAGCGCAGCTGCTTACGACTAGGGCTTATTTTCGGGGGTAAGTCTTATTTTCGGGGAAACACGGTAGTATTGCCCAGAAGTTACTTTCTTTTGTGTTTCCCAGAAGTTGCTTTCTCTTGTGTTTAATTTGATGCTAGGGAAGGTTGTAATAATTTCAGTGTGGACAGGCAGAAGATACGTGATTGGGAGGGGTATTTTCCTAGGGCAGTTCACTCACTGGATTGGCTTTCTTACAGAACTCCAGAAAGTGGTAGAAATCCTACTGAGATGTTTGCTATTGGAGGGATTCCCATTCTAATTTCATCTGTTCCTAAAGTATATTTGGGATATTCTCTTTTTAAAAGATAAGCAGCAAATGCCAGTGGACCAGAATACTAAAACAACCCCCACCCCAATAAGCTATTTCTTTGCACCAGCAGTCCTGGAAAGCAACAAATTTAAATCTGTCACACTGGATCTACCAGAGCAGTTGACTTGGCAACAAAAGTTGTGGCCCCTCTAGGTTCAAAAGTAGCACTGTGGTCCCCATCCTTAGTGGTAGTAGTCCAAATCTGGAAGACCCCTGGTACCTTCAACAGTGCAGCCACTGTGCTCCCTCTCCTTCCACTGGCACTTCCTCTTTTTAACTCATGGTGCCTCCTATTTATGTTCACAGTTTGCCCTGGCACAGGAGTAGCATTGTAAGAAAACCTCTACACATGTAACAGGCAAGCATGCATCAGTCTTAGGATGTTGATGACGGGTACTTATAGCCTGCTACTATCCCAAATAAAGGTTCATACCGGAAGCCAGAAAAAAGCTCATTCCAAGCAGAAGCATCTTAAGGGATAGATAAACACCTTCTAATTCAAATCACTAAAGAACAAGATAGACCTGGTAAAGTTGTATAGAGGATAGCAAGAGGATGTAATCAAAGCAAAACTTAAGTGATGATCACCCTTCAAAAAAAGGCATGGAAGGCTGTAACCTGAACAGGGCTGTGGGTACTGCTCTAGTCGCCTTACTTGACTCACTATATGGATCATAGTGGTCTTTATCTGCTGTCATTTTACTATGTTAAAGATACATAGAAACATAGAAAGATGACGGCAGAAAAGGGCCATGGCCCATCAAGTCTGCCCACTCTACTAACCCACCCCCCTAAGTCTACTCTCCTAGAGATCCTGCACCTAATGACCCAATACCTTGACTCGACCCTCGTAGGGATCCCACATAGGCATCCCATTTATTCTTAAAATCTGGCACGCTGTTGGCCTCGATCACCTGTACTGGAAGCTCGTTCCAATGATCAACCACTCTTTCGGTGAAGAAGTACTTCCTGGTGTCTCCATGAAATTTCCCGCCCCTGAGTTTGAGCGGATGCCCTCTTGTGGCCGAGGGTCCTTTGAGAAATAAAATATCATCTTCCACCTCGACATGTCCGGTATTTAAATGTCTCAATCATGTCTCCCCTCTCCCTACATTCTTCGAGAGTGTAGAGCTGCAATTTGTTCAGTCTCACTTCGTACGAGAGACCCTTGAGTCCCGAGACCATCCTGATGGCCATCCATTGAACCGACTCGACCCTTAGCACATCTTTTACGGTAATGTGGCCTCCAGAATTGCACACAATATTCCAGGTGAGGTTTCACCATGGTTCTGTACAATGGCATTATGACTTCAGGCTTCCAGCTGACGAAACTTCTATGGATACAACCCATCATCTGCCTTGCCTTAGATGAAGCTTTCTCCATTTGATTGGCAGTTTTCATGTCTGCACTGATGATTACTCCTAAATCTCGATCCGCTGAAGTCCTAGCTAACATCTCACCATTCAAGGTGTAAGTTCTGCATGGATTTCTGCTACCGAGGTGCATGACCTTACATTTCTTAGCGTTGAAGCCCAGCTGCCAGGTCGAGGACCAACGTTCCAAAATAAGCAGGTCCTGCGCCATACTATCCTGCAAATTGTATTCGCTTACTATATTACATAGCTTGGCGTCATCGGCGAATAATGTTATTTTACCTTATTCACAGATGACGCCAAGCTATGTAATATAGTAAGCGAATGCGTTATCTTGCGAATGTGTTATCTTGCAAAGATCTGTCCTAATGCAGTGTGTCTAGTGATCCTAAACTGTACGGTCTTGTATCTGAACCCTTAAGTTTCTTGCAGAAAACTGTCAATCATGCTTTCAACGCCACCTTCTTCCCAGAGAGATTCTCCTGCCCCTTCAGTTTGTTTTCTGCAAGCAAGTTGCTCAGAAGTGTTTCTGATATGCTCTGCGGTTTTATTATTTATCCCAGGACAAGCAGGCAGGTATTCTCACTAGTGGGTGATGTCATCCGACAGAGCCCCGATACGGACGTCTCACAAGCATGTCTTGCTTGAAGAAACTTAGAAGTTTTGAGATGCCCGCACCGCGCATGCGCCAGTGCCTTCCCGCCCGATGCTCCGGGCGTGTCTCCTCAGTTCTTTTTCTTCCGCGGAGCTGAGAAGTTTACTTCATTTCTGCGCCCATTGAATTCGATTTTTTGCCTTCTGCATCGCCGCGGGTTGAGTTCCTTTTACTCTTGCCGTGTGTTGTTTCTTTCTTTGATATCTTTTTCTAAAAATAAAAAAATGTTTTCTTCCGTCTCCGGGTCGGCAGCGTAAGCCAAAAAAAGAAGATTGTTTAACATCTAAAAAGAAGATTGTTTAACCCGCGCCTTCGACCTTGCGGCGGAGTTTTTCCGGCCTATGTCCCGGCCGATCACCAGTTTTAAAAAGTGTAGGGAGGGGTAAATTTTCCAAATTTTTATAGGTATCATCAAGCCTATATTTTAAGACAGGGTATGTATTGGATCCTCCCAGACCTCATGGAGAATGTACCAGACTGGTTATATTTAGAATGGCGACTCCTGTTTCCATTATATCCGGAACATCTTATAAGTATAACAATGCCCAAGAGATATAAAGATCACAGAATTTTATTAGATACATGGAAAACACTAAGATTTATTAGTAATATTACAACAGATCCAATAACTAAATCGTTAAATCAATCCATTTGGGTAAACTCCAGGATCAAAATTGGTGGATTCAAAATAATATGGAAGCAATGGATAATTGCAGGTATACGGTCTTTAAATGATGTTATAGTAAATGGATCCATGCTTAGTTTTTCACAATTGCAACAGAAATTTGGATTGAACATAACACAATATTTTAAATGGATGCAATTGAAGCAAGCCATCCAGGAAGGGTTCCCTGAATGGAAAAATCTTAATACTCAATATAGTTTGCAAATCCTTTGCTTTCAGGCAGATTTTTTGGGACACCAAGCTGCAAAATGGTATAAATTATTATATGGATTTTTAAATAAAAAAAAAAGAACAGGACTTAGGGACATTTGGAGTATTGAGATAGGACAGACAATTTCTGCAACTCAATGGCAAAAATTTTGGTCCTGGAGAATACATACTACAATGTCAGCATTTATGAGTCAAACATGGTTATTTTTATTACATAGAGTTTTATGGACCCCTACTCGGTTACAAAAAATAGATAGTTCTAAATCTAATAGATGCTGGCATTGTAAGGTAGAAATTGGGACATTAGATCATTTAATCTATTTTTGTCCCTGTATAAATGCCTTTTGGAAAACAATTTGGCCCCAAATTAATATATTATTAGAAAATCATGTTGGACTTACATATGACACAATTTTATTTGGAACAGCAATGAGAACACAGAGTCCAATATCAGCAAACAATAATAAACTTTTATTGATATTAACAGGGGTCGCCATACAACAAATTACTCAAAACTGGAAAGATCATACAAAATTAAATTTCACTTTTTGGTGGAATTCTATTTGCCATATATATAAGATGGAAAAAGCAATAGCGTTACAACATGGTTATATTAAAAAATTTAATAAAATCTGGGGACCATTGGCTCTTTTTTCTAAAGATCAGATATCATAGCACAATGATAGATCATATAATAGGGGTTAGGGTGGGTACAATATTATAATAACAGATGATTTATAATTTATTGCAAAAGGGGTTTTTATATATGTTTGTATTAAAATATATATTGATGGATATTCAAGTGTATATTGAAAATTATATGTATTATATATTTATCACTTGATGTAAGAAATTTAAAATGAATAAAGAACTTTAAAAAAAAAAAAAAAAAGTGTAGCAAGTGCCAGCGCGCGATTTCGCTCACGGACCCGCATCGACGCTGCCTCCAGTGTCTGGGTCCGGACCACTTTCCGAAATCGTGCCGGCCTTGCTCCACTCTGACAGCGCGAGCGTTTAAGCGTCGCTGTCTTCTGTGGGAATTCATGTTCAAGATGGAAGCTGCGTTGGATCCTACAGCTTCGACATCGACTGGTGCTTCGACTCCATCTACGAAGCCCTCGGCCTCCCCAGCTGTTTCGAGTCTTCTGAAGCCGGCATCGTTCACGCCGGTTTCGGCCTCGGCGCCGGTGCCTTCCTCCGTCTCCTCGGACCAGGCGCCGACCCCTACTGTTCCACCGGTGGTGCTCAAAGTGCCGAAGGCTGGCAAGCAGAAGCACTCGGCACCGAAGGAACGCGGAGACAGTGCGGAAGGGCCCCCTTTTGGTGCGGATCCCTCCATATCGGCTTCGTTGCGGTCCCTTCTGGAGGGTATTTTTTTCACAGTATTGGTTTGGAGGTTCGGTGCCCAGAAGTTTCCACTTGTTGGGACCTCAATCTGGGAGAAGATACAGACTCATGCTATAGATGTCTGCTGCTAGAAGGATCAGCCTCTTGACACCTAGCTAGCTAGCCTGCTGGTATTTTTGATAGCTCGGGGACCATTCCCTGCATAGCTGCTTGCATCCCTGATTTAGTCAGGAGCTTGAGTGCAGACTGGGTTCCTTTTCGGCTCAGCTGAGATTAATAGTGGGCCAGCTGCATGGTTCGTCCCCCGCATGATGAGATTTCCCAGGGATTGAGGCTCAGTCCAACTGGCAGCCTGAAGACCAGGTTTGTCCAGTGAATCTGTGAGACAGATCTCTGTACTGAAGTAGGCAGGCACCACATGGCACAGTGAGTAAAGCCTGCAGGAAATTCGAGGTCTTCAAAAGTCAATTATGAAGGTCTCTGCAACTAGAGCAAAGGTCCCATTCCTCTAGCGCCTCTTCCCCTGTGTTTTTTGTTTATCAGGGAGGCCTCCTTGTGCCGTTTTTTTTGTGTTATTTTACTGGTAGCAGCCATCTTAGATGTTAAACAATCTTCTTTTTTTCTAAAGCTTCCAACTACCTCAAAACTCCTTAAGTTTGCTTAAAATCAACAGGGATGGACTCCTCGGGCCTTTTTACTCTTTATCATGCCAGGTTTGTGATGGCTGGCTGGCAGAAGACAGTCCATGTGCAATGTAGGAGGGGTGGGAACCTTGGGCTCAGCCTCCTCTAAGTCCTCCAGTGTAGGAAGTGTGTTTCCAAGGGAAGAGACCTTTTGCAGCTCCCTTCAAAGCCACATTGGCTAAGTGTGGACACTAGTGCTGCCCGATTCACGATTCGAATCGGTTCGTTTTTATAAAAAAACTGGACTCACCGATTTAGCCCCAATTCAAGTTCATTCTTTTTTCACCGCCGGCCGCCAGACTCATTCCCATCCCATTTCCGAAACCGGAAGTTACATCAGAAGAAACAAAGGACGTGGGAGCGTCGAGGGGGAAGCAAGCAGACCTTGGAAGCAAAGGGTATTTTTTGCTGGCTCTGTCTCCACATTTCTCTTTTTCCCCGCGATTCCACATCCAGTCGAGTAAGTAACTGAATCGGCAGGGGGGGCTGAGGACTGAGAATTGGCAGGGGGGCTGGTGAGTCTTGGGGGCTGGAGATGGAAGCTGGGAATCGGCAGGGGGGGCTGGTGAGTCGGGGGCTGGGGATGAAGTTGGGAATCAGCAGGGGGGCTGGGGATGAAAGCTGAGAATCAGCAGGGGGGCTGGGGATGGAAGCTGAGAATCATTTCTGTAGGCTATCAAAAATTTGCTTAATTATCTACTCACACAGAAAAGCAGTAAAAGTCAATAGGTTCTCTGAGTGGGAACAACCTGTTTGATCTTGCACTCGTGTGACTGACCAATTGTATATCACTGTTTAATTTATCACATTGATTAATTTGAGCACACGTGAGGTGTCCTATGATGGTGTGCACTGCAGACAGAAGGTGATCAACCTGTGCCTTATTGTGTAAAGCGCTGGAGAATTCTCTCCCCTCGCTTACCTCTCACGCTGAGGACACCCTGCTTCAGTATAATCATTTATATGATTTATCTTACATTATTACGTGGTCTTTTCCTCAAGTGCTGAGACATCAGGTTGTTCCCATTCGGAGAACCTATTGACTTTTACTGCTTTTCTGTGTGGCTTTAACATTTTTGCTATTCATTATACCTAAACTATTATTTAGTAGAAAAAATTTAGTTTGTTCAATCAAATCCTGTCTGGACATTGGACTTCTATGAGTGAATGTTCTGCTTAATTGAACAAACTAAATTTTTTCTACTGAATAATAGTTTAGGTACAATGAAAGTAAATAGCAAAAATGTTTGAGTAGATAATTAAGGAAATCTTTTTCATATTGCTTGCTTATGGACTGGACTGGGAAAAAGCACAGTTACTTACCGTAACAGGTGTTATCCAGGGACAGCAGGCATATATTCTCACATGTGGGTGACGTCATCTACGGAGCCCCGGCGCGGACAGCTTTTCAAGCAAACTTGATTGAAGTTTCAAGTTTGCACACTGCACCACGCATGTGCGTGCCTTCTCGCCCACTAGAGGGCGCATCCCACCTCGTGGTCCTCAGTTCCATAACTAGCAAGGAAGCCATCCCCGGGGAGGCGGGCGGGTTGTGAGAATATATGCCTGCTGTCCCTGGATAACACCTGTTACGGTAAGTAACTGTGCTTTATCCCAGGACAAGCAGGCATGATATTCTCACATGTGGGTGACCTCCAAGCTAACCAAAAAAGGGCAGGTGGGAGGATGGCAATTTAGGAAAACAGATTTTGCAAAACTGACTGGCCAAACCGGCCGTCACTCCTGGATAAAGTGTCCAGACAGTAATGAGAGGTGAATGTATGAACCGAAGACCAAGTGGCAGCCTTACATATGTCCTCCATCGGAGTGGATCGGAGGAAGGCTATCGAAGCTGCCATCGCTCGGACCTTGTGCCCCGTGACTCGACCCGGGGGAGGAAGGCCAGCCTGAGCGTAGCAAAAGGAAATGCAAGCGGCCAACCAGTTAGACAGAGTGCGCTTGGAAACTGGATGCCCTAATCGATTGGGATCGAAGGACAAAAACAATTGAGGAACCTTCCGATGAGGCCTGGTGCGTTGAAGATAAAATGCCAACGCCCTCTTACAGTCAAGCGTGTGAAGCGCCGTCTCGCCAGGATGGGAGTGGGGCTTCGGGAAGAACACAGGAAGGACAATGGACTGATTGAGGTGGAAGTCAGAAACAACTTTAGGTAAAAACTTAGGATGGGTGCGGAGAACCACCTTGTCGTGATGAAAGACAGTGAAAGGGGGGTCCGCAACCAAGGCTTGCAACTCCCCGATCCGCCTGGCGGAGGTGAGGGCAATTAGAAACACCGCCTTCCAAGTCAGAAATTTCAAGAGGGACTTGTTGAGTGGCTCAAACGGGGGTTTCATCAGTTGAGCCAGAACCACATTCAAATTCCACACGACAGACGGAGGCTTAAGAGGGGGACAAACCCTGAGTAACCCTTTCATGAAGCGTGTCACCAAGGGATGGAGTGACAGGGGGCGTCCCTCCAGAGGTTGGTGGAACGCAGAAATCGCACTGAGATGAACCCGCACCGAAGTGGTTTTCAAGCCGGAGCGCGACAAATGAAACAAATATTCTAAAACCGAGGATACCGGAACTGATACCGGATCCAGGTGAAAAGACGAGCACCAGGTGGAAAACCTGGTCCATTTCTGCGCATAGCAAAGCCTCGTCGAGATCTTGCGGGAGGCTTCCAACACCTCCTTCACCGATTGAGACAGGTCCGGAGGAGTCAGGGAACAAGAAACCAGGCTGTCAGGTGCAATGACTGCAGATTGGGATGTAACATGGATCCTTGACTCTGAGACAGCAGAGAAGGAGAGACAGGCAGGGGAAGAGGCTCTCTGGCACTGAGCTGGAGCAGCAGGGAGAACCAGTGCTGACGCGGCCACCGAGGTGCTATGAGAATCATCGTGGCCGTGGACGATTTTAGGTGTACCAACGTTCGCATGATCAGAGGGAACGGAGGGAATGCATACAGGAACCTCCCTTCCCAGTCGAGTAGGAAGGCATCCGCTTCCAGACGGTCCTGCGAGTACATCCGAGAACAATATAGTGGTAGTTTGTGTGTCTCCGGAGAGGCAAACAGATCCACCTGTGGCGTTCCCCAGCGAGCGAAGACCTCGCGTAGAACTGCTGAGTGTAGAGTCCACTCGTGCGGTTGCAGAAGTCGACTCAGTTTGTCCGCCAGGCAATTCCGTTCTCCTTGGATGTAGACCGCCCGGAGGAAGATGTTCCGGGAGGCCGCCCACTCCCAGAGGCGAAGAGCTTCGGAGCAGAGGGGCCATGACCCTGTTCCTCCCTGCTTGTTCACATAATATATTGCCACCTGATTGTCCGTGCGGACGAGGACCACCTGGTCCTGCAATATGTGAACGAAGGCTCGAAGTGCTAGGAAGATGGCTCGCAGCTCTAGCACGTTGATATGACACTGACGGTCTTCTGACGACCACAGGCCCTGCGTGCGAAGACCGTCGAGATGGGCTCCCCACGCGTACTCCGAGGAGTCCGTGGTCAGGACCTTGCGAAAAGGCGGAGTGCGAAACAATAGCCCCATGGACAGATTTGAAGAGTCTGTCCACCAACGCAGCGATTTCCGCAAGGGCGGAGTTACCGAAATGAGGCGAGACACCGGGTCGCACTCCTGGCGCCACTGGGACGCGAGGGTCCACTGAGGGATCCTCAGGTGTAGCCTCGCAAACGGCGTGACATGTACCGTCGAGGCCATATGGCCCAGCAGCATCATCATGCGCTTGGCTGACACCCTCGATAGTTGGGAGACCTGGCGGCTCATCCGTACCAAGGTTTCCACCCGCTGGGTCGGCAGGTAGGAGCGTAGGCGCACCGTGTCCAGCACCGCACCTATGAATTGAAGAGACTGCGACGGTCTCAACTGAGACTTTGGAAAGTTTATCTCGAACCCGAGAGTTTGCAGGAAGGCAATAGACTGTCGGGTCGCTGAGATAACCCCCTCCCTGGTCGGGGCTTTGATGAGCCAATCGTCCAGGTAAGGGAACACATGGAGTCCACGTGACCTGAGGGCTGCTGCAACCACCACCATGCACTTCGTGAATACTCGTGGGGACGCGGCCAGGCCGAAGGGCAGTACCCTGTACTGGAGGTGGAGGTCCCCCACCTGGAATCGTAAGAATCTTCGACAGGCGGGGTGAACCGGAACATGGGTGTATGCTTCCTTCAGGTCGAGGGAGCACATCCAGTCCCCTTCCCCCAAGAGGGGGTACAAAACCGGGAGAGATAGCATTCGAAACTTCTCCCGGGCCAGGAATTTGTTGAGCTTCCTGAGGTCCAGTATGGGGCGCAGGTCCCCGGTCTTTTTTGGGACCAAAAAGTAGCGGGAGTAAAACCCCGTACCCCACTGGTCCTTGGGGACCGGCTCGACCGCCCGAAGCTTCAAGAGGGCTTTGGCTTCGGTTATAAGGGTCGGTAGCTGCGAACGGTTGCAGGGGACTAAACTTGGGGGACTGTCCGGCGGCGAGGACACAAAGTTGAGCGAGTAGCCCTCGGAGACGATCCGGAGCACCCAAGCGTCTGAGGTAATCCCGGTCCATGCCTCCCGGAAGAACCGAAGACGGCCCCCGATAGGGAGGGGTTCCTGAGAAAGTGCGGAGGGGAACCCGCCCCGTCCGCTCAGCCCGTCAAAAGGAAGGCGCTGGCTTAGAAGGGCCCTGCGCTGGGGCTTGGGGTTGTCCCCCTCTGCCTCGCTGAGACGGACGTCTCGGAGGCGGTCTCGAGAAAGCCGGGGTCGACTTCTGAGGGTATCGGCGCGGCGGAGGCCGAAAGGGTTTCTGCGGCGGGGGCCTAGGTTTGGGGCGGACCAGGGATGCTAGAGAGCGCTCCTGTTCCGACAAGCGCTTGGTCGCCGCATCCAATGACTCGTCGAATAACTCGGACCCCACACAAGGCAAGTCTGCCAGGCGTTCCTGCAGGTTTGGGTCCATGTCGAGGGTGCGAAGCCAGGCCAAGCGGCGCATGGCCACCGCGAGGGCCGACACCCTCGAAACCAGCTCAAAGGCGTCGTACACTGCGTGGAATAGGTACAACCGCAATTGAGACAGGTTGGACATAAACTTATCGAATCCTGCTCTTTGGGAGTCCGGTAACGAGTTTCGATATTGAGGAAGGTCCTTCACCATACCACGCAAATAGGAGGAAAAGGTGAAGGCGTAATTTAGAACCCTGGTGGCCATCAGGGAATTTGAATAGAGGCGACGGCCAAACTTGTCCAGGGTCCGCCCCTCCCTGCCTGGTGGAACCGCCGCAGAAACCCGTGAGGGCTGTGATTTTTTAAGAGCAGACTCCACCAGAAGAGACTGGTGTGAGAGCTGCGCCTTATCGAACCCTTTAGGGGGAATCGTCCTATACTTCGATTCCATTTTTGAAGGCACAGACGTGACTGTAAGAGGGTTTGACAAGTTCTTCAGCCAGGTTTGCAGAAGGACACTGTTGAGAGGGAGTCTAGGCACCTCCCTAGGAAGAGTGGGGAGGTCCTGTTCCTCCAAAAATTCTTTGGAATACCGAGAGCCTACCATCAGGTCAATCCCCAGGGCTTGGGCCATGTCCTGAACGAAGGATGAAAATGAGGACGGCCTAGCCTGGGGAGACGGGGTTCTCGACCGCCCCACCGAGGAGAGGGGGGAGGCCTCATGGGAATAATGAGGATCCCTAACCGATCCCGAATCCCAGGATCCCCTCTCGAGGGCCCTCGAGGGGGAAGGGGAAGTTATCCTCCTCGCAGAACCCTTGGGTGAGGACCCCGGGGTTCGTGGGACACTCTCCCGTTTCCTCGGCGAGGCGGCCCGGGAAGACTTCCCATGGGGTGAGCGGAGGAGCCTCGGGTTGTCGAGGCGCAACTCCGACACCTGCAACGCCTCGCCCCCGAACGACGAGGAACGGTCGCGCCGAGGCGAGCCTCGGGGCCGCTTAGACTTCCTCGATCGACGCCCCGTCCGAGGTCGCGTCGAGGGCGAGGCGTGTCTGGAAGACCCGGAGGAAGAGGAGGAAAGACGGCGCACTCTGCGCAACTTTTCTTTGGGCCTTACACTCCGCTCAGGGGGTTCCCCCGAGGTCGAGGTCCGGGGCGGGGCCGAGACCGAGGTGAACGGGGTCCCAGTACCCGAGACCGAGGTCGCCGAGGCCGGGGCTCCCGAGGGAGCCGAGGCCGGGGCCTCCGAGACCGAAGGCGTCCAGGCCGAGGTCGAGGCCGCCGGAACCGCAGCACGCTGCAACACTTCCAGGGCTCCCGACAGCTCCGATGAGATCAGAGCTCGGAGGAGATCCTGGAAGGCCGGAATCCCCACGAAGGTGGGGAGTTCCGAGTCCGGGGCACACTCCCTGGAGGGCGACCTCGGTTTCGAGTATTCCCTCGGGGTGTGCGGAGTCGAGGTCCGATGCGGGGCCGGGGTCGACCCACCCGCCTTGGCCTGACTCGAGGATGGCTTCTTTGCTGAAGGGGATGGAACAGAGGACTTACCCGAAGCTTGCTTCACTGACGACGCCTTCGAGGAAGAGGGCCGAGGCGAGGCCGAGGCCCCCGAGGACGCCGAGACCGAGGTCAAGGCCGGGGCCGAAGCCGAGGCCGACGTCGAGGCCTTAGGTGGCGCGTCGACGGCGAACAATTCGGCCATTCTTGCCTTACGGCGACGGAGGGCCCTGTTTTGGAAGGTAGCACAGCGATCACACGAGTCTGTCGGATGTTCGGGCCCAAGACAGACAATGCACCACCGGTGAGGGTCAGTGATGGAAAGCAACCTCTCACACCGGCTGCACTTTTTGAATCCCGTAACCGGACGGGACATCCACGAAGAAAAAGAAGAAGGCCGGGAACGTACCGACGTCCCGCGGCCACGGCTTCCGGGAGCCCCCGGAACCCGACGAAAACGAAAGACTTTTTTTTTTTTTTTTTTTTTTTGAAAAGAAACGAAAGGAAAACAGTACCGCGAACTAATTCGAAGGGAAAAACAAACTAAACGCGGCAGCTAGAAGGCAAAAACACTGGAGCTCAGATCCACAGGGCTTTCTTGCTCCGCGGAAAAATTTGAACTGAGGACCACGAGGTGGGATGCGCCCTCTAGTGGGCGAGAAGGCACGCACATGCGTGGTGCAGTGTGCAAACTTGAAACTTCAATCAAGTTTGCTTGAAAAGCTGTCCGCGCCGGGGCTCCGTAGATGACGTCACCCACATGTGAGAATATCATGCCTGCTTGTCCTGGGATAAAAGACTGTTCAAGCAAATGTCTCCAAAACTGCTTTAATGGAAAAATGTGATTTTTTTAAAGTACTTTGTGAAATTTATTGTTGTACTTTGTTTAAACTTAAAAATCTGTGTCATTAACAGTGAATCGAATCGAAAAATTGATTCAACAGGGTGAATCGAATCAAAATTTTTTTCTCTGAATCGGGCAGCACTAGTGGACACTTGAGGTCGTGGAGTCCAGGAGTATTGGAGAGGGGTCCTTGAGACCTCCAGTACAAGGCTTCACCCTGGATTTTGTTAGCCTCATGTGGAATGCCTATCTGAATTTCCGAGGGTCCTTTTGCATCTGCTTGCATTGCACCAGAGAAGCACAGGGGAGCTTCCCTCAGAAGGCACCCAGGCCAGTTGAGGACATAGACTGGGAGGATAGAAAGTCAGATTCCATGCCACTATTGTTCTTGGATGAAGTTTCACTGGCAGAGTCTGGCTTGGTGCATAAGAGCAGCTGTCCCCACAGAGTGCCGGCTTTTCAAAGCCTCTGCACTTTCCAGCAGCATTTCTGCCTTGCTGAGAGTGCTGAAGCTGGAAATTCCTTCAGTTATGAGCAGCTGTCTCTGTCAAAGTGCTTTCTCTTGCATCCAAACATCACAAACACCACTGGGAATCTCCAGAGGGGTCCCTGTGGATGGCTAAGGCCATGGCCAAGCTTTAACTGATGGCTTCGAATTGTCAGCAGCTGAATGTTCAGCTGAAGATGAATTTGCTGGTAGCACAGACCAAACGCACTTCCCTGCCTAGTGAGGATGGTGCAATGTTAAAGGATTCGCAGGACCATAAAGTGGACTTGCTCCTCAAGTGGCAATTTGAAACTTTAGCCTTAGGGATTAAGGTGACTGTTGCAACTTCCTTTAGCACATGCTTACCAACACATCTATCTTGAGCATCAGTCCCAGAGGATGACGAGAATCCCCAAATGCTCTTGGCTGTGGTGAATTATACGATCTCGTTGGAGCAAGGCATCGGCCTATACGATCTCCGCTTGGTGGATGCTCTGGATCAGTCAGTGGACAGGAGATTCTATCTCTAAAGCCATGCTGAGCAGGCTCCCTTTAATGAGCAGATGCTATTTGGCAAGGGTGTGAATGACCTGATGGCAAGTGTTGTGGCCCATCACCCCAAAACCTTACCAGACAGCAGACCCTGAATGGCTCAGGGTCCAGGCATGGGTAATTTTCGAGGTTCTTGAAGATTCCATTCTTCTGCAGCAAGCCAAGCGATACAATGGTCCTTTCAGAGGTCCAATAGAGGCATGAAATGGTAGGCCTCAGGCTCTCGCTTCTCCCCAGACTCTTAAGAAATCACAGTGCTGCCAGGTCAAGGGCCAAGCTCCTCCTTGGATAGGGGACAAGCTGTCAGCTTTCTGATCAGTCCCGCTCCCGATGCTTCAACAGTGAACATAGAACAGAAATATTTAAGCAATTCAGCCTGTTTTTTATCAGCTTCTACATATTTCTCCCCTTTACCTTTGAGTCTCACAATGCTATTTTTGCACTTCTTTCTATCACTAATATATCTAAAAAATATCTTGTCTCCCCATTTTACCGTGTCAGCTATTTTTTCTTCCATTTGCATCTTTGCTTTCCTGACTACATGATCAACCTCTCTTAACTTTTCTAGATATTTTTGCCTGTCTTCATCTTTCTGTGATCTTTTGTAGTTTATGAAAGCTAACCTCTTATTCCTTACCTTCTCAGCTACCACTTTTGAGAACCAAAGCAGCTTTCTTTTCCTCTTACTTTTATTTACTTGCGTCTCAAAAAGGTCCAGTTTGGTCTGCAGATGCCTCTGTACTCCTTAGAAGGAAATCGACAACTACCACTACCTTACGCCTCCTGGTGGTCACGGATCCAGTAATGTTTGGGATTTCAAGCTTTGGTCCTTTCTCTCCTTGGGATGCTCTCATCTCCTCCATGTCTGGGACAGCATACCACTTCAGTTCAAGGGCTGGGGGAGTCACAGTACCAATCTTACATTGTTCTGTAATCTGAGTCTAGCTGTCTTCCTTCAGCACAGCCTCTTCTTCCCCACTGCTGGAAATCTTTGACGCCTCATGAACCATTTAATCGATGTACTTCTCATTCTTACGGATACTTCTCAGTCTTGCCACCTCCTCTCTCAGTACCTTTACTTCCTTCATGAGAGATTCAAGCTGAAGACAGCTTGCACATGGAACTACTCCCTCTGTCTGGGTAACATTTTCTGTCTGTGCAGAGACAGAAGTTGTAACCTGAGTAACAGCTTTGGTGATATGATGTTTTCCAGCCATACTTTGGTACAGAAGTATTTACACCTGGAAGAATAAAGAAAGGGCAGAAAAATCCTACCAAAGTAATGCCCTGTTCCTGGTTGGCTGAAGAGCCTATAAATCAAAAGCTCTTCCTTGGGGTGAGCGAGAGGGAATTAACACCGGAGCCTTTCCTCAACAGCTATTTGTGCCCTAATCTGATATTATGCCCTGAAATGCAGGCTAATACACTGTTTTGTATTATACCCTAACAGAGACTCTAAGGCTGAGATAATAAAGAGAACTACAGTGATATAACCTACTGAAGCCTAAGTTTGCTGTGAAAAACTATCTTTAATGTTGAGCCCTTACAACCTCTCTTAGAACCAGGCTTACTGAGGGTTAGGCACTAGGCTAGCATTCTTCCCCTCAAGGGTCACCTGAATCTGATCTCTTAAAGTCCTCAGAGTTTCTGAATTGTTGGTAAGGATTGGTCATTTCTGGGGGTGAGTCATGAAGGTTTTGAAATCGTGGTCAGAGGGGAAGAGTTGAGATAGAGAAGTTGGTAATGGAGCAGTTGGAGAAGAGGACAAGATTGAAGCACTGGCCTTTTTGGTGCATACAGGTGCTGGAGCAGAGCTGGAGATTGAAAGAGAATATGAGAGCAAGGAGCTTTGATGTATAGGAGTTGGCAGTGTTTTCAGCATGAATGTTAAAATCACCTAGGATGAGGGAAGGCGGCGAAGGTTCGAGGAAAATGGAGAGCCAGGAGTCAAGGTCGGTGAGAAAGGAAGCAAGGGATTTTTCAGGGAGTTGATAAATTACTGCTATTCGGAGAGGTAGAGGGGTGAATAGACAGACTGAGTGGACCTCGAGGAGAAACAATGAGACTTGGGTAGAAGAAGGGGTTGAAAACTACAGGAGGGGGATAGTAACAGCCCAACTCTGCCTCCGCGGCCAACTGAGTGAGACATATGGGAAAAGCGGTAACCTCCATGACACAGGACAGTGACTGAAGCAGAGTCATCGGGACAGAGCCAGGTTTCAGTTAGTGCAAGCAGGTGGAAATAATGAGAAATAGGTCATGTCCATAAGCGGTCTTGGATATAGAGCATGCATGAGGGCACATGAGAAAGGTACAGAAAGAGAGGAGAGGAACAGAAATAAGATTGGAGATGTTGCGGTGTAATCTGCTTGAGTAGACTAGGAAGGCTAGGATTGGGGTTGATGTCCCCAGCAGTGAGCAGAATGCATAGCAGAATAGGAGAGGTATTGCAAAGGCAATGTAGGTGAGATGTAGTCATATAATATGGGGAGGGTTGAATGAGGGGGAGAAACTGTTGGCATTTTAGAGCTGTGAATAAGGTGGGTGAAAGAAGGGATGGTGAGGTAGTGAATTTATGAAGTGGACCATGTGGATTTGAGGAATCCATTGGTTTTGGGCGGAAGGGAAGGTTGGGTGAGGTTAGGAACAAGAGAAGAAGGTGAAGATAAGGAAGATCAGGTAGATTAAGGATTATTTTCTAGGGAGGGTGGTTGTGGTAGAGAGGTTACTTTGACTTAGGAGTAATAAAGAGAAGGAGTGGGACTTATGGATTATGTTATTGTGGTTCTGTGTTCAAAATGGAGGGTTAAGTAATCTGCTGGGGTTTGATATCACAACCTTTGGGAATTGAGGCAGAGGCTCTACCACTAGAACAAATTAGCTTCAGGTATAAGGAAAAGGTGAATGGGTGATAGGAGGGTTGATTGGAGAGAGGTTTGTTTAGAGGAGTGTTAATTAGTGATGATGCTTACTTGTGTATGTCAGCTGGAGGATAGATAGGCACAGGTTTGAGAGCACACTGTGGCTATGAAAATAATCTCCAAAATTGAGCTTACAGACTTAGTCCTTTTAAGTAGACAGTCTCTCCCCCTCTCCCTCAGCAACTAATCTTCATGGGATCCCTTCTGGGGACACACCACCAAGTTCATATCCTTTAGGAATATTCAGCAAGGTGTTCTCCCTATATAATCAACTCCTGGAGGCTGACTTTACTACTTAAGTTTCTTACTCCATGGAAACTCGTATGCTCAGACTACTCCTCTACCTTCAGCACTGTAGTCTCTCTCACTCCCTCTCTCATTGGCTGGGAGATCCTTGCTCAGAGTTGCACTCTTGAGGATTCTTGACTTCAGTCACTCTTGCTACTCCCTTGGATAAATCCCAGGGATCGGATAGCATCCATCCAAGGGTCATAAAGGGACCATAGCTGAACTGTTTCAACTAATAGCTAATCTGTCAATCCTATCGGGAAAGATTCCGGAGGACTGGAAGGTGGCGAATGTTACGCCGATCTTCAAAAAAGGTTCGAGGGGAGACCCGGGAAACTACAGACCGGTGAGTCTGACCTCGGTACCGGGAAAGATGGTAGAAGTGTTGATAAAGGACCGCATCATTGATCACCTTGATGGACATGGGCTGATGAGGACCAGCCAGCACGGTTTCAGCAAAGGCAGATACAAACTTGCTGCACTTCTTCGAGGGAGTAAACAGGCAGATAGACAAGGGCGACCCGATTAACATTGTATATCTGGATTTTCAGAAGGAGTTCAACAAGATTCCGCATGAACGACTACTTAGGAAAATTGCGAGCCATGGAATTGAGGGTGAAATACTCACGTGGATTAAAAACTGGCTGGAGCATAGGAAACAGAGAGTGGGGGTAAATGGACAATACTTGGACTGGAAGAGCGTCACCAGTGGAGTGCTGCAGGGCTCAGTGCTTGGACCCGTGGTCTTCAACATCTTTATAAACGATCTGGACATAGGTACGACGAGCGAGGTAATTAAATTCGCGGACGATACGAAGTTATTCAGAGTAGTGAAGATGCAGGGGGATTGCGAAGATCTGCAACATGACATAATCAAGCTCAAGGAATGGGCATCGACATGGCAGATGAGGTTCAACGTGGGTAAGTGTAAAGTGATGCTTGTCGGTAACAAAAATCTCCTGCACAAATACAAGATGTCTGGGGCGGTACTTGGAGAGACCACCCAGGAAAGGGACTTGGGAGTTCTGATCGACAAGTCGATGAAGCCATCCGCGCAATGTGCGGCGGTGGCGAAAAGGGCGAACAGAATGCTAGGAATGATAAAGAAGGGAATCACGAACAGATCGGAGAAGATTATCATGCCGCTGTACCGGGCCATGGTGCGCCCTCACCTGGAGTACTGCGTATAGCACTGGTCGCCGTACATGAAGAAGGACATGGTACTACTCGAAAGGGTCCAGAGAAGAGCAACTAAAATGGTTAAAGGGTTGGAGGAGCTGCCATACAGCGAAAGATTAGAGAAACTGGGCCTTTTCTCCCTCGAACAGAAGAGATTGAGAGGGGACATGATCTAAACATTCAAGGTACTGAAGGGGATAGACTTAGTAGACAAGGACAGGTTGTTCATCCTCTCCAAGGTAGAGAGAACGAGAGCGCACTCTCTAAAGTTGAAAGGGGATAGATTCGTACAAATGTAAGGAAGTTCTTCTTCACCCAGAGAGTGGTGGAGAGCTGGAACATTCTTCTGGAGTCTGTCATATCCCCTCCAGGGATTCAAGGCAAAGCTAGATAAGTTCCTGCTGAACACGGACGTAAGCAGGTAGGGCTAGTCTCAGTTGGGCGCTGGTCTTTGACCGGAGGGCCACCGCGTGAGGGACTGCTGGGCATGATGGACCACTGGTCTGACCCAGCAGCGGCAATACTTATGTTCTTATGGATACCTGTTGCTTCGGGTCTTTTCTGATTGTTCTACCTCAGGATATTTAATAATTGCCCTACCCTTCTGACTCAGCAGACATGACTCCATCTATCCTTAAGTGGCTTTCTCTGTCTCAGTGATTGTATGGGACTCTGGCCATGTACCACCCATTCCCTCACAATGATATTGGACAATATTTAAACCAAAGCATTGTTCCTACATGGCTGACAAAACCCTGGACTCTGATTTTAGATGTGCTCTTCTTTTTCTATCTGAAGCTGCTCCTAGCTATTTGTTCCCTTTTAATCCAAAACAATCCATGGGGTGGGTTACCAAGAATACACTTTTTTAGTTGAGTATTGGCCTTTATCAGTTTCTGATACAAGGCCAAGCTGCCTTCACCAGGGCACATTGGAATATAACAGCTTTGTGCAAAATCAGCTACTATACTACAACAAACTCAGATATGCTTTCATAAATGATATTTGCAAAGCTGCAAATTTGTCTTCTATTACTAGTTATGCTTTATATAGTACTACTAGATATATGAGACTCTCCCTGCATAGTCATGTTTTCCCAGAATAGTAATGCCTGAAAACCTTGTCACAGTGGCGTACCAAGAGGGGGGGGGGGGGCGGTCCGCCCCAGGTGCAAGCCCTGAGGGGGTGCTCCCGGCCTGAAGTCATTGGCGTCCGGTTCTCCCCCTGGCGTCTGGATTTCCTCTCCCTGGCCTCCCTGCACCATTTACCATAGCGAAGCAGCCTGCAGCAAGATCGCGATGCCAGCGATCTTGCTGCAGGCTGCTTCGCTACGGTAAATGGTGTGGGGAGGTCAGGGAGATGAGCAGTCCTTCGGGGTGGGGGTGGTGAGCGGTCTTTCGAGGTGGGGGGAGCGAACGGTCCTTCGGGGTGGGGCAGCATGCCTTCAGGGTGGGGCGGGCAGGCAGGCCTTCAAGGGGGGGAGACAGGCTTTCGGGGGGACATGCCTTCAAGGGGGACAGGCAGGCAGGCCTTCAAGGGGGGACAAGCCTTCATGGGGAAGATAGGCTTTCGGGGGGACAGGCCTTCAAGGGGGGGACAGGCCTTCAGGGGTGGGATGCAGATCTTTAAGAGGGGGGACAGGCCTTTAGGGGAGGGGGGCCCTGGTGTAGAAGTACACGGAGGGAAGGGGGGGTTCAAAGAGACATGCATATGCCGGACTTAGGGGGGGAAGAAATAATGGGACTGAAAATAGAGGAGAGGGAGAGAGATGATGGACCATGGGATTTAGGGAGGGAAGGAACAGAAAGGGAGAGAAGTTGGACACAAGGGATGGTGTGAGGGGGGAAAAAGATACTGGATAGGAGGGTAGTTGGGAAAAGAAAGGGAGAGATGGTGGACCCTGGGGTGGTGGGGAAGGAGGGAGAGATGCTGGATGAAAGGGTAGTTAAGAAAAGGTTGATCTGTGGAGGGAGACGAAAAAGGAAAGATTCCAGACCTCCGGGGGAGGGGAGGGAAACAGAAGGGGAGGACAGAGATGGCAGATGGATGGTTAGCATGCAGAAAGAAGAAAGAAGGAGACCCTGGCATGCAAGTTATCAGAAGACAACCAGAGCCTTGGACCAACAAGATTTGAAAAATAACCAGACAACAAAAGGTAGAAAAACTAATTTTATTTTTTGTTTTGAGATTACAATATGTCAGATTTGAAATGTGCATCCTGCCAGAGCTGGTGTTAGACCGCAAACGTGAGCTAGGATTTAATAGAGAGAGGAAAAAGTCCTTTTTGGTTTTTTTATTTTATTTACACCACAGCGCCAGTGTGGTTAGGAGAAGCCAAAGGGGGTGAAAAGGCTATAAAATAAACCCACCAGGATGTTTGAAAAAAACACCCAATTGGGCAGGAAAATTGAATCGAAAAACCAATTTAATAGGCTGAATCGAAATTTTTTTTCCTGAATCGGGCAGCACTAGTTTGCGCTACTGTCTTAGACTTTAGGACCTGGGATTGGGGAGAGATGGCATCCTTAGTACTTTATAATGCAAGTGAAACGAGGATTTGGTCAGACTTTTGAAGGGTCTGCAGAAGAAAAATATTGTATAGGCCGGGGACATGAGACAGCAGGAAATGGGAACTTTTCTTCCTTCTATTTTTGTGAATGGCAAGGCTGAAGATGTCAGAGAGTTCAGTTAAAATATGTGCTTTATAAGAAAATATAATGTGTTTTATTAAGTTTATAAGCATTGCTGGCCTACCCAGTGAGGTGTTCCTAGTGGTGGTGGCAGCGTGTCAATGTGTTGAGAGGAAGAGGTGGTCTGGAAAATTTTGCTGAGCAAACTCCAGGCCCATTTCCACCCCCAGTTAGTCCACTCCACTCAACTGGTTCACACAACTGGGTCTTTGGGTATTGTGCCTGGGTAGTTGTTTTGGGATCTCTTCCAGTAGTTCGTCAGTATCTCCTTATGGTCCAAGGAAGAAAACTTTGTTAACCTTAGCATTGACCTTCAGAATATGTTTGTAACAGCCCTGCTTATGTGGCATTAGGCTATGTAGTGATCGAAAGAAAAAATCAGACCTTAGCACATTTTTGCACTATATGGTGGGTGTATGAGGAGATTCACATTTCCTGCACAGCTAAGTCCGTGTGAAGTTACCTTGTGCTGTATTTGACATCTAGCAAGGTCTCTGTTTGGAAGGAAAGATCTAAGCTTAAAAATGAAGTGGCCAGAAGTTATGGTAAAAGTAGATAGCGTAGCTGGTTTTAAGAAAGATTTAGACAAATTCCTGGAGGAAAAGTCCATAGTCTGTTATTAAGACATGGGGGAAGCGTCTGCTTGCCCTGGATCGGTAGCATGGAATGTTGCTACTCTTTGGGTTTTGACCAGGTACTAGTGACCTGGATTGGCTACCATGAGAATGGGCTACTGGGCATGATGGACCATTGGTCTGACCCAGTTAGGCTATTCTCATCTGTAGGGGCCTTTGTTTTCACTTCTTATTTTAATGTATTTTTTTTCTGGGAACTTATCAGTGTTTTTTATAATGGGAACAAAAATGGAAGAGAATTAATGTGTGTGGAATGGGGGGGGGTAACTAATTTCTTCAGCTAAATAATTCAATCCACCTCAACCAGACATAGGAGAACTCACGAACCATTCACACACCTCCAACCAAAAACGTCAAAAGAAAATAACTGTTCGATAACCTCCTAATCATTCGAGCTGCAACACTCGACCCCCAACTCTACAACCTATTGACCTCGACCATAGACTACAAAACCTTCAAAAAAGAAATAAAACCCCTTCTATTCAAAAAACACATAAAACCAAACTAACACAATCAGAACTGTCCCAAGCATCACTATTCCATATGTACTTCTGATGTCATGACAATTCAGACATAATTTATGTTATGTTTGGAATAATGGTTACATATATGAGGTTCAATAAAAGAAAATTTTCACTGCCTGTTTCTATTCTGACCATTTATTCCGTTTCATGGTTATTACAAAAAATATTTTTTTACATGGGGGGTGGGGGGGGTGTCTAAAAATGATGGGCCCCGGGTGCCACATACCCTAGGTACGCCACTGCCTTGTCGTACCTGGATGGCATGTCATTTTGTGTATCCTCTTTGGTTGATTACCACTCCTGTTTTCCAGCCACCCAGGAGTTACATCTATGCATTTCCTTACATTTTGGACATAGTAGTCACTTTTGAGTTGCCCAGCCATTTGGCTATATCTCCTCTCAACTGTTCATGGAGAAAGTGGAGTTTGTTTCCAATAAGGAGATGGGGCAGGGCAGTGTGCCTACATTCTCTTGATATTTCTTCCACTCAATTTTTAGCACTGTTATATCATTGATATACAGTGGGGGTAAGGGGGGGCTTAACCCCACCCTTTTGTTTATACCTTTAATATCTTACTTTTCTTTCATCGTTGTAGTTCTCCCCTTCTTTTCCACGTGTACCCGTTTGTCCAGTCATGTATGTCATTGTTTTTATCTAATCGTGTATGTTTATTTTGTTAGTTATGTTAAATTATATTATCTGTTTCTGCCCTATTTTAAAATGTATAATCACCTTGAAATAAATAAGGTGGTATATCAAAATTTTAGTAAACTTGAAACTTAATAAGGTAATTCCTGCATACTCTCACTAGGGTTTCTACCACTTCTGGGAGAGAACTAATCTAGTGTGTGATCAGCTCAGAATGACCTTGCTCAGTCATTGCTGTTTTCCTGTTGTCCATAGAGAATCTCCTCTTTACTAGTAAGTAACTCTGCTTTCTGTTTCAGACACTGTAACATGGTGTTGGAGAACGTGAAGGAAATGTGGACAGAAGTCCCAAAGAGTGGGAAGGGGAAGAAGAAATCCAAACCTGTCAACAAAGACCGTTACATCTCAAAGATGTTCCTCCGAGGGGACTCTGTCATTGTAGTGCTTAGAAACCCCTTGCTTGCTGGCAAATAAAGTGTCCCTATACCTGCCAATCCCAAGGCTAAGTAACGAAGACCCATCATATCTACTAAATGTTATTTTTCTTTATTTTTCATGAGGAATCTTTATTCTTGAATAATAGTTTTGATGTTTTTCCAATTTCTGCCATACATTACTTTAAAATCACCTTTCCAAGTTTTAAAGATAAAGCATCCCTTCTCAGTATTAAATGAGATTTATACCTGTACTTCCTGTTCTGCTACTGGGATACCCAGCTGCATTATTATGTGAAAATTTTTTTATATAATAAAATTGGAACTGAAACCTCTGTTATTTGTTTCCCCTGGTGCTTAACTTTAATGAGACTGTGCAGCATGTGATGGGCTAGAATACAGTACTGTATTTTTTGCTCCATAAGACACACTTTTTCCACCCCCCAAAAAGGGGGTGGAAAGTAAGTGCGTCTTATGAAGCGAAGATACAAATTTGAGCCCTCTGTTGCCGCCGCTGCATATTTTACCCCCCCCCCCCCCGCTGCAACCACATATTTTTAACCCCCCCCCCCACCGCTGCCGCAACATATTTAAAAAAAAACAAAAACACCACTGCTGCAACTTTAATCCCTCCTACTCACTTGCTACCGTCATACCTGGTGGGCTAGCGAATTTCCTGGCCAGAAGCAAAGATATGGTGGCTATAAAATAAACCAGGTGTATACCTGGCGGGGCCTCCGCGTGTGCGGATCGCCGGACTTGATGGACCGAAGGTCTGATCCGGAGATGGCGCTTCTTATGTTCTTATGTTCTTTAAGAGCAAGCCTTCCGCGCTCCTGCCTGGGCCCGCACTGATCGCCGAATGGCTGCAGTCAGCTCTCGCAGGACTCTTGAGAACTGACTGCAGCCATTCGGAGATCGGCGCGGGCCCAGGCAGGAGCGCAGAGGACTTGCTCCTGATCTCTGAGCTTCTGGCCTTTGCATCGCTGGCTGGGAAAGATGGGAGGAATTTAAAAAAAGGTACCTAAAGGGGATGATTAAAGGTGCGGAGGGGGGATGATTAAAAAAGGTACTGGGGAGTACGTGGGTGATGATTTAAGGTACTGGGGGCACGGGATATGGGGATGATTTAAAGGATATGGGGGATGATTTAAGATACTGAGGGGGTGTGGGGCCTGCCTACCTGTCATTAGGCCTGTCTGCTCTGTGCCCTGCCTCGGCCTACCACTAGACCACCAGAGGGGGGCAGGGTACAGAGCCTGGCAGGGAGGGGGGACAGGATGCAGAGTCTGGTAGGGAGAATTTGGTTCAGAATGGGGGGTTTTCTTGTTTTCCTCCTCTAAATCTAGGGTGCGTCTTATGGTCAGGCGCGTCTTATGGAGCTAAATATATGGTAATCTGGATGCTGGAATGTGCTTTAGAGGAACAGTATGGAAGGAGAGGGTATGATTTTTTCCCCTTTTCAGTACCAAGTGCATGATGCAGGGTGACCCATTTGAGAACAGAGATAACTGATGAGATTTATGTCAGTTGGGCTCGAAGGAAGTTCAAACAGTTCTCAACTTTTGCCATACTACTGAATTATCTGTGATGTAATTTTTTTTTCTCAACTCTTGGTTTTTCCCTATTGCATATATGTCCGCCCCTCCCCCGATCCAGCAGGGTTCTATACCATACTAGATATCGGATCTGAGAATGGTGGCAGTTGACCGTTTAATGCAGCTGATGCACCGAGATGATAGTGGCGGTTGTCTGGCTGTTGCAGAGGTCATCTGATCCAAATGACATGCCTGCACTTTAGCATTGCATTGACTCTGATCTAAATGACTAGCCTGTATTTTGGCACTCATTACTATTTCCTGGGAAACCTCATGGCTGAAATATTGTGTGTTGGCTTGGCAGCATACGTCAGGGCTTAAGGAGCATACCAGCTTTCTCTCCTTGGCATATCGTCTTTATGAACTTCTAACATCAGATCCTATTGTCTGATTGGAATTTATTTTATTTTTATTTATTGTTTTCTCAGGTACTTTAGCTAGATTGTGAGCCTTCGGGACAGCTAGGGAAATCCAAAGTACCATTTTTATTTATTTTATTTTAATGTATCTTTAATCTATCTTCATTGTAAACCGCTTTGAACCTCACGGTATAGCGGTATATAAGAAATAAAATCAAATCAAAATCTTAGACCCACAATCCACACATGAGAAAGGTCACCAACTTGACATCGCAGCCTTCATGACCCAACATCCCATTCAACCAGAGATTCAAACCTCAAATGAAAAATGGTCCCGATCCCTCTGGTCAGACCACTACACTTACTCCTTCAATATCAATTGGGCCAAAAACAAAAAAGCTCAAAGAACAACCTACAACTCACGTAAATACATCGACCCCCTCCAAATTCTGGAATAAAACAGATGCAATAATCCAAGATTGTAACCCCAAGGACTTCATTTCACAATTGTGCAGTCTAAGTACAGCTACCCTGGATGAGCTAGCCACAATACAAACAATAAACAGAATCAGCAGACGATCAGACAAGTGGTTCGACAATGAACTACTCCTACTCAAAAGACAATGCAGATGACTAGAAAGAAAATGGAGAAAAAGTAATCAAGAGCCCACAAAAACAGCATGGAGAAAACTAAACCAACAATACAAACTAAAACTGAAAGAAAAAAGAAAGACACATACCATAATATGGTATGGCTCAACCTCAAGAAAGGTTTCCCTAAGACAAACACAGCAACAAGGGTTCTCAACTTTAGAGGCACAGACTTAACCGCATGGGAAATTTTGTCCATCAGGAGCTACATAAACAAGCAATATCTGACAATGTGGAGGATATGTGGTCGTCTCTGAAGTCCATCCTACACGAAGCAACAGACCGATACATAAAGACAGTAAGTAAACGCAGGAGAAACAAAAGACCCCAATGGTTCAGTAAAGAAATTTCAGACCTAGTTAAACAGAAAAAAGACGCATTTATCACCTACAAACATTTAGACAGAGAGGGAGCGAAAGAGGACTATCTAGACAGATCTAAAGCTGTCAAAACAGCAGTCAGAGAAGCCAAACTCCGAATGGAGGAAGAGCTAGCACGGAAAATTAAGAAAGGGGATAAATCTTTCTTCAGCTATATTAGTGACAGGAAAAGAAACAAAGATGGGATAGTACGCCTGAAGCAATCGGACGGTAACTTTGCGGAATCAGATTCTGAGAAGGCAGAACTACTAAACAAATACTTCTGTTCAGTGTTCACCCGCGAAGCGCCAAAAGCTGGTCCACAGCTGCAGATGGGAGATAACCAGAAAGACCCATTTCAAGATTTCAAATTTACGCCCAGTAGCGTCTATGACGAACTATCAAGACTCAAAGTAAACAAACCCATGGGACCGGATAACCTACACCCCAGAATGCTCAGGGAGTTAAGGGAAGTCCTGGCAGAACCATTATCTGTTCTTTTCAATCTTTCCCTAAGCACAGGAAGGGTCCCCTTGGACTGGAAAACCGCCAACGTAATCCCATTCCACAAAAAGGGCTGCAGGACAGAGACAGCAAACTACAGACCAGTGAGTCTCACGTCTATAGTGTGTAAACTCATGGAAACACTGATCAAACAGAATCTTGACACAATCCTAGACGAAGAAAAACTGCGTGATCCACACCAACACGGGTTCATCCAGGGTAGATCCTGCCAATCTAATCTGATTAGCTTTTTTGACTGGGTTACTAGACAACTGGACGCCGGAGAGTCACTGGACGTGGTATGTTTGGACTTCAGTAAAGCATTTGATAGCATCCCTCATCGAAGATTACTGAACAAGCTGAAATCGATAGGATTAGGAGACACTCTAACTACATGGGTTGGGGATTGGCTGAGCAGTAGACTTCAGAAGGTGGTGGTGAACGGTACCCCATCCGAAGCATCGGACGTGATCAGTGGAGTGCCGCAGGGCTCGGTCCTGGGCCCGATTCTATTTAACTTATTCATAAGAGATATGACGCAAGGACTTAGAGGAAGGGTATCACTGTTTGCCGAAGACGCCAAACTTTGCAACATAGTAGGCAAAAGCTTATTACCTGATAATATGACACACGACCTACTGTTGCTGGAACAATGGTCAACTATTTGGCAGCTAGGCTTCAATGCTAAAAAATGCAAGATAATGCACCTGGGTAAGAGAAACCCGCGTAGAACTTATGTACTAAATGGTGAGACCTTGGTTAGGACCACGGCGGAACGCAACCTAGGGGTGATCATTAGTGAGGACATGAAGGTTGCCAATCAAGTGGAGAAGGCTTCCTCCAGGGCAAGACAAATGATGGGGTGTATCCTCAGAGGTTTCGTCAGCAGGAGACCTGAAGTTATGATGCCGTTGTACAGAGCCATGGTGAGGCCTCACTTGGAGTACTGTGTTCAGTTTTGGAGACCACACTACCGAAAGGACGTTCTGAGGATCGAGTCGGTTCAGCGAACGGCCACCAGGATGGTCTTGGGGCACAAGGATCTCACGTATGAAGAAAGATTTAAAAAATTGCGGCTGTACTCACTTGAGGAAAGAAGAGAACGGGGAGATAGGATTGAAACATAAGTACATCACGGGACGCGTCGAGTCAGAAGATGATATCTTCTGGCTCATGGGACCCTCGACCACCAGAGGGCATCCGCTGAAAATCAGGGGAGGGAAGTTTCATGGCGACTCCAGGAAGTACTTCTTCACCGAAAGAGTAGTGGATCATTGGAACAGACTCCCACTCCAGGTGATAAAGGCCAGCAGCATGACGGATTTTAAGAGAAAATGGGATACTCACGTGGGATCTTTAAGGGAGTAAATTCAGGGGAGGGGATACTTGGAATGGGCAGACTTGGTGGGCTATAGCCCTTTTCTGCTGCTTTTTTCTATGTTTCTACTCTAACCAAATAGGCAGAGATTCCCAAGACAGTAAAAAACTATTCCAATTACTAAAAGAACTCACAGACACCAAACCCTACCTGGCCAATAATAACACCCCACCACCTTCAGCCAACTTTTTAGCTGAATACTTCAAAAATAAAATCAAACTACCAGGACTACCTTCACTGGAACCCCTATTCACCTAGAAGAGATCACATTGCCCCCCCCCCCCCCCCCCCCCCGAAAAAGAATCAGTTGCAGCAGACAGAACCTAGTCCCACTTCTCCACTATACAATGGTCAGACCTTAACACACTAAAAAATACAGCCACGCAGCCTGTGACTTCAGCCACTGCCCACCATACCTGTTAAAAACCTCCAGTACTTTATTCCGCACCCTCCTCTTACAATGGATACAAACCTTGCTCACAGACGGCCTTTTCCCACAAGACCTCAGCAAAATCATCGTCACCCCAATCCTAAAAGACCCCAAAGGAGCAACAGGTCAACCATCCAACTACAGACCCATAGCCTCAATACCATTTTATATCAAGCTAATGGAAGGCCTCATAGCTAAACTCCTCACCAACTACCTGAAAACCACAGCTTACTCCAAAATACACAGTCTGGTTTCAGAACCAAATACAGCGCAGAGACACTACAGGGATCCCTCCTGGACACAGCTAGACAATACCTCAGCACAGGCAGAAAAATGATGATTATACAACTAGATCTGACTGCAGCTTTTAACCTTGTAGACCAGGGGTGCCCACACTTTTTGGGCTTGTGAGCTACTTTTAAAATGACCAAGTCAAAATGATCTACCAACAATAAAATTTTTTTAAAAAACCACAAAGCACACTGTACGCTGAGAAAATGTTAATTATCATTCCTATTCCGGGGTTTTTTCAAAGAGGTCAAGGCAGATGACTCTATGCTCTGTCACCTCAGTAACAACCATACAAAAATAGACAAATATATCCCCCCACCCTTTTTACTAAACCACAATAGCAGTTTTTAGCGCAGGGAGCTGCACTGAATGCCCAGCGCTGCTCTCAACACTCATAGGCTCCTTGCGCTAAAAACCGCTATTGCGATTTAGTAATAGGGGGCCATAGTGCAAAATATAGACATATAAATTCAGACACATTTTGATCACTAAATTTAAAATAAAATAATTTTTCCTACCTTGTTGTCTGGTGTTCATGAGTCTCTGGTTGCACTTTCTTCTTCTGACTGCATCCAATCTTTCTTCCCTTCTTTCAGCCTGTATGCGTCCTCTCCTCCAGACCTCATTCCCTTCCCCAACTTTTTCTTCCTCTCTCCCTTCCCTTTCTTTCTCCCTGCCTCCCTTTCTTTTTTCTCTCTTCATGCCCCCTTTCTTTTTTCTGTTTCCCTGCCCTCCCCCAAACCACTGCCGCTAGGCAGGGACAGGGCAGGCAGGCAGGCCTAGTGACAGGCAGCCCCCATGCCCCCAGTACCTTAAATCATCTCCCTATACCCCCAGTACCTTTTTTAATCATACTCCTTGTACTTTTTAAAATCCCTCCTTCCCTCCCTAGACGGCTAACCTGGTATTTTAAATATCTCCCCACCCTCAGTACCTTTTAAAATCCCTCCCTCCCTAGATGGCTATCCTGATATTTTAAACATCCCCTCACCCCCCGGTACCTTGATGCAATCCTGGCGGTCCAGCGCTGCATCGGCAGCCTTCCCTGCTGGACAGCCACTCAAGTCCCCATCTGCCGCGGCGGTAATAGGCAGGTGTGAGCCCCAAGCGCGCCTGCCTGGTCTTGTGCTGCCCGAATGGTGTCAGCTCGGCTGGCTCCCCCTTCTGCGCCGGAAGTGAAATCCAGATGCGAGTCCGGAGCGCGTCTGCCTGGTCCCGCACCGCTGCTCGAATGGTGCAGTCAACTCCTGCGAGTCTCACGAGAACCAACAGCACCATTTGGGCGACGACACAGGACCAGGCAGGCACGAGCGCGGACTGGGGGAAAGGAAGGGCAGGAGGACCCGGACCTGACCGGCTGTGCACCCGGGGCGGACCGGCTGTGCACCCGGGGCGGACCGCCACCCCCCCCCCATTGGTACGCCACTGACGTTCACCCCGCCCTGCCAGCACTCTGATTGGCTGGCGTTCAAGAGGCGGGACAGTCAGGAGGGGAAAAAAGAGAAGTGGAAAAGGGAACCCGCTCTGCGATCGACTGGGGTCGCCTGAGCGAGCGACCTGTCGATCGCGATCGACGTATTGGGCACCCCTGTTGTAGACCATGACATCCTACTACAAATACTAGATTCAATAGGAATCGCAGGTAAGGTACACATATGGTTTCAAGGATTCCTACAATCCAGGACTTACAGAATAAAGTCAAACAAAGAAAAATCAGAACCATGATTCAACCCCTGCGGCGTACCCCAAGGATCACCTTTATCTCCCACACTGTTCAACCTCTACATTGCATCCCTTGGCACCTGCCTAGATAAATTAGGCCTAACCTCCTATAGCTATGCAGATGACATCACCATTCTCCTTCTTTTTGATCAACCTGCACCCTTCATGACAGACACACTACACAGAACACTAGAAACAGTAGCAACATGGATGAAAGAGCACAAACTGAAACTGAATCTTGACAAAACAAAATTCATCCTCGAAAATAACAAAACCTCAACCATAACAAACCTAGTAATAAACTCAATCACATACCCCATTCAACCTCCTCTAAAACTTCTGGGAATGCTGATGGGCAGAAGTTACCATGCAGCCACAAATCAACAAAACAATACAGAAATCATGTGCAGTCATGAGAAAACTAAGGCAAGTTCTAAAATTCAACAGAAAACAATTCCAGCTCATGGTCCAGTTCCTAGTCCTGGGTCTTCTAATCTAGACTACTGCAACATCCTCTATCTACCCTGCCCCACAACCATGATAAAACAACTACAAACAGTACAAAACACAGCTCTGAGACTTATCTACTCCCTGAGGAAACACGACCACATCACAGTGGCTTACCTCGATTCACACTGGCTCCCAATACAAGCAAGAATACTATTCAAATTCTACTGTCAACTATTTAAGACCATAAACGGAGACTGTCCAGCCTACTTGAACAACCAACTAATCCAAACAACCACAACCAGATAAAGGAAAACCCACACTCCATTCATGCACCCTCCAATCAGACACGTCAGATGAAAAAAAAATGTACGATGGCCTCCTGGCCACTCAAGCAGCAAAACTAGACTACCAATTCTCCAATTTACTAATCACGAATCTAGACTACAAAACCTTCAAAAAAGAAATAAAAACTCGGCTATTCAAGAAATCCTTAAAGACAAACTAACACAACAAGAATCATCTCAATCCCCAATACCAACCCACTCCACTCCATAATACCACAGGACATGTCCAGATAACTCCTTATGCATTTCTAAATGTCCAAATTCCAGCTCATGGTCCAGTTCCTAGTCCTGGGTCTTCTAGACTACTGCAACATCCTCTATCTACCCTGCCCCACAACCATGATAAAACAACTACAAACAGTACAAAACACAGCTCTGAGACTTATCTACTCCCTGAGGAAACACGACCACATCACAATGGCTTACCTCGATTCACACTGGCTCCCAATACAAGCAAGAATACTATTCAAATTCTACTGTCAACTATTTAAGACCATAAACGGAGACTGTCCAGCCTACTTGAACAACCAACTAATCCAAACAACCACAACCAGATAAAGGAGAACCCACACTCCATTCATGCACCCTCCAATCAGACACGTCAGATGAAAAAAAAATGTACGATGGCCTCCTGGCCACTCAAGCAGCAAAACTAGACTACCAATTCTCCAATTTACTAATCACGAATCTAGACTACAAAACCTTCAAAAAAGAAATAAAAACTCGGCTATTCAAGAAATCCTTAAAGACAAACTAACACAACAAGAATCATCTCAATCCCCAATACCAACCCACTCCACTCCATAATACCACAGGACATGTCCAGATAACTCCTTATGCATTCCTAAATGTCCAAATAACTCCTTATGTAATCTGCCTTGAACCGCAAGGTAATGGCGGAATAGAAATCACTAATGTAATGTACTGGATATTTGCTGGAGAGGTTGTGGCCAGAAGGGCACATTTGCACATATATGGTGGCTGTATCCATTACTCCAGCCATTCTAGACTCAAGTTCTGCACACTTTAGATAAGATATTGGCCATAGTTTATCCTCAAACACAGGAATGCTGTCTATTGCATAGTAGGCCCCCTAGGGTTTCAATTCAAGCTCATAAACTGGCTATGGCATTCTTTGTAGCTGCTAAATTAACTAGCCCAACACTGGAAGCAAACAGCGATCCCTTCTGTAGAGATGGTGCTGCACAAACTAGATTATATATGTTTAATCTCCAAATTGACTGCTTACAAATATGGTAGAGTGGTACCCTTTCACAAAGTCTGGGATACTTATCTTGAGTGGAGAAATGTGGAGCATTGATTAATATCTGGGATTGGTTTAACATTACATTTCATTTCTGTTCAATTCAACTAGTTACTACTGAGGAAAATGGTGAAAAATGTTGGAGAATTGTTGGGTTGACATTGACTTTGATTTGATCTCTGGACATCATATATATATATATTTGATGAAGACATGTTATTATAGCTTATATAACTCTCCTATTTGTATTCTACGGGATTTTTCTATTGCTTGTGATGTGTTACTTACTTGTATATGGATAAAACTGATTTAAAAAAACATTAAAAAAAAAAAAAGAATGACATGGGAATGAACATCAAGCAATTGAAAGAAGCCATGGACAACAGGGAAGCATGGCAAGGACTGGCCTACAGAGTATCCAAGGATAGGACACGACTGAATGGATAGTAGTAGTGGGACCAACAATAATGGCTTCTATAATTTGATACTGTTTTTCACATTGCTGTTGAAGAATCTTAGTCCACTCTTTACAGAACTGCTTTCATACAGACACAGTTGTAGGTTTTTTTGAATTAACTACTTGTTATATAATCTGTTCAGGAAAGCGGGGGAGTGGTGTTATATGTTAAAGATCATATTAAAGTCACATAATTGCAGGATCTGCAGAGTAAGGAAGAGGCACTGTGGGTCAGCCTGGAAAGAGAATGGGAAATTTATTTCCAGTGCAATAGGTGTGTCATTCTGAACAACTGGGTTATCTCTCCATGGCTGTGAGCCATATGCAAAAGAAATCCATTCTGGATTTTTTTCTGTGACCACTCTATTTTCCCTTCTGCATGGGAGCCTGAAGGAGTGTTTCTGTTCTGCTCTCCCCAGTTATTCAGTTTTGTTTTGTTTTTTTCAATTATATTTGGTGTTTTAAGTGCTCGGAGCTCACCAGAAACTGGTGAGCTCCGAGCACTTAAAACACCAAATATAATGTGCAGAGTAGAAATGAACAGATCTGCAGCTGACAGGCCGATCCCTAGTGGTACCTGTTGGCCAGCCTGCACATGTATTTTTGGAACTCAGGGCCGTACCCGCTTCCCCTCTTACCATAGTTGGCTTGGCAGTGTCTCACAGGGAGCCTGTACACCTCCCACCTTTCTGTGGCGCATCTGTTGGTCTGCGGGAGAAGGGGGAGGTATGGTCATATTCCTTGTCTGGCTGGCAGCCAGAAATCGGCACTGAAGGAGATTTTTTTTATTATTTCTGGATGCAGCATGAGGCAGTGATTTCTTTTCATTCCAGCTACTGTACAGTGCTGAGGTAGATTGCAGCATGTTGCTAGTACAAGTCACATGAGTAAGGCTGTTACAGCCTGTGAGGTGAATTGGGGAAGGTCTGAAAATTGCATTTTTAAGGGTTTCTCCATGTTTCCCTATGTTCCCCCTCCTGAAAAATCCTAAATTCACTGTTTTTGACTTTGGGAAGTTATTGTAGCGTTTTTAGGTGCAAAATTCTTGCCAGCGGTCATCTTAGATTTTTAGCTATCTCCCACTTCCAAAACTTAATTCTTTGCCTCAGAACCCAATTCCTTGGGTGTGGGAGGTCTGTTTGCGTATCGGCAAATTCATCATTATGTGAGGTCCTTGGCGCGCCCGGGCTTACGGTTTCGATTGGGTAACCAATTTCGTCTATTTTTTGCCCAATTTTATGCTTGTGGCTTGACGGTGTCTGCGTTGCATGGGGCTTTGCGGCGGTTTACTCCTCAGAAGTCTTATACGGCTTTGGAGTACCCCTGGGTTCTACAACCCCAAATTCATGCCTGTATTGTGTAAAGGTTCATTGTCGTTCAGGCTATAGAGTCTGTGCCACCCAAAGATTTGAGCTTAGGAAAATACTCCATAAACCTAAGGAGCGTCCTTGCGTCATGTACCACATCGCATGGACAGGAGAGGTGGCAGCAGTCAGCTAACTTCCTGAGCATGCTCGGCTGACAAAAAGGCAGCTAGCCTGCTGGGACAGCTTTTTCTATTTTCGGGGCCTGGATATTGTGACCGTTCCATGTGAAAGGACACGGATGCCCCGCAGCACTCAATAATCATCACAGGGTGCCACTCTCGCTTCCTGGTACAGCTTCTGCCTCTGAGTTTATTAAATTGTGAAAAGCCTTTCAGGAGAGCTGTGATCCGCTTATCCTTTCAAAGTGCATCTATTTCACAGTCTGCCACTGCTCAGGTCTTGGGAAGCCTGTTTGCAGGGATTGCTAATGACAAGGATATTCTTACTGTTCCCCTCGTCTCTGTGGATGTGTCTCCTCGGTCTGGAGACCCGGGAATGTTCACTGGCACTTTATATACTAATTTGACTTTAGCAGCTGGGGATGATCTCAGGGTTCTGCATTTTTTAAGTCTGATGTCTTACTGGATCTCATTTTCGGAATCTCTGCATGAGCTCAGTTTAGACATGCAGCCAGCTCCTTCTGCTGCCGCCTCTCTCAATGAGTGTAGTGAGGGTTCAATCTCGGCGTTTCCCTTGCATCTCAACTTCTTCAAGCCATATACCCCCTATGTCGAACTCAACTGAGTACCCCCGCCCACACTCCACACCTGACCCCATCTCCATAATAATAGTACTAATTCTAATGCAATTTCTTCCATTCATTTTTCATATACACACAATATGATCTTATTAACAATACATAATGGTAACCACAAAATTAAAAAAAACATATGCTGAGAAAATGTTAATTATCATTTATATTTGGGTTTTTCAAAGAAGTCAAGGCAGATGACTTTAAAATATGCAATGTCACCTCAGTAACAACTATAGAAAAATAGACAAATATAGTGCAAAATATAGACAGCAGATATAAATTCTCAAAACTGACACATTTTGATTACTACATTGAAAATAAAATCATTTTTCCTATCTTTTTTGTCTGGTGATTTCATTAGTCTCTGATTGCACTTCCTTCTGACCGTATATCCAATATTTTCTTTATATCTGCCTCCTATACATGTACTCTCCTCCGGACCTCATTCCCTTCCCCAACCAACATTTTTCTCTGTCCCTCCATGAGTCCAACTTTTCTTCCTCTCTCCTCCGCCCCCATTGGAAACATGTCTCCCTCTCTCTCACTGTCCTCTCATTCCCTCCCTTGCTGCAAAGGGAGTGGGGAAAGAGATCCAGGGTGCATCTCTCCCACTCCCTCTGCCATATCCAACATTTCTTCCTCTCTCATCCCCCCGGATCATGTGCATTTTTCACCACTGCCCACCAGTCCAACATTTCTCCTATCACCCCTTTCCAGCACCATACCACATCTCTCCCTCCATCACTATGACCAACATTCCTCAACATTCATCCCCTTCAATCTATCCCTCTGTTCCCTGTCCATCACCTTATCCAACATTTCTCCCTCTCATCCTTCTCTTCTCCATGCATCTCTACCTCACTCCTCTCTCTCCACCCAATTTTCCTCTTTCTTCCTTTCCCCATGTGCACCATCTCTTTCCCTCACTCACACACCCATGCCCAACAATTCTCCCTTTCTATTCCCTCCCTCTTATGTCCCATGTTACTGCCCCCTTCCTCCTCCCTTCTGTTTGTGCCCCCTCCCTGTCTTCTAGCTTTCGTCCCAAATTTGTGTCCTGCCCATGTTCAAATGCGCTCCTTCCTCCCCCCCCCCCCCTCCATTCTCCCTTTGTCCCCTCTCTCCCTTACTTGCTCCCTTCAGGGTTGACCGGCTGGGCTGCTCTTGCCTGTCTTCAGCAGCACTTGTTTACAGGGACCTGGGCAGCGGTTCTCATACACTGCATGTGGCTGATACGCAAGCCTTCACTCTGACATCTGAGGAAAAGCTGTCAGCCACATGCAGCGTGCAAGAGCTGCTGCCTGTGTTCCTGCAGACAATTGTGTCTGAAGGCAGGAAGGTAACTGGGATCTCTGGCTGACCCGGAAGGCTTCCCTCAGATGTCAGCTCTGATATTGGAGGGAAGCCTTCCGGGTTGGTTTCAGCAATGACAATTTAAGGGGTGCGGGAGACCCGTGGAGTGCCGTGCCATGTAACCTTCACAAGTGGCTCATGTACCCCTAAGGGTATATGTACTGCGTTTGAGAAAGTGTCCTATGGCACAGGAGTGTTAGCAACTTTTCAGTCAGCCTACAGAGTATTCATTGGTTGCATGGGTTCCTAAATGCACCTCACTTCTGAGCAAAGGCGGTGTGCTCAAGTATATGCAGGACTGCCGAGTGGATGTTCTTAGAAGACTTTTCGAGGCAGTGGTTTGGGAGTCAAAGCTGCCCTCAGTTGTGTTCTTTGTCACTCATGCTTGTCTGTTTAGTCTGCGCACTTGGAGTTTGAGAGAGATGATCCATCTCTCAGCTATTTTTATCTTGTGTGGATTATGTAGCTGCCATCAGTATGACTTTATAACGGTCCTGGATAAAGCATCAGCTTATTCCATTTCTGCTTGTAGAATGCTCTGGATCAGGTAATGAGCTGGTGATTCCACCTCCAAAGCTACTCTGGCTAGATTTTATTTGAAAAAGGCCTGGATGATCTAATTTACTGTGTAGTGGACGGTCGCCCTAAGACCCTACCTGATAGTAGACCCAGAAACTCAAGAGGCTTAGAGCACTCTGATTTTCATGGCATCAGCCGCTCTTGACAATATTCCAGTTCCACATTGCAGACATTCTCCCAGAGTTACAGACAGAGGTTCTCCGGATCCAGGTATAACCAGGCCTCTGCTTCCCATACTGCTCCATCTTCTAAGCAATTGCAATGATGCTAGGCCGAGAAGGCCCCTCTTCCTATAGAGGGCAGGCTTATGATGTTTCTGTAAACCTGGGTCCAGATTTTGTCCAACCGCTGGGTTCTGGACATAGTCCAGCTACAAGCTGGAATTTGTCTGGCCTCTTTTTTTTTTTCCTTTAGTGATTTTCCAAACATCAATAATGCAAGACACAATATATATAACATGTAAGTTAATAAAAGCACATTCAACTTACAAATGTACATAAGCAATCATTCCCACCCTCCAATGCTTAATCAATAAAACACAGAAATAGCACCCCCCCCCCTTCCCTGGATGTGTATGAAAATAAACGAAAATTGACTCATAATCAAAGACCTACTATACTGAAGTAATATAAGATGTCAACGGCCCCCAAAACAATTTAAATAAGTTACTGTGCCCCAAACTATCGATGCTAATGCAGATTCTGCATTTGGAAAATAATTCCCTGCTATGCTCGATGCCAATGGAGACCCATAAGGTATGTCATGCTATTATATCTCCTTTTTGTTTTTGGTATGCCTGCTCTTGAATGAATGTGTGCTTTCCTATTTTTAATGAGTTCTATTTTAATCATTTTTATGATAGAATCATTTTTATTAAAAGTTTACCAAAAACATGATACAGCAATGAAATACCACTAGAAACAACAAATCCTCACTCTGATGATCATAGCCAACCCCAATCCCCCCACCCCTCACCCTCCCCCCCTTCCACCCACCCCGGGAGCAGCAGCGGCAGCAAAACTAAACAGGAGAAAACAGTGATGAGTAAAGAAAATCAAAATGGTATAAATTCAATATTAATGGTCCCAAAGTTGGTGTTGAACATATGGTGTGAGCGTAGTGCTGAATGGCATCCAGCAGAGCCAGAACAATTGTCCTGCATGAGAATTCAGATCTGCAATGTCACACCTCTCCAACAACACTTGTAAAATCAATGATCTCCACTGGGAAATAGCAGGAGGTTGTGCCGAGAGCCAGTTCAGCAAGATACACTTCTGTCCCATCAGCACAGTTTTCCGAAGGAATGCAGAACAACTCGGTCAAATGGGAGTGAAAAGAAAACTTGGATGAAGTCGCCAGGAGCAGCCCCAAATATGCGCTACTAAGGCCATAAGCTGTGTCCAGAAACGAGATATAAGTGGACAAGTCCAAAACATATGGCCAAGGTTAGCCTGCAGATGGGTACATTTGGCACAACAATGGTCCACACTGATGTTCATTTTGTAGACTCTGTTAGGTGCATAAGAGGCTCGTAGGATAAATTTATAATTCCTTTCCTTTTCAACGGCTGACAAAATATATTGGTTGCCCAAACTAACCCCTTTCTTGATCATATCTGCAGATGTAATAATATTTAAATCTGCATAGTCCAGGCTGCCCGATAGCGCCTGCAAAAACTTATGGTGAAATTTAAGCGGAATCGGGTCCTGTGCTGTGAGACAAATCGCCTCCTGCAACTTTTCCTGGACAAGGCAGTCAAATAGTGATATAATTGTCTGTAGGCCAACCAGTCCGTGGCTGGCAGATGATAAGCTGCTCGGAGGTTCGCAAATGAGATGGGCAAGCCATCCAAAGTCACTGCTTGATATACAAATTGAAGTCCACATTGTAACCAACGCTGGAAAGAAGAGGAAACCATGCTAGATTGGAAGCCCCCGTTTCCCACTAAGGGGAGGCAAGGGGTACGCTGGGATGAGATTTTGAGAAGTCTACATACCATCTTCCAAGCCCTACGCATAGTAGGCAAAAAGGGATCCGCCTACAACTGAGGTAATGCAGGCAACTTGTTAACATGAAGTAGATAGCTGAAATTATAAGGTTTATGAAGAAAACACTCAATCTCAGGCAAAGAGAAATAGGAAGAGTTACAGAACCAGTCATGGATATGTCGCATTTGGCTAGCAATGTTAAACCTAAAAACACTCAACAGTCCAAGCCCTCCTTGATCTTTAGGTAGCATCAATTTAGATAACGATATCCTAGCCCTTTTACCCTTCCACAGAAAGACAGATAGTTGAGTCGAGTGTTGTGCGATGTGGTGATAGGACAGCATTAAAGGTAGTGTTTGCAATAAGTATAGCCATTGTGGGACCACCATCATGTTATACAAGGCGATGCGACCGGAGAGGAAAAGAGAGAAGGCTCGCCAGTTACGTAAAGTGGCTTCTGTTCGATGGAGTAATGGCTGTACAAATTGGTCAAGTCCTGTGAAATTGTTACCCCCAAATACACCAAGTGTGGAGAGGCCCACTGCAATGGGAAGTCACCTCTCCATGTCTCCCTCACCTCCGACGAGGTAGGTAGTGATATGGACTTTTGTCTATTCAGAGTCAAGTCAGAATAAATATGAAACTCATCTAATAGTTCCAACGCACAGGGCAGAGAGCGCCCGGGATTACCTAGAGTCAGCAAAAGGTCATCTGCAAATGCCAGCACTCTCAATTGAGATGTACCCTCTGGTAACCCCTCTATCTCGTCGTCTCTCTGTAACGTGCAAAGGAGAGGATCTAAATATAAGAGAAAAAGTAACGGGGACAGTGGACACCCCTGCCTCATATCTCTGCGAATGGGAAACGATGCAGTCAGCACCCCATTAACTAACACCGATGTGGTAGGCCCCGAATAGAGTGCCATCAAGGAGGCTAAATATCCTCCCTGGAACCCCACTGCAGTACCTGAAACAAATAATGCCAATTTACCTTATCGAAGGCTTTGGCGACATCAAGTCCCACAAGGAGACCTGGAAGCTGCAGCCGCTGCGTACCAGAATAAGCCTGAAGAACTCGCCGTACATTGAGAACAGAGTGACGAGCCTTCACAAAGCCCACTTGTTCAGGTACTATAACAGCAGGCAACAGCGGGGCCAACCGATCAGCCAATATGTGAGCAAAAATTTTGATGTCTACATTTAGCAATGATATCGGTCTATAAGATTCTAATTCCGTACGCGGCTTAGAAGGCTTAGGTATTAAGGATATCAATGCTTCATTAGCATAGCGAGGGAGCATTTGCTGGGCCTGGATAGTCTTATAATACTCCAAGAGGGGATCCCCAATGGACAAGGATAGGATCTTATAAAACTCAGGCGAATAGCCATCAGGCCCGGGAGCAGTACAAGACCTCTGTTTCTTTATGGCTTGCATAACTTCCTTCAATTGCAAAGGCCGATTTAAGAGAGATATCTGAGCTTCAGTCAATTTGGGCATACCTGCACCTTCTAGATAGTCCGAGACATCATGCCCTGTATAAGAGTCCAGAGCCACATAGAAAGCTGCAAAATAACAGTAAAAGCTATCAGAAATGGCAGCCGAAGACACCAAAGTCTGACCCTGACCCTCATGTATCATGGATATGTATCGGGACCCCTTCCAGCTCTTAGTAATGGATGCCAATAGCTTCCCTGCCCTATTGCCATATTTGTAAAATTTAAATTTATGATAAAACAATAGTTTTTTCGTACGTTCATGTATTAGAGAATTAATGGCTGCCAACACTGTTTGATAGGCCTCTCTGTTAGCAACCGTAATAAGACTGTAATAAGACTCTTTTCAAGGAGACCAACTGTCGTTCTAAAACAATGATACGACTTGCTATGCGTCTAGCACGTTTGGCAACATAAGCTATGATTTCCCCGTGAAGAACAGCCTTAGCCGCGTCCCAGAACAGAGCAGGCGTCTCTAGATGTTGTGAGTTAAATTGAAAATATTCCTCCCATTTGTCCAACAGAAACCATTGAAAATGTGTATCATGATGCAAGTAAGATGAGAATCTCCAACCCACTCGCGGACCCATGGGTCCTCCCACCCCAACATCTACCCAGATCATATTATCATCCGACACTTCCAAAGGGCCAATGGTTGCCTCTGTCACCCAAGGAAACAAGGATTCCGATATCAATGTGTAATCAATCCGTGAAAAGGACTGATGTGCCCTGGACTGGTGAGTATAATCCCTCTCTGTGGGATGGAGCAACCGCCAAGGGTCCACCAATCCCAGAGTACGACATAAGTATGGTTCCCTTTCATCTGCTTAGTAAAATACACCCCAGGAGGGTTTGATCTATCAAGTGTGGGATCCATCACCTGGTTTAGGTCACCAACTAGAAGTAGGGGGCAATCAAGATTTGTATACAGAGATTGACCAAGTTTTGAAAGTAAGCATGCTTATACACATTGGGGCCGTACACCACCAGTAATCGAAAAGACCTGCCGGGTCCCACTACTTTCACCAATAAATATCTACCCTGAGGGTCTCGCCGTTGTACCTGTATTTCACACGCCAGGCCCTTTCTAACGAGAATGGCAACCCCCGCCTTTTTCCCCGGGGGGGGGGCATAATGCAAGTCACCCACCCAACTCCGTTGTAATTTTTTATGCTCCTGGTCAGTGAGCCGAGTCTCCTGGAGACAAGCAATATCAGCACGATGGTGTTTCAATTGATTTTGGTGTGCTTAACAGGGGACGTGACACCAGACACATTCCAAGAAATTATTCGAATAGGACGGTCACCTATGGGGCACCCCACTGAGAAACCAAGAGCAAGCCATCATCAAGGAAACAGTAGTCTCCGAGCGCCCAGCCTCGCTCCAAGACTCAGTGTATAGAATCCAAGCATACAGTACACTCAACCCAACGCATGCACACTCAAAGATACACTCAGGTCCCACCAAAACTAAAGCCAACATACCAAACAACAATAATGCCGCTGCCACTCCCCAAGAACAATTCCCCCCCAACCCCAACAAAGATCCCCAGATATCCTTCCCATTAAGGATAGGAACAAATCACGATATGACGCTAAACAAAGGGGCTACCCCAACCAACAGTAAATATTAGCCTCTAATAAACAATGAGACTAATGATGCACTATTACAATAAGACTCAACAAACAGTGTGCAGTACCCACGGAAGTCCATAACAGTGAAAAATAACAGTCATACTTCCCCAGAGGAAGCACCACTAATGGTCTTAATAAAGTCCCCAGCAGCCTCCGGTGTCGGAAACGATTTCCAGACATCATTATGGTGAACCGGAGAAGAGCTGGATAATTAAACTGGAACCGCTGTTTGAGTTCCACGAGCTTGGTGCACAAAGGATAGTAGGGCTTCCGTTTTTCCTGTAGTGCCACAGAGAACTCTTGACTTAGCCCGATATTGTTATAGGATTTCCACTTTGTGGTGAAAGTTGAGAAGTTTTAGAATAACTATCCGCAGGCGGGTCTCCAGACCCGCTCAAGACCCCAAGCAGTGCGCCTGTTCCAATCTCAGAGGGCCCAAAGACGAGGGTAGCAGTAATTCTTCATGCAGCCAACGCTCCATAGTATCCAACAGAAGCCGATCTGAGATAGTTTCAAGTATGCCAATGATGCGCAAGTTAGAGCGTCGCGATCGATTTTCTAAATCTTCAAGTTTCTCCAATTGGGCATGCAACTGAGATTGCAGCGTCATCAGGTCTGTCGCGTATGTCGATGAGGAATCTTCAAGTGTCGACATGCGCTGTTCCAGCTCTGCAGTACGCGCCATTGCCGCAGACAGGATGCTCTCTATGTGAGTTATCTGAGAAGAGTGTTGCTCCATTTTCGGACCCAGAACTTGTGTGATCGCCTCTTTGATATCGCTCAAAGCCGCCTCCGTAAGGTGCGTGTCACCACGGGACTAGCCGCCATCTTGCCCTCAGTAGGCCACACACATTCGTGATCTTTCCTGGCAGTTTTAGATGTCATAGGGTCCTGGGATCGGGTGATACACCTGTCCATAAAATGGGGAGCCTTCAAACAAAGCAGCGTGATCCCCAAGAGGCTAAGAAGTCCAGTAGATTTAGAAAAGTTAGCGAGGTGGCCCCGGAGCGTCACGTGACCCTCTTATTTTTTAATCATTTTTATGTAAACTACTCAGATTTGCAGACTTCCAATATATAAGAAATTTTTAAATAGATATATGGCAGTAGATCAAGATTTTTCAATAAACACTGAATTCTTGTGCACATTGGCTTCCGATCACCCATAGAATTTCCTTTAAGATCATATTATTAACATTCAAAACTCAACTATCTAAAGAGCCCCAATTTATAAATAATCTTCTTATTCCATATACTCCATCTCATGCACTTCGTTCATTGGATCAACATTTACTGACGGTCCCATAACTTAAGATTATAAGCACACATCGACAATATATTTTTTCGGTACTTGACCCTAAGCTTTGGAATGCCCTGTCATTATATCTAAGGGAAGATGACAACATGAATCATTTCAAAAGTAACCTTAAATGTTTTCTTTTTAGGGATACTTATAACTGCTAAAGTTTCCTTAGCACCATTTTTAACTGATTTTCCCCCATTCCTGTTGAATTTGCCTTTTTTGGTTTCTTTTCTCAAAAAGATTGTATTGCTCCCATTTTTACCTTTCTGTACCAGTCAGTTAATGTCTTGTCTGTAGTGTCAAATTTCTGTTTTTAACTGTTCCAATTATTTTATTGTAACTCACTCAGTAAACCAAGATAAGCGATTTTATCAATTTTTTACATTATATTACATTACATTAGAGACTTCTATTCCGCCTGTACCTTGATTTCTTTTGCATACAGAGACAGCGAATGCCCCACAGAGACAGTGAATGCCCCACTGCTCAGGCTCTAAGCACTGAATGCACCATTTATGGTGCTCAGAGGTTGAAATGGTCCTATTGCACTAAGAACATTTCTTAAAGTGTCCAATGCTATGTGAAAAGGTTCAATTGCCAAGGGAGCTTGAGTAAGAACATAAGAACATAAGCAATGCCTCTGCTGGGTCAAACCTGAGGTCCATCTTGCCCAGCAGTCCGCTCACGCGGCGGCCCAACAGGTCCAGGACCTGAGCAGTAATCCTCTATTTATACTCTTCTATTCCCTTTTCCAGCAGAAAAATGTCCAATCCTCTCTTAAATCCCAGTACTGTATTCTGCCCTATAACGTCCTCTGGAAGCGCATTCCAAGTGTCCACCACAAGTTGGGTAAAGAAGAACTTCCTGGCATTTGTATTGAATCTGTCCCCTTTCAACTTTTCTGAATGGCCTCTTGTTCTTTTATTTTTTGAAAGTTTGAAGAATCTGTCCCTCTCTACTCTCTCTATGCCCCTCATGATCTTATAAGTCTCTATCATATCCCCTCTAAGTCTCCTCTTCTCCAGGGAAAAGAGACCCAGTTTCTCCAATCTCTCAGCGTATGAAAGGTTTTCCATCCCTTTTATCAGACGTGTCGCTCTTCTCTGAACTCTCTCGAGTAACGCCATATCCTTCTTAAGGTATGGCGACCAAAACTGGACACAGTATTCCAGGTGTGGGCGCACCATCGCCCGATACAGCGGCAGGATAACTTCTTTCGTCCTGGCTGTAATACCCTTCTTGATTATACCTAGCATTCTATTCGCTCTCTTAGCGGCCGCTGCGCACTGTGCAGTCGGCTTCATTGACCTGTCCACCATTACCCCCAAGTCCCTCTCTTGGGTACTCTCATTCAATGACATCCCTCCCATCGTATAGTTGTACCTCGGGTTTCTGCTTCCCACATGCAATACTTTACATTTCTCAACGTTGAACTTCATTTGCCATTTTGTCGCCCATTCTCCTAGTTTGTTCAAGTCCCTTTGCAATTCCTCACAGTCCTCTTTAGTCCGAGCTTCCCTAAATAGTTTGGTGTCATCTGCAAATTTTATTATCTCACATTTCGTCCCTGTTTCTAGATCATTTATGAATATATTAAATAACAGCGGCCCGAGCACCGAGCCCTGCGGAACACCACTCGTGACCCTCCTCCAGTCAGAGTAGTGTCCCTTCAACCCTACCCTTTGTTTCCTACCTGCCAACCAGTTTCTGATCCATCTATGTACGTCTCCGTCCACCCCATGGTTCTTCAGTTTCCGGAGTAATCGTTCATGGGGCACCTTGTCAAAGGCTTTTTGGAAATCAAGGTATATGATGTCTATGGGGTCACCTCTGTCCATCTGTTTGTTAATTCCTTCGAAGAAGTGTAGTAAGTTGGTTAGGCACGATCTCCCCCTGCAGAAACCATGTTGGCTGGTTATAAGAAGTTTGTTTCTTTCCAAGTGATCATCGATGCTTTCTTTTATCAGTGCTTCCGCCATTTTTCCGGGAACCGAGGTCAGACTCACTGGTCTGTAGTTTCCCGGGTCACCTCTTGATCCCTTTTTAAAGATGGGCGTGATGTTGGCCGTCTTCCAATCCTCCGGGATCACGCCTGTTTTCAGGAATAGATTGCATATTTGCTGCAGTAGTTCTGCTATCTCCTCCTTTAGTTCCTTCAGAACCCTTGGATGGATTCCGTCCGGACCTGGAGATTTGTCTATTTTTAGTTTATCTATCTGCCTGCGCACATCTTCAAGGCTCACTTCCATGAATGTTAATTTTTCTGCTTGATTTCCATTGAAGAATTGCTCAGGTTCCGGTATGTTGGTTGTGTCTTCGTTTGTAAATACAGACGAAAAGAACATGTTCAGTCTTTCCGCGACTTCTTTCTCCTCCTTCACTACTCCCTTCCTGACTCCATCATTCAGCTGTCCCACCTCCTCCCTAGCTGGCTGTTTCCCTTTAACATATCTGAAGAATGGTTTGAAATTACGAGTCTCCCTGGCTAACTTCTCTTCATACTCTCTTTTAGCTTTTCGAACCACACGGTGGCATTCTTTTTGATACTTCCTGTGCTCTATCCAGTTTCCTTCAGTTTTGTCCTTTTTCCATCTCCTGAATGAATTTTTCTTATTACTTATCGCTTCCTTCACTATTTTAGTCATCCATATCGGGTCCTTTATTCGACTCTTTTTGCTCCCCTTTCTGAATCTGGGGATGTAAAGATTTTGCACCTCGCTCACCATGTCCTTGAAAAAAGACCAGGCCTGTTCTACCATCCTCCATTTCTTGGAAGTGTTCCTAAGTTTATTCCTTACCATTTTCCTCATTGCTTCATAGTTTCCTTTTCTGAAGTTGAAAGTTGTCGCCATGGTTCTCTTTCCTTTTGGTATTCCTGCTTCAACCTTGAACTTGATCATGTTATGGTCACTGTTTCCCAACGGTCCCACTACTTCCACTTCCTTTGCTGGTCCCATTAACCCATTTAGGATTAGATCCAAAGTGGCATTTCCTCTCGTCGGTTCTCTAACAAGCTGCTCCATGAAGCAATCTTGTGTAGCCTCCAGGAATTCTGTTTCCCTAGCGCATTTTGAGTTTCCAAGACTCCAGTCTATCCCGGGGTAGTTGAAATCTCCCATAATAACTGTGCAACCGTTTTTGCATTCTTGTTTCATCTCGGCTTCCATTTCCTTATCGATATCTCCGGTTTGCCCGGGTGGGCGATAGTATAGGCCCATTTTTATTTCATGTCCCTTTCTTCCTGGTATTTTAACCCATAGCGATTCCAGCTTGTTGGTCATCTCCACTGTGTCTATTCTTGTCGATTGTATGGTTTCTTTTATGTATAGGGCTATTCCACCTCCTTTCTGTCCTGACCTGTCCTGGCGATAGAGCTTAAATCCCGGCAATGCTGTATCCCATTTGCTTTCCTCATTCCACCATGTTTCAGAGATTCCAATGATGTCTAAGTCTTCTGCATTGGCCACGGCTTCTAATTCCCCCATTTTGTTTCCTAGGCTCCTTGCATTAGTATATATGCAGTTTAGATCCTGGCATTTAAGTGTCTTCATTTCCTTTCCCTGTGTTTCGGTCTTTAGTGTCTTCTCTTTTGGTACACTCCTTCTAACCACTTCTTCTGGGTTAGTCGACTCCTGTATTTTGTCCTTTGTTTCTTCCGAGCCTTGCATTCCCTTAGTATCATCATGTGATACCTTCTTCCGAATCATCGACGCTAGGTCGACTGTCGGCTTTCCCCTTCCTCTTAGTTTAAAGCCTGTTCTATTCCTCTCTTGACGTTGTTTGATAGAAGTCTTGTTCCCGCCGTGCTCAGGTGCAGTCCATCTCTCCTGTAGTGGCTAAACTGAAAATGGTTGCTGCTTCCCAGGGAGAAAAAGGTGTGAAGGAACCTGTAAGCCCAAAAACTGTAAATTTGGGGGGAAAAAATCCCCAAAGTTAAGGTAACATGACAAAAACTAAAAAATAGTGAAGGAACCAAGGTATTAAAAGGAAAAACAGGAAGGTACTAAAATGTAAAAAATGTTTGAAGTGCTGGTAAGAAATTGAAAAGACAATTTCTCTGCTTTGTGGAAAGTAATAAACTGCTGATCCTGTGCTCGGGTGTTGGGTGGGAAAGCACCTGTGCATGTGAAGTGGGGGGCATTGCCTCAAAGATTTAAATTATGTGTACTATAGCAGTGTCAGCACCAAGCTCAGTGGATGACTTAACCCACATAAGCAAATATTATGCCTGCCTGCTCTCAGAAGTGTACTATGAACTACAGCTAGGTCACTTGAGTTCATCAACTATACCATATGTTTTAACTAGAACACTTAAGATTACTACATGAGTACACTAAGTCATTTTGGGAACCTGATGGAGAGTGGGCTTCCTTTTGGCTTAGGAATGATCTCTCAAAAAAAAAATGATCAGAGCAGAATCTAATCCCAAAGTATTTGGTATGTCGTTAAAAACTAATCCATCCAGGGAGGCATTTGATATATACACTGAGGGGAAGGGAAAGGTTTATCTTATAATAAAAATTAATGTTTATAAGAAAGAGCTCCAATAAATTCATTGGAAAAACCTTTTTTTTTTTTAATTCTTTATTCATTTTGAAAACTTACAGCAAGCGTACAGGAATATATCATTAGTAACAACAATAACACTTGTAATTCTCATATAATTCTAAAAACATAAAAATTATATCCCGTCCCACCCACCTTCTTTCAAATATTATAATCAATTATATCATAAATATAATATAAACATATAATTTAGTGAAATTTCCAGAAAAACTCTCCCCCCACCCCCCTATGTGTACATATATTCATCCAAGGAAATGATGTTTACTCATTACAATATCCTTCCAATGGCCCCCAGATCTTTATAAAATTATTATAGTTCCCTTTCTGTATTGCAATTGCTCTTTCCATCTTAAAAATATGGCATACCGAATTCCATCAAAATGTATAACTAAGATTAGTATAATTTTTCCAGTTATTGGTGATATGCTGAATAGCAACCCCAGTCAAGATTAATAATAGTTTGTTATTATGTGCTGATATTTGACTTTTTTTCCTCATAGACATGCCAAACAGAATAGTATCATAGGATAATGCAACATGGTTTTCTAATAGACAATTTACTTGAGTCCAAATTGAATTCCAAAATAATCTTATACAGGGACAACGGTAAATTAAATGATCAAGTGTCCCCGCTTCCAGATTACAATGCCAGCATTTATTACACTTAGAGCTATCTAACTTTTGTAAACAAACAGGGGTCCAAAATGCTCTATGCAACAAAAAGAACCAAGTTTGCCTCATAGATGCTGATATTGTACATCTCACTCTCCAAGACCAAATTCGTGGCCATTGAGATGCAGAAATTTGCTGTTTAATCTCAATGCTCATAATGTCTCTAAGACCGTTTTTTGGTTTTTTATTCATATATCCAGATATTAATTTATACCACAATGCGGCTTGATGTCCCAGGAAGTCCGCTTGAAAGCATAGGAACTCTAGACCAGTGTTTTTCAACCTTTTTGGGGCAAAGGCACACTTGTTTCATGAAAAAAATCACGAGGCACACCACCATTAGAAAATGTTAAAAAATTTAACTCTGTGCCTATATTGACTATATATAAAGTAATTCTCTTGAATAGGAATCAAATAAACACAAAGAAAGTATTTTATAATGCTGCCACCGCCAACAACACCGTTGGCGGCGGTGGCACTCAAGTGGCTAAAGAGCCGCAGTTTGCCGGCCTAGGGACAACACTGGAGGGTGGCCAGCTGTGCACCCCCTTGGGACGTAAACCCGGGGTGGGGCAGACCGCCCCCCTCCCCACCCTGGTATGCCACTATCTGTACCTCACTCCCTCCCTATGACCAAAAATTCTCCTTTCTTCTATTCCCCGTGTACACAACCATCTCTTTCCCTCCCTTCCTCTCTCCAAAGTCCATGCCTTCTGTGTCCAAACACTCATTCCCTCCCCCACCTCAGCATCTCTTTCCCTCCCTTCCTCTCTCCCAAGTCCATTTCTTCTGTGTCCAAAAACGCATTCCCTCCCCCACCTCAGCATCTCTTTCCCTCCCTTCCTCTCTCCCAAGTCCATTTCTTCTGTGTCCAAAAACGCATTCCCTCCCCCACCTCAGCATCTCTTTCCCTCCCTTCCTCTCTCCCAAGTCCATTTCTTCTGTGTCCATAAACGCATTCCCTCCCCCACCTCAGCATCTCTTTCCCTCCCTTCCTCTCTCCCAAGTCCATTTCTTCTGTGTCCAAAAACGCATTCCCTCCCCCACCTCAGCATCTCTTTCCCTCCCTTCCTCTCTCCCAAGTCCATTTCTTGTGTCCAAAAACGCATTCCCTCCCCCCTCAGCATCTCTTTCCCTCCCTTCCTCTCTCCCAAGTCCATTTCTTCTGTGTCCAAAAACGCATTCCCTCCCCCACCTCAGCATCTCTTTCCCTCCCTTCCTCTCTCCCAAGTCCATGCCTTCTGTGTCCAAAAACCCATTCCCTCCCCCACCTCAGCATCTTTCCCTCCCTTCCTCTCTCCCAAGTTCATGCCTTGTGTCCAAAACGCACTCCCTCCCCCCTTTTGTGTTCCGTGTTTGCCTCCCAGCCCATCTTTGCAACTTTCTCAGCAAAACGAAGCTCAAGCCGCGAGGCTTGTCTTCTGCTTCCTGCCTGCCCTGCCGCACACAAATAGCCGAACGGAAGTATTCTCCGACGTCAGCGCTGACGTCGGAGGGCAGGCTTTGCTTAAGCCCTCCCTCCGACGTCAGCGCTGACATCGGGGAACGCTTGCGATCGGCTATATGTTAGCTGCAGGGCAGGCAGGAACAGAAGACGAGCCTCGCGGCTCAAGATGTATTGAACTCCGCGGGTCCCCCGTCCAGCTCTCTCCTGTCCACGTGGGGCGGACCGCCCCTCTCCCTAGACTGGTGGTACTGCCCTGATGGCGGCCCTGATCGTACGGCACACCAGGCAACATCTCGCGGCACACTAGTGTGCCGCGGAACAGCGGTTGAAAAACACTGCTCTAGACTATACTGATTATTCAGTGTTTTCCATTCAGGGAACCCCACCTGAATAGCCTGCTTCAGCTGCAACCATTTAAAACTTTGTGATTTATTAAGACCAAATCTATGCTGCAGCTGTGAAAATTCAAGCAGTTTACCATCTGAAATAACATCATTCAGAGTTCGAATACCTGCATTAATCCAGTTCTTCCATAAGATTTTAGATCCGCCAATTTGAATCTTGACTTCATTGGAAAAACCTAATAGACATACCAAATATCCATATAGACAACAAGTACAGTTAAATTTAGCCATAGACAAGTAGAAACAGCTAAAGGCATGGAGAAAAAAAGAGTTTCCAGCAGAGTCTTAAACTGTTTAGACTCCTTCAGCTGGTAGTGGAAGCCTGTTTCACAAAGTAGGAGTCAACCAGAAAACTCTGCTATCCCAAGTGGTCTTTCAAAGTGCCTTTGGTGGTCTTGCAAGGACCTTAACATTCTAACAGGCACATAAGTAATGGCTAAGGAGCTCAAGTAAGGAGGTAGATGTTCATAATCAAAATCCTGAATTCTAAACAGGACAGGTAACCAGTGAAATTTTGTAAAAAAGGGTGTAGTATGATCATATAATACCCAAAACCTTAATTTTTTAAAAAAATATATTTTTATTGAGAATGGCAAACGGCCCAGACTGGTAAATACAAGCAGGAAGTATTTGATGTTACTAAAGTGCCTGCATCTACCACATTTCTCTAACCAAATGTGTGAAATTTAACAAGGCAAGGATTAGAGTGTGAAGTGCAAGTTATCAAACAGATATTTTAGGGAGCGAAACTGATGTAAAACAGAAAAACACTTATATAGTAAAGTGACACCTGTTCACAAAAGGATAGTCTGTCATCTATTATGATGCCCAAATACTGCATATACTGGACTATAAGCTGATTTTGTGTGTAAATTTGAGGGCAGTTTTGGACTAAAATGGCCCAAATTGATGTGACTTGGGTAAGTGCACTGTTACTTTACATTTTTTGGCAGTGCCCATACTGGTATCTTCCCACCCGTCAGCTCGCAGGACCATCAGTTCTTTGTTTTCCGCAGAGCTGAGAAGCTGTTTCTTCAGATCTCTCTTCAATGCATTGATCTTTAATCCTTATTTTGTGACTTCCCATACATTTTTCATTATTTTCCTCAAATTCATTGATTTTACTTTGTTCCAGGATTGTACCCAACTTTGGTAAATTTTTGTTCATTTTTCGGCCTTCAGGTCACTCCAGGCCTTTTTTCCCCAGGAGCATCCTAGTTACTCAAGTTCCCCAGGCCATTGAGCCCTTTTACTTTGCATCAGTCATTTTCCCCTCCATATCAAAGAGAGTATTGAGTGGCTTTAAGAAATTTTTTCAATGTAATCAGAGCATTTCAGGCTCTGACCCACATAATTGCTGTGTCTGGGTCCTGAACATCAGGACATTAGCTGTGTCCTTTGCATCTGTATGCAAAGAGGGCTCTCAAAGCCCAAAAACTTTAGTTCATAAAACTTTTCGGTAGTGTGTCAGTGGTTCAGTGGATGATGTACCCACTGGTGAGAATATTATGCCTGCTTGTCATCAGAGAATTAAGCTTTTACACGTTCCAAACCCTCTGCTCTGAATAATTCTCCTACACTAGCACAATCCCCCCTCCCTTGCTCTGAAAGTGACTTTGTGATCCTTGAGCACAAAATAACCCTTTTACTGATACACTACCTAGCAGCCGCCTCTTAAGAATCACCAGCATTGCCAAGAACAAATTTACTTAAAGTATTAATTACAGGAAGAGTGGTGAAAAGTGGTATCAATACACAGCTGTGACCCTGAGAGAGGAGATGAGGATGTGTGAATTATTTATCAAGCAACAGATGTGTTATTTGTCAAAATAAGTTATCTTATTCTCAGCACTGTAGATTGGTGTGGATGGAAGAGCTTGATCGAATTGATGCTTTAACTTCAGGTATTTCTTAGACCAGTGAGAGGCAGTGTTGTAGCAGGAGGGAGAGAGGGAAGGGAAGAAATCTATGCTCTAGGAGGCATTTCAAAGAATGAGATAGGGGATTTATTTACTACATTTGATAACTCATTTTATTTAAAAGTGTTCAAAAGGAAAGCGCTAAGAGAGATCTACAGTACATTCTAGTCCGTAGAGGGCTTCTGAATGCTGAGACAAGGTGAGAATTTAAAGGCTAATAATATGAATGTCAGAAGATTCAGATCTGTAATTGCTCAGTTTGTCAAAGCAAGTGTCTTCTGGTATCGTTCCTTCCAAGTAGTCCCTAGGGTAACTCCTCTTTATGAAAACTATCCAAGCACTTGACTTCAGTAATTGCTAACCACAGAATTGCAAACCAAACCACTCGAACAATTAACAAGGAAGGTCAAAAGCCATGGAGCACCTAGATTTTGACCCTTTTGGGAGGGAAGATGGGAAATGGGAGGGACAATTATTTCACCTGTGGTTCGAAAAGGCAAAAGAGAGTATGAAGAGAGGCTAGCCAGGGAAGTACGAAATTTCAAACTGTTCTTTAGATATGTTAAAGGGAAGCAACCGGCTAGGGAGGAGGTGGGACCGCTGGACGATGGAGACAGGAAGGGAGTGGTAAAGGAGGAGAAAGAAGTGGCAGAAAGACTTAACATGTTCTTTTCGTCTGTATTTACAAACGAAGACACATCCAACATACCGGAACCTGAGCAATTCTTCAATGGAAATCAAGCAGAAAAATTAACATCCATGGAAGTGAGCCTTGAAGATGTACGCAGGCAGATAGAAAAACTAAAAACTGACAAATCCCCGGGTCCGGATGGAATCCATCCAAGGGTTCTGAAGGAATTAAAGGAGGAGATAGCGGAACTACTGAAGCAAATTTGCAATCTATCCCTGAAAACAGGCATGATCCCAGAGGATTGGAAGATAGCCAACGTTACGCCCATCTTTAAAAAAGGATCAAGAGGTGACCCGGGAAACTACAGACCGGTGAGTCTGACCTCGGTCCTGGGGAAAATGGCGGAAGCACTGATAAAAGAAAGCATCGATGAACATTTTGAAAGAAACAAACTTCTGATAACCAGCCAACATGGTTTCTGCAAGGGGAGACGTGCCTAACGAACTTATTGCACTTCTTCGAAGGAATTAACAAATGGATGGACAGAGGAGACCACATAGACATCATATATCTAGATTTCCAAAAAGCCTTTGACAAGGTGCCCCATGAACGCCTACTCCGGAAACTGAAGAACCATGGGGTGGAAGGAGACATACATAGATGGATCAGAAACTGGTTGGCGGGTAGGAAACAGAGGGTAGGAGTGAAGGGCCACTACTCGGACTGGAGGAGGGTCACAAGTGGGGTCCCGCAGGGCTCGGTGCTCGGGCCCTATTTAATATATTCATAAATGATCTAGAAACAGGGACGAAGTGTGAGATAATAAAATTTATGGACGACACCAAACTATTTAGTGGAGCTTGGACTAAAGAGGACTGCAAAGAACTGCAAAGGGACTTGAACAAACAAGGGGAATGGGCGACGAGATGGCAGATGAAGTTCAACGTTGAGAAATGTAAAGTATTGCATGTGGGGAACAGAAACCCGAGGTACAACTATACGATGGGAGGGATGTTATTGAATGAGAGTACCCAAGAAAGGGACTTGGGGGTAATGGTGGACATGACAATGAAGCCGACGGCACAGTGCAGCGGCCGCTAAGAAGGCAAATAGAATGCTAGGCATAATCAAGAAGGGTATTACAACCAGAACGAAAGAAGTTATCCAGCCGTTGTATCGGGCAATGGTGTGTCCGCATCTGGAGTACTGCATCCAATATTGCTCGCCATACCTTAAGAAGGATATGGCGATACTCGAGAGGGTTCAGAGGAGAGCGACACATCTGATATAAGGTATGGAAAACCTTTCATACACTGAGATATTGGAAAAACTGGGACTCTTTTCCCTGGAGAAGAGGAGACTTAGAGGGGATCTGATAGAGACTTACAAGATCATGAAGGACATAGAGAGAGTAGAGAGGGACAGATTCTTCAAACTTTTGGAAAAAAAAAAAAAAAAAAAAAGAACAAGAGGGCATTCGGAGAAGTTGAAAGGGGACAGATTCAAAATGAATGCTAGGAAGTTCTTCTTTACCTTATGTGGGTGGACACCTGGAATAGGGCAGAGTACAGTACTGGGGTTCAAGAAAAGATTGGACAATTTCCTGCTGGAAAAGGGGATAGAGGGGTACAGACAGAGGATTACTGCACAGGTCCTGGACCTGTTGGGCCACCGCGTGAGTGGATTGCTGAGCACAATGGACCTCAGGTCTGACCCAGCTTATGTTCTTATGTTCTGAATGTAATCTACATATTGTTTATTACATCAGCAGTAAAGAGGCTGGAGTTATTAGGTAGTCAGGTAACCTAGAGTAAATCTTTTTGCTAGATCTCCCCAGAGCCACGTTGGATGGATGCCCTACTTCCCATCTCCTTCTAAAGTTACGCACCTTTTCCTACCTCTTTACCTTCTTCAATCACATATTGAGCAAAATTTTCAGATGTCATTTTTCCACAGGGAAGAACAAGTGTGGAGTGGGGTATGGGGTGAAATTGCAAACTAAATTAGGGCTTTATGTGATGCTGAATATTAACAAAGATAGTTCAAAGTACCAGTACATATGCTTTTGAGATATCAGTGTACCAGCATATGTTCATTAATTGCATTAGTAATAAGTGTGTAGGAAAAAGCATACGTGCATATATTCTGTTTTCATGTGTGGAAGTGTGTAGATGGGTCTTTGTACAGTTACTTCATATTTGTGTATCCATTTTTCTAGTCATTTGCACATGCCTGTATGTGTCCATGCTTCTGTAGAATATGAGGGGCCGCTGTAAAGTTTCAGCCCAACAAAGTTGGGGCAGTCTCCATTGAGGTCTATACACTGTCCAAAGATTTTCCACTTTTTTCGTTCTGTATTTTTCTGACAGAATGAAAAAAATGAAAAATTATTAGACTAAGGGCTCCTTTTACTAAGCTGCGCTAGCGGTTTTAGCACGTGCTGCATTGCCACACGCGCTAAAGCATTAGTTCTTGGCGCGTATCGCAGGGTTAGTATAGCCCTCGATGGAGATTGCTCCAACTTTGTTGGTTGGGCTGACAACTTTTCATCAGCCCCTTCTAGTGTGTGTTCTTGTTTATAATCACTTAAAAATGTCTTGTCTGTGCAAAGTCGCCATATTCCGCCAGAGCAGTGGCATACCAAGGGGGGGGAGGTCTGCCCCGGGTGCAGCCTTAGGGGGGTGCACAGCCGGCCAGATCCGGAAAATTCAGCGGTGAATGGTGTTGAAACAGCTCCCTTTCTCCCTCCCTGCCTCTTACCTTCGTGGCGCTTCACCCCCCCCCGCCCGCCCGCCCGACAACAGGCCCAGTCTGACAAACCTCCCAGCCCTGTGGCCGCAAGTCTAAATTACCTTCTTACAGCAGCTGGAGCATTGAAACTGTGTGTGGCTGCCTTAAAGGTCATCTCTGACGCAACCAGAAGTTGCATCAGAGACAACCTTTACGGCAGCCATATGCAACTACAATGCTCCGGCTGCTTTAAGAAGGTAATTTAGACTCGCGGCCACAGGGCAGGGAGGTTTGTCGGACCAGACCTGTTGTCAGTCGGTCGGTCGGTCGGCCGGGCGGGGGGGAAGCGCCACAAAGGTAAGGGGCAGGAGGGAGGAAAGGTGGAGTGGAGAGGAAAAGACACTTAAGGGAAATGGGTAACAGAAGGGGGAAAAGGATGCTGAAAGCACATGGGGAAGACAGAGGGGTGGAGAAGGACGCTGAAAGGGCATGGGGAATACGGGGGGAGGGGAGAAGGATGCTGAAAACACACGGGGAAGACAGAGGGGGTAGAAGGACGCTGAAAGGAAATGGGGAAGAGAGAGTGGGGAGAAGATGCTGAAGGGAAATGGGGAAGACAGAGTGGGGAGACGACGCTGGCAGGGAAGAAGGCAGAGATGTCAGACTATGGGGGGAGCGGAGGGAAGAAGATGGGTGCCAGACCAATTTGGAAGGGGGGAGAAAGGGAGAGGCACAGTAACAGAGCAAATGGAAGACGCAGAGAGAAGAGAGACAGTGGATGGAAGGAATTGAATGTGAACATGAGGAAAGCAGAAATCAGGCAACAAAGGTAGAAAAAAAAATTATATTTCTTTCTTTTTTTTTTTTGCTTCAGGATAAAGTAGTATTTTAGTTGTGTTGATAAAAATTTATAAACAAAGCCCTGCCAGCTGAACATCTCTTTCTCCAGTTCAGCAGCCAGAACTTTGATTTATAAGGAAGGAAAAAGCTAAATATTGCAGTACTGAGGCTTGTATGGATGCTGCGGGGACGGTGATGTGACGGTGAATGGGATGGCGGTGACGGGGCGGTGAAGGGGACGGTGCAGTGACGGGTTCAGATTTTTTCCCCGTGTCATTCTCTAGTGCTCACGTCAAAAGCTTCCCTCTGACTCGGCTTCCTGTTTCCACTTTTGACTGAGCACCGCGTTGCCGATCTGAAGTTATGTTGATGCCAGGGGTAGAAGGAGGCCTGTTGCCAATCTTAAGTGTCATCGCAGGGGGGGGGGGTTTTGCAGATCTTGTTGCCAAAATCGGAAAGGTGAGGAAGGGAGACAGATGGGCCTGTGGTGGATGGAAAGATTGAGAGAAGGGGGCAGATGATGGAAGTAGGGAGAAGGGGCAGATGATGGAAGTGGGGAGAGAGAAGAGGGTAGATGATGGGGGAATACTGGAGGGAGTGAGGGAAAGAGGTGGCGAACTGTAGGTAGACAGTAAAAAAGGAAATTGATGAGAGGGTAGTAAGAACGTAATCTAGATGGATGCAGAAAATAAATTGAAAAGGAAAATGAGGGAAGAAAGGGATTGCAGAAGAGAGGTGTGGGAGAGGGAAGGAGAGGAGAGGAGAGAGATGCTAGACCAATGGGGGTGAAAGGAGAGATGGAAGGGGGAGGCATACAGTTTCTGGAAGGGGCATAGAAGGAGAGAAGATGCCATATAGGGAGGGGCAGAGAGATGGCAGACAGTGGATGGAAGGAAGACAGTAACAAGAAGATGAGGAAAGCAGAAACCAGAGAAGACAAAAGTAGAACAAAAATTTTCTATTTATTTATTGCTTTAGGAGACATGTGTCACTGTTTCTGTGGTGTTGCATTTTATGCAGAGTCCAGCTTCTTGCTGGTTCAATTTAACCTTTTTCTATGTATTTCTATTTTATCCCCCCTTTTACAAAACTGTGGAGCGTTTTTTAGCGCCAACCGTGGTGGTAGCAGCTCTGATGCTCAGAATTCTATGAGCGTCAGAGCTGTTACCACCATGGCTAAAATCCACACTACAGTTTTGTAAAAGGGGGAGGGGTTAGTTTGTGATGACATATTCCATACTAGGCGAAGGTGTTTTCTGTGTTCTGTGTGTTCAAAAGACATGGTTTTCTGTTAGGATTGACTGTGTAGGATTGATCTGTACTAGTCTGGCTTGTTTAGTTTTACAATGGGTGAATTGATGTACTGCTGACTGCAATATGTAAGATGCTGCCTTTTCCTAGGTACTCATGTGTGACGTGTGGCTTGTTACTAAAAATCATGTTTTTCGTACAGATGGGGAAGGGGGGTGCCAAAAAATTATAGGCCCCGGGTGTCACATATGCTAGGTACGCCACTGCGCCAGAGTCGCTATGCTCACATCCATTTCTGCATACAATTCAAACTCCTCTTATCAACTTACGTTTACGCTGCAACTCAATATCTATCCTCTCTTCTCTCTTCCTATACTCCTCCCCAGGAGCTCCATTCATCAGGCAAGTCTCTCTTATTTGTACCCTTCTCCTCTAAAGCCAACTCCAAACTATGGGCTAGATTTACTAACCTCCTTTTGCGATCTGTGGCCGTGTGTGATTCGTGGCTGAGTCTTGGTGGGCAAATGATTCACTACAGCGTCCTCATGCAAATGTAGTGATCGGACGCACACCCTTTACTGACCCCATGGATTGCTGCAGAGCAATCCAGATGCATGTGCAGATCATCCTCTTTGCTTGTGTGAGCTGCGCATGTGCCTGCTCTCCGCACAAGTGAGGTCAGCACAAGAGGGGAGGGGAGGGGCTATAGAACAGAACACTTGCCTACTGGACACTTTCAATGAAGTCTTTTTTCAAGACCAAACTTCAGACAATGCCATAGTGCAGCCCGCTTTTAACCTGCGGGTTAAAACCGCAGGCTCACAGGGCAGCAGAGAGGCAGGCAGGGCGACTCTGCTTTTTAATACTGATGCATATATAAAGGTAGATTTGCATTTTTTTCATTTACTGAACGGCGGGATTAACTCCTGCCGCTGCTTCTCGTTTGCTTCTAATTCAGAGCACCTATTGCCCAGTTCCCCCTAGGCTCACAGAGGCAGGGCAGCAGAGAGCAGGGGTTTTGCACAAGGGCTGCAGGGCTGGAATTTCAGGGCGGCAGAGAGCAGGAAAGGACATGAGTGACGTACCTCAGCAGTCGCTTCTTTTTTGATCAGCCAGCCCAGTCGGTGTTCCTGAATTTGTTTAGTGAATCGAGGCCCTTCCTACTTTGCATGCCGTTTCTCCTCATTTGCATTGGAGGATTGGATCGGGTGCGGATCGGCTTGGAAGGAAGGATAGTGAATCGGTTTGCGGTCGCAAAGTGGTCTGGAAACAATCAGTGGGCTTAGTGAATCTAGCCCTATGTTCCTTATCTGTTGCTGCACCTTCCGCCTAGAACAGATTGCCTGTCAAATTGTTCCTGGCTAAAAGCCTATTTTTTTCAAGGTTGCTTTTAACTCCTAACCCCCACTCGCTTGTAAAGCACTCATGCCTGAGAAATTCCCTAACCCCGTATTTGTCTTTTTGATTAGATTGTAAGCTCCACTGAGCAGGGACTGTCTCTTGAATGTTTAAATGTATAGTGCTTCATATGTCTAACATCGCTATGGAAATGATAAGTAGTTTTAAAGGTATATATACTGTTTCTACAGTATACGTATATACCTGCACATTTGTCTCCCTGCATGTAGAAATGTGTACATACTCTGTCCATGTAGCACATTTAAGTGCTGTAGTGGGTGTTGAGATGTATAACATCATCTCCATAGAATTCAATTTTGATCTCTTTACTGACAGACTACTTTATGAAATCCTTTTGTGTCTTGGAGAAATGACTTGTTTTCTATGGTGTTACTGTTGTCTGCCAGGATATGACTCAGCTCCTACAGTGTTTACTTCTCCAGCACTGGTGTTGGAGAGATGAAAGAGACTGCAGAAGGAACAGGGTGAGAGGGAGTATTTAATTCCTATTTTCTCCAGATTTCAGCTGCTGTGTGTTGTAGGTTTCTGCCAAAGGGATATATAGCTCAAGTCTAGGTGTAGAAGGGTCTGTGTTGGTAGTGTTATGTATCCCCTTTTAGGATTGGTGGGCTCATTTCAGCTCTTTTCTAATTTCAACAGCAATTGCTAAAATCATGATTCCTTGTCCATATAAGCAGAGCTTAACTTCTTTTCCCTTGCCACTCCCCTCTACCTTCTCACACTGTGTGCATGACACATTAATGTATTGTTTGAGGGCTGCTCTGTCCAGACAACACTATGCCTTTCAGTGTTAGTTGTGTTAAGTGAAAAGTGATCCCACACCTGCTGGCAGGCTGTCTCATAATACCGCACACTTCAGTGTTCAGGCAGGCTTATCATGGTTCTTAACCCCATCCCAGTCTCCCTTTCTCCTCCAGATCCTATTTCCCTAATTTTATTCATAGATCAAAAGGGAAAAATCATGGAACTGACACAATCCCATGCAACTCATCTATGTATGTGATGTATGTTAACATGTAAAAGATTTCTTGTATTCAATAGAGGTGAGGGCTGTTATGTTCATGCACCTTAATTGGCTAGCAAATTCATAGATATATACCAGTACATTATGAATACTATAAAAAATTATAGAACAAATTACTGTAACAAAAAGTTTGCTATAACACAAAGTTCCTGTAGCTGTAGTCACATTGGTTGTGGTAAAAAAAATTATTTTTTGCAAGATATGATTACTGGTTCAATAATTTATCTAAAAATGATAGTATACATAGGTACCTTACTTCAAATGCACCTGCAGCTTATTCATTAAGATATTACTGGATTAGTGATATGCCGCTTCAATAAAAGGCATCATAGCTTATAATTGAATGTTTATCAAAAAGGCTACATGTTGCAGTACAGGAACCTAAGGAACTTAAGAATTGCCGCTGCTGGGTCAGACCAGTGGTCCATCGTGCCCAGCAGTTCGCTCACGCGGTGACCCTTAGGTCAAAGACCAGTGCCCTAACTGAGACTAGCCATACCTGCGTACGTTCTGGTTCAGCAGGAACTTGTCTAACTTTGTCTTGAATCCCTGGAGGGTGTTTTCCCCTATGACAGCCCCCGGAAGAGCATTCCAGTTTTCTACCACTGTCTGGAAAATATTGGCAAAGATGGTGATCGTTTTGTTATTATGAAAATTGCTAGTCTGATACACCTGATTCCACTCACTAGATTCAATAGATTCGAACCTCACCGAAAATATAACAGCTTGCATAATGAAACTCCAATCCTGGGCCTTCTCTGTACAAATGAAGCTGAATGAGTCCAAAACAAAACTACTCTGGCTTTGCCCAAAATTAGATCAGTTACCCACGCTCATTCTACTACCTTCTGGTCCCACACTGCAGATCGAATTCTCAAGTAAAGTTTTGGGCATCATTATTGACTCTACACTTTCCTTTAATGATCATCTCAACTCTCTGGTAAAAAAAAATGTTTTTTTAGTCTTCACATGTTGAGGAAAGTGAGATCCTGCTTCCGCCAACAACATTTTGCTGTCCTTGTACAATCAATCATTCTTTCCAGACTGGACTATTGTAATTCCATCTATCTAAGTCTAACCAATAAAAATCTTCAAAGACTTCAGCGGATCCAGAACACTGTGGCTAGGTTGATCTTCACAAAAAGCAAATTTGACCATGTTTCCCCGCGTCTGTCAAAACTTTACTGGCTTCCGGTGATTTCTAGAATTCACTTTAAATGTACCTGCCTAATATTCAAGATTCTACATGGCATTCTTCCTCCCCTAATTCCACTATCCTGGAATTCTTCGAGATCTGACACTACCAGATCTGCCCACAAACTCAAACTATCTTTCCCCTCATTAAAAGGCATCATGTATGCAGGTAAATTAGGGAAATCCCTTTTCTTCAAATTCACTGAGATTTGGAATAACCTCCCTGCCCTGCTGCTGAACCTAGGCTCATTCCAATTATTCCAAAATCATCTGAAAACCTGGCTTTTCTCCAAAATGTAAAGCTATCTATTTAAAATGTAAAGCTAGCTATCCTCTTCATAACCTCTAATTTCTTATTATGTCCTTTCCTCATTTATTGAATTTACCTGTAAACCGTGCCAAGCTCTATCTTTATGGAGATGATGCAGTATACAAACTTAAGGTTTAGTTTAGTTTAGTCTGCGTTTGGCTTTTTTTCCATTATTTCTTTTTGCCATCTACACTTTCCTAGCTTTGCCACACACTAAAAGAAAATTAATAGCAGAATTTGGATGAATCTTGCATTTTCTACCTGTTGTTGGCCACCTACTTCCCTTAATGTTACATAGAAACATGATGACAGATAAAGGCCAAATGGCCCATCTAGGCTGCCCCTCTAACAGTAACCATTATCTCTTCCTCTCTCTAAGAGATCCCATGTTCCTATCTCAGGCCTTATTGAATTCAGGCACAGTCTCTGTCTCCACCACTTCTTCTGGGAGATTGTTCCAAGCATCTACCACCCTTTCTGTAAAAAAATATTTCCTGAGCCTATCACCTCTTAACTTCATCTTAAAGCCTCTCATTCCAGAGCTTCCTTTCAAATGAAAGAGACTCAACTCATGCACATTTACGCCACGTAGGTATTTAGATGTCACTATCATATCTCGCCTCTCCCACCCTTCCTCTAAAGCAGTGGTTTCAAACTCGCGGCCATGGGCAAAAACATAGCCCACACCCTGCTTGTAGGTAAGTGTCCAAATGGTATTATTGTAGCCCTGCCCTATCAGTCCCACAGTCAAAAGGGCAAACTAAGGCTACAGGAATTACCCAGCCTTTACACTGGTCTTTCACTATGTTTTTAAACACTTTTAGAACGTGCTGCCTAGGCCTGGTTTTTAACAGGCCTTCCCCAGCCAACTTAACAAGCAGCTGGTGGGGGAGGGAAGTAGCTGAATCCACTATACTTTAATTTGCCAAAAATTGGCCCCACAATCCCTACCCGAGGATCTTCAGTGGATTCTCCCCACTACTATCCCTACACACAATCAGCAATACAGTCCCACCCCAACAGCAAAAGGCAAAAGTAAAAATGCAGAAAAGCACACTCCTTTCAATGTCCCCAAAAATAAGGCGCCAAATCCAGCCGTGAGCTTAGCACTGCTCACACTTGTGCTTTCAGACAGTCCAAAAGAAAACTTCAAAATTCAAAAGCACCCAAACAGTCAGGAAATTCACTTAGCTCTCATCCATGTGTATTTCTTCAGGTTCCATGGAAGTATCCATCAGCTCTATGGTGTCCTGGCTGGTTTGCCTCAGGGACAGAAGTTGCATCCAGAATTTCAATGTCCTGGTTCTGTTGGAGTTCAGGAGCCCACTCCTTAGAGCCTCCTTCCTGGGCTGACCCAGGGTAGACTGATTTGGTCTTTCTCAGCTCAGCTTCTAAAGCACTGAGCTGGCCACGCCCTAACCTGTGAAGGGGAAGGGCAACCTGCTGCTTCTGCTGAGTTTTCCTTTGGGCCTTAATTGGACCCAGCAGTTGTGCATTACCGGAGCTCTGAGCCTGCCTCTTAGGCTGTCCTTTTTTGTAAGGCACCTCCTGCTGCTCCAGGCTGTTCTCCCATTCATCTTCCCCTCCCCAGGGTTCTGTAACATGGTGGTTCAATTGGAACTCAGACCCTATCTGTCTGTCTGAGTTTAACCTGTCACACTGGTTAGCCCTTTTCAAGGTAAGGCTTGGGTTATGAGGAGATTTACCTGGCACAAGCTTAGCCTTAAGGCTGGGGTTGTGACAGGATGTACAATCCCACTTTATTCCTGGACCAGTGGTTTGTAACAGAGCAGTCCTGAAAAATCAGGGTGGAACTAATGAGCCCGCTGCCAAAATAGAGGCACCAAAAGCAGCATCCTGCTTGGCCGCCACATCAATCCTGTGAAACTTGGTGATCAGGTAGCAACTCTGCAAATCTCATCCAGAGAAACAGCCGACGACTCTGACCAAGAGGACAAAACACCTCTGGTAGATTGAGCCCACACCACGAGGGAGGGGCTTCTCTCCGACCACCATGTAAGCAGTGGAAATGGCCATAAGGATCCACCTGGAAATGGTGGCCTTAGAAGCAGGCCTACCATTGCGGACAGGATCCACCAGAACAAACAGGTGGTCAGAAGCGAAACTCATCAGTGACCTCCAGATACCGCAACAAAATGCTGTGTACTTCTAAGGACCTCAACACCTGGCCCTGCTCCCTTGAACCAGAGGAAGCCGGAGCTCCTGATTCACATGGAAAGTGGAAACCACTTTCAAAAGAAAGGAAGGAACAGTACACAGCATCAAGTTTTACCTCAGGCTGCACTTCTTTAGCTTCCAGCTGGCTTTGGGCTCTCTCTGACCAGGAACAGTTGTCCTAGTTGCACTTCCCTAACACTATTCCTGTCATATGTGACTGTGGTATTCTATTAGAATATTTCTGATTAGCATTCTGTAATAATTTGGCCTATTCAGTTTTCTCACTAGTGCAGGGGATATGTGTGAAGGGGAGGGGAGACAGGTATTTTAATGATCCTTTCTCTGTATTATGTGTGTTTATGAAATGACAATTGTACAGAATATTGTTTTTTTTTATACTTTAATAAAATAAGTTCAATATAAAATCATAACTATTTGAGGCTTGTGTGGATGGGATCAGACAGTTTGCGGGGACGGGATGGGGACCTAGCTTGCGGGGATAGGGACAACTTTTTTTCCCTGTGTCATTCTCTTCTCTGAAGTTTGAGGCTTCCTACAAAGTCCTGGCAGGTAGATGGAAATAATACACTGGTCCTAGAATAAATTGGGGTTGTACAAGAACACAGAGCTTCTGCACACCACTGCCAGCAGGGAAGCAGAGAACCCGATGAATTCATACACCAGTGACAGGGAGGCAAGGATCCATCCAAAGCAGCAATCAGATGAGGGGAAAGAGAAGGGGTGGAGGACGGGGGATAAATATAAGAGAGAGAGAACGGGTAAAGGATGGGGGGGGGGGGGATGGGGAAGAGAAAGAGAGAAAATCAGTCTGACATTGGCAAAAAGGCAAATGGAGAGAAAGAAGTGTACAAAATTTATGTACTCTATACATGTTGCCAACATCTGTGTTACTACAGCACCACCGGGAGACTGGCTTGGCGGGAAATTTCTTTGGCTGGTGGCAAAGGTACTAATTGTAACACATGGTGGGGGGGAGGTGAAAGTAATATGTTACTCCTCCCCAGTCCACCTTTGGGCCTCTCCAGAAAAAAAAATCAGAGGGCTGACTATGCCTCTGGTGGGGAACCCATAGGTTAAGCCTCCCAAGCTCCAACCAGAACCTTCCTGGCTTACACAGCTGGTAATGAACAATGCAGAGGAAGAGGAGAAGAGAGACGGGGCAATGCTGCATGTCAGGGACTGAGAAAGAAACAGACAGCTAGGGCCAACACAATACGATAAAGTTAAATGGCCAGAGAGAAAAAGTAGGAAAAAAAATTTAGGAGGAAGAAATGTGATAGCAGTGTTAAAACTTTGAAAGTTAATAAATATAAAGAAAAGAAAAAAATGGAAACTAAGGCAACACCTTATACAAAGCGGTACTACCGATTAGTGTGCGCTGAATGCAAAGAAGCCCATGAGAACGGAATTGGATTCTTTGCTGCTACTTGGTAGTGCCGATTCGTAAAAGGAGCACTAAATACATTTTTTGACTCATTTTCAGAGACCAAAACCTCCTCCTTCGGGTCTGGACAGTATAGTGTTACTATAATATTCTTGTCCCGATTTAAGGAAAGAAGGTTTGGCCTCTGAAAATTAGTTAAAAATGCAATAAGTTAGTCTAATTAAGAAGAATCACCCTATTCTCCAGAGAGCTTGAGTGCATGTGTATTTTGGCCCTCCGAATGTTACAAAATATAGTACAAAATGTGGCCCCTGCTAGAAAAAGGTTGGATGAGCCTTTAACAGAGAAAAGGGACAGACTTTCTGATGAGGAAGAAAATAGATGTACACATGCACTCTCATGTGATGTGACTGATTAGGGTGTCAGCTCTCCTAAGGGTTCAGTATCAGCAAGCTGGATCTGGAAGTGATAAAGTATTGATGTTGCAGCTTCTCTCACTAGAGATATTTTTTGTAATCAAAGTTTCTCTTATCTTTGGAGACCTTCATCCTTCTTCCTTTTGAATTAATTATCAGCATTTAGCTTTCCTTCCATTTCCTGAGAAAAAAAAAAGTTACCACTGGAAAAGGGAAAAAAATATTTGTCTGACTAGTTAAAATCTGATACTAGGTTTCAGATGCTTGCAGCAAAACATTACACCCATTCATGCCAAACCATTTCACAGAGCTGACAGGTGATGCATCCAAAGACAATGACTCAGGCATCTGAAATTGCTGAGGTGGTCAGCAACTGAGATGACATACTGTAGACGTGAATAGCTATATCTGAAAAATAAAAGAAAGGGGAATATCATAGAGACATTCATAAATTCCAACTGGATACATAACTTACAAGCAGCAAACATTTTTCATTAAGAAGAAAGTTGTACAGGGAGAGATCAAATAAGTTACAGTACACACAGGGAAAATGATCAGTTGGTTTACCCTTACCTTGTGTCTACCAGCACTGAACAGATACTGTGTAATGAAAAGGATCATTGTATTAACAGTCTTGGCTTACTTTCATTTGGAGGATGTTTTAATTATGAACCCTACAAGAATTTTCTAGGGGGAGGGTAGCTGCCCCTAGAACAACAAAAGACAGGCATAAGGACATAAAGGTAATTCTAGTGCAATAGGTGTGTCATTCTTGACAGCAGGGTATTCTCTTCACACTCATGAGCCATGCAGAAGGAATTCACTCCAGGTTTTCAACTCCTCCTCCTTCTTGAGAGGGCTCTCCTGCCCCCTTCAGTTTTTCTTTCTGTACTGAGCTGGGAGGTGTTTTTCTTTTTTTTAGAATTATCTTTATTAGCAATTGCAAAGGGAACATACAACCAGGAGTAAGAAAAGCGTAGAAAAATACAACAGTCAGAGAAAACAACAAGTGAAAACCATAAGAGCAGGTGATTCATAGTACAGAAACCCTTTGGCTGGATGCCCAACACAATTGACATTTTTAAGTAGCAAAACCCCCCAAGCAAACACACACAAACCCTTCTGATCTGCTTTGTATATGTCTTTATTATTTTCTGTGTTTTTTGCTGCTTTTGGTGCACAAGAAGAAAGCTCTGCCTGTGTGGAGAAAAAGCAGACTTACTGTAGGTCTGACGCAGACAGGTTAATCCCTTGGGGACTTGTTTGGCCAGCCTGCAGACAACTTTGTGGAGCTCAGGATACATATGCCTAGTAGCTTAACTTGACTATTGAATCACAGGGGCATGAGTGCAGGCTGTTGGGCATCCGCAGGGGGCTCAGTGGGGCTCCTCAAGGTGTCGGCTGCAATTTTGCCTCCTTTTCGTGTTCGCAGCTCTGCAGGGGTTGAGGATCAATCTGACTTACAGTCCAAAGATCTTAGCGTTTGGAAGACTGGCTGATTGAGGCAGAGTTTCTTCTCCCAGATACAGCTACTTCTTAGAGCTGAGGCAGGCTGCAGCACCTATAGAGCACATCACACAAAGTGAGTAAGGCTATTACAGTCTATGGGCACAATTGGGGAAGGGGAGATGAACCCCCCCCCCTCTAAAATCCTGTTTTCTGAGTTATTTTTACTTTTAGTTAAGCTGTTTTTTGGAGCTAGAACATTGCCACAGTGCCCATATTATATTTCCAGATTCTTCAAATCACCTTGTTTTGCTTCAAAACTGGCAGGGATGGAGTCCTTGGGCTCTTTTACCCCTAATTCATGTAAGATTTGCGCTGGATGGATGCTGGAAGAGAACCCTTGCGTCACATGCCACGCAGCACATGAAGGAGAGCAGGAGCATTGGGCTTAGCCTCCCTGTAGTCTCAGGGGCTGAAGAACCTTTTGGGGGGGCCTGTCTTCTGGAAGAAAATCACTCCCAGAGCCTTGGAACAGCAGCATATCTCAGCATAAGAGCATGGAAGCTGCAGAAACCAAGAGACATACGTTGGAGTTACCCAAAGGAGACTCTGTACTGCCTAGTACTTAACCCCTTGTATGTAGACCTCGATTCCTTTTGCACCATATATTAATCACCTGCAACTGTAACAGCACACCAATGAATGTACCATGTTTGTAACTCTGTATTCTGTTCTGTATTATGTATGTAACTCTGGATCCATTCTGAGCTCTTCTGGGAGGACGGGCTATAAAATCAAATCAATAAAATAATGCACGATGACTTGGGATCAATAAAATAATGCACGATGGGTTCCCAAACAGCTTACTGATCTGCACAAGCAACAGCGAGTGGAGGTTGCGACCCAGTTCCTAAGACGGTATGAAAAGTCTGAGTATTCTGGAGAGAATTGTCACTGGTGACATCACATGGGTGCATCACTACGACCCAGAGAGCAAAAGACAAAAACATGGGAGGAGACATCCATCTTCTCCAGCAAAGAATAAATTCAAACATCAGGCCTCCTCCAAGAAAATCATGTTAACCTTCTTTTGGGACACGAAGGGACCTATTCTGGCACATTTCCAAGCACATGGGTAAACAGAGAAAATTACTGTGCTTTGCTGTGAAATGAACTTTAACCTGCAATTCATAGCAAAAGAAGAGGAATGTTTTCCAAAATAGACTTACTGCACCATGACAATTAATGTCCTCATACAGCAGCAGCGACAGTGCAACAGCTTGGGTTTGAACATCTTCCACATCCTCCTTACAGCCCAGATCAGGCACCTAGTGATTATCACACCTTTGGTCCATTGAAGGAGATGCTGCAAGGTCACAAGGCTGCCCTGGAACTTCATTCAATAAGATAAGTTGCTCTGCATTTCATATTCTGCTCTTTTCAGCATTATATCTGCTTAATTTCTCTTCTCATCCCTGTTTCTTACTAAAAAAAAAAATATAAAAAAGCACAAAAAAATTAACCCTTCTCTTTCCTCTGTTAAATCTTATTTCCTCTTCCTCTTCATAGGAAAAAGGGTAAGACTTTGTTAACGCTAATTAAATCCTGGTGCCTGTGGCTCAGGGTGACTAAAGTAGGGAAAATCCTGTTATAAATCCTGTGTTTTAGGGTAGCACTGATAGAACCTGCATTTTTGTTTAAAATACTGTGTTTTAGGTGGTATAGAGCCTATATTTCTGTCTTACTAGTATTCAGCCATTGTTTTCTGCTGATTAGGTGGAGAAGGGAGGGGCTCTGTTTTACTTCTAAGGTTAATTGCATTATCTTTGGGACATTGCTGTGAACAAGGCTGCCCTGGAACTTCATTCAATAAGATAAGTTGCTCTGCATTTCATATTCTGCTCTTTTCACTGGTTTTCAGCATTATATCTGCTTAATTTCTCTTCTCATCCCTGTTTCTTACTAAAAAATAAATAATTAAATAAACCCTTCTCTTTCCTCTGTTAAATCTTATTTCCTCTTTCCCTTTCCCTTCATAGGAATAAGGGTAAGACTTATAGTCCCACCAACCCCAGGGACCACTATTCATATATAGAGACCCATATAATCAGGACTTCACAACCAATCAAGATGACCTTTATTCTATGCAATCACTGTGGTGCTTTAATTCCAAGACATACTATTTGGAGGCTTAAGGCTTGCCCCATCTGTCTTCAACTTGCCAGTATTAAGGAGGAGCTCTGCAAACTTAAACAGGAATTGAATACAATTAAAGCAGCTTCCATCACTCCACAAAATCATACTAACTTACCACCTCTACCTCAAAGAATAAAACAGCCCAGGCTCAGGAAGACTGCGACATGTAACACAGAAACATCCACCTTCACTAATATTACCTCTACAGAATTCCTTCGCTCCACTAGTGCACTGCGATACTCAAGAAAACAGAAGGGAGGTGAGACTGGAACCAATGAAGGTAACTCAAGAGAACAAGAACAACCTAAGTACAAATAAAAAAGCCAAAAACAGAAAACTATTACTGTTGGGGGAGTCCATCATCAGAGGCATTAACCTTGGAACACAGGGCGAGGATACCAAAATAGTGAAATGTCTTCCAGGATCCTCAGCTACCAGGAGTTCCAGGCAAATACTGACTATAATTAAGGAAGAAACTAAGGATTTTAATACTGATGTTGTTATCCATCTGGGAACAAATGACCTGGTCAACAACTCCACACTTGCAGCACAGAAAGCTTTTCGGGAGCTTGGTGAGGGCGTGAAACCTTTTGTAAAGACTTTAGCTTTTTCTGAAATACTGCCTGCATATGGAAAGGGAGAGCAAAGAGTGAAAAACACAGAGGACTTTAATAGATGGCTTAGAGCCTGGTGTCATCAAGAAGGCTTCAGGTACATAGGAGGATGGGGAAATACATGGAAGGACAAGAAGCTATATTGCACTGATGGGCTACATATTACTACAGCAGGAAAAAGAACCTTGCAGAGAAATTTAGACAGTATTTTTCTAGGCATTTAAACTAGAAGGTGGGGGTGGTGTATGTACGAAGGACAATTATACAGACCACCCCCGGAAAAAGAAAAGATGTGATAGTAGTAAAGGCTGCAACATAAGCAATATCAGCAACTCATTTCTTAGTATTGCAACGGAAAGTGAAACGACACAAAAATCCATACGAAAAAGGAGATTATTGCTGGAAAGCGATGACCACAAATGCTAGCAGTCTAAGCAACAAAGTTCATGGTCTGCAAGCCCTGATGGTAGAGGCAGATCTAGATATTGTTGCTATCACAGAGACATGGTTCAGTGAATCACATGGATGGGATGCAAACATACCGGGATATAATCTTTTTAGGAAGGACAGAGATGGTCATAAAGGTGGAGGAGTAGCTCTCTATGTAAAGATCAATATCCAAGCGACCGAAATGCAAGGGACCTAGGGAGAGGAAGAAGCGATATGGATTGCTCTGAAAAGAGAAGATGGAACTTCTATCTACGTGGGTGTAGTCTACAGACCTCCGACTCAATTGCAGCAAATTGATAAGGATCTGATTGTGGATATCTAAAAGTTTGGAAGGAAAGAGGAGGTTCTGCTGTTGGGAGATTTCAACCTGCTGGATGTGGACTGGAATGTTCCGTCTGCGGAATCAGAAAGAAGTAGGGAGATTGTGGATGCCTTTCAAGAGGCTCTGCTCAGACAAATGGTGACGGAACCCACAAGGGAAAAAGCGATATTGGATCTGGTCCTCCCAAATGGAGAGAGTATCTCTAATGTTCGAGTGGGTGCTCACCTGGGAAGTAGCGATCATCAAACGGTTTGGTTTGATATAACGGCTAAAGTGGAGAGCGGCCGCACGATACTTAAAGTCCTAGATTTCAAACGTACGGACTTTAATGCAATGGGAAAGTACCTGAAGAAAGAGCTGTTAGGATGGGAGGACATAAGAGAAGTGGAACGTCAGTGGTCTAAACTGAAAGGAGCGATAAAAATGGCTACGGACCTTTATGTGAAGAAAATCAATAAAAACAAGAGAAAAAGGAAGCCGATATGGTTCTCCAACCTAGTGGCTGAGAAAATAAAGGCGAAAGAGTTGGCGTTCATGAAATATAAAAAAACCCAAGAAGAGAAGAGCAGAAAGGACTATAGGGTGAAACTGAAAGAAGCCAAGAGAGAGATACGTTTGGCGAAGGCACAGGTGGAAGAACAAATGGCTAAAAATGTAAAAAAGGGAGATAAAAATTTTTTCTGATATATTAGTGAAAGGAGGAAGATAAAAAATGGAATTGCTAGGCTAAAAGATGCTGGGAACAAATATGTGGAGAGTGATGAGGAGAAAGCAAATGTGCTAAACAAATATCCTGGAGAAGGACCGATATTGTCTGGCAAAGTTACACGAGAAAATGGAGTAGATTCTGCGCCGTTCACGGAGGAGGGTGTTTATGAGCAACTTGAAAAACTGAAGGTGGACAAAGCGATGGGACCAGACGGGATCCATCCCAGGATACTAAGGGAGCTCAGAGAGGTTCTGGCGAGTCCTATTAAAGACTTGTTCAACAAATCTCTGGAGACGGGAGTGATTCCTGGGGATTGGAGGAGAGCGGATGTGGTCCCTATTCATAAAAGTGGTTACAGGGATGAAGCAGGAAACTACAGGCCGGTGAGCCTCACTTCAGTTGTTGGAAAAATAATGGAAGTGTTGCTGAAAGAAAGGATAGTGTACTTCCTTGAATCTAATGGGTTACAGGATCCGAGGCAACATGGCTTTACAAAAGGTAAATCGTGCCAAACGAACCTGATTGAATTTTTTGATTGGGTGACCAGAGAGCTGGATCGAGGACATATGCTAGATGTAATTTACTTGGATTTCAGCAAAGCCTTTGATACAGTTCCTCATAGGAGGCTGTTGAACAAACTTGAAGGGCTGAAGTTAAACCCAAAGTGGTGAACTGGGTCAGAAACTGGCTGTCGGACAGACGCCAGAGGGTGGTGGTTAATGGAAGTCGCTCGAAGGAAGGAAAGGTGACTAGTGGAGTCCCTCAGGATTCGGTGCTGGGGCCAATCCTGTTCAATATGTTTGTGAGTGACATTGCTGAAGGGTTAGAAGGAAAAGTGTGCCTTTTTGCAGATGATACCAAGATTTGTAACAGAGTAGACACCGAAGAGGGAGTGGAAAATATGAAAAAGGATCTGCAAAAGTTAGAGGAATGGTCTAATGCCTGGCAACTAAAATTCAATGCAAAGAAATGCAGAGTAATGCATTTGGGGATTAATAATAGGAAGGAACCGTATATGCTGGGAGGAGAGAAGCTGATATCCATGGACGGGGAGAGGGACCTTGGGGTTATAGTGTCTGAAGATCTAAAGGAGAAAAAACAGTGTGACAAGGCAGTGGCTGCTGCCAGAAGGATGCTGGGCTGTATAAAGAGAGGCATAGTCAGTAGAAGGAAGAAGGTGTTGATGCCCCTGTACAGGTCATTGGTGAGGCCCCACTTGGAGTATTGTGTTCAGTTTTGGAGACCGTATCTGGCGAAAGACGTAAGACTTGAGGCGGTCCAGAGGAGGGCGACGAAAATGATAGGAGGCTTGTGCCAGAAGATGTATGAGGAGAGACTGGAAGCCCTGAATATGTATACCCTAGAGGAAAGGAGAGACAGGGGAGATATGATTCAGACGTTCAAATACTTGAAGGGTATTAACGTAGAACAAAATCTTTTCCAGAGAAAGGAAAATGGTAAAACCAGAGGACATAATTTGAGGTTGAGGGGTGGTAGATTCAGGGGCAATGTTAGGAAATTCTACTTTACGGAGAGGGTATTGGATGCCTGGAATGCGCTCCCGAGAGAGGTGGTGGAGAGTAAAACTGTGACTGAGTTCAAAGAAGAACACAGAAGATTTAGAATCAGAAAATAATATTAAATATTGAACTAGGCCAGTTACTGGGCAGACTTGCACGGTCTGTGTCTGTGTATGGCCGTTTGGTGGAGGATGGGCAGGGGAGGGTTTCAATGGTTGGGAGGGTGTAGATGGGCTGGAGTAAGTCTTAACAGAGATTTCGGCAGTTGGAACCCAAGCACAATACTGGGTAAAGCTTTGGATTCTTGCCCAGAAATAGCTAAGAAGAAAAAATTTTAAAAAAATAAATAAATTTTAATTGAATCAGGTTGGGCAGACTGGATGGACCATTCGGGTCTTTATCTGCCCTAATCTACTATGTTACTATGTCACAGATTCACCTCTTATGATGAAGAAAATGGTGCTCACCTGGCTTCAGGAGCAGCTGTAAAACTTATTTTCTGCAGGAATGCAGAAGCTAGTTGAATACAACTGTAACCCCCCTCCTTCTCAGACTGAGGTAAAAGCTATCCCTCTTGAAATAAACTTTGTTTTTAGTCATAAACACTGAGGGTTAAATTGATACTTTTCCCCAGGAGGAGTGATTTACATAAAAATAATAATAATGTATGTAATAATAAAATATAATGTAACCTGGAAATAAAAATATTTATTACACATATAATAAAATAGATATAAAGAAGCACTAAGGATTCAAATTTAAGAATAGGAATACAATTTAATGACCAGATACTGTATACCAACACTAGATAATGAAATTTAGCTTCACTTCTGCTCAGTTCTTTAAATGTCCAAATAAAATCTTCTTTGATCCCATTAATAGTTGGTCCCATTAATAGTTTCACCATCAGCAGTTACTATGCAGGCTTATCAGATAAGTATTATTTATTCTTTTAAATTCTTTGTTCAGCAATGACTAACTGAAGGGTCTAAGAACGCTTTCTTTAAATAATTTATCTTACAGCCTCCAGCTTCTCAGACTTCTCCTTTTTCTTTGGGTTAGTGTATTGGAAGATTTCTGTCCTTTCTGTGTAGGAGGTACCACGTTGGCACGCTGCTGCTAGTAGATTCTCTCTCCTTGGAACCCACCTACTACACTGACTAAAATCAAATCAGTAAGAAAAACCTATCCTAAATCTAGAAACCCCAACGATGCCTAAAACTATCCTAGCTAAGAAAAACACAGTTAATTGGTGTTCCCTATAATTTCCTATATATAATTACAAATAAATCTTTTCTCAAAATCTCAAAAATCTTTACAGCAAATATTCCCAGAAAAGGGTTTTCAATGTAGTTCACAACTTTTCTTCACCAATATTCTCTCACAACATTTCACAGGAATGTGTCACAGGACGTCTCATAAAATCTTCTCCAAAAATCAGCACCACAGATTTGTTACTCAGAGAATCTCTTAAAACATTTCCCAGAAGATTCTCACAGGATATCAGACTGAAACTTTCTCCAGAAATCAGCACCACAGATTTGTTACTCAGAGACTGAGAATTTCTCCAGAAATCAGGTTTCCAAAACAGTTTCACAACTTTGCTTCACCAATATTTCTCTCACAACATTTCACAGGAATCTCACAGATAAATTTCCAGCATTAAACAGTTTCACAGATAAAACAATTCTTCACATCAGCCAGAAAGAAATGTTTTCACCCTTGGATAAATTCCAGAATCTATATATCAAACCTCAACTTATAAGAACATAAGAATTGCCTCTGTTGGGTCAGACCAGTGGTCCATCTTGCCCAGCAGTCCACTCACACGGCGGCCCTTGGTCAAAGACCAGCGCCCTAACTGAGACTAGCCCTACCTGCATACGTTCTGGTTCAGCAGGAACTTGTCTAACTTTGTTTTGAATCCCTGGAGGGTGTTTTCCCCTACGACAGACTCCAGAAGAGTGTTCCAGTTTTCTACCACTCTCTGAGTGAAGAACTTTTTTACATTTGTACGGAATCTATCCCCTTTCAATTTTAGAGAGTGCCCTCTCGTTCTCCCTAACTTGGAGAGGGTGAAAAACCTGTCCTTATCTACTAAGTCTATTCCCTTCAGTACCTTGAATGTTTTGATCATGTCCCCTCTCAATCTCCTCTGTTCAAGGGTGAAAAGGCCCAGTTTCTCTAATCTTTCATTGTATGGCAACTCCTCCAGCCCTTTAATCATTTTAGTCTCCCTTCTCTGGACCCTTACAAGTAGCATCATGTCCTTCTTCATGTACGGCGACCAGTGCCGGATGCAGTACTCCAGGTGAGGGTGCACCATGGCCCGGTACAGTGGCATGATAATCTTCTCCAATCTGTTCATGATCCCCTTCTTTATCATTCTGTTCGCACTTTTTGCCGCCGCCACACATTACGTGGACGGCTTCATTGACTTGTCGATCATAACTCCCAAGTCTCTTTCCTGGGAGGTATTCCTGTATTCGTGCATGAAATTATTGTTACCTACATGCATCACTTTACACTTATCTATGTTGAACCTCATCTGCCATGCTGATGCCCATTCCTCAAGCCTGATTATGTCACGTTGCAGATCTTCATAATCCACTACTCTGAATAACTTTGTATTGTCTGCAAATTTAATCACCCCACTCATCGTACCAATGTCTAGATGATTTATAAAGATGTTGAAGAGCACGGGTCCAAGCACTGAGCCCTGCGGCACCCCACTGGTGACGCTCTTCAAGTCCGAGTATTGTCCATTTACCCCCACTCTCTGTTTCCTATGATCCAGCCAGTTTTTAATCCACGTATTTCACCCTCGATTCCATGGCTCGCAATTTTCCGAAGTAGTCGTTCATGCGGGACCTTATCAAACACCTTCTGAAAATCCAGACCGGGTCACCTTTGTCTATCTGTCTGTTTACTCCCTCAAAGAAGTGCAGCAAGTTCGCCAAACATGATCTGCCTTTGCTGAAACCGTGCTGACTGGTCCTCATCAGCCCGTGTCCATCAAGGTGATCAATGATGTGGTCCTTTATTAACGACTATACCATCTTTCCCGGTACCGAGGTCTGAATCACCAGTCTGTAGTTTCCCCGATCTCCCCTCGAATCTTTCTTGAAGATCGGCGTAACATTCGCCACCTTCCAGTCTTACGGAATCTTTCCCGATTTGATCGACAGATTGGCTATTAGTTGAAGGATGCCATCTGGTCCCGGGGATTTGTCGCTCTTAAGCCTATCAATCTGCCTGCATACTTCTTCTAGACTGACTGTCAACCTTGTCAGTTTCCCGTCTTTGCCTCCAGCGTATAGCCTGTCAGGTTCCGGTATGTTGTGTATATCCTCTTTGGTAAATACAGACGCAGAAAATGTGTTCAGTTTTTCCGTCAATGGTTTTGTTCTCCTTTAGCACTCCCTTTATTACATGATTATCATCCAATGGTCCCACCGCTTCATTTGCGGGTCGTTTCCCCTTAATATATCGAAAGAACAGCTTGAAGTTTTTCGCCACTTTCCAGTCTTCAGGAATCTTTCCCAATTTGATCGACAGATTGGCTATTAGTTGAAGCAGTTCAGCTATGGTCCCGTTCAGTTCCTTGATGACTCTCGGATGGATGCCATCTGGTCCCGAGGATTTATCGCTCTTAAGCCTATTAATCTGCTTACACACCTCCTCTAGACTGACCGTCAATCCTGTCAGCTTTTTGTCTTCATTTCCAGCATATATCCCGATGGGTTTCGGTATGCTATGTACATCTTCTTTGGTAAATACAGACGCAAAAAATGTGTTCAGTTTGTCGGCGAATGCTTTGTCCTCTTTTAGCGCTCCCTTTATTCCATGGTCATCCAACGGTCTCACCGCTTCCTTCGCGGGTCGTTTCCCCTTAATATATTAAAAGAATGGCTTGAAGTTCTTCGCCTCCTTGGCTATTTTTTCCTTGTAGTCTCTTTTGGCCCCTTTTACCGCCTTATGGCAACTGCGTTGATGTTGTTTGTGCTTGTTCCAGTTTTCGTCCGTTTTTGACCTTTTCCATTCCTTAAACGAGGCTTTCTTGTCTCTTATCGCTTTGTTCACTTCTACAGTGAGCCATGGCGGTTCTTTGTTCTTTTTCCTCTTTGATCCCTTGTTGATACGCGGTATATATGGATTTTGCACCTCGGTGACTTTGTCCTTAAAAAGGGACCAAGCTTGCTCTAGCATTTTTACAGTGCTTATCCTCTTCTTAATCTTCTTCCCCACCATGAGTCTCATCCCTCCGTAATTCCCTTTTCGGAAGTTCAGTGCATTGGCTGTCGTTTTGGACTGATGTTTCTCCCCTGCATCCAGATCGAAGCGGATCATATTGTGATCGCTGTTTCCCAGCGTCCCTTCTACTTCTACATCTTGTGCTGGTCCTCATAGACCATTTAGAATTAAGTCCAGAATTGCATTTCCTCTGGTGTTTTCCTTGACAAGTTGTTCCAGGAAGCAATCGCCTACAGCATCCAAGAACTTGGTCTCTCTAATGCAGCCGGAGGTGCCTAGGTTCCAGTCTATTCCTGGATAGTTGAAGTCACCCATGATAATTGCGTTGCCTCCCTTGCAGTTGCGTTTAATCTCGTCCGTCATTTCTCCGTCAATTTCTTTGGACTGCCCTGGGGATCGGTAGTAGATGCCGATCTTCGTTTCCAGGCCATTTGTTTCCGGAATTTTGACCCATAGAGACTTTAACTTATCCATCAGTTGTGACGTGTTCTCTCCAGTAGATTCAATTTCCTCTTTGACGTATATGGCAATGCCCCCACCTTTTTGAGCCACTCTGTCTCTGCGGTATAGTTTGTATCCCAGTAGCAAAGTGTCCCAGACGTTTTCCTCAGTCCACCATGTTTCTATGATGCCTATGATGTCAACCAAAACGTCCAATTCTTATTCAAAATTCAATAAAACCAGCTATAATTACCTTCTCACAAGGCACACAAACCAAACTACCTGCACACAGATCCAAGTCACCCTCCCAACTGTTATATCTGACAGTTGGAATATTCACCCAGCTGATGCTGATCTCTGCACTATGACAGCAAACCTGTCTAGGAAATCAGCAACAGAATACCAAAACTGCACCAAAGAAAAAAAATACACAAACCAAACTTCTCAAAATTGGAAAAAACACAGATACCTTACAGATTTCTTATGCAGTTGTGAATGGTGGCGTTTTTACAACGTAATCCATACAAAATTGAATGGGTCATTGGATGTGAACTCTGACTCTAATACAAACTTGTGAGACCCCCTGAGGCAGGCCCTTTGGGCCGAAACATGTACATGTCAAGTCGTTGAATGTTTCATTGAAGAAATAAAGGGTGTTTGTGAAATACTTTGAGTTCACCAGTCTTCTTTGGACTTTTCCACTTCTTCGCATCTGATCTCTGCACTATGACAGCAAACCTGTCTAGGAAATCAGCAACAGAATACCAAAACTGCACCAAAGAAAAAATACACAAACCAAACTTCTCAAAATAGGAACATAGATCTTACCTTCCAGGTTTTCTTTAAAAACCCTTTAAAATCTTCTTTAAATCCTGTTTTTCTCGCTCAGGTAACTTTTAACCCTGGTTACACAACAAATGCGTCGTCTTGTATGGGGACTATGTGGAAAAGTGATATGTTCAATTGCTCACAGTTACTTCTATTAAAGTCATTAAATGTATTTTGTCTTTACTTTTTGATTTACCCTCATATGATTTTGTATTAAAACAGTTCATGAGTAAGTGCTTGTGTACAGTGGATTGTGTGTGAAAATCTACTAGTGTGAGGGTCAAAATTTGTGAACATTTTCATGTAGCTTTGAGCAATAAAATAAAATTTTGTACTTTTGGGGTACTTTCATGAATTTTTTTTCCAGGTGAAACCTCAGTTGCACCAATATTTTGCACTTTAGTACATCATCCTTGAAATATGGTGACTTTCACTGGGTCCCTATAGCTACTTTTGGTTTGGTAGGAAGTGTCATGCTGAAATGAAGCCAAGTGTCATGCTGAAATGAAGCCAAGTATCTGAAAGCCTGTTTCATACCAGGAAGGTGATACAAGAATAAAATGATTAGGATTTGATTATGTCCTTAGTTTTATTTGAAATATCTTTATTAAAATTTCAACTGCATCATACAGTAATTCAAGATACATTATCTATATCCACAACAAAATAATATCCTGATTATGACTTTCATTTTATTTATTAAATTCACAAATCACCTTAAACACTTTTTAACCTAAATAAAACTCCTTAAATAAATAAATGTGTGTATGTGAAAAGCTCAGACCTAACAACCAACCTCTAGTGATCAACACGGAGCAGGTTGTTAATGAGACCATCACAGCTAATCACCGTCTCATACTACCGTATACTGGAATTGATCTTACATACTAAATTAGCAGCCTTTACTTATCTTTAGCGGTGGTGAGGCTGTGATCCGTTCCATAACTGCTCTGGTCCTGTGATAATGTGACCAAAATTAACGCTGTCTCAAATTTCCCTCCACCCCCCAACTTGAGTTTCACAAATTAGAGCTTCTTCCAAAGATCCATAAATTGCCCATACATCCTCCTGGGCATCCTATAGTAGCAGTGATAGAGCCCCTGTCAAGATATATTGACCATCATATCAAAGAGCTGGTGCCCTGAGCCAAGTCCTATGTGAGGGATTCCTCTCATTTTTTGCAAGCCTTGGATAGTTTAGGCCTTTTACATAAAACATAGATGGGGCTATAAGTAACAGCAGATGTATGTGCTCCTTATACTAATGTGCTGCAAAGTGCAGCGTTGGATAAAGTACATCAATCCTTGGCAGTGATCAATTTGTCCCCGCAAAATGAATACTTTTAAAGGATTTGGCTCAGTTAGTTATTTTTTATAATTATTTCAGGTTTGAAAATAAGTTTTTTATTCAAACGAAGGGGGTAGCAATGGGGGCAATGGTGGCCCCATTCACTGTTTGTCTATACATGGCGAAGTATGAGGATAACTTTGTTTAAACATCTAAGTGGTTTGAGAAGGTTGCTATATGGAAGCGATATATTGGCGATGTGTTCTTTTTGTGGGGATGAATTAGATACCTTTATGCAGGAATTATATAGCAGTGACCCTAATATTAAGTTCACTTACTATTGTAGTGAACAAAGTGTAGCATTCCTGGATATAAGGGTGGTCAGAAAAGAAGAGGATAAGTTTATTTTTAACACCATTTTATACAAGAAGCCATCAGATAGGAATACCATCTTACATTATAGGAGCTTCCATCCCAAACCCCTCAGGGATAACATTCCCACAGGCAATTTTTAAGGCTGAGGAAGGTCTGCTCGGGGGAGGATGATTTTTAGGTGCAGGTGGCGGTGATGAATCATAAATTTATAAAACGAGGATACCCTGCTTAAATATTTTGACGTGTTGTTAAAGAGATTGGTTGATTCAGTCCCAAGTCTCTAGACAAGAGAATGCTCTAGTGTGTGTTTTACCTTTTTCTAATTTGAGTAATCAGGAAAAACAAATTGTCAAAAACACTGGCTGGTTCTCCAGGTGCAAAGGGCACTGAGGGAGCCACCCAGATTTGCGTATACATGAGGGCATAATTTGGCAGAAATCTTAAAACACAGAGACTACACTTGAGAGGCTACTGATGTCTTTCCTCATCGACGCTGTGGCCATTGCACTTATTATCAATTTGTGATGGAGACTGACAGTATGATAATCCTGGAGTCAGGGGGTAAAAGATATGTTTTAAAAACTGGTACTGACTGCTCTTCGCAGGCTGTTGTTTACTATATCATGTGCCCATGTGGTAAAATGTATATAGGGCACCTGAGAAGAGTAATCAAAATCAGGATCGCGGAGCATTCAGTAACATTCGGTGCAAGAGACAGATAGCCCCACTTGTTGCCCATTGGCTCACAGTGGGCCACAGCATGGATGAGTTACGATACAGTTTTATGGCGCGCTTATGATTTAAAGGTAATGTTAGCCAGTTTCTGCTCAGATGTGAGCAGAGATTTATTTTCATTTCAATGGCATACCTTGGCTCCTGGAGGCCTGAACAGCCAAACAGAATGGTTCCAGCTTTGAAGGCAGGGGTTTTGCTGTTTAGGTCTTCTATAAGAGATTTTTATAACTTGGACAAGGTATGGTGTTTATTCTGACAGCGAATTTTGTGGGAAGTCTATTTTGAGCCAGCGTGAGCATGCCGTAGGCTGGTAGCCCCAAGGCTGGTCTCTGTTTAGGACCTGCCCCTCAGAGAGCAGGATCAGTGTTAGAATGTAATAACGCTGGATTCTGGCATTCGTGTGTCAGTATGTCGAAGGGGAGTCTCTCCTTCTGATGTTAACACATTTTTGATTTATCTCTTGCCGATCTGCACCTATCGTTGCTCTCTTGCGCTGTCAGTTCGGGTTTGGGAGTCCCACGAATTGGTGAGCTGGTTAATAGTTATATTAGTAGGTTAATGTACACATGGCAGTGTGTATTATTATAGATTATGTCACATAGTGGGTTTAGTTTTAGTTTAGAATTATTGCTTTTTTTTAATGTTCGTTGCAGTGTTCCCTCTTGAAGAAGCTCCAATTTGTGAAACTCGAGTTGGGGGGGGGGGGGGGGGGTCGAGGTAAATGTGAGACAGCATTAATTTTGGTCAATTATCACAAGACCAGAGCAGTTGTGGGATGGGTCACAGCCTCACCACCGCTAAAGATAAGTACAGGCTGCTAATTTAGTATGTAAGATCAATTCCAATATATGATAGTATGAGACGGTAATTAGCTATGATGGTCTCATTAACAACCTACTCCGTGTTGATCACTAGAGGTTGGTTGTTGGGTCTGAGCTTTTCACATGCACACATTTATTTATTTATGGAGTTTTATTTAGGTTAAAAAGGGTTTAAGGTGATTTGTGAGTTTGATTCATATTTTAATCACTTGATTCAATTATTTTTGATTTTCATTATATTTTGAGTTTCATTTTATTTAACCATTTCTATTTAGAATTGGAGCACAAATCATAACATAGGAGTTTGGATCACAATATCAGATCACAATTGCCTGGTGGAAGCATATTCCTCAACTTTAAGAAAAGAGTAGCCATTATGGGACAGACTAAAGGTCCATCAAACCCAGCTTTCTCAGCTAAGCTGCGGGGTCATGTGATGCGTCGGACCTGAAAGGACGTGTGCCCTCGAGCTCTTCGACCCCCAGTCTCCAAAACTCTGCTAAACTCCCGTCCCACTACTGCCCGATCGGCAAAAATCTTCCTGGAGACCTTCTTTAAGTGCTATGCGAGAGTGCGGCCTTGGGAATAGCAATTTGTGCTCGGAATGCCGGTGCGTTCTGTGAAGACGCCAAAACATAAGTCTGCCTTCACTGCTCCCAAAATGGCGGCGTCGCCAACTCCATCTTCTGCCTCAGTGCAGTGGGGAGAATGGCGCAAGAAATTTCCCGCATGGTGACCGCAGCTTTGGAGGATTGGCTCCATAAGCTCCAGTCTGCAGTGGACTGCATTAATGAGCGTTTTGAGACGCAGGCAAACCACATCGCGGCGGTGGAGCAATGCGTCTCTGACGGGGAAGACGCTGCGCTGTGGGACCGCTCCATCATTTTCGCATTGCAGGTCCAGGTGACAGCGCTGACTGACCGCCTCGATGAGCAGGAGAATCGCCAACGCCGGAACAACCTTCGCGTAGTGGGTCTTCCGGAGCTCTGGGCTGATCAGGATTTGTACCATTTTTATCAACTCTGGCTCCCGACTAAGCTGGGTCTGGAGGCACCGCCGACTGGCTTTATTTGCGAACGAGCACATCGCCTGGGCCATCGCTCGGGGGATAATAACCATCCTAGGGCTGCGATTGCTCGTTATTTTAACTGGAAGGAAAAAGAACTTATTCTACAAGCTTACCGGAAAGTGGGTCAGTTGGACTATGATGGAAAGAAACTGTTGTTGTTTAACGACTACTCACTCCATGTGGCCTCCCTGCGTAAAGAAATGGCTCCCCTGTGCACCGCGCTTCAGAGACAAGGGGTGTAGTTTACGCTTGTGTACCCGGCATCGCTGCGCATTTGGAGAGAAGGGAAACCTCATACCTTTGCTGATTGAGCAGCGGCACAGAAATTTCTCGACTCCATGCCAGCGGCGGCTGATGGGGGAGTCCCGGAGATTGATCCGGCCCTTTGACATGGCAGTTTGCTCTCAGCATTTTTCTCTCTGTGGCCTATTTGTGTGACATTGGACACCTGAGCCATGGAGGGGAGTTCTGCCTAGACCCTGCTGGCTGGTGTGGGAGTGAGCTGCGGTGACTGGGACGTTTGAGGCTTGGCGACCTTCTTGCTCTGGTTTGGTCTCATGCTTAGGACTGTTTCGGGGTCGCCGGCAATACATTTTGTTTGGATTCTCTGCTGTTTCACCTTTGCTGGGGTATGTCTGGACTAGGCTGCTGGAGGATGGCCGATTTGCTCCAGCGCTGGCCGGGTTTTCCTTCCATAAGGGCAGCTACTGTCTTTTTGGGAGACTGTGGGTCCATGAGAGCTCAGCTAAGGACTTTAGGTTGCTCCGCTTTTTGAGAGTGGAACTTTTTGTTCTTAGTTTTTTCTTTTGTATTGGGGTTTTTTGGGGATGGCTCTGGGGAAGCTTTTCTCAGGGAGGAGGGTTGGTGGGGAGCAGGGGGGGATGTTTGGGTGGGGGTGTGGATGCTGTGATTGACTGTGGGTCTGTGTGGCAGTTGTATGTGTGGGTAGGGGAGAGAGCTGTGTGTGTGTGGTGGTGCAGCGTTCTTGGGGGCAGTTGGCCATGCTTCCGTGTCCCGTGATATTCTTTAGTGTGTTCCGGCTCCAGTATTCCTAGATGGGAGGCCTAGTTGGGGGGGGGGCGGGGGGGGGCTGCCCGTCTATTATACTACATTGTCTCCTGTTATCTTTGGGGAACCTTTTCCTAATGACTAAGTTGACTATAGCTACCTTAAATGTGGACGGGATTCACTCTCCTGTTAAGAGGAAGAAGGTTTTGACCTGGTTCCGTAGGAGGGGGACAGATATCGCTTTTGTGCAGGAAACTCATCTTTCAATTACGGAACACCTCAAGCTTCAGAGAGACTGGGTGGGCGAGGTCTGCTTGTAATGTAATGTAATTTATTTCTTATATACCGCTACATCCGTTAGGTTCTAAGCGGTTTGAAGAAAATATACATTAAGATTATAAATGAGAAGTAAGAAGGTACTTAAAAATTCCCTTACTGTCCCGAAGGCTCACAATCTAACTAAAGTACCTGGAAATTAATAAAGAAGAGAAAATAAAGATGGTTGAGAAAAGAAAAATTCTATGTGAATTTATAGGATGGAAATTAAACTGACAGTGAAGAACTGTATGAAAAATACATATGGAATGCAGTTAGAGAGGTACCCAGAAGCGAGGGGTTGCCATCCTTATTCATAAACAATTGCCCTTCCACACTCATAAAGTTCTCCAAGATCAGGACGGCCGATATGTTATAGTGTTGGGGGAATTATGGGGGCACAAATGGTCATTGTGCAATCTGTATGCTCTTAATATGTATAATCATAAATTTTTTTCAGCTCTGCTTGCCAAGATAGCCATGTATCCAGATTACCAGCCGTTGGTGGGAGGGGACTTTAACATTACTGTAGATCCTGCCCTGGACTGTAGTCCAGCAAAAGTGGGGGCAAGGGACAATGGAGTTAAGGGGGTAAATTTTTTGCTTAGCCAGTTGCAGTTATTGGACACCTGGAGGATTTTGCAACCAACGGAACGCACCTACACCTTTTACTCACACCCCCACAATGTATATGCTTGGTTGGATTACCTGTTGGTATCGCTCTCTCTGCTCCCCAGGGTGTCTGGGATATTGAGGAGGTTCCCCTATCGGATCACTCACCTGTTGTCATGGAACTTCAGTTTACGCCGGAGTCGGGGGAACGACATTGGAAATTTCCGTGTTACCTCTATTGAGATCTCGAATTTCATAAATATCTTCAGGAACAGTGGTTGGAGTATAGTTATCATAATAACACTGAAGATGCTCATCCAGTGACCTATTGGGAGGCTTCCAAGGTGGTTCTACGGGGGTTCATTATTGCTTATCTTTCTCGCAAGCGGAAGTCCCTGGATGCTGAGTTATTGGCTCTATCGGGGGAGCTTCGACAGTTGAGGGTGCGCCACTGCACTTCTCTTTCAGCGGATGATAAACTTCAATTTCTGACCGTACAGCGCCAGATACCATCTTGACGCAGTGGGCTTCTCACGATATTTATTTTCAATGGTATAAATTGTACGCCTGGGGGGGGGTAAGACTGGGAGACTGTTGGCCAATTTGGTCCGGCCTCCGCGCACCCATCAGGTTATTCTGTCCATCCGGGACCAGAAAGGTACTTGTTTCACTCAGGAAAGGCAGATTCAACAGCAATTCGTTCACTTTTATGAATCTCTATATGCTAATCGACCGTTTTCGGACGCTGATAGAGATGCCTTCTTTCAGGGGCTTACGCTTCCTAAGCTGACAGAAGCCCAGCTGGAACATTTGAATGTCCCTATTAGTCCTGGAGAGGTACAGCTTGGTATTAAGAAGCTCAAGTTAACTAAAGCACCTGGCCCTGATGGGTTTGGCTCTGAGTACTACAAGATCCTGTCGGATCAGGTCTCTCCTGCCTTGGCGGGGGCATTTAATGCGCTCTCTGAGAAACGGGGTTTAGGGACTCCTAATATGGCTCACGTTGTGCTTTTGCCTAAGCCTGGCAAGGACCCGGCCCAGGTGGGATCTTATAATGCTGTGGCTGTCGTTAATCAGGATGCTAAGCTTTTTGCCTCTATCTTGGCACATAGATTGAATGCCTTTTTGCCACTGTTGATCCATGAGGACCAGGCAGGATTTGTGCCGGGCTGATATGTGTCGATGAATCTGGTCCGAGCTTTGATGGCCCTTCATTCCAAGCGTGGACTGGAGGGAGAATCGGCTATTGTAGGCTTGGACATGGAGAAGGCATTTGATAGTATCTCCTGGCAATATCTCTTCTGGGTTCTGCGTCAGTTTGGCATAGAGGGTTCTATTCGTCATTGGATTAGTAGCTTATATATATGACCGCAGGCCAGACTTTTAGTCAATGGTCAGTTTACTGAACCGTTTGTTTTGGGAAGGGGGATGCGACAGGGCTGCCCGTTGTCCCCGTTACTTTTCATGTTAGCTATCGCTGCTAGGATTCGCGGCGATCCGACTTTTCAGGGCATTCGCCTTGGGGACCAGGAAAGTCGCAGTAATCTTTTTGCCGATGATATTCTCCTTTATCTCGACAGGATTTGGGGCGGGTCCTCGCTTTGGTTCGCTCCTTTGGAGATCTTTCTGGTCTGCGTGTTAATTGCGATAAATCTGAACTTCTCCCATTACGGTCCACTAAGGTGGAGACCTGGCATGTGAGCCTAGAGATACCGCCGGTGCAGGGGCCAATACGTTATCTTGGTGTGTATTTAAGCCCGGATCTCAAGCTTCTGTACCAATATAATGTGACACGTCATTTGGAGGCGGTCCAGCGTTTGTGTGATAAATGGAGAGATCTTCCGCTGGGTGTTTGGGGTCGTGTGGCTTTGACTAAGATGGGACTTCTCCCCAAGATTCTGTATCCCTTGCAGGCTGTACCTCTTTGGGTTACTGATAAAGAGGTGCGTCTGTTTCGTTCGATTATTTCCTCCTTCATTTGGCGTCATAAGCGAGCCAGGATTAGTTATGCCACTTTGGCTTTGGATAAATATAGGGGTGGTTTGAACCTTCCTGATCTTCGATATTATAACGTCGCCGCTCTGTTTCGTTTTATTCATGAAGGATGGTCGGGTTGTTATAAATTCTCCCCAGGGTTGGGTAGAATCCTAGTGTGCCCCTCATTTGGTCTTGTCCCTTCTTCACGCTTCGTTGTCTGCTATACAGGGGGGAGGGGCTAAGTTTGCATATCTTCTACCCCTGCGGCGTGCGTGGCGTTGGCGGCGGTGTTGGCAGGGGAAAACTCCGGCAGCTTCCCTTTTGTTACAATTGTATGGAAATATTGACTTTCCACCGGGAGTGGGCCACTCCTGGTTTCGGCAGTGGGAGCGGAGAGGGGGTAGAACTCTTCAGGATTTCCTTACGGTGGGGGGGGGGTCATTTTCCTACTTTTGCCCAACTGCAAGCTCACTGGCACCTGCCCCAGACTTATTTCTGGTCTTACCTTCAAGTCCGGCATTACTATTTGTCCCTTGGTCGTAAATGGGGGGAGGCTTGGCTCTGTGGTCCCTTGGATGTTCAGTTTTTTCAGGTATCTCCTGCTTTTAACAAATTAGCTACCTGGTATCGGATTCTGAAGAATGCATCAGATATGGGATCTATTGATCGATTGGCTTCCCAGTGGCAATCAGAGCTTGCCATTACCATGGATCGTAAGGCATTTCTTGATCTTTTTGCCACTGTGCACGCCTTGGGGGGTTCCATGGATTTTTAGGGATTTGCAATTTAAAATTCTGCATCGAGCTTATATCTCTCGGGCTCAGGGGGCTCGAATGGGCATCTGGGAGCAGTTTGTACTAAATGTAATCGTATTTTGGGTACCCTCACGCACCATTTTTTTGGAATGTCCTTCTGCCTTATGGTTGAGAGTTTTTCCTTTTTTGGAACGCATTCTTCAGCGAGCTGTGCCCTGGTCTTATGGTTTTCTGCTTTTGGGAGATCAATATGATTTGATTGAGGGAGGGCTTACGCTTCCCCAGCTTACGCTTCTTTACATGGCTGTCTTGGTGGTAAAAATGCTCATGTTGCAGCACTGGGTGGATGACTCAGTGGCCTCTTTCCTGCACTGACTTGCTCGTTTTGTTGAGGTAGGGCAGTATGAGCTTCAACACGTCCCTGGGTCTGAGACTCTGGCCCTCCGCTGCTATCAAGCTCTATGGAAGCGGGCGTTAACTGTTTGTTCCAGCTCGGAGCCAGAGGACACCTTACCTTGATTTTTCTTCTTGGTGGGGCTGTTGCTCTTTTTGTTTTGTTTTTTCACTGGGTGGCTGCACTTGAGGGTGTGAGTGTGTGTGCATTTGGGTGTTTGGTTGTCTGGGGGTATGACTCTGGAGTATTTGCTGTTTGTTTGTTGTGGTCTGCGGCCGAGTGCTTGGGGTTTGTGTGTGTTTGATTGGGGGGTTTGGTACTTCAAAAATGTCAATTGCGTTGGGCATTTAGCCATTGGGTTCCTGTATTGTGAAATATTTGCTGTCCACATTTGCTGTCATAGTTTTCCAGTGCTGTTTTCTCTGCTGGCTATGTTTTTTATGCTTGTTTAATCCTGGTTGTATGTTCCCTTTGCAATTGATAATAAAGACAATTTCAAAAAACAAAAACAAACCCAGCTTTCTATCTCCAACCGTGGCCGATATCTGGCAAAATCCCAAAGAGTAAAACAAATTTTATGTTGATTATCCTAGGATTTCCCCAAGTCCATCTTTTAATACAATGGCTTATGGATTTTTGTTTTAGGAAATTACCTAAACTTTTTGTTAAACGTGCTGCTTTCATCACATTCTCTGGCAATAAATTCCAGAGTTTAATTACACATTGAGTGAAGAAATATTTTCTCTGGTTTGTTTTAAATCTATTACTTAGTATCTTCATTGCATGACCCCTAGTCCTAGTATTTTTGGAGTGAACAAGTGATTCACATCTACCCAATCCACTCCATGAGGTATTTTATAAACCTCTAACATATCTCCCCTGAGCCATCTCTTCTCCAGGCTGAAGAGTCCTAGCTGCTTTAGCCTTTCCTTAATGGGAAGTTGTTGAATCACTTTTATTATTTTCATCACTCTTTTCTGTAACTTTTCTAATTCTGCTTTATCTTATTTGAAATCGGCAACCGGACCTGCACACAGCGTTCAAGGTGTGGCCACATCATGGAGCGATAGTCTTTGAAGTCGCAGGATATTTAAACTGAGGCTGAGCTGCCTTCGCGGCCATCTTTGCCGCCAGCTGAGCATTAAGTTTGATGCCGGTTTGAGGTAAGTTATTTTTGTACGTCTGCTTTGAAACTGTGGGCTCACAATGCTTATTATGATATTACCATTTATTTCAGAAGATAACGCCCTACCGCCCTGATGCAGCTTAGAGTGAAATGCTGGTTACCATCGTTGGAGGAAGAAGGCAATCGAGATGCCTTACACTGCTCTGCTAAAGCAGTTGGATTCACGTCTGAGCTCAGCTTTTAAAAGTAGCTGTAGCCTTAAGTCGAATGAATTCTTTAATGCTGACCTGTGCAAAATCCTAATTTTAAGGTTATGAAAGCCTGTGTCAAACACTTCAATTAAAGATTTAAAGAGTACTTAACAATGCTGCACAAGGAGGTTTTTACAAGCCAGTGAGGTGCTTACCCATCTAGTCTTTCAGCAAGATTTCATCTTTCTGAAGACAGGGATCTGAGGCTTTTTCCTCCTTGTCTTAGTATTTGTAGCTCAAGTACTATATTAGATGTTACTTATAAGAGAGTTTAAGAATAGAGTTGGTATATGTTTTTTGTATCGAATAGAACCTACTCTCCTGCATTTTTAAATAGAACCTCACTATTTACCCTTCTCTATTGAGAATATAGACCATTTAACCCTACTTTCTGTTTTTTAACCAGTTCTTAATCCATAATTGGACATTACTTCCTATCCCATGACTTTCTAATTTCCTCAGAAGTCTTTCATGAGATACTTTGTCAAATGCCTTTTTCTTAAATGTATAATTTTTTATTTACATCACAAAAGAACATATAACAATAAACCAACAATGATCAGCATATATAGGCAGAACAAAGTTGTACATCTGAGTATTGTGATGTATTTCTCCTTTCATTTTTTTAAAATTTTATTTATATCCCACCTACAACTAAGTGGCATACATTAATTCACATACACAGTGCTATAAAACAAACATCCTTAACAATAAAATACTTTTTATAAATAACACATCAGGATTATTCAATGGGAGTTCTGCTGCAATAAATTCAAAGAGCTTCTCTTAAGTAAGCAGGAAGGCTTTCATAAAGAGATGAGTTTTCAGATGCTTTTTAAATTGTTGAAGTGTTGTGCAAAATCGCAATATGCTAAGAAGAGCATTCCACAATCATGGTCCAACAACTGAAAATGAACTGTCAATAATTAAAGAGTAAGATATGATGCATGTCTGGCACTACTACACGTTTTTCAGAATTAACCTGCAATGCTCTCTGTGAGGTGTAGAATGGCACAGTCTGTCTGAAATATTTTTGGCATATCACAGTGTAAACTCTTGAGCGTCCAGAGCAGTTTGCAGAGAAGAGCGTCCCTAATCTGCAGGCAAATTTTCCTGGAATATATAGTTTGAAGACTTTTACCTATGCTTAAAAGGGGGAAACAGAGGGGCTTCCCTCCACCTACCTCTGGCTCTACAACGCCACAGCAGGCTGTATCCGCTGCTGTGAGTGGAGAAGCTCACAGCTTGGACGGCGAGATGTCGCTCTCGCTGAGCCTGCGAGGACTGCACACCCCCCCTCAATGCCTGGAGAAACATTGGCAGGGCAGCCAAGTACATCGAGTGAGGCACGCTCTGCAGCTGTGTTAGACCCGGAAGTAATCATTAGAACACTGACTCCTGTGCTGGAGCCATTGTGTGCTGGAGTGTAGAGCCAGTGGGAGCAAGCGGTGGTGAGGTTGTTGGAGTCCGGAGATCACTCTCTGGGGAAGAAGCCACAGAAAACCTGGCAGTTACCTCCCTCTTCAAGCCCCTGGTGAGACCACAGGCAGTAACACTGGATTCTATCTGGACGGCGATTGAGAACCTACATTTGGTATGCACAAACTTTATTTCTATTTCTTCAAATTCAATCTCTAGGATAAGTCTCTTAAAGACTTCTGTTCAACAGCAGCAGGTGGATTTAAATAAATTAGAGAAGATAACAACTGAGATCTCAAATTTGGTTACTAAACAGATGACTGATAAAATGATGATCTTGAGGAAAATTGAAAACCTAGAAAATCAACAAAAAAATTTGAACTTGAGGATTCTTAATTTTCTGATTGCTACATTTATGTCACCATAAGAACTTTTTAAGAACTTTATGTTAACAGATTTGAAAGTTCCAGAAATAAGCATCCCCCCCCATTACAGAGAATTTATTATTTAAAACAAATGCAAAAAGGAAAAACTTCAGAGGTCAAAAATACACGATTAGATGTTTCTGCTTTATTGCAATCTTCTGATATTGAAATTCAGGGACGGGCGACATTGTTGGTCTCTCTTGTATTTTTACAGGACAAAGAAATGCTGTTGAAGTTATACTTTAACTTAAAACAAGTCACCTATTTAGGTGAAAGGATATATATATTTCCAGATGTTTCCAAATGGACACACTCCAGGAGGAAAGAATTTTTATTATTGCGTCCAAAAGTGATTGCCTTAGGGGCAATGTTTCAATTGAGATTTCCTTGTAAATGTTTTGTTTCCCATCAAGGGAGTAAATATATTTTTTTGAACCTGCCCAATTAGGCTTTTTTCTTGAGGGTAAAGGAGTCTAGACGCAGCCAGAATGAAACATGTTATTTAGTGCAGTGATTAATTCAATAAGAGTAAGTTAACATCAATTGCTGCTCTATTTTCTTTATTTTTCATTGTATATAAATTCCCCTTTTCCCGAGGGGTTTTCCTTAATCTTGCTCCTTCTCACTAGGTTGTGGACTGTATCATGATAAGTATTTCATTGTTTTATTTCTTGGTGCTTAGTCTGAATAACTAAGTGATGTTATACTTTTGTATTTCCTTTTACATCTATGTATTTTGGATGTATTGAAATGATAAATAAAAAATAAAATAAAAAATAAAACAAAAAACAGTGTAAACTCTTAAAAATCACATATAATACTTTATGCTGAGAAAGATAGTAACCCATGGGGGTAGGTGATCCTCGTTGCACTCAGCTGGTCAAGGCGCCCATGGTATGCCGACCCAGTTCGGCTACAGTGGGATCAGAGGCTTCAGCTTCCTTGTCTCCTCACGCAGGACCCGATTAGATCTGGACCACTTTGGTCTTAGAGCCTGGCTTTTGAGTGCACAGCCTTAGTTAGCAAGGGCTATTCAGGGCGGGCGACAAATCAGGACCTATATTGCCTCTACACAAATGCGAGGAGCCTCAGGGCCAAAATGGGAGAGCTGGAAATTATAGCCAGTCAAAAAGCCCTGGACATAATTGGAATCACAGAAACGTGGTGGGCTGATGACAATAAATGGGATGTGGTCATACCAGGGTACAAACTTTACAGGAGAGACAGGACACACAAGAAGGGTGGAGGAATAGCGCTATACATAAAAGACTCCATACCCTCAACCAAAATGGAAACAGCAGTAAGGTCGGAAGGCTTGGAATCAATATGGGTTAAGCTACCAGGAGGATCTGGAGCAGACATCAAATTGGGTCTATACTATCGTCCGCCTAGCCAATCGGAAGAAATCGACCGGGACCTGGAGACGGAACTGCGGCAGGTATGCAAGAATGGAAGTGTGGTGGTGATGGGGGACTTCAACTACCCTGGGATAGACTGGAGTATCGGGCACTCAAGTTGCGAGAGAGAGACCAAATTCCTGGAAGCCACGAGGGACTGCTTCCTGGAATAGCTGGTCACGGAACCTACACGAGGAGAAGCTACTCTTGATCTAATCTTCAGTGGACTGGGGGGACCTGCAAAGGAAGTAGCGGTATTAGACCCACTGGGGAACAGCGATCACAACATGATCCAGTGCAGACTAGAACTGGGATCATCCAGGGTGAAAAGAACCACAACAACAGCGCTCAACTTCAGAAAAGGGAATTATGATGCAATGAGGAAAATGGTGGGGAAGAAACTCAACGGCAGCACAAGGAAGGTAGAGTCCGTAGAAAGCGCCTGGACCCTGCTCAAGCGTACGGTGCACGAAGCACAGAACCTGTACGTCCCCAGGTTCAGAAAAGAGTGCAAGAAAAATCGAATAAAGAACCCAGCATGGATAACGGCAGCTGTAAAAAAGGCGATCAGTAACAAGAAAGCATCGTTCAAAAAATGGAAACAGGACCAAACGCAGGCCAACCAAAAGGAACACAAGGAAAGCCAGAAGGAGTGCCACCGAGTGGTTAGGAGAGCAAAGAGGGAATATGAAGAGAGACTAGCGGGAGAGGCAAAAAATTTCAAATCATTCTTCAGGTACGTAAAGGGAAAGCAACCAGCGAGGGAGGAAGTGGGGCCCTTGGATGATGGGGATAGAAAGGGAGTAGTGAGGGAGGAAAAAGAAATAGCTGACAAGTTAAATGACTTCTTTACGTCGGTCTTCACGAGGGAGGACACATCCAACATTCCGGAACCAGAGGAAATAGAAAATGGAGATCAAGATAGCAAGCTGGTCCAATTAGAGGTGAGCCAGGAGGATGTCCTCAGGCAGATAGACAAGCTAAAGAGCGACAAGTCGCCAGGTCCGGACGGCATTCACCCAAGGGTGCTCAAGGAATTAAGGAATGAAATAGCAGAGACACTTCAGCAAATATGCAACCTATCCCTAAAAACTGGAGAGATCCCGGAGGACTGGAAAATAGCTAATGTCACACCCATCTTCAAGAAGGGTTCGAGGGGCGACCCGGGAAACTATAGGCCGGTAAGCCTCACATCGGTCCCGGGAAAGATGATGGAGGCACTGATTAAGGACAGCATCTGTGACCATATCGAAAAAAATGGACAGCTAAGGTCGAGCCAGCATGGGTTCTGCAAGGGTAGGTCGTGCCTCACAAACTTGTTGTACTTCTTTGAGGGGGTAAATAACCATGTGGACAAAGGTGAACCCATAGACATAATTTACCTAGACTTCCAGAAAGCCTTCGATAAGGTACCACATGAGCGGTTGCTCAGGAAGCTATGGAATCATGGGGTGCACGGGGAGGTCCACCGATGGATCAAAAACTGGCTGGCAGACAGGAAGCAGAGGGTTGGTGTAAAGGGCCATTACTCGGACTGGCAAGGGGTCACGAGCGGGGTTCCTCAAGGATCAGTGCTGGGACCGCTCCTGTTTAACATATTCATTGACGACCTGGAGGCGGGAACAAAATGCAAGGTCATCAAATTCGCAGATGACACCAAACTATTCAGCAAGGTTGAGACCACGGTTGACTGCGAGAATCTCCAAAGGGATCTTACGACATTGGAAGAATGGGCGAAAAAGTGGCAAATGAGCTTCAATGTAGGGAAATGCAAGGTCATGCATATAGGGAGAAGGAACCCGATGTTCACTTACAAAATGGGGGGATCAATGCTAGGGGTCAGTAATCTGGAAAGAGACTTGGGAGTGATGGTAGACAAGACATTGAAGGCGTCGGCACAATGCGCCACAGCCTCGAGGAAAGCAAACCAAATGTTAGGTATCATTAAGAAGGGTATCTCGACCAGAACGAAGGAAGTCATCCTGCCACTGTACCGGGCTATGGTGCGCCCGCATCTGGAATACTGTGTACAGTACTGGTCACCGTACCTCAAAAAGGACATGGCAATGCTTGAGGGAGTCCAGAGAAGAGCAACTAAACTGATTAAGGGTATGGAAAACCTTACATACACTGACAGACTGAAGAAGCTGGGGCTGTTCTCCCTGGAAAAGCGGAGACTCAGAGGAGATATGATAGAGACCTTCAAGATCCTGAGGGGCATCGAAAAGGTTGACAAAGACAGATTTTTCAATTTGAAAGAAACCACAAGAACAAGGGGTCACTCGATGAAATTGAAGGGGGACAGGTTTAAAACAAACGCAAGGAAGTTCTTTTTCACACAGAGGGTGGTGGACACATGGAACACCCTTCCGGAGGCCGTGATAAGAAATAGCACAGTACAGGGTTTCAAGGATGACCTGGATAGGTTCCTGGAAGACAAAGGGATTGAGGGGTACAGATAAGAGCAGTGGAAGGTTTAGAGATAAGTGTAGAGGTAGGCATAAAATTAGTCAGGGACCGCTGACCAGGCAATATGCCTGATGGGCCGCCGCGTGAGCGGACCGCTGGGCTGGATGGACCTCTGGTCTGCCCCGGCGGAGGCGACTACTTATGTACTTATCAGTCGTTAACACTCTTCTCAACAGCGGTGGCTACCTATGCTAAGGCTTGGAGATGTTATCAGGCATGGTGTGTCCAGAAACACATAGATCCATCTTTGTCCATGTAATTTGTTTATGTGTTGTTTTTTAAATTTAAATTTGTATGCCCCATTTTATATTGTATATCGCCTAGAATCCATGATAGACGATTAATCAAATTTCCCCAATTCAGGAGTGCCTTCAGGACGGCCTGACAAAGGGCCTGGCTGTGGCTTCTCTCTGAGTCCAGATTACCGGTCTCTCTTGTCTAGGCTCTAAACCCCTGAGATGCTCCCTGGCCACTCATCCAGATGTCATTGGTTTGCTACGGTCTGAGAACATAGGAATTGCCATACTGGGACAGACCAAAGGTTCATCAAGCCCAATATCCTGTTTCCAACAGTGGCCAACCCAGACCCCAAGTAGTAAAACAGATTTTATGCTGCTTATCCTAGGAATAAGCAGTGGATTTCTTCAAGCCAACTCAATAATGGCCTATGGAATTCGCTTTTAGGAAATTATTCAAGCCTTTTATAAACCCCACTAAGCTAACTGATTTCACCATATTCTCTGGAAACATATTCCAGAGTTTAATTACACATTGTGTGAAGAAATATTTTCTCTGGTTTATTTTAAATCTACTACTTAGTAGCTTCATTGCATGCCCCTTAGTCCTAGCATGTTTGGAAAAAGTGAACAAGTGATTCATCTACCCTTTCCACTCCACTCAATATTTTTCTGTATATATTTATTTATTGAATTTTTCAAATTATTAAACAAGCACTTCAATACTTGAATACAGATTTACATCATTAATCAAGAAACTTAATACACCTAACATCACTTACAGTAATGCAAGGAAAGAAAAAGTAAAAATTATTTAGTCCACAAACTTAAAAATATAGATCCAAGTATTGGTATAATAAGGAAATATACTTATTAATTACAAGAACCGCTCAGGAGACAATGATGTAAACCCCCGATAGCCTGGACTTAAACTGCTGATGGAGCTATTGGACCAATCATCACTCTCCCCCCCCCCCCTTCCTTGGCAGATATAAATTCCAACAATTGCTTTGGTTCAAAAAATAAGAACATAAGAACTGCCATCTCCGGATCAGACCTTCGGTCCATCAAGTCCGGCGATCCGCACACACGGAGGCCCAGCCAGGTGTACACCTGGCGTAATTTTAGTCACCCATATCCCTCTATGCCTCTTGTAAGGAGATGTGCATCTAGTTTACTTTTAAATCCTAGAACGATGGATTCTGCAATAACCTCCTCTGGAAGAGCATTCCAGGTGTCCACCACTCGTTGCGTGAAGCAGAACTTCCTGATATTTGTCCTGGACTTGTCCCCCCTTAGCTTCAGTCCATGTCCTCTTGTCCATGTCACATTGGACATTGTAAATAATTTTTTTTCCTGCTCTATTTTGTCGATTCCTTTCAGTATTTTGAAAGTCTCGATCATATCCCCTCGCAGTCTCCTTTTCTCAAGGGAGAACAATCCCAGTCTCTTAAGTTGTTCCTCGTATTCCAAGTTCTCCATAACTTTTATTAGCTTCGTTGTAGTGAAACACAGCATTTTGCTGGAAATTTCAAAATAAAGGATGCTCCCAGAGCCAAGGCTCTAGGTTTATAAAGAAGAAATCATTTCCATCTCTTCTGTGTCACTTGAGAGATATCAGGGAAAATCCGAATTGCCGAGCCAAACAACTTATGTATCTGAAGTAAAGTTTATTCTTAATTATTTTCTTAATTTTTCAAATGACATACCAAGTAATCACTTGTACGGAAAGTAAGTTAGTAAAGATATGACCTATATCCAATATAAATCATATTCAATCCAAATAAAAAACTAAATACAGGAAAATTCTTCCAACCAACTCAACTCAAGTCCTCAAAATGTGGATCCAAGATTACATTAAAGCGAGCAAAAGAAATTATTATTATAAGATAAAATACAGACAAAACTGAGAAATAGGCAGATATATGATTATGGAGCTGTTGATTTCTCTTTATCCAGTCGAGACATAACCAGAAAAGCTGTTAACTGTTGTGGTTCAAAGAAAACATATTTGAGTGAACAGTAGCAAATAATACACCTGCAAGGATGTCTCAAGTAAAACTTTGCCCCCAGTGAAGTGACTCCAGATTTCAACAACAAAAATTCTCTACGTCGCTTTTGAGTTTCTTTGGAGAGGTCAGGAAACATTTGTATTTTGCAACCAAGGAACTCTTTCTGTCTATTTTTAAAGAAAAGTCTCAATAACCATGTTTTATCTATGGCGAGAGTTACAGTCAAAATCATTGTAGAAGGTACAACTGTTTCTCTGTCTGAAGTTTCTAACAATTCAGAAACATTCAATAATGCTTGATTCGATAATTTAACTTGCGTTTGGGCCCCTTCTTTATTTGGCAAGTAATACACTTGAACAAATGGTGGTAAGGTTTCTTCTGAAACTTGCAAAGTTTCTATCAAGTATCTCCTAAGCATTTTCCTAGGAGTAACCGAAGTCAATCTAGGGAAATTAATTAATCTCAAATTATTATTCTGGGAGTTATTTTCAAGTGTCTCCAATTTCTTCCTTAAGTTAATATTGTCTTTAATTAGGGACTCCTGTACTTGTTTGGTCATAGAAATTTCTTGATCAAGCTTTTGAATAGTAGCCTTTGAAACAGTCACATCCACAGACAAATCTTTCAGCTCTCTGGAGTGTTGGATCAATTTCCCCTCAATGTATTGTAAATTGGGACTAATAGTCCTAGTGAAATTTGCAATCAAATCCCATAGTGAATCTAAAGTCACTTGCACTGTTTTTTCCAAAATTGGAAAACTTTGCTGGGTGTAAAAATGCTCACCGTCAGAAGAAAAGTTCCCCTGGTTAGGTTCTGACTGGAATCCTTCACCTCTGGTTGCTTGTCCTACCCCGGCTTCTTCTGCAGCTACTCTCTGGTCAGAGAGTACTGCCTCCTCAGTCTCCCATGATGACCCTGCTGCCTCATGGGGAAGTACTTCCCCCATCTCCGGGGTTTCCGCCACCCCTGAAGAATTGGCTGACCGGGGACACGGAGGTGGAGCTCTCGAGTCGGGGCTTAAGGTAGTCTCTAGCCCTGGAGAGACAACCCCGGTCTTGCCCCCTTCCGGTGCTCTCAACGGGCTTGCTCCCGACTCAGGAGGGACTGCCTCCTGCAACCGCTGCAACATCTCGTCGATTCTGCCAAAGGAGGGCACTCCGAGGTGGAGTGCCGCAAGGTGCCAGCTGTGCTTCTGCCCCTTCTCTTCGGCATCCGAAGTGAGTAAACAGCGAGCTGATTAGCAAGAAAAAAGAGAAACGAGTGGAGCGGTCAGAAGCTTTGCTCTCAGAGCGTCTGCACCGTGGCCATCTTGGATCCCCTGAAGTAAAGTTTAAATACGAAGTCGCTGTCTAAGGCATACGTTACCAATAAAGTTATCCTTTTCGTAACTACTTCCAGGGAATTCTCTAAGAAATCTGTTAAGTTCATTCTTCCCTTTTCCGTTTCTCCACTTTCAACAGGAGTAGAACTCTCCTGTAAATATATATTGAGCTGCGGTAATAGGCGGCAAATTATCTTGCAGAATCATTAAGATGTCTTTCAGATATCTACGCATCTCAAGTGGAGATAAAACTGGAGACTTGGGAAAATTTAAAAGTCTTAAGTTGTTTCTTCTCTGTTTATTTTCCATATATTCCAGTTTTGTTTTTTTAAATAGAGGATCTTTCTTTAATAATCTCCATTTCTACCTTCTTAATTTGAGTAATCTGTTCTTCGTGTTTTTTAAATTCCATCTGCTTGTTGCCTTAACTTTTCCTCATGAACCTGGGAGCTGTCAGAGACACAGTCCACTTGCAACTTAGTCATTGCCTTCTGGAGGTTAGAGTCCATGATTTTTATAGCCCTCCACAGTTCCTCTAAATTCACTACTGCTGGCTTAGTCAATTGTCCAAACTGGATATTATTACTCAAAGAAGTTATTCTTGTTTCTGCTTTGAGTGTCACTATCAGGGCTCCAGTGGGGATTTCTTCCTCCATTACTTCTCCTCCCACTGCTGCTCTGGGGCTAGACAGCAATCCACCTTCCAGGGTAAGCTGTTCAGCCATTCTCTCTGCAGAGCTGCTTCCTGGTTGGACAGGACTTCGCCCCTGAATCAGGCTAAGAGAAACCCGATCGTCACTAAGGTTCACTAGAGTCAGGGGCATCTCCTTGGGCTGGCGGGAGAACCCAGCTTCCAGCATTGTCTGCACCAAGTTCTTGGAGTTCCCGGCCACCGGAAGAATGGACCGGGTAGCTCCCTTCCTCTTCCACATTTAGGACTTTCCCATGCTTGGTCCGCTGCACCGTCCAAGGCTCGCAGGAAAAAGACAAAGCCCGGCAGAAAATAGAACTGGCTGGCGCTATCGAAATCTCGCAGACAAACCGCCCAAGGTAAAGGGAGAGACAGAACAATGCTAGCACAGAGCTCACTGCGTCCACTCCACTCAATATTTTATAGACCGCAATCATTTCACCCCTGAGCCATCTCTTCTCCAAGTTGAAGAGTCCTAGCCACTTTAGCCTTTCCTCATAGGGAAGGCATCTCAATCCTTTTATCATTTTTGTTGCCTTTCTCTATACCTTTTCTAATTTTTTGAGATACAGCGACCAGAACTGCTCACAGTATTCAAGTTGCAGCAGTACCATAGAGCAATACAAGGCATTATAACATTTCCATCTTTGTTTTCCATTCTTTTCCTGATAATTCCTAATATTCTATTTGCTTTCTAAGCCACCTCCGCTGTGGTTCCCCTGTCCTTCTTGCAATCTCAACCTGGTTCTCCAGTCTCTAGCTTGTCCACTGTATGAGTCTCTGGAGCAAGCATCCTTAATCAAGACTGTTTGTTTTTCTGGTGACCATTCCCTCTGCCCTCAGGGTTTCTGAGCTTCAGGCTTTTTCCTGTTGGAATTCCTTTATGTGTACTACGGATTCCGGCGTGGTGCTGCGCATTGTTTCTTCCTTTATTCCAAAAGTGGTCTCGGCTTTCCACAATAACCAGGAAGTCTGACTTCCCGCTTTAGTTTCCTCTGGTTCAAGGGAGCAGTGGCCAGGCTGTCGGAATCCATAAGATGCACCCTTATTTCCACCCACTTTTTTGGGGAAAATGGTACCTATTTTTAGTTGTTGCTATTTGTTTTAAAGTTCTTGTTATGAGCAGATTAAACTTATTTGTTGGGTAGTATCCCTGTACCCTCTCTTTTGCCTTTGTCCTCTATAGATGTTCCTGGCTGCTTTGTCACAGACTGAATTCCTGGAGGTGAGGTGAAGGGAGGGGCTCAAGACTCTGTGTTATGAGTCTTCTTACAAGCTCTGGTGAGTATGGGAAAATAACCCACTAGTCAAAGAATAGTGTGTGTATTTACCAGAAAGAAGATTAGCAAAGGTAAGAACCTAATCTTTCATTTTGATATTGTTTCAGATAATTGATTAAACCATATCCATATCATTCTCTTCTTGGTTGGGCTGAGAACTTTTCAGCACCCCCTCCTACAGCTTCAGATGGTCACACAGACATCATTCTGAGCCCAGAGAGAAGAGAGGCACTCTAAGGATTACTTACTCCAGTGAATTTCACATTAAACAGCCCAGGTACAAATGTCCCTATAACTTGCTTGTATATTGTATGGTGAGCCCTCCAAAACCTAATGTACCTACATTAAGATGACACCTGCAGGTATAAGGGCTATTGTTGTGGTGTTCAGGTGAGTTTCGGAGGGCTCACCATACAATATAAGCAAGTTATAGAGATATCTATACCTGGGACTTTTAATGTGGCATTCATTACAGTACTTCAATGCTCAGCAGTCTGAACCAGCTTGCTTTTCTGCATTTTTCATGTGCATGCCTTTATATTTGGGAATGGCCAAAAGATTAAAAAAAAAAAAATAGACATCTTGTAGTTCTGAAAATGAACATTTTCTCTGCTGGATTTCTGGATATCTTTTCCAAAACGTCCAAACACGGACGTTCTATCAAAAATGCTCCTCCACATACCTCTGCTGCCTAGGCATTCTGTTATAAATTTACACAAATTTGGGTGTTGCTTTCTTAACAATGGTGGTTTCATCCTGACAAGCTTAATGGTGTGCTTATACACTCTACTGGCTCTTTGAGTTGCATGCATCTAATTTTGTGTGTGCAACTTAATTGAATAACTAACCAATTAGCACCAATAACTGACTTATTGACAAGCAATTGTCAGCATTAATTTGGTTTAATTTAAATTTGTGTTTAAATTAGGTGTGCCTAAACATGGGCTAGATTCATTAAGCAAACCGATCGTGTACCGATCGGTTTGCGACCCCTTAACAAGCAAATTTCCCTCCGGCCTGATTCACTTACCTCTCCTGCGATCCGCTTCTAATCTTTGCATGCAAATGAGGAGAAATGCATGCAAATTGGACAGCGACCCAATTCACTACACAACATATCACATCAGACAGGGCTGGCCAATCAACGGAAGTAGCGACTGCTGTGGATCAGTCATTCAGTGATTTCCAACTGCATATCCTGCTCTCTGCCCAAACTCATGCACAAATCTCCTGCCCCGAAGTCCTGCCTCCCTGCACTGCTCCGAATCTCCCCGAAGACCTGCCACCCTGCATTGCCCTTCCCCGCCCTGCTGCCCATGGTTTTAACCCGCGAGTTTAAAGTGGGTTAAAACCACGGGCTTGCAGGGCTCAAAACTACAAAAAAAAAAGTTAAAAGTAAAAAAAAAAATAAAAAAAAAAGATTGCGGGTCCGATGGACTGAAAGTTGGGAGCAGGAGGGGTGCCCGGTCCCTCCTGCTCCTTGGGCAAGGCTTCCCAACATCTTCAGGAGCAGGAGGAGTGTCTGGACCCTCCTTCTGCTCCTATGCACCGGCAAAATCTTTGGGAGCAGGAGCAAACTCCTCCTGCTCCTACTCTGCTGCCCTGCCGCCGCCCAATAGCTGATCACCCAGCCCAGGTGCTGAAGCAACTGAACAACTTGATGAACTGCCTAACGCCCCTCGGACTCCGAGGGGACCCTGATCAGCCAGTCATCCAGATACGGATGAACCAGAACTCCCAGTGTGTGCAGATGGGCTGCCACCACCATCACCACCTTGGTGAAGGTTCTGGGTGCCAATGCCACAAACTGATAATGCTGCTGCAGAACCTGGAGCCTCAGGTACTTCCAGATCTAGTGATGCTAGAAACTCCCCCAGAGCCACCGAGCCGAGGCGATCACCGAACGTACTGTACCCATTGGCCTCCAATCTTCGGAGCCTCTATGGCCACAATGTCCAGCAGCCTGCAGACCGTGGCCTCCACACAAGCCACCTTTATTGGCCTTCCTGCAGAGGACTCCAGAAAATAATCCGCCAGGGGACAATGAAATCCCAGCTTGTAGCTGTCCTGGAGCACCTCCAGGATACAATGGTCTGAGGTGATGACCTTCCATTCCGTAAGGAAGGCCGAGAGCTGTCCCCAATCCTTGGGGTGGCTGCCACAGCCCTGGCATCAAAATTGCTTCTTAGCATGTGCTCTTGAACAGTTCCCCATGGACGGCTGCCGTCAGGAGTCTCCAAATCACGGCCTAGCAACCTGAGAAGAGTGCTGCCCAGAGGAGGTCCCAAAGTACTGAGGGGAATGGCTGAAAGGATGAAAAGAAGGGTGCCCTGGACCCCTGAAGGGTTGGGGCCTGTTGAAAGGCAAAGGCTTTGGCCTGCAGTCCTGCACACTAGCCATGAGGTCATCCAGACCTTTGCCAAACAGGAGTTGTCCCTGGAAAGGCAACCTGCTCAATGTTGCCTTTGAGGACGAGTCACCGGATCACTGCCGGATACACAGCATCCTATGCGCTGAAATGGAATAGGCTGAAAGCTTGTAGAAGACCTTTAGCATGTCATACAGGGCATTCGTCATGTAGTCCACCCCCGAAACTAGGAAGTCAAGTTTAAGTTTATTTAAGTTTATTAGGATTTTATATACGCCTATCAAGGTTTTCTAAGCGGTTTTACAATTCCTGGATCAGGATAGTGTCAGGATCATGGCGTAGCTTAGAATGGCAAGCCCTGGCCAAAAAGGAGGCCATTACTGCTTTAATTCCAGTAGCCGCCGAGTCAAAAGGCTCTCAAGGATAAAATCCACTCTATGGTCCTGAACATCCTTCAGGATTCCTCCTCCCCCCCATCACTGGGGAGAGAAGTGCGTTTAGTAACCTGTGCCACCAAGGAATCTACCTTCATGGACACAAAGTGCTGGTTAAAAGCATCTGCCATTGAATAGAGCCGAGACATGGCCCTAGCACATTTCAAGGGGCTCTCAGGTGCCTCCCAAATGTACGTATCTTAACTATGTCAGGATGATCAGGAAAGGTAGCGGATTGTGGCCTCTGATCACTCATGAGGGAACATTCTACAGCAACAGGCTGCCCAGCCTCCAGCTTCAACATCTAGAGCAGAGGTTTCCAACCTTTTGGCTTCCCTGGGCTGCATTGGCCGAAAAAAATGTTTCTGGGGCTGCACAAATGTGCAAATGCTGCAGCAAGACAGAGGAAGGAGCCAGCAAGACGGTAAACACCTGGGGGCAGCAGAGGAAAACACTGCATCACCCTTGCCTGGGGCCGCACAAAATACTTCACTGGGCCACATGCGGACCTCGGGCTGCAGGTTGGACACCCCTGATCTAGAGGGACTCAAGAGATCAAATCCACCAAATGCGCAGGTTTAAAAAATCTCCACATCACAGGGTCCTCCCCCAGATCTGGGAGTCCACTCAGATCTTGGTCCTGGAGATTCAGAAGGGCCACAACATCCCCTGTTGTAGTGGTGCCCGCCTGCATAATTAAAGGCATAGTCAGTGAAGGGACACGTATCAAGTCCTTAGGCCTTGTTTTCAAGCTGTAAAAGCCAGACCGTTTGTCTTTCCCTCTTTGAAAATACTACAAGGACATGTATGTTTGAACAGAGATGTTGTGAAGTGAATTCAATTGTTTTGTTAAGCCGTATTTACAGACAGATTTAGATTAGGGGATCTGCTGGTTAAGGCTTTTTCTGACCCTTCGGACTCCAGCCAGAGATAGAGGAAAATGCTGATGTCTTTAAAGTTTCATGTGACCTGTGTCCATATATGGTTTGTGTTTACATCACATGCTGACAACACTGATTCATGTAGAATAATATACAAGGAATGTGAAGCTGATATTAAAGTGGACATGTTTTGGAAGATGATTTCTGGTCTTTAAGATATGTCCCCAGGTACCTGACTTCCAAATGACAGAGACAGAGAAAGTATGGGGCAGGAATTGGGACCTAAATCCTTTTCAGTTGGGGGCACATCCGCGATGGGCAGATGATATCACCAATATTTTGTGAGTATTTCTGAATTTTTTCTGTTCTTTAATACTCACTAGGTAGTGGTGACCTGTACCCACCCTTTATTTTAAGTTCAAGCTTTGGGTTCTATTATGGAGTTTTTTGGGAAAAATATCGGTGTACTTTCGGTAAGCGCCCCTCGTGAATATAAGCAGCTGCCATTCTTTCAGGAAGAATGAAATTATTTATAGAACCCCCCCTGCCCACTCTGTCATTTGTAAGGTTAAAACTTTTATAGAGTATAAGATTTTATTGTCTCTTATTACTGTACCTCGCTTATAAGGTAAGATAAGCGAATATTTTTGCATTGTTATATTGGTTTTGTAATGAGTCATAAGGCACTTAGGATTCTCCTAGACAAATGAGACTTGTACGGCTGTGTGTGTATGACATTTTTCCTTCAGCTCACATTAACAATCTTTAATACTGAGGTAGGACATGCTGTTATGTGGAATGAATTGAAAGCGCTGTTTGAATCAGTCTAAGATCTTTCCCTTGTAGTTTGTACACAAGCACTATTTCTTGTCTTCCTTTTGATCCTGACTAATTTTGTGCGTTTCTTCTACGGCTGCTTCCTTTGTGTTCTGTGCTGGATCATAAAAAAAAAAAGAAAAAAATTTCATTTTAGAGGCTTTCTTTCTTGTGCAGAGCAAAGCTAATCTGTTCTTTGCTTTCATTATCAGGGTCTGTGCATGAATGTTTTTGCCCCTTCCCCCAGACTTCTCAGTTTGGGCTTACACTGACCCCCTATAGTGTTTCTTTGAAGTTACTCATTCTTGGTTTTATCAAGCAGTATGGTGTGATTCCACTGCTTGTCACTTATCTTTTCTCCGGCATTATCAAAACCACCATCTCTTCTTATAATACGCCCATCGCTCTTGTTGTCAAAGCTGATGGCATTCCCCGTTTCGTCCTAGATTTTAGGGCTGTTTTCTTATGTTTCTTCCTCTCCCCCATTCCACCGGCAGCCAATGTTTTTTTTTCTGTCATTGTCCTAAAGAATGTTTTATTTTAGTCCCTGTTGGTGAGGCTTTTCAGCTCTTTTTTGCCTTCACCTTTAAGCAACAGTATACCTAGTGTGGAATGCCCCAGGGCTATGTTGACTTCATTGTCCTTCGGGCTATTCTACAGTCATGCACTGCCCCTCATGGTCCTATCCTTATTTTGTACATCTTTTTGTGTTCCATAATTCAGGAAACCTGTCAGGCTGATAGTTTGCACCTTTTATAATGGTTGTCTGTAAATCTGAAGTGAAATACCTGGGTTTTGTCCTGTCTCATGGTCAGAGGAAAATCTGCACTTTCTGCATTGCTGCTGTTCTGGGTCTGCCCCGCCCAGCTACCAAGAAAGACATGCTTACTTTTCTTGCTATGATTGGTCACTGCCGCCAATGGATCTCTGCTTGTTTCTTCTATGACCAGATTCTGAGACAGACCCTGGTTTCTGAAATGACTGCTCTTATCAGATGGACTCATAAAATGTGCTTTGGTTTCTAGTTCAAGTCTGGGTTTTCCTGCTTATGCCCACATGTTTTATCTCTTTGTTTGGGACTATTGTAACACCATGAAGGGAGAACATGGTGGTAAGTTACGCTCTGTTGCCTTTTTTTTATAGTCACTCCTGTTCAAGTTCCCTGGCTGCATGTGCTATGGTGGTAGAGATGGTTACTCCTCTGACCCTTGGTCACCCCATTACCCTTCACACTTTTCACGATGTACAAGCCCTTCTTTTAAATAGGCTTCTGGGTCTCACGGGTGAACAGGATTCTCTTCCCTTCTAGTCCTTTGTTACCCCCCCCTCTGAACTTGATGCCTGACGTTTGGCAGGTGCCCAAAGCCGCCCTTTTGGACGGACTTTGGTGCAAAGAGGGGAAACCCTGGATACCAGCTGCTAGCTCTCCCTTATTCATTGCCCAATATCACGGTATTGGTTATCGTAGTGCTCGCTCGACATTTTAACTTCTTGCTAGTGATATTTTCATTCTTGACCTTTTGCTCCTTGATACAGAGATATATAGTTCGATAATTACAGCTGGCACGGTTGTGAATTGAAAATAAATTGGAAAATACAATTCCTTTCTATTGTTTTAGCTGAAATTAGGATGTTGCTAATTTAAAATGTTTTTTCCGGATTTATACATAGCCATCCCAGATCAGTTTTGGCACAGATGTTTCTAATGTTTTCCACGGGTCCTCTTTATCACTGCAGAGATAGAGACGCTCCAAAGAGACATTAGCTTTATGCCTTTTTCCAAATATGAGATGGTTATGATATACATTATTTGTAGTTCTGGTTTTTTATATCAATGTGTTTATTTGCAGAGTTAAATTCAGCCCTGCACACTTGACAGATGGAGTAATAGCTCCACGCTTAAAACTTTATGTTTTGTCTGTGTCATGTCTACTTGTTTTAGTTTAGTGGGTACCCCAGGATACATAATATTGGCCACTTCTAGAGCTCTTTTTCCACTTCTTACTAGCCTAACTGCGCAATGTTCTTTTACTTATAGCTTTTATATTCTGAATATAGTTTAGTTAAGGGTTATATGTTTAAGAAAAAGTTTTACTTTATACAGCGTTTATTTCGTGGTGTTCCCTACATATGATCCATTCAATATACATTTCTGAATACATTCAGTACATCAGTATGGTCTCTCTGAAGTGCATAATAAGTTATATGCAGCACGATAAAAACATATCCTTTTGGATTGTTCAATTAAGAACCTTAAGTAACTGAGTATTGTCTCTCTTTTGCCATAGCTATATCAAGTAAATGAATTGGTATTGTTACATGTTGCCACATTCAGTACAGGCAACATGGTTTCTCTTGTTTTCTATCTCTTATTTGGATCACATTGGAGTACAGCTGCTGAATGATATTTGGAATGCTTTTTCAAGCATCTCTTTTCAAGTATCTTTTTCTGTATGCACAGACATCTGGCTGCTCTCCCTTTGAGATTCTCACGGGATGACCTTTCCCCGCCCCATGGGTGGACAAACCCTCAATAGTTGAGTAGTGATTTTCCCTTGATACAGGAGGAATATGTCCAAAAGCTAATTGAAATATTAGGGCTTGTTCAAAGAAACGTGTCTTGCACTTCTCCTTTCTCTCCACAGATTCCTACCCATTTTTTCCAGCCTGGTGATTGTCCAGAAGCTTTCCAAGGATCGGAAGCAGACGGATTTCCCCTTTGGCCTTCCCACTACTGTGATCGCTGTGACCAGGCCCGCTGCACTCACTGAGGAGTTTCCTGTTTGGATCCACGTAAGTCGCTTGAAGAGGGTTAACCTAAAACCCCAGAAGCAAGTCTTCCCTGCGCAGATTTCACCTCCTCCAGTGGAACAACATGATGATCTCATTGCAGCATTCTACCAACTTTATCATTCTCTTACTGGCAACGCTGCTGCTAGTTTTTCTCCCTGTATGGATCATTTCTAACTGGGTCTACAGGGATGATGTGTTCTGGGTCCATGACACTTTCTGCCCATACCCATCTGTAAATGACACTCCTGCTGTAAACAGCACCCCCGACACCTCTTTGCGAACACGACGTCAAGCTGGACTACTCCCTCGCAAAGGCTGTCCTTCAATTGGAATCCAGAAAAGACCGACAGTATGCTACCCTTTGGTATAATTCCAGCAGTGTGCAAGTTGCCACCTTCTCCTTTGACATTGTGGACTGTTCATCAATTGATATCCCAAGGCTGTGCCATTGGTCCTCAGAGATTCCTAAAACTAAAGACATATATATATATATATATGTTACTGACTCACGTTGGGGGGATAAGTGTGCATTCTGGGGAGTGGTAGGGTGGAATATTGATACTGACTGGGTTTATAAACTAGAAAATACTCTGAAAAACAGTGGACCAAAATGGTAAATCACTGCTTACTTGTATGACCCTTCATAAAGTTGGACACTGTTATAGGAAAAGTGTTCCTGCACAAATTATTAAGCTTTCTCTTACTATTGACAACCCTAGACCTACTGATGAAGGTATGTACATTATGGACATGTGGTTTAAGGGTGGGTCTAGCTATCCGACCCATCAGTTTTCTTACGGGATCTATCTACCTCTACTCATCCTTTCCCGCCATTTTGTGGGGGCCCCAAAAAATACTAACCCACTGGCCCCTACATTCAATAAACTTACTGACATGATGGCTATTGCCAATCCCACTTTTGAAGATATTGTGGCTGTTGAGGTAGGGTTTTCAGAACGTAACCTTTGGTTAGAATGGATGAAATTCACTGCTGATCAACATAATAAGAGTAATTGTTACATATGTGCTCAAGCTAGACCCCATCTAGGAACCGTACCTCTGGACCTCCCTCCTGGTATCCAACCATGCTTTTTTGGGTTATTTACCAATATCTCCTCTAATTTTACCTTTATCCCCTTTGTGCACTGTAGTGTTCTAAATACCCTTTGTTGCCAGGACAGCAAAAGCTTGATATTGCCGTTACCATCTATAAGGGCAATTACACATCATGTTTCTAATCTGACACAGGGTAGTTTTGTAGGTAATTTACCCCCAGGTTATTGTTCTGTCTTGGCTCATAGGTATGCCCCATTGTTGCTGCATCAGATTTGATATTTACTGGCTTTATGGAGACTTTTGGCTCCGTGTTAAGCTACCCAGCCAGTGGATAGGCCAGTGCACTTTAGTTAAGGTTACTATGCTTCTGCATATTCTTTCTGAAAGGCATCCTTCCTATTCACATGGTTTTTCCTTTTATTTGTCTTGATATAAATCTGATCACATGTATACATAGATGCTATAGGGGTCCCAAATGAATTTAAGGCCCGAGCTCAGATTAAGGCTGGGTTTGAACTCCTTATTCCCTTTATTACTATTAATAAGAATGTTGATCGGATTAGTTAAAATTATTATAATCAGCAACGCTTTGTGAACTATTCTAGGGACGTCTTGCAAGGTATTACTGATCAATTAGGCTCCACTTCTCAGATGGTTCTCAAAATCATATGGCCCTAGATATGATTCTAGCTGAGAATTCTGTTAAATTCTCCTCAGTACTTTAAGCTGTTGTACTTTTCTTTCTGACAATATAGGTCCTCCTATGGACATTCAGAAATTAGCAGACCTCTTTGCTGAGCTCAAATGTAACTCTGATTTATCTAATTCTTGGGATCAGCACTTTAGTTGAATGCAGGGTTGGGTAAAAGACCTTTTTATTGTTATAATCTCTTATTATTTGCACTCTTGTCTTGACTGCTCATGTACTGTGTTATTCGTATTACAGCTCCTAAAAAACCCCTCCTTGAGAGACATATCTAGAGTATCACTCCCTTCCAGCTCATGCTGTGTATTTATGATGTCATTTCATGACGTAAGAGGGGATTGAAGGGACACATATCAAGTCCTTAGGCCTTGTTTTCAAGCTGTAAAAAGCCAGACCCTGTTTGTCTTTCCCTCTTTGAAAATACTATAAGGACATGTATGTTTGAACAGAGATGTTGTGAAGTGAATTCAATTGTTTTGTTAAGCCGTATTTACAGACAGATTTAGATTAGGGGCTCTGCTGGTTAAGGCTTTTTCTGACCCTTTGGACTCCAGCCAGAGATAGAGGAAAATGCTGATGTCTTTAAAGTTTCATGTGACCTGTGTCCATATATGGTTTGTGTTTATGTCACATGCTGACAACACTGATTCATGTAGAATAATATAAAAGGAATGTGAAGCTGATATTAAAGTGGACATGTTTTGGAAGATGATTTCTGGTCTTTAAGATATGTCCCCAGGTACCTGACTTCCAAATGACAGAGACAGAGAAAGTATGGGGCAGGAATTGGGACCTAAGTCCTTTTCACTCAGGGCATCCGGGTCGACCACGGATACAGCCAGCACACTAACCTGGACCAAAGTGGGGGAGCAGAGAAGAAACCTGTGCCTTGGGAAGAAGGGGTCCCACACTGGTGAAGATGCTTGCAGAAAGGTGGCTGGCATCAATTTCTTAGCCAAATAAGCCTGATACATCAAGGTAATAAATTTGGGAGAAAACCCATCATCCGGGGCAGAAGCCGCCTCCTGCGGACCCTTCTTGGAACTCTTGGAGGACTTGTAAGATTTGGCCCACAAATTGTATTTGCATTTTGCTAGGATGGCAATTACGTACTCCTTGGGGCCTGCTTTCAACATTTTCCAATGCCCATTGGCAAGAACAGCGGTAGGACCCCCTTCAGAGGTCTTCAGTACTTGGGCCAACAAAATTTTGCCCCTCTCCCATGCCACAGAGCATGTGGAACACAGCTGCTTGCCTGCTAGCCATCCATTGCAAACAAGGCATGAATCTGAAGTATCCTGCTTTGCGAACTGCATCTATTCTAAGTGGCTTTCTTGCAAAAATGAAGTTTGTAGAGGCAAAAAAATAACTTTGAATTCCAATTAAGAAAAATCTAAGATAGCCGCCATGCAATTTTCAAAGAAAATAGCTCAGGAAAAGCACAGTAACTCCCAAAAAGCAGCAATTTTACGATTGGGGACTAGAGATAACTTCCAAACTGCCCCAAAACCGCTTTTAAGGACTCCATAAAATCTCTGTACCCACTGTGCTATTCCATGTGCTAGAAGGCTGCAGAAAGAAGCTGAATCAGCTTACAGGGAGATCCTCTGCCTCAACAAGCCTTGTAAACTGGTCTGCTGGTCTTCTGACTGCCCCACTGGCCCAAGTCTTGCAGCCAGGGACCTCCACCACTGGAACAAAACACACGCATGACCTGGCACAGTTGGCCCTGATCCCGGACACACCTCCATGGAGCCATGCAGCCTGCGCTCAAACCCATTGTTGGATGAACCTGGGGTGAGCCAGCTCCCAAGGGAACGGACCCTGAGCCCCAATCCAAAATGCAGGCTGTTCAGTGGGTGCACTGCCAGGCAGCCAACCCCCTGATAACAGACTTTCCCCAAAGTCTGTGATCTTCTGCAGCCAGAGCTGTCCCCTGCAGGGAACCTCTGCAGCATAAGGGAGGAATTTTCGAATAAAAAGACTAAATTTAAAGAAAATAAATATGAGCAGAGAACACAAGCTCCTATAGTCTGGCTTGTAGGAAAGAAACTGGATCCCTGGGGGCAGTCATGAGGTAAGAGGGGAGGGGCTCAAGACTTTTTGTAATAAGGCTTCCTACAAGCTCTGGCAAGTATGGGAAAATAACCCACTAGTCCAGGAATAGAATGGGATTGTACAAGAACATAGAACTTTTGTTTCTGCAAACTGGCACTTAAAATAAGATTTGTGGAGAGTTGTGCCAGTGGTTTAGGCCCTAGACATTTTTATGTGGATTATCTATTTGTTCTAAAAAAGCCTTCATCTTGGACATGAACTCTCCACAAGTTTTTTGTTTCTGGTTGCATCCCCTTTGTGAAGGAATCAGGGTCAACTTTCTTTTTGTACTTAAAATAAGATAACACTCTGCAGCTACAGTGGCAAAATAACATTCAGAATTTAGGAAGTTGGTTACTTGGGCTGAGAACTTTTCAGCACCCACTTCTTTCTACTACAGGCTAAATGTACTGTTATTTTTTAACATCTTTGGGTGGTGGGAGGAGATTGGTGACCACTGGGGTCAGAGGTCAGTTTTGGTACTTTTTAAGCATTTAGACCAGGGGTGCCCACACTTTTTGGGCTTGCAAGCTACTTTTAAAATGACCAAGTCAAAATGATCTACCAACAATAAAATTTTTTAAAAAACCACAAAGCACACTGTATGCATAGAAAATGTTAATTATCATTCCTATTCCGGGGTTTTTTCAAAGAGGTCAAAGCAGATGACTCTATGCACTGTCACCTCAGTAACAACTATACAAAAATACACAAATATACCCCTCTCCCTTTTTACTAAACCACAATAGCAGTTTTTAGTGCAGGAAGCTGCGCTGAATGCCCAGCGCTGCTCTCGACACTCATAGGCTCCCTGTGCTAAAAACCTCTATTGCGGTTTAGTAAAAGGGGACCATAGTGTAAAATATAGACAGCTAATATAAATTCAGACACATTTTGATCACTAAATTGAAAATAAAATCATTTTTCCTACCTTTGTTGTCTGGTGATTTCATGAGTCTCTGGTTGCACTTTCTTCTTCTGACTTTGCACTCAAATCTTTTTTCTCTTCTTTTAGCCTGTATGCTTCCTCTCCTCCAGACCTCATTCCCTCCCCCAACTTTTTCTTCCTCTCTCCTTGCCCTTTCTTTCTCTCTGCCTCCCTTTCTTTTTTTCCTCTCTTCATGCCCCCTTTCTTTTTTTCTGTTTCTCTTCTTTCCTTCTGTCTCCCTGCCCTCCCCCAAGCCACTGCCACTGCCGGCAAATTTGAAGAGCAAATGGTAGGTCAATTTATGCCACTGTATTGTTCTTGAATTGCTGAAGGAGAATGATACCTTAATATCAGATGATTAGTCCCTTGTAGACAATACAAGCAGTCTCGAACAGTGTTCTTTTTTTCACTGGCAACCAGTGGAGTTATCGCAGCAATAGGCTGGCCTGTTCAAATTGGTGTACTTGAAAGATTAGTCTGGCTGCAGTGTTATGGAGCAGTTGTAATTGTTTGAATTCATTCTGTGATACCAGAATATAGAGAGTTGCAAAAGTCCAAATAGGGGAGCCTGTGCAACTATCCTGAAACTATTCTGGGTTAAAACATAACTTATCGATCTAAGTTGTCTTAGCCTGAAGAAAAACATTCTGGACTCATATCTGAATTTTGGAGATCAGATTGACTCAGTATTTAGAAAAACATCAAAAACTTTAGATTTCTCTTTTTTTAGTTTCTCTCCCGAGACTAATATCAGTCTCTATGAGGAAGGGAATTGTAGTTACCAAAACAAAGGCTCTCTTTTTGTTTAGTTTAAGGAAGCCGCCACCAATGGATACCAGGCCCCAAAGCCGACGCCGACCCAAGCTCTCCCTGCTTCGGAGCCGACCAGCATTCCTCTCCCTGTCAATTCTGCCGTCGGGGAGAGGAAGGCTGATCGGCCCAAGATCGCGATGGACCTATTGGGGAAATGCTGCCGGGTCCTGCCTTCGCGGAAACTGAAAGTAGGCAGGACCCGGCAGCAAGAAGAGCAAATGCTTCACTAACCTGTCTCCCCCCTTAGCCCTTATCGAACGCTTGCTTCAGGGCTCTCAACATGTGCGTGCCGGCTTAACTTCTCCCCCCCCCGGACATAACTTCCGGTTTCGGAGGGAAGAGAAGAGAAGCCGGCACGCACACGTTAGAGCCCAGAGCATAAGTTCGCTACGGGATGAAATCTCCAAGCCAGGTTTTTTTAATGTTCAGCAACGGCGGCAGCAGCAGATGACAGCTGGGCGGACCGCCCAGCTAAAAGGCCCTAGGGAGAACACTGGAGAGGAAGGCTGATCGGCCCGGTAGATCAGGACGGCAACACGAGTCTATCACGGAGCCCGGGATGTGCTCCGCGATCGACTCACGTTGCCTTCCTGAGCTACTGGTCGATCGCGATCGACGTATTGGGCAACCCTGATTTAGACAGTAAAATAGGTCTAGCTCCAAACATCTAAAAAATGCCCAGGACTTTTTGTTGAAGGTTTTATAATGCCTGCCAAGTGTCAACGTGCTAAGCTTGCCCAAAACACACCTCTAACATACCCCCTTAAGATTTGGATGCACTGGAGACAAAATGACCAGAAAGACGTCTAGAGAGTGTGCTTTTTTAGTATGCCCTCTTGGACATTTTGACTAGTAAGATGTCCAAGTGTTGGTTTATGCCAGTGGTCTCAAACCTTGTCCCGGGGACCACATGCGGTCCGCCAGGTACTATACTGAAGCCCTCGGTATTATAAAGAATGATTCTTTATAGAAACCTTGTGCCTTAAGTGTCCGGCGGTCGTATCTGGCAGTTGCGTTCTGGAACATTGCCCACCTCACAGCTGTAACCTCACGCAAGCAATGTTAGGTGGAGTGGAGAGGACAATCACGTACAGATGCAGGAAAGTGCTTGTGTGAGGTTACAGCAGTGAGGTGGGCAACATTCCAGATCATAAGGTAACCATTAGAGGCAGTGCAGCTTGTGCATGTGTATGTAATCTCGTGAACTCTTACAAAATTCGGCATGTGTATGTAATCTCGTGAACTCTTGCAAAATTCGGTGACTGCTTGATGTAAGATGGCGGTTGTGTCTGGTGCTGGAGGAGGTGAGAACTGAAGGCGGTTGCGGACACGACCACCAGACACTTAAGGCACAAGTTTTCCAGGCACAAGTTGGATATTGATTCTCCCCTCTACAAAAAAGCCTAGAGGACTACACCAAAATCTTGTCTCTTGCAGTTGATACTTTAGATTAGAATTTAAATCACAATTTTGCATGAGGTAAAACTCTTTATAGTTTATAAATCTTTCCTTAATTGCTTCTGATAATTTCAGCTATACACAGCTGAAAGCAGTGCAACATGCAGAAAGCGAAAAACTATCTAAACTTCACTTTCTGAATGTTGCACTGCTTTCAGCTGTGTATAGCTGAAATTATCAGAAGCATGAAAAGTTGTCATTTCTTTAATAAGACATTAACTATTTTTTCTGCGGCCATCCAAGTACCTACAAATCCAAAATGTAGCCTTGCAAAGGGTTTGAGTTTGAGACCGCTGGTTTATGCTGTCTTTTGGATGTCTTATCTTTTTTTGAAAATTAGCCCCATAGGCACATACATATATGTATTTCTCTTCATGTTTTTATTTATTTGTATTGTATACCACTTAGATATGGCACTTTGAGTTGCAAACGTCCAATTTGGGTGTGTAACTTAATTGAAAAACAAGGTAATTTAGAACTGATAATTGGCTTCTTGAAAAGCAATTAGCAGCTGCCTGGAGGATAAACATGCTCCGACCAGACGAGGGGGTCCTCTGCCCTGGATAGCCAGCAAGAGGATATGCCACTATTTGTGCATCTCCAGAAATATTTTTTTATGGTTATTGATGTATATTTCTTTTTTCCTTAAAAAAATTATGTAAGAGAAATCATGCATCATCATAGAAGCCTCAGGGCTGAAACACTGTTATTCAAGTGAATGAGTTCCACTCTTGGTTGACATCATTGCTCCTCAAACAAGGAAAGCTGTTGTGGTGGCACACTACTCCTGGTGATGGTGAAGCTAGGGTGTAAAATGCCAAAATGGCAATCATAGTCAATTCTGTTAGTACTCAACAGACACAAAACATTGTTAAGAAATGGGGGCAAAAGAAGAAACTGCCTAGTACCTAACTCCTCTCCATGCTACTAAGGATAACTATAAGCATGAATGCCTGTAGGACACCACTCTTTATCTAAGTCAGACTAAAGGTCTGCATGGGAACGGGGATCGCGGGAATCCCCCCTAACCCACGGGACTCCCACGGTGACCCCCCTCTGGCTCACGGGACTCCCACGGGGATGGAAGGCTTTGGAAGCAGGATTCGTCCATATAATATAGTGAACCACCTAGAACTCCATGGGTAAGGCGGTATACAAAAATAAAATTATTATTATTAATATAATGGACACGTCAGCCTTAGTAAAAGAGGGGGTTTATAAGTTAATTACCTGAACAGAAAACAAAAAAAGGGTTCCACCAAAGAGATTCCGCAAGGAAAACAGCAGCACAAACACAAAAGAAACTGTGGAGTTGATGATCCTGTCAGAAGTAATTGCTGCTTTTTATGGGGACGGGTAGGGATGGAGGTAATTCCTTGTGGGGATGGGTGGGGACGGAGAGGGTCCTGGCGGGGACAGGTGGGATTTCTGTCCCCGCTCAACTCTCTAAGTCAGACTTAGTCATCTTCCTACATTGTACACTGTCCTCTTGGGAAGATGAGCATGCAAGATCCACTTTCTGGTTGACCATCTCCATCCTTGAGGTCTAGCAGGTCCCAAATGGAAATAAATGAAGTCTATTAAAAATGGCTTTCATCAATATGCTAATTTCAGATACATTTCTTTTTAATACCAGATGAACTCATAAAAAGTCATGTAGTAGCTCAAAAGTCAGAATGGAAGCAGTTCCCTAGACAACTGCATCCTTCTCTTATAGGTATAGGAAGCTGAAATGTGGAGAACGGAGAAGAACCCCCCAAACTATGTCCCCAGAATGCCTCCATGTGGCGTATGTATAAGTACACACCATCTTGTTGTTACATATACTTACATACTATAAATGGCTGTGCAATTTTACAATAGGCCTTTTACACACATAAAACAATTACCTTCCCCCATGGTCCGGGTTCTTGATGAGAGTTGATTGCAAAGGTATCACATACTTTATAAAAGCAGGAGCTCTTAAAAACAAATTTTTGGTGATCTCAAGTAGCCACAATAATAATTTTAGCCACTATTTCATTTGTTGTAGATGGTAGATGTGTGGAACAGTCTCCTGATAGAGGGTGGTGGAGACAGAGACTGTGTCTGATTTCAAGAAAGCCTGGGATCTCTTAGAGAGAGGAAGAGATAATAGTTACTGTGGATGGGCAGACTGGATGGGCCATTTGGCCTTTATCTGCCATCATGTTTTTATGTTTCTAAACAAGAAATATATTGGTGGCTTTAGTTGAAAAATGCTGGACCCATCTTACTTAAATTGTATGTATTTTAGTTATCAAAAGTTTGTAGTTCCTAGAGTATAGAATACTTATAGAAGAATAAAAGAAATTACATCTGATTTAAAAAAATATACTTTGGGGGCACTTAGTTATAGAAAGCAAGTATAAGGTCTTACCCTAGACAAAAGCATGGATGAAGAGGCTGGGCCCAGTGCAGGGCTGAACAAGGCAGAAAACAGGCAGTAAGAGGCAAGAATCAAGCATGAAACAAGAATCAAAAAGTTAGAGCAAGATTTGAATGTGAAGTAGGTAGAAAGGAACTTGACCTGAAGCAGCATAAGGAGTTGGGATGGCAGCAGACACATGACAGGCCCATCAAGGGTGTGTCTGGCTAGGCTTCCTTATATATACCCAGGGCTGATATAAGGGGTGGGAAACCAGGGCTACTGTTAAGGGCCCCCAAGTCTGCCTTAAGTTGAAGGAGACACATCCTGCAAGCAAGATTTGGAGCACCCTCCCTAGTTTCTGCCCTGGCCCTCATCATGTCTATCACTGGCCCTGGACACATCTCTTGCTGGTCCAATGGACTCCTCTGGGGGGGGGGGGTGAGTGGGGGGGACAAACTTCTCCTTCTGTCACTCATGGTCATGTTTCCTGGAACTCAGGTTGCAGCTAATAGCCTCTCTCAGTTGCAAGTCTCCAGCCTCTGTCATACAAGTCCATAGGCTTCATTCCCAACAAACCAAGAGCAACTACAGTTATTAAAGGCTTAGATTATCTCTCAAGTCTCAAACATACTGAAGTTGGAAAATCTTGCACAGTTGAAATGTTTTGAAAAAAATCACAACTGCATAAATACTCCTCTTGGAATTAAGCCATACAATCCAGAATCAAATATTCTGTTGGTGATGGTTAGATTGATATACAATCACTTTCCTGGCAAGGACATAGTCCTGATTTCTAACCTTTGATCACTTATTTCCTGGGATGGGGTCAAGTTCGAGTTAGAGAATCTGCTAATGGTTGTAGGGAAATATAAGCAGGAGAACACAGACTGAAAAGCTTCCCAGAAGAATCTCATCCGAAACACATACAACACAGGGTTGAAGGCAGAGTTGGCATGGGAGAAGATAACAGCAGTCAATGTAACTTGGCTTGGGATCTGATAGCTGGGCCAAAAGAAAAAGATTAAGTTTAAAATGTTAATAGGAAGCCAGCAGAAAGCAAAGCAGAAAAGGACAATAAAGAGTGAAGTGGCTGTCTGTACTTCTTTCCGTATAATCATCTGGCGCTTCTTTTCCCTGCTGATGTCTACTTCCCATTTGGCAATCCTCCGGATTTGATGCTTAACTTCCATGAAAATGCGTCCATAGAGAAAGAACATGATAGATAATGGGACGAGCATGCATCCCAAGAAGATAAAGTAGACCATATAAGTGTTTGCAATTAAGTCCTCAAAGAGGCACTCACCACTTAGAGGGAAAGGCTTATGCCAACCCATCAGGGGCACCAGCCCACTTAGAATGGCTAGAGTCCAGCATGCCAGGATGATCAGCAGGGAGTTCTTGGGAGTCATCAAAGAATCATAGTGGAAAGGTTTTACGATGGAAATATAACGTTCTACTGCTATAGCCAGCAGTCCAAAAACTGAAGCCAGAGTGCACACTATCAAAGAACATAGCATCAGCACGCACAGGTAACGGTTAGATTTGGGTATCCCAATGTTTGTTAGTACTGCACAAGGAACACCTACAGCGCCAACCAAAATATCTGCCATAGCTAATGATACCAAAAAGTAATTGTTGATTATCCGGAGCTTTTTGTCTCGCAGGATAACAGTGCAGATGAAGAGGTTACCAATGATTGCTATAAAGGCAGTGACCCCTTCTATGGCAAAGTAAGGCATACTCATGCTCAGCAGGTGGGCATTAGAGGGTGAGGGGCAACTCCCATTGAGATCCTGAAAGCAGGAAGAATTTGATGGGTTGTCCATTATATGAAGGCAAATTGGAATGGATCTATGTTATCTTCCTTCTCCTATTCAGTAAGCAACTGACCCTCTATGGTTTCACTGATGTCTTTTTCACAGTATTCTTGTCATCGGAGTTTCTCTGCCATTCATTCTTCCAATGCTGCGTAGTTCTGAAGTTAATAGAAAACAACTCAGATTATTTGCATCAATAAAGTCCCTCTTTTTAACATCATTTTCTTTCATTTATTTTTCATTGTTTCTACTTACTATTTGTTCTTTCTTTCCTATCATATACTACTACTAATCACTGGGAATCAAACCCAGTTCCCTAGGATCTCTGCTCACTGCTCTAACCATTGGGTTACTCCTCAACCTCCTTCAAGGAATTCATATCCTGCTATAAAACTCTGTTTTTCCAGACATTCACCAATGCTGTTACATCTTTTATTGTTGCTCTGTCCTTTTCTTTTTTACATTATGTCCTTGTTTCTAGGATTGTATTGTGCCAGAATTGCACTCTGTGTGACATGCTCCCTCCCCCAGTGCCTCTCAATGCCACGAAGACAAGAAAATGGACGGGAAACAATTTTGGCACATCCACACAGCCCATAGTATGGCCCTGCCTGTTTCTGTTTTCTTTTATACATGAATTTCCTTTACTTTTTCCTCCATTTTCTATGCTTTTTTTCTTCTTTTTTGATATTTGGTTCTCTTTTTTCCCCTTCTCTATTGATTAAAGATTTAAAGAAAAAGTCTTGAGCTGCCATATGTGGGATCTCTCCAGATCTACCAGCTTCCATACATCCTGTCACCAAATAGAAAGCTATAAATACACAGCCCTATGTGACCCATTATCATTCAAGCTATACAGCATTTCCTATGAATTTCTGCTAGTAAGAAGTGATACTGTGTGTTCCATTGCCTATAACATTCAAGAGTTCTTTTATAAAGCTGCAGTAAAAATTGGCCTTAACGTGCCCTTACCTAGGTTTTCTTCAAGTGCTAAGGACATTTTTATTATGGCCATAAAAAAAACCTCCTTTTCCATTTACAGACAGTCCCCAAGTTAAGAATGAGTTATGTTTTTAAAGCTGTTCTTAAGTCAGATTTGTATGTAACTCAGAACTTGTAGATTTTAAGATTCTTGCTGCTTATCTCTGCTCCCAGCTGACAGAAGGGCAAACTGTCTCCATCAGTGTTCCTTCGTACACCATGCACAAGCATACACTAGTGCTGCCCGATTCAGAAAAAAAAATTGATTCAATTCAGCCTATTGAATCGATTTTTCGAATAAGACCACCACCAGAACTAGAGATACCAAGTCACACGCATTTAACCTCCTTCACGTTCTTTACTCGCTGAACACTGCTTTCACAGAGGGGGAACCCCATCCACTCCCATGATCTACTATTCATCTCTTTTCCACTTTTCCCTGTGCAACATGCCTCCCCGTCTGCGAACCTTTACCTTACTCTTAGGCTCTCCAGATCCAGTCCCACCTGTTTGAGGTTGCCCATGACCAGCCCCCCGCTTTTCTGTTCTAAGACGTCACACCACCTTAGGGATAAAGTCCATTTGGTGCTCCCTTTGCCGAAGTCCTTTTTTCTGATGTAACTTCCAGTTTTGCAAAACCAAAAGTTACATTAGATGGAAGGACTCCAATGGCAGAGCAAGGATAAAGGACTTGAATCAGTGAGTTCAGGTTTTTTTTTTTTTTTTTTTAAAAACACGCATGGATTCAAATTGATTCATCTAAAGTGAATCGGTAAATCGATTCGAATCGGAAATCAGGCAAATACTGTTCTTAATGTGGCCATGCATCATTCCTGAATCTGCTACAGGAGAAATGTAGGAGTCTATGCCACTGGAAATACTGCTCAGTGAAATCAAATAAAGCCACAACTGCATTCTTAAGTCAGGCATCTGTAACTCGGGGACTGCCTGTATGTCATTTATGGCAGTGCACTGTTACCATTAGTGTGCGACCATATTTAAAAATTACAATGTGAGCATGTACCACCATTTATATAGGAGGTGGTAAGGGCTCCCCATTAACTGTACACTAACCAGTTAGCACACAAGTAATATAGATTCACTAACTAGTCAGTACATAAATGCCCACTAAAAAATAAGTAATGTGTGGTTAGTGTGTGCATATGCCAAAACTAATGCATTAGAAACTAATAGTATATATTTGTTCCCTGACTTGAAGGGTATGTTCACATATACTAGTGAGTAATTTTTCAGACAGGTTTGCCAGTTTAATGCACAACCTATAAGTTCTTATGTTGAAATGATAGCATTTTCGTCTAACTAAAACAAAATATGAAGATACTCCAAAGCTTTAAAGTCTTTCCAATCCAGTGGAATTTGGAAAGAATTATATGAAAAGGGTTGCAAATATCTGGAAGCAAACTCCAAAGATTTAACGGAGTATAATGAAACCTGGCATGAGGAAAAAAACCAATAAAAAGACTTGATGAGTTTGAATGGGTCAATTTAAACTTGGGGCTCCAGAGAAATAAATCCCTTCAAAGAATGGCCCAGTGCATTTCCATGGGAGAAATTTCAGTTTCTGTAACATATGATGGCTTTTATAAAGCTGTAGTAGAGGTTTCTGCTGTGGCTTCGTAAAAGGAGCCCATAGATAATTAAACTAGCTGTTAGGCAAGCCCTTCTTTCAAACTACTCCTCCCATTCTCAACTCTCCCAACCTAACCCCACCCCAAAATACTTCCCCTGCACACAGTACTCCTGCCCCCCAAACTAACACTCAACAACTGTCCTGTCACCCTGCAAACAGTACATACTCCCCAAAACTACCCCCATAATTGCCCTAACATTCCACAAACTGCCAGGGCACTCTAAAGGTAGTGGCCACAGCTCGAGGCACCTGGAAGTATGCAGACGTTGCCGTGATGACATCACGCACATGCTTGACATCATCATGTCAACATCCACGCATCTGCAGAGGCCCTCCAGACGGGCCCCGAGACGCCAGTAGGGGGTGCCAGCAGGGAAGAGGGCTGGAGAGAAGGAGAGGCGCTGACGCCGGCTAATTGCCTACAGCAGTGTTTCTCAACTACTTCAAGCTAAGTACCCACTAAGTCTAACAAATATCAACTGAGTACCCCAACCACAGACCTCCCAAGCTCTGCCCTAGGCCCACCTAAGCTCTGCCTCAGATCCCACCCCCTTTACTAATTGTAATGCAATTTTTTCCATTCATTTTTCATATATACACAGCAGATATAGATTCTCAAAACTGACACATTTCAAAATCACTATATTGAAAATAAAATCATTTTCCCTACCTTTGTTGTTTGCTGACTTTATTTTTCTGTGCTTTTAACTGTTTCCAGTGGCTTCTTATCCATTAACTGTTTTTCTCTCCTTCTTCACTTTCTGCCTTGCATCCATCTTTATATAAATGCACACAACTTATCTCCAAGGATAACAATTATTTTGAAAGCAGCTCATTAATAGATGTCGCTTCCATATGCTCAGAAATACGTTAGCTCTAATGGGGGGTGTTTTCCCTCCTCACGGAGCTTATTAGTCCAGTCATAGCATATATTATGCTTCTTCAATCAATCTCTGTTTTCTTTTTTCTTTGCCTTTTTTCTTTATATATGCTTTCCAAGCCTGATATTTGTTATTACATGCCTATGATTACACCTGGCAAGCAAGTAAAAATCCGTCACTTATCTTGGACGTGGTTGGGGGTCCCAACACGGCTCCATTTCAAAATCTGCTTCAGGAGACACAAACTAAATTTCCTATACAATTCTACTGATAGTTATGACTGCCAACAGGAGACTTGCTGTAGAAAGGCATATCAGGTGAATAGCGTTTCTGTGAACAAAGAGAGTCTAAAGTTGAACTCTGTTCAGAATACTTTCTATGCTGTATAAAATCATTGCAGGCAAACCAAGAGGGAGATTAAAATCATACGTATCAAAGAAAATATGATCTACAATGCTTGAACAGGACATTCCACCTTGCAACTGACAAAAACCGCCACCAGCTCTTCAATTAAATAAGGGTCACGTGAATGCTGCATAAACGTGAAACAATTCACTGACAGAAAGGAGAGAAGGATTACAAGAAAGCTAACCACTCAATTTCATTAAGTCCTCGTGGATTCAGAATTTCTAGCATGTATCCACCGCTGTTCTTTCTGCCACAAAAGATAGGCTATGTCTCCTCCCCTGGAGGTGTTAACTGTATCTAGTATGGAATAGTGCAACTGCTCCACTGTATAAGATTTACTAAGCCAATGGGCTACAAGCGGGTCTTCTTGGATAGCTGATTGAATCCTGCTAACATGTTCTCCGATCCGAGTTTTAATGTTCCTGGTCGTGCATTCCACATAGAACATTGCACACGGACACCGAATAATATAAACCACCTGATGAGAATTGTAATCAGTATCCAACCGGGTAGATTTTTTTCTGTACCCAGTCAGGTAATTGCAAATCTTGTAAGGTCAATTGCAAGGTGGAATGTTCCTGTTCAAGCACTGTAGACCATATTTTCTTTGATATGTATAATTTTAGTCTCCCTCTTGGTTTGCCTGCAATGATTTTATACAGCATAGAAAGTAGCCTGAACAGAGTTCAACTCTCTGTTCACAGAAACACTATTCACCTGATATAGCACAGTTACTTACCGTAACAGGTGTTATCCAGGGATAGCAGGCAGATATTCTCTACATGTGGGTGACATCATCCACGGAGCCCCGTCGCAGACAGCTTTTCAAGCAAACTTGATTGAAGATCTTGAAGTTTGCTAGTGCTGCACCGTGCATGCATGTGCCTTCCCACCCCACTAGAGGGCGCGTCTCCTCAATGTGGTCCTCAGTTCAGATAGCTAGCAAAGAAGCCAACCCGGGGAGGCGGGTGGGTTGCGAGAATATCTGCCTGCTGTCCTTGGATAACACCTATTAAGGTAAGTAACTGTGCTTTATCCCAGGACAAGCAGCCAGCATAGAAACATAGAATATGACGGCAGAAAAGGGCCTATGGCCCAACAAGTCTGCCCACTCAAATAACCCTCCCCTTTAAATTCCTCTTTGAAGTGATCCCACGTGTTGATTCCATTTGATCTTAAAGTCAGTCACGTTACTGACCTCAACTACCTGAAGTGGAAGATCATTCCAACGGTCGACCACCCTTTTGGTGAAGAAGTACTTCCTAGTGTCACCATTGAATCTCCCGCCCCTGATTTTCAGCGGAGCCCCCTTGTCGCCATAGGGCTTGTAAGGAAGAAGATATCTTCTTCCACCTCAATGCGGCCAGTAACGTATTTGAATGTCTCTATCATATCACCCCTCTCTCTTCGTTCTCTACATGTGGGTGACCTCCAAGCTAACCAGGATGGGACGGTGGGAGAGTTGGCAATTTAAGAGAACAGATTACGCAAAACTGACTGGCCGAACCGGCCGTCGCGTCTGGAAAAAGTATCCAGACAATAGTGAGAGGTGAAGGTATGAACCGAAGACCAAGTGGCGGCTTTGCAGATCTCCTCAATAGGCGTGGACCTGAGGAAAGCGACAGATGGCACCATCGCTCTGACTTTATGCCCGTGACCCGACCCTGCAGCGGGAGACCAGCCTGAGCGTAGCAGTAGGAAATACAAGCAGCCAACAAGTTGAACAATGGTGCGCTTGGAAACAGGACGCCCCAACCGATTGAGATCGAAAGATATGAAGAGTTGAGGAGCTGTCCGATGAGATTGGGTGAGTTGGAGGTAAAAAGCCAACACACTCTTACAGTCAAGAGTGTGAAGCGCCACCTCTCCAGGATGAGAATGGGGCTTAGGAAAAAACACCGGAAGAACAATGGACTGGTTGAGGTGGAAATCCGAAACCACCTTGGGCATGAACTTAGGATGAGTACGAAGGACCACCTTGTCATGATGAAAAACAGTAAAAGGTGGGTCAGCAACAAGAGCTTGCAGTTCACTGACTCTGCGAGCAGACATGAGGGCAATCAGGAACAAGACCTTCCAAGTGAGAAACTTCAGATGAGCCTTGTCAATGGGTTCAAATGGAGGTTTCATCAATTGAGCCAGAACCACATTAAGATCCCAAACCACCGGGAGAGGCTTGAGTGGAGGATGAATATTGAAAAGGCCCTTCATAAATCGGGAAACCACCGGATGGACAGAGAGCAGTTTCCCATCAAGCGGCTGATGAAAAGCAGCAATCGCACTGAGGTGGACTCGAATGGATGTCGATTTGAGACCAGACCGAGACAAGTGCAACAGATAATCCAGCAATGAAGACAAGGAAGCAGAAAGTGGCTCCAGGCGATGCCCAGTATACCATGCAGCAAATCTAGTCCATTTCTGGGAGTAGCACTGGTGAGTGGAACTTTTCCGAGAGGCCTCAAGAACATCCCTCACCGACGGAGAGAAATCGAAGAAGGGAGTCACGTGGAGAGGAACCAAGCTGTTAAATGTAGAGACTGCAAACTGGGATGCAGCAGCGAACCCTGACTCTGAGACAGCAGAGAAGGAAACACAGGCAGAAGTAGAGGCTCCCTAACACTGAGTTGGAGAAGAAGGGAGAACCACGGCTGCCTCGGCTACCGAGGAGCTATCAAAATCATGGCGGCTTGAGCTGACTTGAGATGTACTAGCATCCGCAGAATCAGAGGAAAAGGAAGGAACGCGTAGAGGAACCTGCCCGACCAATCCAGAAGGAAGGCATCCGCCTCGAGATGATCTGGGGAGTAAATCCTGGAGCAGAAGCAAGGCAACTTGTGTTTGAGGGGTGAGGCAAACAGATCTATCTGCGGCGTCCCCCATCGAGCAAACAACTGATGCAGAGTCGAGGAATGGAGCGATCATTCATGAGGCTGGAGAAGGCGACTCAATCTGTCTGCCGTGCAGTTTTGTGCGCCCTGGATGTAGACTGCCTGAAGGAAGATGTTGTGGCGTATCGCCCACTCCCAGAGCCGAAGAGCCTCCCGGCAGAGAGACAGGGAACCCGTACCCCCCTGCTTGTTCACATAATATATCGCCACCTGGTTGTCCGTGCGCACCAGGACCACGCAATCCTGAAGCAAATGCCGAAAGGCGACCAGCGCATTGAAAATGGCCCAAAGCTCCAGCAGGTTGATGTGACAGCGACGGTCGGTGCTCGACCAAAGACCCTGAGTCCGGAGGCTGTCGAGGTGAGCCCCCCCAGGCATATGCGAAGGAGTCCGTTGTAAGGACCTTCTGCGGCGGGGGCGTGAGAAAGAGAAAACCTTTGGAAAGATTGGAAGAGAGCGTCCACCAGCGGAGCGAACGCCTCAAGGAGGGAGTCACCGCAATGTGCTGAGAGGCGGGATCCCGGTCCTGTCTCCACTGGGATGCCAGGGTCCACTGAGGTACCTGGAGGTGAAGTCTGGCAAAAGGAGTCACATGAACGGTGGAGGCCATGTGTCCCAACATGATCATCATCTGCTTGACTGAGGCCGTAGACTAAAGGGAGACATGCCGGCACAGGTGGATGAGGGCGGCCTGCCGAGGTTGAGGCAGAAATGTGCGGAGGCGAACCGTGTCCAAAATCGCCCCAATGAACTGCAGAGACTGAGAGGGGCACAACTGGGACTTGGGGAAGTTGACCTTGAAGCCCAGACACTGAAGGAACGGAATAGTCCGTTGGGTAGCTAAAATAACCTCCCGCCGTTACGGTGCTTTGATAAGCCAGTCGTCGAGGTACGGGTACACCTGAAGACCCTGCGACCGCAAGGCCGCTACCATCACCATGAGGCACTTCGTGAAGACTCGTGGGGATGAAGCGAGCCCGAACGGGAGGACTCGATACTGCAGGTGAAGGTCTCCCACTTGAAAGCGAAGGAACCAGCGAGAGGCCTGGTGAATCAGGATGTGAGTGTAGGCCTCTTTCAGGTCCAGGGAACATAGCCAGTCTCCCTCGTCCATCAGGGGATACAGTGTGGGAAGAGAGAGCATACGGAACTTCTACTTGACCAGGAACTTGTTCAGCACGCGGAGGTCGAGGATAGGGCGTAGGTCCCCGGTCTTTTTGGGGACTAGAAAGTATCGGGAGTAGAACCTGGTGCGCTGCTAACACAAAGGGACCACCTCCACCGCTCGGAAGCGAAGATGGGCATGAGCCTCCTGGAGAAGAAGGGGGAGTAGCGCTCTGTTGGAAGGACATTCTCTTGGGGGCAGGTCCGGAGGAGTCGTCCGGAAGTGTAGGGAATACCCCTCTCTGATGACGGACAGGACCCAGTTGTCCGAAGTTATCAGTTCCCAGCGGTGATAAAAAGCATGGAGGCGGCCCCCTATATGCAGAGGAGAAGACTCGAGGATGGAGGGGGCCGGCCCGCTCCAACCGGGCCAGTCAAAAAGACGGTGCAGGCTTGGCTGCCGCAGGCTTCTGAGGGGCCCTTTGCTGCTGCAGACGCCGAAGAGGCAGCCGGGAAAAAGCCGGCGTGGACTTTTGAGGATAATGCTGGGGAGGCAACTTGTACGACTTAGGAGGAGCGGGCTTCGCCTTGGGCCTAACCAAGGAGGCAAAGAAGCGCTCATGCTCGGAGAGGCGTTTGGTGGCTGCCTCGATGGAGTTGTCAAAGAGTTCATTGCCCAAACATGGGAGATTCGCCAGCCGGTCCTGCAGATTCGGGTCCATGTCAACTATGCGGAGCCAGGCTAGGCGGCGCATGGCTACCGCAAAGGCGGAGACCCTTGAGGAGAGTTCAAAGGCATCATAGGTCGCTTGAAACATATAAAGGCGAATCTGCGACAGCATATCCAGGAGCCAGCGAAATTCCGTCCGGCGATGAACAGGCAAATCCTCCTGAAACGAGGGCATGGATTTGATACACTGTTTCAGATATGACGTAAAAGTAAAATTGTAGTTAAGAACCCTGTTCGCCATCATCAAATTTTGGTACAGGCGCCTGCCAAACTTGTCCATAGTCCGGCCCTCCCGGACAGCCGCGTAGACCTTGGAAGGATTAGACTTCTTCAAGGAAGACTCCACCACCAAGGATTGGTGGGAGAGCTGAGCCTTCTCAAACTCCTTACAGGGGACCGTCCGGTACCTGGACTCCATCTTGGCCGGAATAGAGTAAGGTGTCTCTAAATTCTGGAAGAAAGTCTGCTGCAAAACTGGGTTCAAGGGGAGGCGAAGGGATTCCTTCGGTGGGTAAGGAAGCTCCATCTCCTCCAAATATTCCAGGGTACACATGGATCCGGACTGGAGGTCCAGTTGCAGCGCCCATGTCCATCACGAACCTGGTGAAGGACAGCTTGCCCGTAGAATGCCCCTCAAGGAGGGAAGCCAAGCGGGACTTAGGGGCAGCAGAGAACGAGGGGGAAGCCTCCCTCGAATACTGCACTAGCAGGTCAGTGTCCACAAGCATGGACATTGAGGAGGCCCTACTGAGAGAATGAGGGGGAGTCGATGACAGCCTGCGCTTATAGAGCCTAGAAGGCGAGGACCCAGGGGTCCGAGGAACGGAAGTCCGGGGAGCCTATCTCACCGAGCCTCGGGAGGGAGATTCCTTCCAACTCGGCAGAGGCTGGCGTCTTTGACCTCAAAGCTCCTCGGTGCGGAGACCGAGATGGCACGGGAGAACAGCGAAAATGAGGGAAAGACAGTACGAGGTCGGAGGGCTTGATGGACCCCGTATTGCGAGGGCCCGGCGACCTACCCCACCTCGGGGGGAGAATCCCTGGGCCGTTTGGCGGACCGCTGTCTCGAGGAAGAAGTACGTTTAGGCCGGTGCTTCGACCGAGGTCGGGCGGCGGGAGAAGTCCGCCTCGAGGGAGCAGGCGAGGAGGCACTCGAGGACGAGCGTCGAGACAGACGTGCCTTGCCTCGAGACCCCTCAGTGTGACGCTCAGGCTGGTCAACGACAAACGGGGTCGAGGCCGGGGCAAGCTGAGCCAAAGTAGAGAAGATCTGCCATGTCAAGATAGCCTTAAGTATATCCTCGAACATAGGCACCGAGACCAAAGGGTTTGGACGAACTGGTGCAGCAGTGCGCTCCACCGAGAGTGGCCTCAATGTAGAGTATTCCCGTAATGTGAAGGCATGCTTAGGAGGAGGTCTCGTCGAGGCTGGCAGGACTACACTCACTGCCTGGTTGGCCAGAGACTCTGAGGATGGCTTCTTCGGTAGCTGAGCTGAACCTGAAGGAGAAAGAGGAGACTTACCCAAGGTCGAGGTCTTCGAAGCCGGAGCTGCCAAGGCCTTCGAGGTTGAGGGAGACTTGCTCGGGACCAAGATCTTCGAGGCCGACATCGAAACCGAGACATCGTATCCGCCGACGGGTCCATGTTGAAGAGTTCCACAATCTTGGCCCTCCTGCGACGAAGAGCCCGAGGCTGAAGGGTGGCACAACGAGGGCAGGAGTTCGTAGGGTGGTCAACACCCAGGCAAAGGATACACCAACGATGGGGTCTGTGATGGAGATCACCCGACCGCACTGCGTGCACTTCTTGAACCTGGTAAGAGGCCGGGACATAAGGCAGGAAGGAATGCCAAGGTAAAACCGGGGACCCCCAGTAGGGGAAAACAAAAAAAATTATTATTATTTTTTTTTTTTGTAAAAAGAAAAAAAAGACGCGGCACAGCGACTTCCCAGAAAATAATAAAAGAAGCTGCGGTGCAAGAAAGGCACTTAGATTCACAAAGAAGAGAAACAGGGCTTTCAGGCTCCACAGAAAACTAAGAACTGCATGTGTGGTGCAGCATTAGCAAACTTCAAGATCTTCAATCAAGTTTGCTTGAAAAGCTGTCCGCGACGGAGCTCCGTGGATAACATCACCCACATGTAGAGAATATGCTGCCTGCTTGTCCTGGGATAAGCCTTTCTACAGTAAGTCTCCTGTTAGCAGTCATAACTACTAGTAGAATTGTATTGGAAATTTAGTTTGGGTCTCCTGAAGCAGATCTCGAAACGGGGCCACGTTGGGACCGCCAACCACGTCCAAGAGAAGTGACTTGCTTGCCAGGTATAATCATAGGCATGTAATAACAAATATCAGGCTTGGAAAGCATATATACAGAAAAAGAAAAAAAGGCAAAGAAAAAAGTAAAAAGAAAACAGAAATTGATTGAAGAAACATAATATATGCTAAGACTAGACTAATAAGCTCCGCGAGGGGGCAATTAGAGCTAATGTATCTCTGAGCATATTGGAGCGACATCAATTAATGAGCTACTTTCAAAATAATTGTTATCCCTGGAGATAAGTTGTGTGCATTTATATTTAGTGGTATACTTGAGTATACTGTTTCACATCTCCTTTAATTTGAATGATAGTACCCTGTACAGATATTGTTGGCTAGGTTTGCATCCATCTTTGGCATTAACTTAACATTCAATTTTTTTCATTTTTCTGAAAATCTACTTTTCCATGTCTTCCTTTCCCTTCCTATCTCTCTCTCCCTCCTCCCAGTAGTCCAAAATCTCTCCCCTTCCTTTTCTCCCCTTCCCAGTCTGGCATCTCTCTCCTCTCCTTCCCATAATCTGGCATCTCTCTCTACTACTACTATTATTACTGTATTATTTCTATAGCACTACTAGACTCCCCTCCTTCCCTGGTCTGGTATCTCTCCCTTCCTTTAGTCATCTTCCCTCCTCCCCAATGTAACATTTCTCTCTCCCTTCCTCCTTTCTGCCCCCTGCAGTCCATCTCCCTTCCCTGCCTCCTTTCTGTCCCCCCCTCCCAGTCCAACATTTTTAGCCCTCCTTTCCACCAGTCCAACATTTATTTATCTCTTCCTCCTGTGTGCTGCGTCTCCTCCGGTCCTCCTTCCCTCCCCCAACTTCTTTCCATGAGTCCAACTTTTCATTCTCTGTCCTCTCCCCCTTCCCCTGACATTTCTCCTTCCCTCCTTTCTATCCTCCCCATCCATCTCGCCCTCTCTACAACTCCAAAACTTTCTGACTCCTGCATACTTTCTCTCTCTCTCTCCTTGTCTCTTCCCTTGAGTGACATTCCTCCTTCCCACCCCACAACCCAATATACGCTCTCTCCACGCACTATCTCACCCTCCCCTCCAGGATGCAGCACCTTTCCTTTCCCTCCCCTTCTGCCAGGTCTAACAGCACCTCTTCTCCCTTCCCCTCCCCCCTGTCCAGCAGCACCTCTCCCTCCAGCAGCATCTCTCCCTCTCCCCATATCCAGCAGTACCTCTCTTCCCTTTTCCCCTGTCCAGAAGTACCCCTTTTCTCTTCTCTTTCCCTCCTCCCCTGTCCAGCAGTACCCCTTCTCCTTTCTCTTTCCCTCCTCCCCTGTCCAGCAGTAGCTCTCCTCTCTCTAGTGGTAGCTCACTGTGCTTTTAACTTCCCCACACTGCTGCCGCTAGCATTAGTTTAGACTTTAGATGCAGTTCCATCAGGCAGCCTCAGGGCCTTTGCTAGGCCGGCCCCCTCTGAAGAAAGAATTAGTTGCATCATCGAAGCAGACCGGCCTAGGAAAGGCTCTGAGGCTACCTGATGAAACCGTGTCTAAACTAATGCTAGCGGCAGCTGTGTGGCGAAGTTAAACATACACTGAGCTGCCGCTGCTGGTCCGAGAGAGAAGACAAGGAAGGCAGGAGTCCTGGGAAATTTGCGACGGCAGCAGAAAGTTGCTAGACATGCAGCGCTAGCGCCGTACCGTGTGTTGAGAACCTCTGGCCCTACAGGACGTGCCTCTTGTGAGAGTCATGTCCTGTAGGCAAGTCAGCTAGCCAGCACCTCTCTTCCTCCTCAGTGTGCCATGGTACACTTGGAATCTCAGGAGGCACACTAGTGTGCCGCCGCAGCACACAGTTTGCAATACACTGCTCTAAACTATCACCACAACTGCCCCAGCACATTACCTCCCCACAACTGCCCCAAGTACCAAGAATTACCCCTCCTAAATGCTCTAACACTTGGAAAATTGCATATTACTGCTTCACCCTCAAAATCTACTCTGTAATTGCCCCACCTCACAAACTGCTCTACTTCCAAAAAAACTAAACCTGCTTCCTGCAACTTTACCACTATCCTGCAAACTGCCTCCACTAAAACAGGGATCTCCCCAAACTATCCTGAATTTAAATTTGCTGATGACACTAAACTCTGCGGCAGGGTTAGAACCACGGAAGACTGCGAAGACCTACAAAGGGACCTAACAAAACTGGAAGAGTGGGTAAAAAAGTGGCAGATGAGTTTTAACATAGAGAAATGCAAGGTCATGCATGTAGGGAAAAAGAACCCAATGTTCAGCTACAAAATGGGGGGATCACTGCTAGGGGTGAGCAATCTTGAAAGAGACCTGGGGGTGATGGTGGACACAACATTGAAACCATCGGCACAGCCTCAAAGAAAGCAAACAGGATGTTGGGTATCATTAAAAAGGGCATCACAACCAAGACGAAGGAAGTCATCATGCCGCTGTATCGTGCAATGGTGCGACCGCACCTGGAGTACTGTGTCCAGTACTGGTCGCTGTACCTCAAGAAGGACATGGCAGTTCTTGAGGGGGTCCAGAAGAGAGCGACTAAACTGATAAAGGTATGGAAAACTTTTCATACGCTGACAGGTTGAAAATGCTGGGGCTGTTCTCCCTGGAGAAGAGGAGACTTAGAGGAGAAATGATAGAAACCTTCAAAATCCTGAAGGGCATAGAGAAGGTAGACAGGGACAGATTCTTCAGATTGTGGGGAACCACAAATACTAGGGGTCACTCGGCGAAATTGAAAGGGGACAGGTTTAGAACAAATGCTAGGAAGTTCTTTTTTACCCAGAGGGTGGTGGACACATGGAACGCACTTCCGGAGGTTGTGATAAGCCAGAGCACAGTACAGGGGTTCAAGGAAGGTTTAGATAGATTCCTAAAGGATAAGGGGATTGAGGGGTACAGATAAAAGCAGAGGTAGGTTATAGAGATGGTAAAGAAACCACTTCAGAGGTCATAGACTTGATGGGCCGCCGTGAGAGCGGACCGCTGGGCGCGATGGACCTCTGGTCTGACCCAGCGGAGGCAACTCTTATGTTCTTTACAATCTACCAACAGTAACTGCCCCTTTCAACATGTAAACCAGTTATCTCATTTTTAAACCAGGACCACTTTGGATCCAAATAAGATGAAAAATACCAACATTGCTGACCAGTGTGTATCCATACCACCAGCCCACCTTCAAGGAGATTTCCAAATGCATTCTCTTCATCTATTGAGAAATGACTTGTCCTACAAGCATGTGGTTCTTTTTTCCAACCACTTCTCCCTATCATGAGGATGGGTAGAGGCAGAGCATACCAGGGGGAAAAAAAAGCCAGAATGATGATGCGGGCCACCACAGATGCCTCAAGGGGCAACAATGCAGGCCTTGCATTGTAAACTGTGTACCACAGCCCCTGCAATTGCCTCCCCCACAAAAACTAGCCCTTCTACAACTTCTCCATCCCACTAACTGCCCCACATCCAAAAAATATTCCTATACTAACTGCCCACCCCCATGACTGCTCTAGTCTATTGCATAGGAACCAGCTCTATGGGTGGTTGAGCACCCCCAATATTTAAGTATTTGTGTATTTCTATTAAGATTAGCACCCCCCAACATTTTGAAAAGTTGGCTCCTATGACCTACTGCAAACTGCCCACCCTCCAAAACTACCCCGCCATTCTGCAAACTGACCCTCCCCAAAAATAGCCTTGCAACTGCCCCACTTCCCCTAAAATATCCCTAGACTGCCCCCCATAGACACATGCACAGAAAATACAACAGAGATACACCACCCAAGGTATTCGACAGAATATATCATGAGTTATACAACGCTTGCTATTGAATAATATTTATTCCGTTATAGTATAGACCTTGATACCTTTTAAAGGACCAACAACAATTATATGGTATTTGAGTTTTCTATCTGAAGAAGAAACCTAAGGGGTCTGTAAATCCCTCCACCCCCATCTTAGAAAAGGTATTTATTATACCCTAAAGAGAATTCTACTATTCCCAGTCTAAAATTGTTATTCATCGTCTTTAAACAAGGCGAACCCATCCTCTGCTCTATATACCGTAGTAAGATGATAAACTGCACTTGCCAAGAATATAAAGATGGAAAATACTGCCCAATATTTTTAAGTTCTGTAAAATAACATTTTCTGCGAGAAACCCAAAAATGTTCAATATTTTAAGAAAAGGTCACAACAAATAATCTTGGGGTGTTTCCCCCCCCCAAAATAAATGATATATTTACTCACTTGCAACCTGTTTCTTCCAAGACACTCAAAAACTGAAATCTTTCAGATTTATAATTTGATCGCAAGACATCTGATAATAGAAAAGAGGAAAAAAAAATTCCTAGTCCACTCGGCTATTCATAACAAAGTCTAGTCTAGTCTTCTCACATTTTCTCATTCTTCGTGAAATCGAAAATCAAAGCACATGTAGTCAGAACAGCAGAGAGAGATGAGGACTTCGTGTGCCATAAGCAACGCAAACAGGTTCAACGCAGTACACATCAGTCAACATTTGGAGCAGAGCGTGTGCGAGCAACAATTGGAAGCAATGACTTCCTCGTTTCAAATACTAGTGCCGAACTGCACTGTTGGAACTTATATTAAGAATAGGAGCTACGGGACTATATGTTTTCTGTATTCCTGTAGGTATGACGGAAAGGGGCAGAGCCAATTTGTTAGAAATCGAACATTGGACCAATGAACCGACGCGCGTGCTCACAGGCATCCTAGCCCCTTGGTGCAGCAAAGGTTTCAGGTTACAAAGGGAATCCGCGAGATAGGAGAGGGCGGGGTAAGGCATTGCTTGCTCGCGCCTCTGTTCAGAGGCTCCGCGCGCAGGTTGTTGTGAGCTTGTGGTGCCTAGTGTTGTGAGGATGTTCGAGAGGTCGCGGGGTCCTGGATCGGCCAGGTCAGAAAATAGAATAACTGGGAGATATTGCTTAAGTGGGGGAAAAGAACTAGAATATATTGTTAGGGGGAGGGGAGGAAGAGAACTAGGCGATATCGCTTGAGGTGAGAGGGGGAAAGATATTGCTAGGGGGAGGGGAGGAGGAGAACTAGGCGATATCGCTTGGGGTGAGGGGGGAAAGAACTGAAAAGATATTGTTTGAGGGAGGGTAAGGAGAGAATGAAAAGATAATTGGGTAAAAGATATTGCTAGGAGATATTGCTTGAGGGAAGGGGACAAGAGGATAGACGAGACCATGTGACAGAATTGTTTATATCAGCTATGCTGAACAGGTGGGTCAGGCTTGAGGAGACTAGTTAGTGAGTGAGTGTGTGTGTGTGTAGGAATGAGGCTATGGCTAGGGAGGGAAGAGTTTGTGTTCTTGCTCTCTCTTCAAACCACTCCCTCATATTAATAATCCATGCTCATCTGAAGGGGTAGTGAAAGTTAGTTCCTTACCCTTGCACCCCTATGCTATTTTACCCTGAGTGTGGATGACTTGCAGTGACCAATAAATTTAAAGCCAAAGCCACTATTTGGGGATTATCAGACTTATTCCTCCTTTTCATATTTCTTTTGTCATTAAACTCAACAATCATGATTTTACCAACATCATGGCATAAAAATGTACATCAGATCATATTTTTAAATATTAAACTTTGCTTTCTATGTACTGTATGTATATAAGTAATGAGGGCTATTTTCAAAAGTCATTTTACCTGGGTTAATGGGTTATTTGAATATTAGCCAGGCAGACTGAAGAACACACCTAACCTTGAAATATAAGCAGAACAAGAAAAGGCAAGGGAGGTGCCTTTTCAACTAATGATAAAGTCTTTATTAGCAATCGATGATAAAATCTCTATAAAAAACAATACAGCAGACCCTCAATATTCACAAGGGTTAGGGGCAGAGCCGGCCCACGAATAATTTTTGGGACCGGCTCTGACCCACCCCCGCCTCCCTCCTGCGTCCCCAACCTTACCTGGTGGTCTAGTGGCGATGCGGGGAAGAAGCAATCTTCCTATGCTCCTGCCCCATGCAGATCTGTCATCAAAATGGCTGCCATGAGTTCCAAACTTTTTAAGATACTTAGGGGTCTTTTTATTAAGGTACACTAACCAATTTAGTGCACGCTAAATGCGTACCTTAATAAAAGGACCCCTTAGTCATAGTAGACGTATAGGGTTACAACCTCTCCAACTCTACGCCAGCTCTGTGATGTAAACAAAATAAATAAAAAAGACTTTTCCTTTCTTTTATAGGTCCTAGTTATAGGTATAGTCTTTTATTTTTTAATTATTTATTTAATGATTTATATACATAAATGAAACATTTTGTAACAGAAAAGAGTTTAACCCTCAAGTTAAACAAAGGAAAATCAAATCACACTAAAAGATTAAAATGGTCAAAACTCTTATAACAGTCCACATAAGAGGGAGAGACAATTCACATCTTAGAGAGAATATAAAGCAAAAATAAACTAAACACAATTGTAGTGATACTTCCTCAAATTTAACTATTAACTGTACCTTCTACATTGGAGTCAATTAGGATTGCCTCACACTGAGGCACTATACATTGGTATCCCTTTCCCTTCAAGAAAAAACTGTAACTGGGAGGGTTTGAAAAGTACATAGGAATTCTGATCCAAAAGAATCATACATTTGCAAGGATATCTAAGTTGAAACTTTGCTCCCAGGGATATCACATGTTGTTTTAACTCCAGGAACTTCTTTCTCCTGGTCTGAGTTATTTTCGAGACGTCTGGGAACATGGAAATCTTACTTCCTAAAAAAGACACCTCTCTAATTCTAAAAAATAGTCTTAGGAGAGCCTCTTTATCTTGAAGAAAAACAAATGTCACCAGAAGAGTCGCCCGACCAGTAACCTCATTCTCCGAGGATTCCAAAATATCTGTAATATTTATAGCTTCTGAAGCCTCAGGTAGAGCCCCCTGAGTAGAGGATTGTTTTTTCAATGATGGCAAGAAATATATTTTATGAAGTAGAGGAAGTCCATTCTCAGGGTACTTGAATATTTCTTTCAGAAATTTATAAAATGAATCTTTTGGTGAGATTGTCAACATTCTAGGAAAGTTCAATATCTTTAAATTCAAGAACTTAGTATAATTCTCAAAATTTTCTACTTTCCTACAGAAGAGCAATCTGTCCTGAATTATAGATTGTTGAGTTATTTGTAATCCTTGGACCTGCTGGTCCAATTGTATCAGTTTTTCATCCTGAATTTTTACTTCCCCTTCTAATTTATCAATTCTCTGGGCCTGAATTTTAACCAGGGGAAGGGTTCTGGCACAAAGTCTATGGAGGGAATCCAATGCAGTCCATATTGCATCCAAAGTTATTACACCAGGTCTTACCAGAGAAGGGACCCCTTCTCATGCTGTTGATTCCACTGCCTTCTCTGTCTTCGATGTCCCAGCCGATTCTGGTTGAGGTGTCGTCAAGCCCACGAGCACTGCAGGCAACGCTGAGTTCCGTTCCTGCTCAGCTCCCGACGTTTCCCAATCTCGTGGCTGCAGGGGAGGCGCAGGTCCTGCAGGACTGAGTGAGAGTTCGCTCCCGAGTACCGAAGCTTCTCTCCGCTCCGGTGCAACCAGATCGCCCCTTAGTGAGGAAGTAAAGAAGTCCGTGATAACCTCCTGTCGCATCAAGGAAGGTTCACCCTGTCGGGCTGAAGCCGCGATTCTTCCTCTCCTTTTAGGCATGTCTAAATCAAAATTGAAACCCGCCGAAACGGGTAAGAATAATAACAGCAGCAGGAGGGATTAGCACGGGGTCCTCACTACACCACCAGCTTGTCCTCCGCACGCTTGCTGTCTTAACACCAGCTCTGGCAGGATACACATTTCAAATCTGACATATTGTAATCACAAAACAGAAAATAAAATTATTTTTTCTACCTTTTTTTGTCTGGTAATTATTCAAATCATGTTGGTCCCAGGCTCTGGTTGTCTTGTGATAACTCGCATGCCAGGGTCCATTTGTTTTGTTTTCTTCTTTCTCCATGCTAACCATCCATCTTCCATCTCTGCACTCCCCTTCTGTTTCCCTCCCTCAGAGGTCTAGCATCTTTCCTTTTTTCGTCTACATAACATAACATAACACTGGATTTCTAGACCGCATAACCAAAAAGTTCTATGCGGTTTACAAAACTTTATCAAAAAAAGTACAATGAGAAATATTAGATCAGAAATTTTGGAAAAAGGAAAATTGGCAGTTGTTTTCTGGATTATTCATAAGCAATTTTGCGAAAAGAAAAGTTTTCAGTTGTTTTCTAAATTGTTCATAAGAAGAAAATGTACGTATTAAGTGCCGAAAATCTTATCATGATGTGCTGCTTGTTAAGCCAGCATATGGTCAAGATATTTCTTACTTTTGCATCCTTTAACTTGGTGTATCTCAAACTGTGTGCCGAGACACACACGTGTGCCTTCTCAGATTCCAAGTGTGCTGTGGCACACTGAGGAGGAAGAGAGGCGCCTGCCAGCTGACTTCCCTATGCAGAACAGCACCAGTGCTGCCTGATTCGCCGAAGGGCTGCATGTTTCCCCCTTCTCTCTAGCGTCCGGCTTCCCCCCTGGCTTCCCCGGTCTCACCTTTAAAGATGGAGTAATCAGTTGATATTTGTTAGACTTAGGGGGTACTTCGCTTGAAGTAGTTGAGAAACACTGCTGTAGGCAATCAGCTGGTGCCAGTGCCTCTCCTCTCTCTTCCCTGCTGGCACCCGCTACTGGCATCTCAGGGCCCATCTAGAGGGCCTCTGCAGATGTGTGGACGTCATCACGGCGACATCTGCACACTTCTGTGTGTCTCAAGCCATGGCCACTACCTTTAGTATGCCCCAGCTCAAGAAAGTTGGAGAGACACTGCTTTAACTGGTGAAAAAACGAACAGAGCGTATGACTTTCTACTATTTTTGTAAGATGTTATAAGAAATATATCAACTAGATATGATGGAACTAATCCAAAAGCAACTTTATAACACAGACATCCCAATTTGAAAACAACTCGTGCCTCCACTGGGAGCCAATGCAGCTCACAATAAAGTGTAGTCATGTGGTCGTATTTCTGCAGCGATGGACCCCACCATCCCCAGATCCACCTCTCCTTTTCTCAATTATCATTTCATCCAGCATCTCTCCCTTCTTATCCACCACCCCAGGGTCCACCATCTCTCCCTTTCTCTTACCAACTACCCTCCCACCCCCCTCTCAACACCATCCCTTGTGTCCAACTTATCTCCCTTTCTAATCTTTCCCTCTCTCCATCCCATTGTCCACCATCTCTCTCCCTCTCCTCTGTTTTTAGACCCATTATTTCTTCCCCTCCCCCTCGCCCTCAGTGTGTCATATACATGTCTGTTTGGACCCATCCTTCCCTCCCTTCATGTACTTCTACACCAGGGCCTGCCCCTTGCCCCGAAGGACTGCATGTTTTCCCCCTTCTTCCTGGTCTCACCTTTGAGATTTGACCTGCTGTTCCTTCCCTCCCTCTATCCTAGCTTCCCGATCTCATCTTCAAAGCAGCCTGCTGTAGCGATCCTAGCAGGCTGTCTCAACCTCTGCAGCATGTTCCCTTTGCCACAGTCCCGCCCCTTCTCTGATGTACGGGATCGCGGCAGAGGGAATGTGCTGCAGAGGTCGACGGCAGCCTGCTAGGTTCGCTACAGCCGACTGGATCCTCTTGCAGGCTGCTTTGAAGATGAGACCGGGAAGCTGGGATGGAGGGAGGAAAGGAATGACGGGCCAAATTTAATTACCCTGCGGGCCAAATTTGGCCTGCGGGCCTGAGTTTGATATCACTGCTTTACATGTACTAGTAAGCTAGATTTTTGTTTTCTGACCAGCCTTTATAAGAATGCCATCAGAATGGGTTTAGCACTTAATTTTGGAGGGTCCCTAGTTCAGGTGTCCCTTCTGACAGTGCAGGCTGTGTCTCCTTGTAGCACTGTTTTGTCGTTCAGGTTTTTAATGTTCTCTCGTTTTTCATTGTTGCATTTGTTGATATGAGCAGAATTGACTTATTTGTTGGGGAGTGTCCCCGTTTCCCTTTCTCTCTTGTTCTTATCCTCTACAGATGTTCCTGGCAGCTTTAAGACTAACTGTTGTTCACAGGGACAGTAATGAGGTAAGAAGAGGAGGGGTTTAAGCCTCTGAAGTTTGAGGCTTCCTACTAAGTCCTGGCGGGTAGACAGAAATAACCCACTGGTCCTGGAATAAAGTGTGAATTTACTAGAAAGAAGATTTCTCAGTTAGATTACTGTAACTCACTTTTCTGAGGTATCACTCAAAAGACTATCAGAAGGCTACAAATCATACAAAATACAGGAGTTAAAATCATCTACAAGACTAAAAAATATGATCATGTGACCCCCCTCTCTTAAAAGATGCACACTGATTACTAGTAGCTAACAGGATAATATTTAAAACATTATTCCTTATATTTAAGGTTCAATTTGTCCATTTTCCAGTCTTTATTGACAGATTACTGACCCCCTAAATTACTGCAAGACAGCTTTGGTCGACCCAACAGTCTCTTCTTGCCGTCCCCTCCATGTGCCAAATAGTTTATGATACCTCTCGTAACTCCATCTTCTCAGTTGTTGCACCATCCCTGTGAAACTTGCTTCCTCTTTATCTAAGACAAGAACACTATTTCCAAATTTAAATCAGGCCTAAAAACCTTTCTATTTCAAGATGCTTTCCACGTTTAAAGCAACCCCTGTTTACCTAAAGTTTCTTTCATTCTTAGGGCTCTTCTGTATGTTCTACCTACCCTCCTGGTCTTACCCTCCCTCCTTGTCCTTTTATACGATGTATTCTTTTCCCATTTTTTCCTTCTGTATCTTCCCAGTTATAGTTTTAGATTATGTTCATTTTCCCTTTATTGTTTTTACTTATTCAAACTTTTGTATAAAAGTTAGTTTTTTATGTAAACTGCCTAGGTTTTTAGGCGGTATATTAAATACAATAAACTTGAAACTAATCTTTTGTTTTAGGGCTAACTGGATAACGGTCTTCTTCACATGATAAAGTCTTCATTTGAAGTGCTTATGACTTCATCTCTCCAGCACCTTACTTAGTAGTCTTCTCCCTTTGAATCACTTCTGTGCACCAATTCGGTGGATTCTAATCTCTAATAAGTGACCCACTTTAGACAACATTTTCTGAAAATAGAGTTGCTCTTTTCACACATCTCAACTTCCTACTGGAGGTTGTCTCCAATTTTCATCTTACCCAGTCTATAGAATTATCGGCCCTCTTCTCTAGACCAGTGATTCCCAACCCTGTCCTGGAGGAACACCAGGCCAATCGGGTTTTCAGGCTAGCCCTAATGAATATGCATGAGAGAGATTTGCATATGATGGAAGTGATAGGCATGCAAATTTGCTTCATGCATATTCATTAGGGCTAGCCTGAAAACCCAATTGGCCTGGTGTTCCTCCAGGACAGGGTTGGGAACCACTGCTCTAGACCACATTGTTTCCCTGGAAGAACTGTACTTCACTTATTGGTTTGAAAACCTGCCTTGGCTTGCTGCTGATATTGAATTACACCTTTCCAAATTATAACTCTTTTGTGGATATCTTTTGTTTCATGAGTAAATCGAGGACAGTTTTTGTTGTTTACCTTCAATTACATCACTTTCTTTTCCAGAGATAAATAAAAAAAAGATTTGACATTGATATGTGAACATTTCTTAAAAAAGAACTGAATATTTCATGGGTGTCCTAATTTTTTCACAAAAGAACAGGGGAAACAAAACCACAAAACTCAAAAGAGCAAAACCAAAGTGGAATTGTTCCAAACAGAATGGTGCCCCAAGAAAGTGTCTTTCAACTCATCTGATTAATCCAAATGCCTTTATTCATCCAAAGTTCCGCAAATTCATACAATGACTCAATGACTCGACATGTACATGTTTCGGCCTACCTGGCCTGCATCAGTAGTCTTAGGAGTCTTTGGGTGTGCTATGAAATAAATGGAATGATGTACCGGGTAGGCCGAAACATGTACATGTCGAGTCATTGATTCATTGTATGAATTTGCGGAACTTTGGATGAATAAAGGCATTTGGATTAATCAGATGAGTTGAAAGACACTTTCTTGGTGCACCATTCTGTTTGGAACAATTCCACTTTGGTTTTGTCCTAATTTTTTCACATGACTGTACTTGTCTGGACTGGTCTAGCAGGATTTAAGGAAAAGAAATAAGTTTAACAAATATGGTGAAATTTGTCCTAATGTGCTAAACAAGAAACTATTTGTATTACTTTGTAGTACAACTGCATTTCAGATTCTGTGTGCAATTCTGGTTGCCATCTCTCAAGAAAGATAAAGCATAATTAGAAAAAGTACAAAATGATAAAAGGGATGGGACGACTTTCGCTATGAGGACAGACTAAAGTGACTAGGGCTCTCCAGCTTGGAGAAGAGATGGGTCAGGGGAGATATAATAGAAGTCTTTAAAATACTTAGTAGAGTGGAAAAGGTAGATGTGAATGAACCACTAAAACAAACCAGAGAGAATATTTCTTCACTCAATGTGTAATTAAACTCTGGAATTCATTGCTGGAGACTGTGGTGAAAGCAGTTAGCTTAGCAGGGTTTAAAAAAGGTTTGGATAATTTCCTAAAAGAAAAGTCCATAAGCCATTATAGAAATGGCTTGGGGAAGTCCACTGCTTATTTCTAGGAAAAGCAGCATAAAATCTGTAATATTCTTTGCGTCTTGCCGTGCACTTATGACCTGGTTTGGCTACTGTTGGAAACAGGATACTGGGCTTGATCAAGTTTCAAGTTTATTTAAAATTTCTTATATCGCCTAATCAAGCCTTCTAGGCAGTGTACAAAAAAACGCCAAAACAATGCTCCAATTAAAATACAATACAAACAAAGACAAACCAGGGGAAATGACAATTTATAAAGACATTGACGAACCGGAACAAAAGGGAAGAAGGGTTGGAACTACAATTAATAGAGAGAAAGAGAACATTCAAGGGAAAGAACAAAGGGAGGGGGAACTGAAGGTAGAAACCTTTCCTGACTCTAAGTCGTCCTTAAAAGGACAGTTTAAGTTACAAAAGCATCAAGGAATAAAAATGAACTTTTCGTCTGTCGTAATATGACAATTTGTATGTTCTTATGTTAATTGTAGCCCTGGATTCTCAAAACCATCTTTCACAAGCAAATCAGTTCCCTAATTGTAAATGAAGTAGTTTTTTTTTTTATCACAGTTTAATCACTAAGTATTAATTTCATGCTTGTGATATTTCTACATTATCACCTTTATTTTCTCATTTTCCTTCTGATTTTATTTCTTTTCCTCTTTTGGTGTAATCTCAGTTATATAATTCATTTCTTGAAGATGCTAAGGTTCCTATTAAAAAGTTTTCCAGTATGCAAAAAAGTCCATGGTTTTTGGAAGATTGTCGTTGGAAGATGCTTAAGGGTTTTGGAGCGCAGATGGCGTAAATTTCGTGATGATGTGGATCTTTCAGATTACTGAACATTTTATAAGGAATATCGTTCATATTGTCACAGAGTCCCCCCTTTACCTGTAAAGGAAATGCTGCAGTGCCCAAGAAGTAGGGATAGAGGTATGGACCAGACTTTGAGAAATGAAATACCTGTCCCTAATGTTAGGTCCAGAGCACTGTAGTACCAACAACTTCCTTTACATACCAGTTCTAAAACTGACAAGTTGACTTCTTCGATGAATCTATTGAGGCAGCCACCAAGAAGTTGTCTGAACATGAAATATCTTTCGCTTCTATTGTCAGACCTAAGCCAAAGCCAACTCCTGCCAAGTCTACACGTCCTCCTCCCATTTACCAGAGGCGTTTTGCTCCAAGGGCGGCTCCTTACACTCGCCCTCCTCCTAAGAAACAGCAGCCTCAGAAGCAACAAAAATCTCAACCTTCTGCTGCACCTAAGGCTTCACAGCCTTTTTGATTGTTTACAATAGAGCATAACCTCCATCGTTCTGTCTCTGAGTTCTCTTCCCCCTATAGGAGGTCGTCTCCATCATTTTTACCACCGATGGATGGCAATTACATCTGACCTCTGGGTGCTGACCATCATCAGGGAAGGATACTCTCTTCATTTCACTCAGGTTCCACCAGAGCTTTCTCCATTCCATCCCAGACCGCCCTTTTTCTTCAGGAAGTTCAAGCTCTGCTTCGTCTCCATGCCATTGAACCAGTTCCTTCGGAACAGCAGAACAGGGGGTTTTACTCCCGTTACTTCCTTGTTCTGAAGAAGACGGGCGATCTGCTGCCTATTCTGGATCTCAGGGCTCTCAACAAATTTTTGGTCAAAGAAAAATTTAAAATGTTGTCCCTGGCACCCTTTATCACCTTCTTGAGCAGACCGACTGGTTATGTTCTCTGGATCTCAAGGAGGCTTACACTCATATTCCCATTCATCCGGCCTCCCGTCAATATCTCAGATTTCGGGTGGGGAATCTGCATTATCAATACAGAGTGCTGCCCTTTGGCCTGGCTTCATCTCCCAGAGTGTTCATCAAGTGCCTGGTAGTGGTAGCAGCAGCTCTACGGAACCATGGTCTTAAGATATTTCCCTACTTAGACGACTGGCTCATCAAAGATTCCACATATCAGGGGGTTATTTTAGCGACCCAATGGACTACGTGGTTCCTACAAAGTTTGGGATTCAAAATCAACTTTCCCAAATCCCAACTTCAGCCCTCACAGAATCTACAATTCATTGGAGCTGTTCTGGACATTGTCCAACTCAGAGCATTCCTTCCACAGCAACGTCTGGAAGCTCTCCTTCAACTCTGTCATATAGTGTCTTCCCGCTCTTCCATCTCAGCGAGACACATGATGGTACTCCTAGGTTACATGGCCTCCACAGTACACGTGACTCCTTTTGCCAGACTTCACCTCAGAATTCCTCAGGGGACCCTGGCATCTCAAAGGACGCAGGTTTGCGACCCACTTTCTAGACCCATAAGTCACTCCTTCATTGAAGCAGTCTCTCTGTTGGTAGATGCTCTCTTCCAATCTCTCCAGAGGCTTGCTTTTTCAAACGCCCCCCCTCATCAGAAGGTCCTCACGACAGACTCTTCGACCTATGCTTGGGGCGCTCATCTTGATGGTCTCTGTACACAAGGCCACTGGACCAGTACGGATCATCAATGTCACATCAATCTGTTGGAACTCAGAGCGATCTTCAAGGCTCTCACCGCTTTTCAATATCTTCTTCATGACCAGGTAGTCCTCATTTGGACGGACAACAAAGTCACCATATATTATGTCAAAAAACGGAGGAACGGGATCTGTCTCCCTTTGTCAAGAAACTATGAAGGTTTGGGACTGGGAAATACGCCACAACACCTTCCTTGAAGCTGTCTACATCCAAGGGGCGAAGAATTGCTTGGCGGACAACTTGAGTCGTCTTCTGCAACCTCATGAATGGACGCTCCATTCCTCGCCTCTTCATCACATTTTTTCACAGTGGGGAACACCTCAAATAGACCTCTTTGCAGCTCCCCACAACTACAAACTGCCTCAGTTCTGCTCCAGGATATACTCTCCTCATCGCCTCGAGGCAGATGCTTTTCTTCAGGAATGGACGAACCTCTATGCATTCCCTCCATTCCCTCTCATTCTCAAGACTCTGGTCAAGTTGAAGAACGATCATGCCACCATGATTCTGATTGCTCCTTGGTGGCCGAGACAACCTTGGTACTCCCTTCTACTTCAACTTAGCAGCAGGGAGCCATACCTTCTACCAACCTGCTTCTCTACACTTGACAGCTTGGTACCTCTCAACATAACTCCTCTTCAGTTTTTTCAACCTGTCAGAGATATTTTAGAGGCTTCTAGGAAACCTACCACTAGACAATGCTATCGCCAAAAAAGGACTAGATTTTCTACGTGGTGTTTTTCTCATGATAAGGAGCCTCAACATTCCTCCTTAGCTTCTGTTTTGGATTACCTTTTCCACTTATCCACTTCTGGCCTCAAGTCTACATCGATCCGAGTCCATCTCATCCTATTGAAGGGAAACCCCTCTCTGCTCATCCGGTGATTTCCAGATTCATGAAAGGACTTTTCAATGTCAAACCTCCTCTCAAACTGCCTCCTGTGGTTTGGGACCTCAATGTTGTCCTTGCTCAATTGATGAAGCCTCCATTTGAACCAATTGACATGGCTCATCTGAAATGTCTCACTTGGAAAGTGGTGTTCCTCATTGCCCTCACTTCTGCTCAAAGAGTCAGTGAGCTGCAAGCTTTAGTTGCTAATCTACCTTTCACTGTCTTCCATCATGACAAGGTGGTCCTCCGTACTCATCCTATATTCCTTCCAGTGTTTTTTCCAAAGCCTCATTCTCATCCTGGAGAATCAGCTCTTCATACTCTGGACTGTAAACGTGCTATGGCCTTTTATTTGGAACACACCAAATCACACAGAACTGCTCCTCAACTTTTTGTCTCCTTCGATCCAAACAAGTTGGGACATCCGATCTCTAAGCATACCATCTCCAAATGGATGGCTACTTGTATCTCATTCTGCTATGCCCAGGCTGGATTACCCCTACACATTAGAGTCACAGCCCATAAGTCAGAGCAAGGGCAGCTTCAGTAGCTTTTCTTAGATCTACACCTATTGAGGAAATTTGCAAGGCTGCTATTTGGTCCTCGGTTCATACTTTCACTTCTCACTATTGTCTGGATGTTTTCTCCAGACGGGATGGCCAGTTTGGCCAGACATTATTATAAAATTTATTCTCCTAAATTGCCAACACTCCCACCATCCCATTCTGGTTAGCTTGGAGAATAGGCTGAGAATGTGTTGTGAGAATAGGCTGCCTGCTTGTCCTGGTATAAAGCACAGTTACTTACCATAACAGGTGTTATCCAGGGACAGCAGGCAGCTATTCTCACAACCCACCCACCTCCCCTGGTTGGCTTCTCTGCTAGCTATCTGAACTGAGGAGACGCGCCCTACGCTGGGCAGGAAGGCACTCGCGCGTACGCGGTGCGGTCAACTTGAAACTTCTAGTTTCTATAAGCAAGTCTGCTTGCGAGCTTCCGCATCCGGGCTCCGTCGATGACATCACCCATATGTGAGAATAGCTGCCTGCTGTCCCTGTATAACACCTGTTACGGTAAGTAACTGTGCTATATGGAACATAGACCATGCAGGTCTGTCTAATACAGGCCTTAGTTCTTTAATTTACATCTTTCGTTTTCTAATTAGAGATCCTCTATTTTTATCCCACGCTTTTTTGAATTCCATCGCCGTTTTCCTCTCCACCACTTCCCTTGGGAGGGCATTCCAGGCATCTACCATCCTCTCCGTGAAGAATTTCCTAACATTTCTCCTAAGTATTCCTTCCTGTAACCTCAAATTATGCTCTCTAGTTTTACCATTTTTTTCTCTGGAAAAGATTTTGTTCTATATGAATGCCTTTCAAGTATTTAAACGTCTGTATCATATCTCCCCTGTCCCTCCTCTCCTCAAGAGTATACATATTTAGGTCTTCAAGTCTCTTCTCGTACTTCTTTTTGTTCAAACTTCTTACCATTTTTGTCGCCTTCCTCTGGATTGCTTGAAGTCTTTTTATGTCTTTTACGGCCTCCAAAACTGAATACAAAATACTCCAAGTGTGGCCTCACTAATGACCTATACAGGGGCATCAGCACCTCTCTTCTTCTGCTGATGCAATACAGCCTAGCATCCTTCTGGCTACAGCCACAGCCTTATCACCCTGTTTAGATGCCTTTAGATCCTCAGACCAAAAGGCAGAACCAGTCTAAGAGTTCTGAGAATGGTAACTAAATAATGTTACTAAAATATTAGTGAAGCAGGGTATCCTCAGCGTGAAAGGTCAGCGAAGGGAGAAATTCTCCAGTGCTTAACACAACAAGGCAAAGGTAAACACACCTCTGCCTGCACACATCACCGGATACCTCACGTGTGCTTAAACCAAAATATGTGAAAATACCACAGTGAAGTATCTAATAATCACACAGGTGAAGTCAATCATTAGAACCACTCTGAGAACCCCCCCCCCAGGCAACTCCCCGAATAGACCTGGACTTAGCTTAAGGAAGTATCCATAAGTCTTGCTGGAAGAAGGGGGTAACATGATGATCCAAACATCCCTGGATGCCGGGTTCAACCAAGCCCGGTTTCGGGAACTCAGCATCCCTTCATCAGGAACCCATAGTTGTTGACTGTCTGTAAAACAAGTCTCCCTTCGCTGACCTCTCGCGCTGAGGATACCCCACTTCACTAATATTTTAGTAACATTTAATGAATTCCAAGTTTGTGTTGGTTCACACAGGTTTATCTATCATTAGATTACCATTCTCAGAACTCTTAGACTGGTTCTGCCTTTTGGTCTGTGTCTTTTGAAGTTCCTGTGGCAGTTTTTTTTGGAGATTGTGTATTGTTTAGATCCTCAGAAACAATCACCCCAAGGTCCCTCTCTCCATCTGTGTTTAATCAGCCTCTCACCTCCCAAATGCAGCACTCTGCACTTCGCATTGAATTTTAGTTGCCAGACGTTGCTAGACCATTCTTCTAACTTTTGCAGATCCTTTTTCATGTTTTCCACTCCCTCTGGGGTGTCCACTCTGTTACAAATCTTAGTATCATCTGCAAAAAAGTTAACCTTACCTTTTAACCCTTCAGCAATGTCGCTCACAAACATATTGATCAGAATCGGTCCCAGCACCGAGCCTTGAGGCACTCCACTACTCACCTGACCCTCCTCTGAACGAATTCCATTTACCACTGCCCGTCAACCAGTTTCTAATCCAGTTCACTAGTTTGGGCCCTAACTTTAGCCCATGGAGTTTAAGAGCTTCCTATGAGGAACCGTGTCAAAGGCTTTGCTGAAATCTAAGTAAATTACATCTAGCGCACGTCCTTAATTCAATTCTCTGGTCACCCAGTCAAAGAATTCAACCAGATTTGTTTGGCATGATTTACCCAAAGTGACAGGCTTGATCAAGAACTGGTTGAGTGGAAGGCAACAGAGGGTAGTGATCAATGGAGATCGCTCTGAGGAAAGGGATGTTACCCGTGGTGTGTCTCAAATTTCTGTTCTTGGGCCTGTTCTTTTTAACATTTTTATAAACGATATTGCTGAAGGGTTGTCGGGCAAGATTTGCCTCTTTGCAGATGATACCAAAATCTGCAATAAACACGTCGGATGGTGTGAATAACATGAAGAAAGACCTGGCAAAGCTTGAAGAATGGTCTGAAATTTGGCAGCTAAAATTTAATGCTAAGAAATGCAAGGTCATACATTTGGGCTGCAAAAAAACAGAGGGAATGGAACAGTTTAGGGGGTGAAGAACTTAATGTGCACAACAGAAGAACGGAACTTGGGTATGATTGTTTTTTTTAAATTTTATTTTTTTATTTATAGCCTTTTAAATTTAATCAAGCATACATAACTTGAAAAAGATCGGAAACAAAAAAAAAAGAAATCACCTAATTATACAATCAGATGTAATGAAAACATTAACTAATGTTTAGTCCACAATTACAGAGATCAAGAAAGGAAATTTTCACAATTAGAAATACAGTTCTATACTAGAGTAACGGCAATAGGTAACCCAAGCTACAGCCGGATGGTAGGTCATTTATCATTGGACTGAGATTCCAACCTTTCTTTTGGTCCAATAAAATCTAAAAGCTGTTTGGGCTCAAAGAAAAGAAAATTCTTACTCTGATAGTTAATATAACATTTTGCTGGAAATTTAACCAAAAAAGTAGCCCCAAGAGCTAGGACTCTTGGCCTCAGGGCCAAGAATTCCTTCCTTCGCTTCTGAGTTTTCTGAGCCAAATTTGGGAAAATTCTAACATTAGAGGCCAAAAACTTGTCATTAATATGTCAGAAATACAAACGAAGAATATATTCCCTATCACTTTCCAAAGCCAATGTCAACAACAAAGTAGTTCTGTCGGTTATCACCTCAAGGGAGCTTTCTAGAAATGAAGACAAGTTCATGTCCAAATTTTCTTTCGGATCTTCAACAGCTGTAGATTCCCCTTGAGGTTTCTTTATAGTCAGTAGTAAGCCCTCACAATTGGAGGTAAATTTTCCAATGGAATGGAAAGAACCTCTTGAAAATATTTTCTTGCCATCTCAACAGGTGAAATGACGGGACACTTAGGAAAATTCAAAAATCTTAAATTGTTCTTTCTCAAAGAATTTTCAAAGTTCTCCAACTTACGGGAAATAAATGATCTTTCTTTAACCATTTCCACTTGTACAGTTTTAATTTCCTTTAAATTTTCTTCTTGTTTCTCCAATTTTTTGGTTAAATCAGACAGACACACTCCTTGCTGTTCTACTTTGGAGTAAATAGTCCCATAATCAGTTTTAATAGCCGAAAGACTCAAGTTAAGGTTGGCGTCCATGTTAGATATGGCCTGCCAGAGTGCCTCCATATCTATTTTCTGCGGTCTTTTTAATTCCCCAAAACAGATGGCATTCCCTCCCGGAGCACCTCTCACCTCTCCTTCCATGGTGCTGGGAGATAGCTGGCATATTCCACCTGCACCTTCCTCCTGAGTCTCCCGTGCTGGCGTCCCTCCTTCACTGAGGCACAGCCTTTCCTCTTCGGACAGCTGAACTCCTGTGTCTCCCTGTACCTGAGCACTTCTGGGTTGGGGAGGGACCGACCTCTGCTCCGGGTTCAGAATCGCCCGTGCAGCTGCTGCGCCGAGCTCCCCCGATGAATCCGGGCTCGCCTCCGAGGTAGGAAGGGTTCCTTCAGATGGACGGGAAAAAGCACTTGTTGTTGAGGTTTGAACCAGGCGCTGCGGGGTCCCAAACGCCGGAGGGTTAGGGCGAGAGATCCCTTTCCTCTTCCCCATTCCATCGGGGGAGAAAGAATGTGCAGCGCTGATCGCCATCGATTCGGAGCACTGCTCCCGTTCAAGCGTCTGTCTCCGCCGCCATCTTGATCCCGGGTATGATTGCATGTGATGATCTTAAGGTGGCCAAACAGGTTGAAAAGGTGATGGCGAAAGCTAAAAGGATGCTAGGTTACATAGGGAAAGGTATGGCCAGTAGGAAAAAGGGATGCCCCTGTATAAGACTTTGGTGAGACCTCATCTAGAATATTGTGTACAATTCTGGAGGCCGCACCTTCAAAAAGATATAAGAAAGATAGAGTCGGTCCAGAGGAAGGCTACTAAAATGGTATGTGGCCTTCATCATAAGGCGTTTGGGGACAGACTTAAAGATCTCAATCTGTATACTTTGGAGGAAAGGCGGGAGAGGAGAGATATGATAGAGACATTTATATACCTACATAATGTAAATGCACATGAGTCAAGTCTCTTTCATTAGAAAGGAAACTGCAATGAGAGAGCATAGGATGAAGTTAAGAGGTGATAGGCTCAGAAGTAATCTAAGGAAATACACAGAAAGGGTGGTAGATGTATGGAACAGTCTCTCAGAAGAGGTGGTGGAGACAGAGACTGTGTCTAAATTCAAAAGGGCCTGGGATAGGTACATGGGATCTCTCAGAGAGAGAAAGAGATAATGGTTACTGCGGATGGGCAGACTAGATGTGCCATTTGGCTTTTATCTGCCATCATGTTTCATGTTTCTAAAACCATGTTGCCTTGGATCTTGTAATCCATTAGATTCTAAGAATTTCATTATCCTTTCCTTCAGCAACTTTTCCATTATTTTTCCATTAACTGAAGTGAGGCTTACCAGACTGCAGTTTCCCGCTTCATCTCTACAACCACTTTTGTGAAGAGGGACCACATCCACTCTTTTCCAGTCCTATAGAACCAAGTTTCCAAGTTTATTTACAGTTTGATATACCGACCATCAAACAAATATCTAAATGGTTTACAATTGCTAAAATTGGAGTTTAAAAAGAAATAGGGCAACATAATGACCAGACAAAGATACGGACAAAGTTGATACAATAGGTACTGGGAAAAGGGAAGATTCCAAATTACATTAAAGTCAAAATAAAAATAAAAGGGAGATAAGCAGGGAAGGGAGAGAACGAATAGAGGAGGGGAGAGGGGTCCCTTCTTAAAAGCGGTTCTCTTTAACCGTTAAAGATGGAAGGAAAAAAGATCTTATCCTGAATTTTGGTGTGCGTCTTGCAACAAAAAGGTTTTTAGTTTGGTTTTGAATTTGTCAAGTGAGTTTTCCAGTCTCTAAAAATTTATTGAACAAATCTATGAGGACCCGTCAAAATCTCTCTAAGCTCCCTCAATATCCTGGGATGGATCCCGTCCGATCCCATAGCTTTGTCCACTTTCAATTTTTCAAATTGTTTATAAATGCTTTCTTCTGTGAACGGTGCAGTATGTATTCCATTCTCAGGTGTAACTTTGCTGACCAATTGTGGTCCTTCTCCATGTTTTTCTTCTGTGAACACCGAACAGAAGTATTTAGCATATTTGCTTTTTCCTCATCACTCTCCACTTAGCGGTTCATACCTTCTTTCAATCTCATAATTCCATTTTTTGTCTTCCTTCTTTCACTAATATACCTGAGACTTTTTGACTCCCTTTCTTTTATTTATAATCATTTGCTCTTCCACTTGCCCTTTCGCTAGACGTATCTTTCCCTTGACTTCTTTCAGTTTATCCGATATTCCTTTCTGTACTCCTCTTCTTGAGTTATTTTATATTTCATGAATGCCAATTCTTTTGCCTTTATTTTTCTGTCACTAGTTTGGAGACTCATATTGGTTTCCTTTTTCTCTTGTTTTTATTTATTTTCTTCACGTAAAGGTCAATAACTTTATTTATTGTACCTTTCTGTACTCCTCTTGAGTTATTTTATATTTCACGAATACCAATTCTTTTGCCTTTATTTTTTTTGCCGCTATTTTGGAGACCCATATTGGTTTCCTTTTTCTCTTGTTTTTATTTATTTCCTTCACATAAAGGTCAGTAACTCTATTTATTGCACCTTTCAACTTGGACTACTGTTTTTCCACTTCCCTTATGTCTTCTCATCCAATCAGCTCTTTCTTCAGATACTCTCCCATGCTACTAAAGTCTGCACGTTTGAAATCCAGGACTTTGAGTTTTTTATGGGCATCCTCCTCTTTGGCTGTTATATCGAACGAACCGTATGATGATCAATACTTCCCAGGTGGGCCCCCACTCAGACATTAGAGACACTTTCACCATTTGTGAGCACCATGGGTTCCATCACCATTTATCTGAGCAGAGACCCTTGAAAGGCATCCACGATCTCTCTACTTCTTTCCGATTCCACAGACAGAACTTTTCCAGTCCACATCCAGCAGATTGAAATCACCTAGCAACAGCACCTCTCCTTTCTTTCCCAACTTTTGTATATCCATAATCAGATCTTTTGTCAATTTGCTGCGATTGAGTCTGAGGTCTGTAGATAGCACCCAAATGGACAGAAGTTCCATCTTCTTTTTTCAAAACAATCCATAACGCTTCTTTCTTTCCCCAGGCCTCCTGTGTTTCAGTCGCTTGGATATCTTCTACATAGAGAGCTGCTACTCACTTTTTTGTACACAGTCCTCTATCCGGCATGCTTTATACTTTTGCTCGAATCAATCCTTAATATTCACTTGTAGTAATATACTATTAGTGTTTACGTGCTAATTCAAGCCAACACATTTTTTAAAATATATATAGGTGAACCTCAGAACACCACTCCAGGCTCCATAAAGTCACAGCCTTAAGCTTAACGTGTAGGTTCGTCACAAGTTCAAAATATATTTTCTTTAACTATCCAATTTTATAATTTAATTTTTAAGTGTAAAGTGCAAAATATAAATAATTCTCATTTTCTTAAAGGTTATTAGTACTTAGAATTCTACAAGTTCTTAGCTTTCAATGTGGTCTTAACCATCGGGATATTCATGTCGCCAACATGTTTCGCCAAAGCTTTTTCAAGGCCACCTTTTTGACCATCTATGTCCTTCCTAAAACGATTATATCCCGGTATGTTGGTGTCCCATCCATGGGAATCAGTGAACCGTGTCTCTGTGATAGCAACGATATTTAAGTCTGCCTCTAACTATATTCTATATTCTATGAAAAAGACCACTTGTCCATTAGACCAAATCCTTTCAACTTGGACTCTTGATAATAGACTTGGTTTATCACCCTTAATTTTTAACATGATCAACAATAGCTTATCTTTCTAGGTGAGGTCCCATTGGATTGGAAGACTGCCATTGTCTATCCAATTCTCAAAAATCATTCTTTGGATTCATCACAAGTATCTAATTTTCAACCTATTTCTACTATTCTAATACTAGTCTTTAAGTCCATTACATTAACGGGTGCTAGAATATACGTCTGTCTGTCTTTCTTTCTTTCTGTCTCTCTCTCTCTCCCGCTGTCTCTCTCTCTCTCTCTCTCCTTGGCTCCCTTTTTCTGTCTGTCTTTCTGTCCCTTTCCCTGCCCTTGTGTCTTTCTTCCTTTCTGTCTGTCTCCCTCCCTCCTGCTGTCTGTCAGTCATTCTTTGCCTCCATTTCCCTGTGCAGCAGCATTTCCATTCCACTTCCCTGTGGAGCAGCAACAGCATTTCCCTTCCCCCCCCCCCCGACTTCCCTGTGCAGCAGCAGCGGTATTTGGCTTCCCCTACAGGTCCCTGTGCAGCAGTTGCAGCATTTCCCCCACCCCTTCCCTTCTCTTACCGCGATCTGGCCTGCTCCGTTAGGCCCCTCCCCCGCGTTGTGGCCTGCTGCGATCTGGCTGCTCCGTTCGGCTCCTTTCCCTTCCCTTCCCGTGGTCTAGCCTGCTCCATGGCCCCCCTTCCCTTATAGTGTTCCCCAGCTTTTTCCTTGCGGTTCGAGTCCTGTTCTTTGTCGGCCCCCCCTTCCCTTCATGTCTGTCTGTCTGTCTGGGTATTTTTTTTATTTGTCTCTCTCTCCTTGCATGCTGCCTGTCTGTCATTTTTTCTGTCTGTGAATGTCCCTGTGCCTCCTTCCTATGTCCTTAGTGCCCCTTTCTATGTCCTTAGTGCCCCCAGTGCCTCCTTCCTCCCCCCCTCCGATGCCAGCCTGCCTTCCATTGAAACCCCCCCATGCCAGCCTGCCTGCCTCCCATCCCCCTGAGCAGCATATTTCCATGGAACCCCCCCCACGATGCCATCCTGCGTGCCTGCCTTCCATTGAACCCCCCACCCCCCTCCAATGCCAGCCTGCCTGCCTCCCATCCCCCTTCCAGCGAAACCCCCACCATGCCAGTCTGCCTGCCTGCCTCCCATCCCCCTGAGTAGCATGTTTCCAAGGAACCCACCCCCTGATGCCATCCTGCATCAGGCTGTCTGCCTTCCATTGAACCCCCCACCCCCCTTCCGATGCCAGCCTGCCTGCCTCCCATTCCCCTTCCACTGAACCCCCCTACCCCCATGCCTGCCTGCCTGCTTGCTTGCCTCCCATCCCCCTGAGCAGCATGTTTTCATGGAACACCCCCCATGCCATCCTGCTTGTCTGCCTTCCATTGAACCCCCACCCTTCCTCCGATGCCAGCCTGCCTGCCTCCCATTCCCCTTCCACTGAACCTCCCCCCCTCCGATGCCTGCCTGACTCCCCCCACCCGATTCCTCCCCGCCCCCCCTGCCGACCCTACCCGGCAAAACTGAAACCCCCGTTGACCCTCCCACCGCTACAGGGCTGACAAACCCGGCAGGAGCAGCAGCGTCCCAAGCACACTAAATGCTGCTTCGGGTCTTCTACTGGCCTAATTTCCTCTGCCGCATCCCTGATGATGTCATGCACAAGGCCTTCTGGCTCCCACCCTCTCCGAGATTCTCATGCGCAGATGCTCAAGGCCCCGCAGCCGGTGTCTGCTGCAGGTAAGGGTTTGGTGGTGGGCTACGGGTGTGTGTGTGTGTGTGTGACAAGCATGCATACCGAGTCAACGCTCGCTTTGCGAGTTAGTTTGCTCAAGTGTTTTGCTCGTCTTGCAAAACATTTGCAAACTGTGTTACTCACAAACCGAGGTTTGACAATACTGACTAGTGGGTAGCCTATCTTGCAAAATTACTTGTTATCCCAGAACAAGCAGGCAGCATGTGGGTGACGTCATCCACGGAGCCCGGACATGGACAGTTTTGCAAGCAGACTTGCTTGAAGAAATTCAGAAAGTTTGCAACTGCCACACCGTGCATGCGCAAGTGCCTTCCCACCCTGCATTGGGCGTGTCTCTCCTCAGTTCTCAATTTTCTGTGGAGCCGACAAGTCCTATTTCGATGCTCTGCGCTAGACTCAGTTCTACTTTGTGCCTTCTCTCACTGTGGCTCGTGTTTAGTTCTTTTTAGGGTCGCTGTGTATTTCTTGCGCGTTTCATTTAAAAAAAAAAAAGAGACTTTATTTTTTCTTTCAGTCATGGCAAGACCTGCCTCGCGGCCTCAGCCAGCAGTTTTTTACTTAGCTGCGGCTATCTTCCTGTATATATCCCGGCCAGTAACAGGCTTCAAGAAGCGTAGCCATTGCTAGCGCATGATCTCCCTTACTGACCCACATCGGTGGTGTATTCAGTGTTTGGGACCTGACCATTGTCCGGAGTCCTGTGTTTGCTGTGCTACCCTTCAACCTCAAGCACGCATACATCATCGAGTTCAGGTAGAAAAACTCTTTGGAGGTATGGATCCACTTGGCCCGGTCTTGACCTTGAATCCGGTCAAGATTACAGGAGTTCCCCTTCTGCCTCGACCTCGGCTTCAACTTTAATCAAGCCATCCTCGTTTGGTTGGGTCCTCATCCTCGAGTAAATCTGCTAACTCTTCTCCTGACGAGACGCTTGCCTCGCTGCCTCCCTCAGGTCAGGTACCAGTAGTGGGTTATCAAGATACCAAAGAAGCATGTCTCCAAGTCGAAGAGTCATTCTTCCTCCTCTTCCTCAGAGACTATAGCCACACCAAGTGTAGCAGATCCTCAAGTCTCAGTGTCACATTTGGAGGCTATAATCCAGACCATCTTGGATTTTTAGTTTGGTAATATGCTTGCCAAACATGCTCCTACCACGACTCTGCTTCCTGCAGTCCAGCCTGAGCACTTAGCAGTATCACAAGGAGTCGCGTTCTTGGCTGTACCTCGAGATGATCCTCCTCACACTAGTGTCTCGTCTGGAGCAAAAGCACGCTACTCAAGGAGTCGAGGCCTTCCTTGTAGCAGATATCTTTTATTTTTTTTCCTTCTTCGTCAAATGAGTAAGGAACTCAATATTACTTTGGACTCTGATTCTAAGTACTCAGGAGTATTTAGAAGAAATGGGTATGTCTCATCCTGTGGAGTCACTCAAATTACCCGTTAATAGACTTCTTCCTCAAACCTTCAAGAGAAACCTTGAGACACCTTATTCCATTCCTAATGTCCCAGGAAAGCTGAAGTCTCGATACAGGATGGTCTACAGCAAGGGCTTCGCGAAATCTCAGTTATCCCATCAGTCCCTTCTTGTGGAGTCTTCTCTAAAAAAGACCAATCCTGCCAAAGTTTATGCTACTGTCCCTCCTGGAACAGAGGGCAGGACTATGGACAAGTTCGGTTGCAGGTTTTGAATTACAACTTAGTTTTCATTTCTTATTTCAAGCATTTGGTTGACACACTGCCTGAATATTTCAAATATGTTCCTCAACATATTCTTCCAGGTTTTCAGCAGACGATCACCACTCTGACTCAACTCCGCGTGCATCTCCTTCAATCTTCCTATGAAGCATTTGAGCTTTCCTCGAGGGTCACTGCCTTTTCAGTACGATACACAGGCTTGCCTGGCTCCGCACTATAGACATGGACCCTAATCTTAAGAACATAAGAATTGCCACTGCTGAGTCAGACCAGTGGTCCATCATGCCCAGCAATCCGCTCACGTGGCGGCACTCTGGTCTAAGACCAGCACCCTAACTGAGACTAGCCTTACCAGCGCACGTTCTTGTTCAGCAGAAACTTGTCTAACTTTGTCTTGAAACCTTGGAGGGTGTTTTCCCCTATAACAGCCTCTGGAAGAGCGTTCCAGCTTTCTACCACTCTCTTGGGTGAAGAAGAACTTCCTTACGTTTCAACTTTAGAGAGTGCCCTCTTGTTCTCCCAACCTTGGAGAGGGTGAACAACCTGTCCTTATCTACTAAGTCTATCCCCTTCAGTACCTTGAATGTTTCGATCATGTCCCCTCTCAATCTCCTCTGTTCGAGGGAGAGGAGGCCCAGTTTCTCTAATCTTTCGCTGTATGGCAGCTCCTCCATCTGGCCAACATTCCTTGTCAAGGCAATGATTTGTTTAATGACTCCATTGAGGCAGCTACTAAATGATTGTTTGAACATGAAAAATCGTTTGTTTCCATCACTCGTCCTAAGCCTAAGCCTTCCACTTCTAAAGGCTTCAGACCTCTTCCATCTTATCGGAGGCGTTTCCCACAGAGAGGAACTCCTTATACCACAGAACCTCCTAAGAAGCAACCACAACAGAGGCAGCAGAAACCTCAGACACCTGCTGCGCCTAAGGCTTCTCAGCCTTTTTGACCATCTACTACAGAGCATAAGCTCAATCGTTCTGCCTCTGTCCTCTCCCCTTCCCATTGGAGGTCGTCTCCAACATTTTTACCACCGCTGGGAGATCATTACATCAGGGAAGGATACTCTCTTCATTTCATTCAGGTTCCTCCAGATCTGCCTCCAAAACAGTATCCTTCCAATCCATCCCAGACCGCACTTCTTCAGGAAGCTCAAGCTCTGCTTCATCTCTGTGCCGAAGAAGATGGGTGATGTGCAACCTATTTTGGATCTCGGAGTAGAGAGTTGCGCGGGGACAGAAATCCCACCCGTCCCCGCCAAAGTCCCACCCGTCCCCGTGAGGAATCCCACCCGTCCCCGCGAGGAATCCCCTTCGTCCCCACCCGTCCCCGCGATGAATCCCCTCCGTCCCCGCCCGTCCCTATAAACTTCAGAAATAGTTATTTCATTTAATTATGCTACTGAATTAAAGGCTCTGGTAGAAACCCATTTACAAATAAGCAAAAAGACTTTATTAATTTGAAAATATTAATTGGGAAGAATACATACTTTGCAAACGGGTTTCTACCAGAGCCTCTAATGTTTATAAATTTTTATCAACACAACTAATATACTATTTTATCCTGCAGCAAAATAAAAAAAAAGAAATATAATTCTTTTCCTACCTTTGTTGCCTGGTTTCTGCTTTCCTCATGTTCTCATTCAATTCCTTCCATCCACTGTCTCTCTTCCTTCTGCATCTTCCATTTGCTCTGTTACTGTGCCTCTCCCTTTCTTCCCCCTTCCAAATTGGTCTGGCACCCATCTTCTTCTCTCCGCTCCCCCCATAGTCTGGCATCTGTCTTCTTCCCTGCCAGCATCTTCTCCCTACTCTCTCTTCCCCATTTCCTTTCAGCGTCCTTCTCCCCCCTCTGTCTTCCCCATGTCCTTTCAGCATCCTTCTCCCTCTCTGTCTTCCCCATGGCCTTTCAGTGTCCTTCTCCACCCCCCCGTCTTCCCCATGTCCTTTCAGCGTCCTTCTCCACCCCTTTGTCTTCCCCATGTGCTTTCAGCATCCTTCTCCCCCCTCTGTCTTCCACAAGTGCTTTCAGAGTCCTTCCCCCCCCCGCCCTTCCCATGGCCTTTCAGCGTCCTTCTCCACCCCTTTGTATTCCCCATGTGCTTTCAGCGTCCTTCTCCCTCCTCTGTCTTCAAGTGCTTTCAGAGTCCTTCCCCCCCTCCCGTCTTCCCCATGGCATTTCAGCGTCCTTCTCCCCCCTCCTTCTCTACCGCCCCAGGTGCAGCACAGCCAGCCAGGTCCCCTTACTTTTGTGGCACTTCCCCGACCGACCGACAACAGCCCCGGTCCGACAAACCTCCCTGCCCTTAACCGCGAATCTAAATTACCTTATTACAGCTGCTGTAAGAAGATAATTTAGATTCGCGGCTACAGGGCAGGGAGGATTGTCGGACCAGGGCTGTTGTCGGTCGGTCGGGGAAGTGCCACAAAAGTAAGGGGACCTGGCCGGCTGTGCTGCAACCGGGGCGGGGTGGGGTGTGGCGGGGCGGGGCGGACCGCCCCCTCCCTTGGTAGCCACTCGAACCGCGAGGCTACTCTCCTCCTTACCTGCACTGCCTGCAGCACAGAGCCAAACGAAAGTCTTCCCGACGTCAGCGCTGACGTTGGGAAGACTTCCGTTCGGCTCTGTGCTGCAAGCAGAGAAGGTAGGGAGAAGAAGAGCCGCGCGACTGAGTACATCCAGCCCCGCAGGAACCCCGTGACCCTCGGAGGCGTCCCCACGGGATCCCCGCGACCCTAGGGGCGTCCCCACGGGATCCCCGTGACCCGAAGGGGGAACCCGTGGGATGCCCGCGGGTCCCGCGGGATTCCCGTCGTCCCCGTTCCTGTGCAGCTCTCTATCTCGGAGCCCTCAACAAATTTCTGGTTGGAGAGAAATTTTGGATGCTGTCTCTGGTATCTCTATACTAGATCAGAATGATTGGTTATGTTCTCTAGATCTCAAAGAGGTTTACACTCGTATTCCCATTCATCCAGCCTCTAGACAATTCCTCAGATTTCGGGTGGGGAATCTGCATTTTCAGTACAGAGTGCTACCTTTCAGCCTGGCTTCATTTCCAAGAGTGTTCACCAAGTGCCTAGTGGTAGTGGCAGCAGCTCTGCGGAACCATGGCCTTCAGGTGTTTCTGTACCTGGACGACTGGCTCATCAAGGATTCTACATTTCAAGGGGTTATTGTAGCGACCCAACAGACTATGTGGTTCCTACAAAGTTTGGGATTCGAAATTAACTTTCCTAAATCCCAACTACAGCTCTCCTAAACTTTGCAGTTCATCGGAGCTTTTCTAGATACTGTCTGACTCAAAGCATTCCTTCCTCAACAACGTCAGGCTGCTCTCATTCATCTTTGTCACAAAGTGTCTTCCTTGACTACAATTTCAGCAAGACACTTGATGGTTCTTCTCGGTCAGATGGCTTTTACAGTTCACGTGACTCCTTTTGCCAGACTTCACCTCAGAATTCCTCAGTGGACCCTGGCATCTCAGTGGGCGCAGGCTTGCGACCCACTCTCTTAACACATCAGAGTGACTCCTTCGTTGAGACAGTCTCTCCACTGGTGGATGCTCTCTTCCAGTCTCTCCAGAGGTTTACTTTTTCAAACACCCCATCATCAGAAAGTCCTCACGACAGATTCTTCGACCTATGCTTGGGGGGCTCATCTCAATGGTCTCTGTACTCAAGATCATTGATCCAGCACGGATCGTCAGTGTCACATCAATCTGTTGGAACTCAGAGCAATTATCAATGCTCTCAAAGCTTCTTCTTCACGACCAGGTAGTCCTCATTCGGACGGACAACCAAGTCGCCATGTACTATGTCAACAAACAGGGAGGAACAGGATCTCGCCCTCTTTGCCAGGAAGCTCTATAGCTGTGTGATTGGGCAATTCTTCACAACACCTTCCTCAAAGCTGTCTACATTCAGGGAGAGAAAAACTGTCTGGCGGACAAATTGAGTTGTCTTCTACAACTTCATGAATGGACACTCAATTCCTCGCCTCTTCATCCCATTTTTTCTCAGTGGGGGACCCCTCAGATAGATCTCTTCGCGTCTCCCCACAACAACAAACTGCCTCAGTTCTGTTCCAGGATATACACTCCTCACTGACTGGAGGCAGATGCTTTTCTACTGGAATGGACGAATCAGTTTCTCTATGCATTCCCTCCATTCCCTCTCATTCTCTTGTCAAAGTCAAACATGCCACCATGATTCTGATAGCTCCTCGGTAGCCCAGGCAACTCAGCAGCAGGGAGTCACTGCTTCTACCAGTTTTCCCCTCTCTGCTTACACAGAGTCAGGGGTCTCAACTTGCAGTCTCTACACCTGACAGCTTGGTACCTCTCAACCTAACTACCACTCTATAGTTTTCTCAATCTGTACAGGACATTTTAGAGGCTTCTGGGAAGCCTACCACTAGACAATGCTACAATCAGAAATGGACTAGATTTTCTGCTTGGTGCCCCATTCATCACAAGGAGCCTCAATCTACCTCCTTGTCTTCAGTTTTGGATTACCTGTTGCATTTATCTCAATCAGGCCTCAAATCCACATTCATTCGAGTCCATCTCAGTTCAATTGCTGCTTTCCATCAGCCTATTGAAGGGAAACCTCTTTCTGCTCATCCTGTGGTTTCCAGATTTATGAAAGAACTTTTCATTGTCAAACTACCTCTCAAACTGCCTCCAGTGGTTTGGGATCTTAATGTTGTTCTTGCTCAATTGAGGCCTCCTTTCAAACCAATAGATTTGGCTCATCTTAAATATCTCACTTGGAAAGTGGTTTTTCTCATTGCTCTCACCTCCGCTCGCAGGATCAGCGAGCTCCAAGCTTTAGTAGCAGATTCGCCTTTCACAGTATTCCATCATGACAAGGTGGTCCTCCGTACTCATCCTAAATTCTTACCTAAAGTGAACATAAGAATTGCCGCTGCTTGGTCAGACCCAGTGGTTCATCGTGACCAGCAATCCGCTCATGCGGCAGCCCTCTGGTCAAAGACCAGCGCCCTGAGACTAGTCCTACCTGCGTACATTCCGGTTCAGCAGGAACTTGTCGAACTTGGTCTTGAATCCCTGGAGGGTGTTTTTCCCTACGACAGACTCCAGAAGAGTGTTCCAGTTTTCTACCACTCTCTGGGTGAAGAAGAACTTCTTTACATTCGTACGGAATCTATCCCCTTTCAATTTTAGAGTGCCCTCTCGTTCTCCCTAACCTGTCCTTTTCCACCAAGTCTATTCCCTTCAGTACCTTGAATGTTTCAATCTTGTCCCCTCTCAATCTCTTCTGTTCGAAGGAGAAGAGGCCCAGTTTCTCTAATCTTTCGCTGTACGGCAACTCCTCTAGCCCCGTAACCATCTTAGTTGCTCTTCTCTGGACCCTTTTGAGTAGTACCGTGTCCTTCTTCATGTACGGCTACCAGTGCTGGACGCAGTACTCCAGGTGAGGGTGTACCATGGCCTGGTACAGCGGCATGATAACCTTCTCTGATCTGTTTGTGATCCCCTTCTTTATCATTCCTAGCATTCTGTTCGTATTTTTTTGCTGCCGCCGCACATTGCACAGACGGCTTCATCGACTTGTCGATCAGAACTTCCAAGTCTCTTTTCTGGGAGGTCTCTTGAAGTACCGCCCCGGATATCCTGTATTCGTGCATGAGATTTTTGTTACCGACATGCATCACTTTACACTTATCCACGTTGAACCTCATCTGCCATGTCGATGCCCATTCCTCGAGCCTGATTATGTCACGTTGCAGATCTTCACAATCCCCCTGTGTCTTCACTACTCTGAACAACTTCGTATCGTCTGCAAATTTAATCACCTCACTCGTCGTACCTATGTCCAGATCATTTATAAAGATGTTGAAGAGTACGGGTCCAAGCACTGAGCCCTGCGGCACCCCACTGGTGACGCTCTTCCAGTCCGAGTATTGTCCATTTACCCCCACTCTCTGTTTCCTATGCTTCAGCCAGTTTATAATCCACGTGAGTATTTCACCCTCGATTCCATGGCTCACAATTTTCCAAAGTAGTCGTTCATGCGGAATCTTGTCGAACTCCTTCTGAAAATCCAGATATACAATGTTAACCGGGTCGCCCTTGTCTATTTGCCTGTTTACTTCCTCGAAGAAGTGCAGCAAGTTTGTCAAACAAGATCTGCCTTTGTTGAAACCGTGCTGGCTGGTCCTCATCAGGCCGTGTCCGTCAAGGTGATCAATGATGCGGTCCTTTATCAGCGACTCTACCATCTTTCCCGGTACCGAAGTCAGACTGTAGTTTCCCGGGTCTCCCCTCGAACCTTTTTTTGAAGATTGGCGTAACATTCGCCACCTTCCAGTCCTCCGGAATCTTTCATCTCAATCAATCTATTATACAGTGTTTTTCCCAAAGCTTCATTTTCACCCTGGAGAAACAGCTCTTCATACTCTGGATTGTAAGTGTGCTTTGGCTTTCTACTTGCAACACATTCAATCACATATATCTGCACCTCAACTTTTTGTCTCCTTCAGTCCAAACAAGTTGGGACATCCGATTTCCAAGCGCACCATCTCCAACTGGTTAGCTGCTTGCATCTCTTTCTGCTATGCTCAGGCTGGACTGCATCTACAGAGCCGAGTCACAGCCCAGAGAGTCAGAGCCATGGCGGCATCAGTAGCTTTCCTCAGATCTACTCCTATTGAGGAAATCTGCAAAGCTGCCACTTGGTCCTCGGTTCATATATTCACTTCTCATTATTGTCTGGATACTTTTTCCAGATGGGATGGCCATTTTGGCCAGACAGTTTTTACAAAATTTATTCTCCTAAGTTGCCAACACTCCCACCATCCCATTTGATTAGCTTGGAGGTCACCCACATGTGAGAATATGCTGCCTGCTTGTCCTGGGATAAAGCACAGTTACTTACCATAACAGGTGCTATCCAGGGACAGCAAGCAGACATTCTCACAACCCATCCACGTCCTCTAGTTGGCTTCTTTGCTAGCTATCTGAACTGAGGAGAGACGCGCCCTACGCAGGACAGGAAGGTTCTTGCGTATGTGTGGTGGCAGTTGTGAACTTTCTGAAGTTCTACAAGCAAGTCTGCTTGCGAAGCTGTCTGCATCCAGGCTCCGTGGATGATGTCGCCCACATGTGAGAATATCTGCCTGCTGTCCCTGTATAACACCTGTTACGGTAAGTAACTGTTTTCCGTATAAACCTGCCTGCACTTTGCATTAATCGACTCTAAATAGATTGACACTACCAGACACTATCATCTGCTCATTTGGTAAGATTAAAATCTACTCAAAACTCTGTCTTTTCTACATCAGTTACATTATTTATGAAACTCCCTGCCAAATGAACTCTGCTGTGAACCTATCTATTCCAAATTTCGAGCTTCCTTAAAAATATATATATTTGGATTGGCATTTTCTTCTTTGTTTTGATTTTTATATATTTATATAGTTTTTTTTTATTTGAGTATTGGATCACACAGTAACCAAATGATCTTTTTTTTTTTTTTCTTTTTCTCTATACCAGCACTTAAATATTGGAGTAGTCTGTCATGTAGTATGGTATATGAGAACAAGAGTCATTCCAGCCTTTTATCATTTCACATACAACTACCCCCTGATATTGTACCAGATAGAGATGGATATCCATCTCTGTATAAAATAACAAAAATAGAAATACACTTTAAGAACTGGTTTCTATGCAGCATTCACAGCTGCTTAATTTCCCAGGAGCTTTCTGGTACGCTAAACAAATTTGTTCTGTATTTTTTTTCTCTCATTTATTTGCTCATCAGAACCTGTGTAATGATTACAAGCAACTGATAATCATTGCTTACCTACTTCCTCTTCTTTGGTCACTATTCTGTATACTTGCCGTCATCAAACAGCTGTCCAGTCACACAACAGGCAAATGTCAGAGTACTGTTGTGCAACAAGGCAGGGCTACTTCTTCACTAGTCACACCATGCCCCTGTATTTGGTTCATATTTTTAGTGTTTCTTTTGAATCAGTTTATTATGGTCTCTTCTGTGTGTTATGTGATAATGTATTAAAGGTATGAATTGAGGAATGATAAGTCACAATTAGGCTGATGTAATCAACTGTACTAATATCAGTGCAGTGATTTGGTTATTTGTTAATATTCATGAATCACCTAGCCATGTTTCAAGGCAATATACAGTAAATTCTTCATGCAAATTTGACATTAAAAAAAATATGCAGCTTAAAAATATCTTGATAAAAACCTGCATATAATAGGTGGTATATCAAATTCATGACTCTATGACCCCCAAACCTGCAAATGAAGGTCCTTTGGAAGTGAATTCCCTAAAATATGTAGTACAGTGGTGCCTCACACAACGAACTTAATTCGTTCCAGGAGCAAGTTTGTTATGCGAAAAGTTCGTTATGTGAAACGCGTTTTCCCATAACAATACATGTTAAAAAAAATAATTCGTTCTGTAGCATAAAATATGCTAAGATGACATAAAAAAAGATAAATTTTTGGTTATTATTTTTATTTAGATACATCTAAAAACATAATTGTTTTTTAAAACAACACACATTTTTTATATTTAAAGACAGACTAAGTAGAGTCTAATTTTACAATGAGAGAGGGCAGAGTCTCAGCGGCAAAAACTGGGACTTAACTGTTCATTTTTTTTTTTTTTTTCTACCGTGTTTCCCCGATGATAAGGCAGGGCCATCAAATAAGACAGCCCCCCCTTTTTAGAAAAAAATGTAAAATAAGGCACCCCCCCGCAAATAAGCCACCCACCGATACCTGCGCTTACCCGAATCGGGTGGTACGGTGGGTGACTCCGTGTGGTCCCTGGCACCCCCGACACGATCGGGGCAAGAGGGAGCTCAAGCCCTCTTGCCCCCCCGACTCCCCGACACGATCGGGGCAAAAGGGAGCCCAAGCCCTCTTGCCCCGCTGATTCCCCAACTCCCCGACAATATCGGGCCAGGAGGGAGCCCAAGTCCTCCTGGCCACGGCGACCCCCTAACCCCACCCTGCACTACATTACGGGCAGGAGGGATCCCAGGCCCTCCTGCCCTCGACGCAAACCCCCCCTCCCCCCAACGACCGCCCCCCCCCAAGAACCTCCGACCGCCCCCAACCGACCCGCGACCCCCCTGGCCGACCCCCACGACACCCCCAACCCCCTTCCCCGTACCTTTCTGTAGTTGGCCGGACAGACGGGAGCCAAACCCGCCTGTCCGGCAGGCAGCCATCGACGGAATGAGGCCGGATTGGCCCATCCGTCCCAAAGCTCCGCCTACTGGTGGGGCCTAAGGCGCCTGGGCCAATCAGAATAGGCCCGGGAGCCTTAGGTCCCTCCTGGGGGCAGGGCCTGAGGCACATGGTCGGGTTGGGCCCATGTGCCTCAGGCCCCGCCCCCAGGAGGGACCTAAGGCTCCCGGGCCTATTCTGATTGGCCCAGGCGCCTTAGGCCCCACCAGTAGGCGGAGCTTTGGGACGGATGGGCCAATCCGGCCTCATTCCGTCGTTGGCTGCCTGCCGGACAGGCGGGTTTGGCTCCCGTCTGTCCGGCCAACTACAGAAAGGTACGGGGAAGGGGGTTGGGGGTGTCGTGGGGGTCGGCCAGGGGGGTCGCGGGTCGGCTGGGGGGGCGGTCGGAGGTTCTTGGGGGGGGGTGGTCGTTGGGGGGAGGGGGGGTTTGCGTCGAGGGCAGGAGGGCCTGGGATCCCTCCTGCCCGTAATGTAGTGCAGGGTGGGGTTAGGGGGTCGCCGTGGCCAGGAGGACTTGGGCTCCCTCCTGGCCCGATATTGTCGGGGAGTTGGGGAATCGGCGGGGCAAGAGGGCTTGGGCTCCCTTTTGCCCCGATCGTGTCGGGGAGTCGGGGGGGCAAGAGGGAGCCAGGCAGAGAGAGGGCAGTTAAGCGCAGTGCCTGCGCGGAAGGATGCAGCTCGGGCGACTTCGTTGTGTGAAACGAAGTTCGTTGTACGAATCAAGACATAAAGTTCGTTGTGCGCAGCGTGCGCTGTGCGAGGCGTCCGTTGTGTGAGGCACCACTGTATAAGAGAATAGTTCATTCTCGTGCAATTAGTATAGTTTTAGACAGTCTGTTGAAGACCTAAGCAAATGAGGATCGTAAACGGTGATTTTGTTGGCCTGTTACTGCTTAAAATAGAGGACCTTAAAGGTTAAGCAAAGGGCCTCAAACTGCTATGAATTGCTTGGGAAACTAATGTAATACTGCTAAAGTTGGTGAAAATATTACCAACACTCTTGACATAAACTTGAATGAAAAGACTCTGATAAACCTACTGTTTTACAACTATAATCAAAGAGAAAACTTCAGCAACTTTAGCGATAAACACCAGTATTAAGAGGTGCATTGCAGAAAAAACTTGTTAAGTACAAGCACAGTTACATCACAAATGCTCTCGCTTCAATTTTATATAAATGCCTAAAACCATGTTCTTTAAATAATTACAAAAACTGTACTTATCTGTCAGTGTCCTTCCATGCAAGTGTAACAAATTCTGTGCTCACTGGAATATGTAAATTGTCAAAGTTTCAAAAATAAACACATATACCAAATGTATTCATAAAAAATGCTGAAAAAATACAAAAAACTATCTGGCTGAGGCTATTCTTAAAGTCCTGGCTGCTGGTTGTTCTTTTCCAATGAAGCCTCATTTCAATTTCTGCCTCAGGGGACAATTTATGGCTCAAGCAAACCACCTTCTGCAAAATGTCTTAACAGACCGGCTGCTTCATTGAGAAGCTAACCAGACTTGACATTCCTTAGCAACAGCAGCAGATGAATCCAGAGAACAATGGGATAGCACACATCTATCAGTAGGTGGAGATAGAGAAACTGATTAACAGGTGGTCCTATTGGCTGGCACGCCTCCTGCATCTTCAGTATGCTCTATCTCCCAGCAGGTGATGGTCGCTATTCAGCTAGCTCCTGAATTCTGGCTGTGACTGGAAAATTAATTTCTCCTGTTGAGGTTTCTCTTCAGTGACACTGCCATTCTATTTCTCCTGTTGAGGTTTCTCTTCAGTGAGATGGCAATTTTATTTCTTCTGTTGAGGTTTCTCTTCAGTGAGACAGGGGTGTCTGGCTGAACGGTGCCAGCTATAGGGGTTACACCTTGGCCCCCCCAGGTTCTGCCTCACCCTCCCTCCAATGATAGAAGGTTTGACTGGGTCTCAATTTTTTTTCTTTCCCTTCACTGAAAAAAAAAAAGAGACCACAGTGACTATTAAACAATTCTGCCCTCATAGTGCTGAGCAACCGGCATTTCCCTAGCAACAGCAGCAGATGAATCCAGAGACCAATGGGATAGCCCACATCTACCAGCAGGCGGAGATAGAGAAAATGATTAACAGGTGGTCCTATTGGCTGGCACTCCTCCTGTTTATCCAGTATTCTCTATCTCCCAGAAGGAAAAGATCGCTATTCAACTAGCTCCTGAATTCTGGCTGTGACTGGAACTTTATTTTCTCCTGTTGAGGTTTCTCTTCAGTGAGACTGCCATTCTGTTTCTCCTGTTGAGGTTTCTCTTCAGTGAGCTGGCAATGCTATTTCTCCTGTTGAGATTTTCTCTTCAGTGAGACAGGGGTGTCCGGCTGAACGGTGCCGGCTTTAGGGGTTACACCTGGGCCCCCTAGGTCCCTGCCTCACCCTCCCTTCAGTGATAGAGGGTCTGACTGGGTCTCAATTTTTTTCTTCTTTCCCTTCTCTAAAAAAAAAAAAAAAAGAGACCACAGTTCCTCCATTCTGCTCGGTTACTGCTGATCAACAAGCTTTAACTGGCTTCAACCGGCCCTAACAACAAGCTTGTGAGTATGTCTGTTTGAACTTCAGGTTCTGTTTGGGAGTCTTAGTAATGTGGGTTCGGTCAACGTACGTTTAAGGCAAGGATATTTTATTGAGGCTAAGTTTTATGACTAGAAATCCATGGAGGGAGCCGGGACTTCCCGCCCTTTGCATGCACATGCTTAGTTTCCTTGTTGGTTACAGCGCGACAGTAGCGGTGCGATTTCATGCTCGCACTTGTTCTCATTGTTGGGTTTCAGTGTAGCAATAGTAGTCCTGTTTATTCTGAGGCTCTCTTTCATCTGTGTTTGTCACGGCAATGTGCAGCTGATTGTGCAGGTGCCGGTTTATAGCAGCATGAGATAAGACATGTTTTTCCGGCGCTGTGGGCCATTCTCCTGGTTATTCCCTGAGTCTGATTTTATTTCTATGCAAGCCGCGGCAGGGTAAATTTTGCGGGACTTGAATCCGACTGTGTTTCTAGGAGCGTTGATGCAGCGGCCACATGTCAGTGAGAATCAGGCGTGCGCTTGGGTATCTGGCGATGGCAGGAGAGCTGCAGCGTTCCGGTAGTTTCCAGCTGACTTTGGTCAGGGTATGCCGGGGCTTCTCTCCTTTCCGGTTCAGACAAGTTGTATGTGTTTCACCAGCTTTGGTACAAGTTTGGGCAGATTTGTATGTCTACGTCTGTGTTCCTGTTGTACTCCCTTGAAGGAAGCTGCTTGTTTAATCGGACTCTGGGGTTAGCACTCAAGGGATTTACCAGAGAGACTCTGACCTATGCTAGGTCACCCAGTCTCGGTTTGTCTCCGGACTGGGGCGACATACGGCAACTCACGGCACGGTGAGATCAGCAGTAAGATAGTGCCCTGTATTTCACACAGGTATCTCATTATCTCTCTTGGGGTCCCTGCAGATTGAGCCTTTGTCTGTTGGCAACTGTCCTTATTTGGGCCTCTGTGCTGAGCTGCATGTGTCTAATAGTGGCACAGGATATATATAAGGTAGTACAAACAGTTTCCAAGTTCGGGCTGTCTCTATGGGCATAATGACACTGCGCATCTTCCTGCAGCCAGGACTCTCTTTCTCTATTTCTGAGGGGGCCTGGACTTCAGATTTCCATGCTTATCACGCTGGTTTCTCCTGTCGCCATTTTCTCCTGGCACATGCTAGACGGGCCCCCTGACCAGACAGGAAAGGCTGTACAGCTCCTTTTAACAAGGAGCCAGTTACCTATTCTATCAAACCCGCGGAGGATCACGCGCTATGTGGCTGTTAGCCTCATCCCTGAAGCTCTCATTAGCGATGTGAGCTTTGTCTGATACCTGTAAGGATGCTGTTGTTTACCACAGGGCGGTAGATGCAGCATCTTGATTGAGTCTAGTACGTATTCACTTTAAAGGACATACGTATTTCGCTCATGTTGCATGGGGTTAGTACTGTTTTCATGGTTCCAGTATATTCCTCTTTACATTGTGAAACTTGATTTTTCCTAGGAGAATCTTCTTGCAGATCCTTCAGTCTCATCCTGCCATTCCCTGACCTTCTGCACTTCATTCTGAGGGGATCTTGACTTCTTCCAATGACTCTTCAGGCTTTCTCATGAGGGAGAAGATGCTATAATGTCAGGTCAGGGGGCTGTGAAGATTTTTCATGATGCTTGCATCTTTGCATCCTCCTCAGGTTTCCAGTTCGTTCTTGGAGTCTCTATGTTTTGTGTTTCCCTTTTCAGTGTTACTGGTCCTCAGGACAGTTCTTGTAGTTCTTCGGGAACTAAGGGACGTTGTTCCACTTACTGCATGGTGCCCGAGACGGGGGCATTGGGCAGGCTGGATCCCATTCTGCTGAATTAGTTTCTCGGGGTTACACATTTCTGCAGACAACCTGGGAGTATATTTACATTTTCTCTATGGACTCCGAATCGGCACTTGGTTTGCCTGCCTCTCTTGGAGCAGCGCTTTCGGTTTTGGCACATGCCATTTCGCCTACCCAAGGCTTCACGAACGTTTTAGGTGATGTGGGCGGTGGTATCGTTTTGGCGCTACCAGGCGATTCATCTAATTTCTTCTTGACTGCCTGCTTGATTCGGACGACTTCCAGTCGGGCCATTTGACTGACACGAAAAGGGTGGTATCTTTTCCTCAGGTCTTTACACGTGCATCTTTGAATTTGCACAGCGCTCTTTTCTCCTGTACTGTTTATAGGTATATCGGGGTGATGTTTTTATTCATATAGGAGAGACATGTGTTTCTTTCCGGAGACTTGGGCATGGGATCTCGGTCTCAGATTGGTATTCTTCTTCGCTTACCATGACCAAGAGTATGGGATTCTGTACAGTTTCTGGGATCCATATTGCTGACTCCACTGGGAACTTTGGCTTGCTTTCCCCTTCTTACGCTATAGCAGTCGCTTTTGTTCCGGTGGTTCCCAGTATCTCAGGGCTCCAATTATTTGGTATGTTCCTCCTGCATCGCTCAGCTCCTGTGGCTCAGCGTGATTTCTCTTTTCAAGGCATGCCTCGGTCTTTGCTGGACTAGCTCATGACCACCGACCATCCCGGGCTGTCGGGTTGGGGGGCTCGGTGGCTTCCATCCTCAGCTCCAGGAGTCTGGTCTTCAGAGGCGACTCAGTACTTGTTCATTCTTCTACACTTGAGCAGGGTCAGGCTACCTTTCTGGAGCTTCAGATCATTCTTCCGGATTGCCGCTGAGGGTCCTTTTGGTCAGTATTAGGATGGGGGTATTTCTCTACAGCTTGGGCAGTAGGTGTTGTACTCAGTTGGCAGGTGAAGTTGTTCTGCTTCAGTGAGTGGACTCTCATCTTCGTCTTCTGTTGGCAGATCCTTTTATGGATCAGGATAAGAGTTTGGATAGACTTTCTCTCCGCGGAATCTGAGCATGGGCCATTTCTTGTATGTTACAGTGTACAGCGCTGTGTATGCTCTGGAAAGTGTGCATGTTAGTAATAGTGTAATCTTCTGTATCCTGGATATTGAGATTTGTGGCTCAGGTGTTCTAGCTCTTTTTATGGACGTGAGATCTCCTTAACCTAGACCTCATGGCCTCGTCTCTCAATTCTAAGCTTCCTAGCTTCTTCGGCGGGCCCAGGGAGTGGGAGTTAGAGGGGGTATCTGCATGGCTCCTTTCTCGCCTCTGCCTTCTCTTTTTCAGTGTTTTCCGCTGGCTTATGATGGCTTGGATTTGCCATCTCGAGCTCGCTTTCCGGGCACAGTATTTGTAGAATCTCTGGATTGGCAGCGCCATCCTTACTGTGCGCATTTGATGAGTCTTTCGACAGCCGGACTAAGAAGTTTCCTGGTATCTCCGGCTTTGCTCGCCTAGGGTCCAATCAACATGGATATTTGTACTACTTTAGTATTATGACCTAGTTTTTTGAAAAATCTTGGCTGACGTGTAAGGGTTATGCGAAGCAGGTTGTTTCTTCTCTTATCCAGGTGCTACGGACGTCTTCTCCTGTGGCTTCTGCTTCCTTTTGGAGGTTTTTCTTTTCTTGGGTGCTTCTTAACGTTTGAACCACTCCAGAGTTCCTTTTTGGCACAAGTGTATTGCCAAGGGCTTAGCGTTCAATTCCCTTCAGCTTCTAGTGCCATTCTTGGCTTGTTACAAGGGCTAGGTATATTGCTCTTCGCTTACTTCTCAGCTTCATGTAGTTCAGTTCCTAAACAGAGTGCGGTATATTCATGCGCCTCTTAGAAAGCCCGGTTTGGAGTACAGTCTTCACGTACTTCTTCTCAGTTTACCGAAGGCTTCATTTCATCCTTGTCTTTTGGGACTCTAAAGGGCTGTGCCGTTGAACATGGGGTTTCTTTTGGCCATGGCTTCAGCTCTGCAGTTTTCTATGTTGCAGGCCTTGTTCAACGGGGATTCCTATTTCTGATTTCCGAAATATGGGATATCAGTTCGGATGGTACCACTATTTCTTTCTAGGGGGGTGTCATCCTTTCTTTTATGTCATGCTCGCTTTTCCTTCCTTCTTCCTGGGAGGAGAAATTGGAAGCAGTGCTTTTATTCACTGCATTTTTTGATACGTACGTAGCGTTCTCCGTGAGCTCGGTTTCTAACGACTTTTAGTTGTTTATATCTCCTTTTTGTATTCTTCAAGGGACGCCTCAAACGTATGGCGACGTCCGAAGCTTCCATCGCTTGATGGGTCCAGGAGGACATTCTTTATGCTTGCTTGCTGGCAGGGAAGCGGTTGGCGAAAGAAATTCATGACCATTCCGCCGGAGTGATAGCTACTTCTTGGGCTCAGCCCAGAGGTTTTTTTCCTTGGAGGAGATTTGTCTCGCGGCTAATTGGTCTTCCGAGAGTGCTTTCTCTCCGCATTTCTGCTTGGATGTGGGGGCGCATGCGGTAGGGGCGTTTTGTGCTTCAGTTGTTGCGGAGGCGGCGTTTGCTTCCCACCCAGATTGAGGATTGTTTTGCTACATCCCATTGGTCTCTGGATTCATCTGCTGCTGTTGCTAGGGAAGGAAAAATTATGTTCTTACCTGTTAATTTTCTTTCCCTTAGACGCAGCAGATGAATCCAAAGCCCCACCCTTTCTGGATATTGTCTCTCGGTTTTTTCTTTTGCAACTTTCACAGTTTGTTATTATGGCAGGTTGTTTTCTGTATTATTGCATTTTGAGATTTGTTATGGGAAAGAAGTTTTTTACATGCTATGCCTATTGATGGTTACGGATGCTTGGGCAAGGAGCTATACTGGATAAACAGGAGGAGTGCCAGTCAATAGGACCACCTGTTAATCAGTTTCTCTATCTCCGCCTGCTGGTAGATGTGGGCTATCCCATTGGTCTCTGGATTCATCTGCTGCGTCTAAGGGAAAGAAAATTAACAAGTAAGAACATAATTTTTCCTTCCCGGCATTATCAACAAAGTTGAGAGTATATTTTATTTGAACTTCTTTTCTGGTTTCTGGTTGTGGTGGAGCTGCGAGTTCAGTATGAGTCTACAGAAGGAATATGTTTTTTTATCAAACGCTATATTTTGTAGAGTTGTGGAAATGGTTTAGTGACTGACAAGTAAATTTACATTTGTATGAAGTTTATTCAGTAAAGGGCTTCGGGTGGGGTGTATGGATAGAGCTCCATTGACGGAATTAGTGCTTTCCCTCGTGTTGTAGGTGCGCGCTTGTTTTTATATTCTGGCAGCAGCGCCACAGCGGTAGTGGGATTTCTCCCCGAGGCAGACTCTGCTTGGCAGTTCCCGTGGCTGCTTTATTACGCGAGATAAAGGATAAAAGAATGGATCTAAAAGCTCGTTCATCCTTATTTGTAATCCACAGGGGAATAATTTGTAGCAGATATAAAAGTTTAGGTAGTAAAACCATCTTGAATAAAGCGACTCGGCCCCAAAGAGAAAGTGGCAAGTCCTTCCATTTGTCACTTGGGTACGTATGGCCTCAATATGATTAAGAACATTGTATTGATGCATGATCTTAGGGTGGATATTCAGGTAGACTCCCAGATAGCGCATTGGTTTCCGGACAGGGGGAATAGGTAAGTCATCATGCCAGCGCTCATGCCTATTGGAGGCCAAAGGAAGCAATTCAGATTTAGCACAATTGATTTGAAGGCCTGATATGTTCCCGAAATCCTGCACAATAGTGAGAGCCACCGGTAGATGCAAATGGGCCTGGTCCAAGTATAAGAGGATGTCATCAGCGAATAAACTGAGGCGACTTTCCCTGGATCCCACCTGAATACCCATGATAGTAGGGTCCGACTGTATCTTAACCGCCAACGGTTCAATAGCAAGAAGAAAAAGAAGCGGAGACATGGACAGCCCTGGCACGTGCCCCGCTCCAACGGAAATGGGGTAGTAAGATGACCATTAACAAGAAGCCGAGCCTGAGGAGAAAAATAGAGGCTGCACACCCACTCCAAAAAAGTACTCCCCAGTCCATAACGCTACATGACCCAGAAAAGGTAAGACCAGGATAGGCTATCACATGCCTTTTCCATATCCAGGCCCACAATAGCGGCCTTATTGTCACCCCCCCTCCTCAAATAGATAGCCATAATGCTCTAATTAAGTTCATAGAAGCATATCTGCATGGCACGAAGCCTACCTGATCCTCGTGAATGAGGAGGCGCAAGAAGCCATTCAAGCGTTTTGCGAGAATTGCTGCCAGCAACTTTGCGTCTTGGTTGAGGAGCGATATGGGTCTAAGAGCCCACCTGAAGTGGGTCCTTGCCTGATTTAGGCAATAAAACAACATGGGCCATATTATAGCGATCTAGGCCCTTCTGGGAGTGCAAGGTATTATAAGCCGCACACAGGGAGGGTGAAATAATATCGGAAAAGATCTTGTAATATTCAGGCCTGTAGCCATCAGGGTCAGGAAATTTGGTAAGTTTAAGCCCCTTTATACTGTTCTCCACCTCCAGGCGAGTAATGGGGGCATTCAAGACCTGAAGCTGATCCTGAGTGAGTTGAGGGAGCAAGACATCCTGAAAAAATGTGGCCCCATCCTTCGCAGCATAGGGCTTACAAGCATTCAAATCTCTATAATAATTCACAAATTGTTGATGGATGTGTGTTTCTGTCATATGAATCTGACCATGTGTGTCCGTGATAGACGTGATTACCTGGTGCTTTCGACTAGGACGGACTAGACGGGCCAACTTACCCGCCTTATCTTCCCATCTGTGAAGATTATAGCGACGGAAATAAATGTCTCTTTCCATAAGAATAGTGTCAATCTGATGGCGGAGGTCGCGTAATCTAAGTCGATCCTCATTTTTTAAACTACTCTGGTGGCGCGGGCGCAGCTGTTGCACTTGCACTTGCACTTCAACACTTGCAGTTCTGCCCCCTGTCTCCGCCATTCAAACTCCCCCATGCACACCCCGCCCGACACACTCTCCCCTTCCCTCTCCCGACTTCCGCACCCCCCCAAAAACCCACCATCTACTCAGCCTCAAACCCTCCCCAAAGACCAGAAACAACAAAGAACCCCGAGCCCCCCCCGCTTCCCCCCCAATAGAGAACCAGGTATAAACATGTTGTCAACACTTGTCAGATAAGAACATGCCAAGCCCTGAAACCAAAACACACAAAAAGGAATTAAAGAGAGTCACCAGATCTGGACCAGTCCGGTCTGCATATAAAATTGTTCCTTCCAGTCATAAATGTGTCTGCTTTGATATGTGGGTGCCGGCTCTGAATATGCTGGCACCCACATAACATGGGGCTCCTCCCTAGTGCCATCCACAGTACCACTCCTGACCTGCCCACATTTTAGTTGGGTGGTCTGAGGGGAAATTCAGCGGCACTTTCTGGATTTAAGTTAAGGTATCTCTATGCTTCCTGAATGTAGGCGCCTAGCTGCGAATAACCTAGGCACCTCTTATGGAATTTTCCCCCAAATGTTTGCAAATTGTCCTAAAATGGCAATAGTAAATGTGTCTGTAAGGAAAACTAAGATTACCAGCTCATGAAATTTTTTTTTTTTTTTTTTTTACTGACAATTTTACTCAGTGGTGTTCGTTTAACATGTGCATCTGTGATCATTGCTCTGCAAATTCATTTATGAGCCTCTATCAAAGACTGTTTATTTGCAGAGGAATATATAACCTTAGTGTGATTTCCCACTTTATATGTATCTCACAAGTATTTGTATGCTCACAAGTATTTTTTTGTCCCACGTGGACCATATCCCTTTAACAGCATGAATGAGCAGATTAACTTCTTAATGCAATGAATTATGATTTTCCTTTTTGTCGTCATATAAAATATATTTATTGCCTTCTAAACCTTTATTGAAACAGTGAGAGTTTATATGTCTTCTTTGAGATAGCAAACTCAAAGTGGTTGCTATGAATGGCATATTTGTATAGATACCAAAACAAGTAAGTGTTTGACAGAGCTGATAGCACAACTACCACTAACCAGTTGGTGCCTTGGATACTACTGGATAGTTCATTGGACTTCATTGAATGTCTGTATTTACAGTGTAAAATGCTTTTTATACTGCTCCAATAATATTTTAAACAGAAAGCAAACCTTGTTTTCTTTTAAGAGATGTAGGCTTTTTTTTAACTAGGGTGTTGCCATCTTACATCGGGTGAACCGGACAGGCTCATTCTATCCCATTGCATGAATAAATTTGTGGTTTTGATTTACTAATTGATTTTGCTAAGAAAGTCCCATGTGCAATGGTATACGATCAGGAGCCTCTTGGGTTGACATGGGTCAACCCTAGTTTCACAGTACAGTAAATTTCTTCTCTTCTAAAATACAGTGCTGTTTTGGCAGGGGAGATGAAGTAGCATAGCGAGATGTTACATGATTACTTGATCCATCTATGTCTCGCTTTATCATCTCAGTCCCTTTTCCTCTCCTCTCACCTCTGTTTCCTTTTTCTCCCTTTCCTCCTCTTTTGACTACCCTTTCCAGAATAAGATCTTGATGGGAGCTTCAACTGGGGCTCAGTTATCGGCCTGGTATTTGTCCAAATGGGACAACAAAGATGCTGCAAACAAATTTCCTGTTCCTCAAGACTAACCACCTTTCTTATTATCGAGCTTCATGCTTGTGTAATTCTAGTATTGGAGGTCTGCTTAGATGGTTGTCTACAGCTTGCCCTGTGGCATAGTAAATGGACTAACAACCAAATTTTATTGATTTTGTTACAAAGGCTGGGACTAGATAAACATCTAGGAGGCCAAAAAAGCAGTTCAGACTTTTAAAAAAAACTCTCCATACAATAACTCAGTTGACTTCAACGATGTTGCTTTGAACCGGAATTTACTAAAATCTTTAGTCATTTATAGTCAAAACAGTGGAAAGGCATTGAACATATAACGAACAGGCTTTCAAACTAGAAAGATATACAGTATACAAAGTCTCTCTTGTACTTCACTCCAAATCCCATTACTGGGGTAACAGGGGCAAACACAGTTCTCCTTAGCACAGTTCTTATTGCTGGATGCAATTAGGATCAGCAGCTCTCCTCAATAAGATAATTATCTGATAGCATAGTTTATAATCACTTGTTTTGCTGACACTGTTGATGGAAATCCCAGGCAGACTAGACTCCAAATGGCGACTCTTATTAGGATTCCTTTAGGGTAGTAATAAATGGAATTGGCTTAGAGGAGGGTCAGATGAGTAGTGGAGTGCCTCAAGGATCGGTACTGAGACCGATTCTGTTCAATATGTTTGTGAGTGACATTGCTGAAGGGTTAGAAGGTAAGGTTAGCCTTTTTGCAGATGATACCAAGATTTGTAATAGAGTGGACACCCTGGAGGGAGTCGAAAACATGAAAAAGGATTTGCAAAAGTTAGAAGAATGGTCTAACGTCTATTAAACCAATTAGCTACATGTCTAAGAAGACAAGCAACATTATAGAGCCGAAAATCTGGAAGCCCGAACCCGCTTGAAGTCCAAGTACCCAGCAGAAACGGAAAACGAATTTAGATTTTTTACCAGCCCAGCAGAATCTGTGAAGCATCCGATGGAGACGAGTAAGATCCCTGGCATGTATCTGCAGCAGGAGAACCTGAAATACAAATAACCATTTAAGAAATACTATCATTTTGTAAAGATTTATCTTCCCCAATAAAGATAAAGACAACTGCTTCCACTGCTTGAGTCGGCGCTTAGTATCTGCCAATAAATGTTGAACATTAAGAGTGTACAGATCTGCAATATTCTGGGGGAGCCAAATGCCCAAATACCGAAAGGAGCCATTGGCCCAGCAAAGCGTAAAGGAAGGCAGGCCCAAGTTGTGGCATAAATTCCCCACTGGTGCCAAGTCCTCAGATTTATCTAGGTTAAATTTTAGTCTTGCAAAATCTCTATATTCCTGGATAAGCATTAATAACGTGGGTAGAGATTCTCATGGGAGGGGGGGGCGGGGTTCCTGGATATGAACATGGACCAGTAAATCATTGGCAAAGGCTACTATTTTGAGTTCCTGATCACCCATAATCACCTCTTTGACATTTGAAGCGTGGTTGATCTACCTGATCAGGGGGTGCAGAGTCAGAACAAACAGAAGGGGTGAGAGAGGACAACCCTGCTGGGTGCCACAGCAAATGGGCAATTGAGCAGATCTCCTACCATTCACCCTAAGACATGCCCTGGGATCCGTATATAACACACGAAGAGCCTGGACAAATCTACTGCCGAACCCATAGGACTGAAGGGTTGAGAACAAAAGGTCCCAGCACACTATTATCAAAGGCCTTCTCTGCATCAAAACTAATCAACAGAGAAGGCCTCTGCTCCCCAATCATTTTCTCAAGAGACATAAGGATCTCCTGCATATTCTTAACAATGGATCGCCCCTGTACAAAGCCAACCTGAGATTTATGAATAAGCGAAGGGATAACTCGAGCTAGTCAGTTGGCCAACACCTTTGCTAAAAGTTTCATTTCAAAATTCAAAAGGGAGATGGGTTGATAGGAGCTTGGAAGTGTTGGGTCCCTGCCAGGCTTAAGCAGCAATACCATCTGGGCCACATTAAAGCCTAATGGCAAAGTCCCCATGTCAATACATGAGGTGTACATCCGAACCAGATAAGGAGCAATGTCACTGAAGTAGGTTGTAGAATTCTGCCCAAAATCTGCCTACGCCAGGGGACTTACATAAAGCACCCTGAGAGACAAGTCTATTCCACCTCCTTTACCCTGATGGAAGCATTAAGTTTGTCGAGATCAGCAGCCGATACCTGCGGCAGGGGAATGTTATCAAGATACATAGAACTCTCCAACCCCGAAGCCAGAGGAATACCATAAAATGAAGAATAGTAATCCTGGAAAATCTGACAAATTTGGCGATCATCTGTGACTACTTGTCCATTCGCTCCCTGTACCCTCAAGATGGAAGAGTAACCCTCTGCCACCCTCACCAACTGTGCCAGAAGCCGCCCTTCAATGTTTCCATGTCTGTGAAGGTGATATTTATAGTAAAGCATGGATTTCTTTGCCCGTTGAAGTAAGGTGTTAAGTTCCACTTGAGTGGCTAACAGGGTCTCCTGGGTAAATGAGTGTGCCCAAAATGCATCCATTCACGCCGCAGCTGATTCTCTAGTCGGAGGATCGCTCTATCCCTAGCTTTCCGTTTGACAGGTATAACTAATTTTATCCCAGGACAAGCAGGCAGGTATTCTCACAAGTGGGTGACGTGATCCAACGGAGCCCCGATGCGGATGCCTCACAAGCAGACTTGCTTGAAGAAACTCGAAGTTTCGAGTCGCCCGCACCGCGCATGCGTGAGTGCCTTCCCGCCGAGCGCAGGGCACGTCTCCTTAGTTCTTACTTTTCCGTGGAGCCGAAAGTCCGTCTTCGACTCTCTGCGTGAAGTGTTTTCGCTTGTGCCTTCTTTTGTCCGTGGTTTTGTGTTATTTTTACTCAGAATCGCTCGTTTTCTTCATTGTTTTATTCTTTTTCAAAAAAAAAAAAAAAATTTCTTCCATTCGTTTGACCGGGCAGGCCACGCGGCTGCAGCTCCGCAGCTTCGATCTTGCGGCGGCTCTTTTTTGGCCTATGTCCCGGCCTGCAACCGGTTTTAAAAAGTGTTCCAAGTGCCAGCGCGCGATTTCCCTGATGGACCCTCATCGACGCTGTCTTCGGTGTCTCGTGCCGGCCTTGCTCAACACTTAAGTCTCGTGCTTTCAAGCGTCATTGTATCCTGTGGGAGCTGCATTTCAGCATGGAGTCTTCGATGGAGCTTTCGTCCTCGAGGGGTGCTTCCCCTTCGACATCTTCCGATGCTCTCCAGATTTCCACAGCTTCTGCTCCGAGCCTCATCAAACCTGCCTCGTTTGTACCGGCTATGTCTTCGACCCCTGCTGCAGTGCCTTCCTCTGTCTCTTCAGGTCAGATAGCACAGCAGCGCATTCCCCCGGTGGTGCTTAAAATGCCCAAGGCTTCTAAGTCCAAGCACTCTCACACTGCCTCGAGGGACCACGAAACCCGTGCAGGTGGTCCTGTTGGAGACATGGATCCATCCTTGCTGGCTTCGTTCCAAACCCTATTAGAGAAGCAATTTATTCAGCAATTTATTACTACCATGGGGCCGAAGCTTCTCTCACAAATCCAGCCTGGGCATTCGGAGGCCTCCCGTGAGGTCGAGCCGCCTCCTATGCCTCAGTCGCATACACACTCTACAGGGAGCAGAGTCTCTGCGAGTGTCTGGTCTGGCATCTCGGCATGCATCGCAAGGAGCAGAGTCTTTGCCCATGCCTCCATTGGAACTCTTACACTCGATGCAAGGAGCAGAGTCTTTGCGAGTGCCTCGAGGTTCTTCCACTCAGCCTCCTCTGCTTCGTTCCACAGCCTCCAGCCCTATCCATTCTCTGGGGGCTTCGACTGGGACACGCTCTCCTCGATTGTCGAGGCCTGCTTCAAGGCACAGCTCGCATCATAGATCGAGGCATTCTTCGAAGCATTCATCCAGGCATTCATCCTCACCTCATCGGAAGCAGCCTTTTCTTCAGTATTCCCCACCGACTGCTTTGACCCTTCCGCTTCCGGATCTCGAAAACCCGGTGAGTTCTTTTTCTCCATCCAGATCTCCTTCGTCATTGGAGCAAGCTGCCTTGATATCCTCGAGTCCCTCTCGAGGCCGGGCTTTGGCAGATCAGCTGTCTTTTTCATCTTTTCTGCTTCAGATGGCAGTTGACTTAGATATTCAACTTGACACTGGATCTAAGTTTTCCAAGGAGTATCTCGAGACCATGCATCTCCCTCAACCTCCAAGCTTCCTCTTCACAAGCTTCTGGATCAAACCTTTGTCCGCTGTCTGGAAACTCCTTATTCCATTCCAGCTGTTCCAGGCAAATTGGATTCCAGATACAGGACTGTACATCATAAGGGGTATGACAACACTCAATTGTCTCACCAATCCCTTCTGGTTGAATCTTCTTTGAAACGTTTTCACCCTTCTCAGGTGTATGCCACTGTTCCTCCGGGAAGGGAAGGCAAAACGATGGACAGATTTGGTCATCGCATCTACCAAAACTCTATGATGACCTCCAGAGTCCTCAACTATAATTTTCATTTCATCACCTACTTTTAGTTCTTTCTCTCCATCCTTCCTAAGTTCATGCCTTATCTGGATTCTCGTGCGCATTGTGAATATCAAGAAGTCCTTGCATCCTTGTCCCAACTCCGGCTGCAGCTTCTTCAGTCCTCCTTTGATGCTTTTGAGCTGTCTGCTCGAGCTACTGCTTGCTCGGTGGCCATGCGGCGTCTGGCGTGGCTCCGGACCATCGACATGGATCCTAACCTGCAGGACCGGCTGGCTAATGTTCCTTGCGCTGGCAATGACCTCTTTGATGAGTCTATAGAGGCAGCCACTAAGAAGCTTTCGGACCACGAGAAGTCTTTTGCATCCATTCTCCGCTCGAAACCGAAGCCGGTTCCTCTTCGACCTGCACGCCCTCCTCAAATTTACCAACGGCGTTTTCCACCTAAACAGGCTCCTTCCATTCGTCAGCCTGTCAAGAGGCCACATCCTCAGAAACAGCAGAAGCCTCAGACACCTGCTGTACCTAAGGCTCCTCAGCCTTTTTGACTGTCTAGTAGAAAGCATAACCTCAGTCGTTCTGCCATTTCCCATTTTCCCCCCTATCGGAGGTCGTCTCCATCATTTTTACCACCGATGGACGACTGTTACCACTGACCTCTGGGTCCTTTCCATCTCTCTTCAGTTCCATCAAGTTCCTCCGGAATATCCTTCCAACTCTGCCCAGACCGCCCTTTTTCTTCAGGAAGCTCAAACTTTGCTTCAGCTCCGAGCTATCGAGCCAGTTCCTTTGGCTCAGCAGAACAAGGGATTTTACTCCCGGTACTTCCTTGTTCCGAAGAAGACGGGCGATCTGCGTCCTATTTTGGATCTCAGGGTGCTCAACAAATTTCTGGTCAGAGAAAAATTTTGCATGTTGACCCTAGCATCTCTGTATCCCCTCCTCGAGCAGAACGACTGGTTATGCTCTCTAGATCTCAAGGAGGCCTACACGCACATTCCCATCCATCCAGCCTCCCGTCAATACCTCAGATTTCGGGTGGGAAATCTGCATTATCAATACAGAATGTTCCCTTTCGGCCTGGCCTTGTCACCCAGAGTCTTCACCAAATGCCTGGTAGTGGTGGCCGCTGCGCTCAGGAACCATGGTCTTCAGGTGTTTCCCTACCTGGACGACTGGCTCATCAAGGATTCCACGTCTCAAGGAGTCGTCCTAGCGACCCAGCGAGCTATCTGGTTCCTGCAGAGTCTGGGATTCGAAATCAACTTTCCAAAATCCTATCTCCAGCCTTCTCAGACTCTTCCATTCATCGGAGCTGTTCTGGATACTGTCCAACTCAGAGCGTTCCTTCCTCATCAACGTCTGGAGGCTCTTTTCCATCTTTGTCATTCGGTCTCCTCTTGCCCGACCATCTCGGCGAGACACATGATGGTTAGAAACATAGAAACATAGAAAAAAGCAGCAGAAAAGGGCTATAGCCCACCAAGTCTGCCCATTCCAAGTATCCCCTCCCCTGAATTTACTCCCTTAAAGATCCCACGTGAGTATCCCATTTTCTCTTAAAATCCGTCACGCTGCTGGCCTTTATCACCTGGAGTGGGAGTCTGTTCCAATGATCCACTACTCTTTCGATGAAGAAGTACTTCCTGGAGTCGCCATGAAACTTCCCTCCCCTGATTTTCAGCGGATGCCCTCTGGTGGTCGAGGGTCCCATGAGCCAGAAGATATCATCTTCTGACTCAATGCGTCCCGTGATGTACTTATATGTTTCAATCATATCTCCCCGTTCTCTTCTTTCCTCAAGTGAGTACAGCCGCAATCTTTTAAATCTTTCTTCATACGTGAGATCCTTGAGCCCAAGACCATCCTGGTGGCCGTTCGCTGAACCAACTCGATCCTCAGCACGTCCTTTCAGTAGTGTGGTCTCCAAAACTGAACACAGTACTCCAAGTGAGGCCTCACCATGGCTCTGTACAACGGCATCATAACTTCAGGTCTCCTGCTGACGAAACCTCTGCGGATACACCCCATCATTTGTCTTGCCCTGGAGGAAGCCTTCTCCACTTGATTGGCAACCTTCATGTCCTCACTAATGATCACCCCTAGGTCGCGTTCCGCCGTGGTCCTAACCAAGGTCTCACCATTTAATACATAAAGTTCTACGCGGGTTTCTCTTACCCAGGTGCATTATCTTGCATTTTTTTGCATTGAAGCCTAGCTGCCAAGTAGTTGACCATTGTTCCAGCAACAGTAGGTCGTGTGTCATATTATCAGGTAATAAGCTTTTGCCTTTGGCTTCCACAGTACATGTGACTCCTTTTGCCAGACTTCACCTCAGAATTCCTCAGTGGACCCTGGCATCTCAATGGATGCAGGTTTCCGACCCTCTGACTCGACACATCCAGATCACTCCTGCTCTGACACAGTCTCTTCGTTGGTGGATGCTCTCTTCCAATCTATCCAGAGGCTTACTTTTTCACACGCCCCCCCCCCATCAGAAGGTTCTCACGACCGATTCTTCAACTTACGCTTGGGGGGGCTCATCTAGATGGTCTCCGTACTCAAGGCTATTGGACCAGTACGGATCGTCAGTGTCACATCAATCTCCTGGAACTCAGGGCGATTTTCAATGCTCTCAATGCTTTTCAGCATCTGCTTCACGACCATGTAGTCCTCATTCGCATGGACATTCAAGTCGCAATGTATTATGTCAACAAACAGGGAGGGACGGGATCTGCCTCCCTCTGTCAGGAAGCTCTGAAAGTTTGGGATTGGGCAATTTGCTACAACACCTTCCTCAAAGCTGTCTACATTCAGGGGGTGGACAATGCCTTAGCAGACAACTTGAGTCGTCTTCTACAGCCTCACGAATGGACTCTCCATTCCACGCCCCTTCATCCCATCTTCTCTCAGTGGGGAACGCCTCAGATAGATCTCTTTGCAGTCCCCCACAACTTCAAGCTGCCTCAGGTCTGCTCCAGGATCTACACTCCTCATCGCCTTGAGGCAGATGCTTTTCATCTGGACTGGACGAATCTCTTTCTATATGCGTTTCCTCTCATTCAAAACACGCTGGTCAAGCTGAAGTCCGACCATGCCACCATGATTCTGGTTGCTCCTCGGTGGTCCCAGACAACCCTGGTACTCCCTTCTACTTCAACTCAGCAGCAGGGAGCCATACCTTCTACCAGTTTTTCCCTCTCTGCTTACGCAGCATCAGGGATTTCTACTTCATCCCAACCTACAGTCTCTCCACCTGACAGCTTGGTTCCTCTCAACATAGCTCCTCTACAGTTTTCTCAATCTGTGAGGGATGTTTTGGAAGTTTCAAGGAAGCCTACTACTAGACAATGCTATCACCAAAAATGAACTAGATTTTCTGCTTGGTATTTTTCTCATCATAAGGAGCCTCAATTTTTCTCCTTATCTTCAGTTTTGGACTATCTGTTGCATCTTTCTCAGTCTGGTCTCAAGTCTACCTCGATCCGAGTCCATCTTAGTGCAATTGCTGCTTTCCATCAGCCTATTGAAGGGAAACCTCTCTCTGCTCATCCTGTGGTTTCCAGATTCATGAAAGGACTTTTCAATGTCAAACCTCCTCTCAAACCGCCTCCAGTGGTTTGGGACCTCAATATTGTTCTTACTCAACTGATGAGACCTCCATTTGAACCAATGGACAAGGCTCATCTGAAGTATCTTACTTGGAAAGTGGTGTTTCTCATTGGCCTCATTTCTGCTCGACGAGTCAGTGAGCTTCAAGCGTTGGTTGCAGACCCACCTTTTACAGTGTTCCATCATGACAAGGTGGTTCTTCGCACTCATCCGAGATTCCTTCCTAAAGTAGTCTCGGAGTTTCATCTCAACCAATCCCTTGTGCTTCCAGTGTTTTTTCCAAAGCCTCATTCTCATCCTGGAGAATCAGCTCTTCATACTCTGGAATGTAAACGTGCTTTGGCTTTCTATTTAGAACGCACCAAACCGCACAGAACTGCTCCTCAACTTTTTGTCTCCTTTGATCCGAACAAGTTGGAACGTCCTATCTCTAAGCATACCATCTCCAATTGGATGGCAGCTTGTATCTCATTCTGCTATGCCCAGGCTAGATTTCCTCTTCAAAGTAAAGTTGAGGAATGGCAGCTTCTGTGGCTTTTTCTCAGATCTACATTTATTGAGGAAATTTGTAAGGCTGCCACTTGGTCCTCGGTTCATACCTTCACTTCTCATTATTGTCTGGATACTTTCTCCAGACGGGATGGACAGTTTGGCCAAACAGTATTGCAAAATTTATTCTCCTAAGTTGCCAACTCTCCTACCATCCCACTTTGGTTAGCTTGGAGGTCACCCACTTGTGAGAATACCTGCCTGCTTGTCCTGGGATAAACCACAGTTACTTACTGTAACAGGTGTTATCCAGGGACAGCAGGCAGCTATTCTCACATCCCACCCACCTCCCCGATTGGCTTCTCTGCTAGCTATCTGAACTGAGGAGACGCGCCCTGCGCTGGGTGGGAAGGCACTCGCGGTGCGGGCGACTCGAAACTTCGAGTTTCTTCAAGCAAGTCTGCTTGTGAGGTGTCCGCATCGGGGCTCTGTTCGATCACGTCACCCACTTGTGAGAATAGCTGCCTGCTGTCCCTGGATAACACCTGTTACGGTAAGTAACTGTGCTATATGGCCTCTCAAAACGACCTTAGCTGCTTCCCAAAAGAGTAGTGAGTTCTCCCACTTTGGCGCATTTTCCAGTGTATATTCCCTCCACCTACTCACCAAGTACTCCCGAAAAGCAGGATCTGTATACAAATCCAACGGAAATTTCCAGAGTGTCGTACCTCTTTCCGCTCCCGGGTTCTCCCAGTTCACCCACATAGGGGCATGGTCTGAAATCTCACTCGGGCCAATCTCCACGCTCTGCATGCGGGACACCGTTGTAACAGACACCAGGAGATAATCAATCCTAGATAAGGAGAAATGGGCTCTAGATAGATGGATATATTCTCGGTCAGTAGGATGAAGGAAATGCCATATATCAATGAGATCAAAAGCCCTGCAGAGCTTGGGAAGAAAGTTCCCTGGGCTCTGTCCCGGCACTCCCATTCCCTGAGATCTGTCTATCTGAGGATTCCATATGGAATTAAAGTCCCCTCCAATGATCAAATTAGACGTGCCAAAACACAGGAGAGGCACAATTAAACGCCGCAAAAATTGGCTATCAAATTTATTAGGTGTGTAAACTGGTTGGCGAAAAATAGTGACTTGACACAGAACCATGCGCCCCTCTGAATCTGCCCAGACCCTGTCCACCTGGGAGACCAGTCCCTTACAAAAAAAAGTATAATCACTTCCCTTTTTTTTCCCCTGTGCCGATGAGGCCACATAATCTCCCACCCACCATTTTTTCAGTTTTGCATGTTCTTCTGCTCCAGGTTTCCTGAAGCATAGCTATATCTACCCTGTGTCTCTGGAGAGCCTGCAATATTTTTGTTCTTTTAATGGGGGAGGAAACACCACCTACATTCCAAATGTATAATTTAACCATTTGGGAATCCCTGAGAGCAGGACAGTATAGAAAGTCTGTAAATGCGATAGCAGAGGAGGTGGCTGTCCCAGCCGCAACCCCACTCCATCCCAGCCCTCAACCAAGGAAAGAAGAAACCAGTGCAATTATCCCACTCTGCACAGTCAACTCCTCTGCATACTGTAACAAAACATAAGAGGAACCGTGCTCGCCCCAACATATAAAACACCTTAACTCCCTCACAAGCATACTTAGTCAGATAGAACTCTGGATGCTATTCTACAGATTAAAACTAAACCCAGACAAAACAAAATTCTTCCTAGCAACCCCCAAAGACAAAATCAAAGACACCACAATTCAAGTAAAAGGATCCACATTCCCCCTCGAACAAACTTTAAAAGTACTGGGTGTAACATTGGACAAACATCTATCCCTTGAGAAACACACTGATATCACAGTCAGGAAAAGTATCTCGACACTATGGAAACTCCGCACCATAAAAAAATACTTCGACGACTCTTCATTCCGCCTCTTGGTACAATCCTCCATCTTTAGCATACTGGACTACTGCAACATCATCTACTTGAGCTCCTCAAAGAAAACCATCAGGAGACTAAGGATGATCCAGAACACCGCTGTCCGCCTCATATTTGACTTGAAAAAATGGGACCATATCACCCCTTTCTACCACAAACTCCACTGGCTCCCTCTAGAATCCAGAATCATGTTCAAATTCGCCTGTTTCTGCTACAAAACAATATTTGGTTTATCCCCAAGCTACATCACCCCCCACTTCACCCTCAACCACAACTATAAGAACTTCCGCAAAATTCAACTCTTCGCCTACCCCTCCCTAAAACTATGCCACTCAAAAAAATTCCTTGACAAAACCTACGCCTTCCAAGCCGCCAAACTAAACCCCCTAGCTAGCTCAAATGGTCCTCAAGGCCTACAACTACCTCGACTTTAGACAACTACTCAAAACTCACCTTTTTCGAGACCAAGACCCTTAATGCCCCTTTTCTACCTTCCTCCTCCCCCCCCTTCTGATCTTCTCCCCTCCCCCCATCCCCCTCCTCTTCCCCCTACTTCTCTCCCTGCGGTTCGCAACTCTACGTTCAATTTGATATGTAACCTTTTGTAACTACTCTCTCCTTGCTGTTTGTAACTCTATGATCAACTGGATATGTAACCACTTGTAATCTTTGTTTAACTAATGTGAACCGCCTAGAACTCTTCGGGGTATGGCGGTATACAAAAATAAAGTTATTATTATTATTATTATCAATAATAGCAACCCACCCTCTTCTGCGCAAGAAATGTTGTAGCTCTATTAATAGTACCCAGAGACCCATCCCACCCTGCAGCGCCACTCCCCTGACCCCTCCCCATTATCCTCACCCCATCCCCCTCAGGTATCCTTTCCCCCCCTACCCACCCCGTCTTCCCCAAAACCTGTCCAACTTTTCCCCAAAGCCCTAAAATAGCACCACCACTACCAGATTGGTGCTAGTCACCTGTGGATGCCCGCCCACCCGAGCATTCCATCTTAGCCCGGACATAAACCCCCTCCTCTCCTCATCAGAAGTAGAGGCTTACTCGCTCCCAAAACACAGGCACGCTGAACCCCGCACGCATCCAAAACCTAGAACCCACAACACTCGCACTCCAAATGAACAACCCTCTCTGTCTCCCCTCTGCACATTCATCCCAATCCCTCAAGCTCCCCTCCTCATGTTTCACACACACCAGACTCATACCAGGAATTAAATATTAAAAGGGGGGATATAGGGCCCAGAGGTCCGCAGCAGGAAGCCTGTCCCAAGTGCCAAACTCACTCCCGACAATAGTATTAACCATAGTCCCCCCCACAGACAAGGCCAACAGGGCAACCAACTCCAACCAGGAGTAACAAAGATAGGGGAAAATGTGGGGGGCCCCAAGTCACCCTACTTCAACTCAAATTCTTGGGCCCCTTGCACAAAATTGAATAATTAACCCCCCATCAACAACTCGACCAGCGAACACCAGCTCAGGGAACACCAGAACCCCTCACATATCCAGAAGACCTCAAGTGCCCGAGTCCGCCCGTCTCTATAGATGATAACAGGACAGTGACTGGCACTGGTCCGGGAGATCAGTCCAGGCCCTCTGTGGCAGGAAGCAACGCCTCCACTCCCGAGAGAGGCAAGGAAGCCAAAAAGGCTTGTGCTGCTGCTGCGGACTCATAAACCGTGGTGGCTCCATTATGAGCGATTCTCAGCTTCACTTGGTAGGCCAATGCAATGCAGATCTTCCTGGTAAACACATTACAAATCGGGGAAAATGGTCTCCATTACTGAGCCACCCAGCTGGAATAGTCCTGAAAGCACAAGATTCGCCGGGCTTCATATTGCAAAGGTGATCCGGCACACACCACACGTAAGAGAGCAGTTTAGTAGGCGAAATTCAAGATGCACGTGATAAATCAGGCGGTGCCTGGCATCCCCTCCCAGTCGACTGCCAAGGCGATGTGCACATTTGAGCCACAGCGGCCCCAGGGTTCGCGGAAGATGAAAATTGGATTGTAGCCAATTTTGAAGGAAGCGGCCCAACTACCCCTCCGGAAGGGACTCGGGAAAGCCAACAAAGTGAAGGTTATTCCTGGGGCTGCGGTTCTCTAACTCTTCTATGCGGTCTAGACACCACAGCCAATCCGTGTGGCCCTGAGTTGTATTCTGCAGGTCCAGGGATCAGTCCTCTACATCGCTCAGACGTTGCTGGAAAGCCCCCAACTTTTGGCTCACCTACTCTATTGTACCCTGAACGTGTTTCCAATTTGCAGACATTTGTCCAAAATGGTGTCCAGTGCAGCTGTTACTTCCAGAGTTATCTCTGAAATCCAATTTGAGGCAAAGGAGGGGCTTGCAGGGCTGGGAGGTGCCACCATCTTGTCCTCCGACCCCTTTGCTCGATCCTTGTCCTTTTGACTCGATTTGCTAGCCATCAGTGTGCTGTACTCAGTCCAACAAGAGCTCCTGTGCATCCGCACACCATGAGGGAGCAGGTAGGAGCAATATAAAGGATTTTAATGCAGATTGTAGGCATTTGCTCGGTCAGGCAACAGGAGAGGCGTGGATCAGCACCCTCTCCCAAGCATAGCAGCATGTGACTCTCTCCTGAAGAGAGCTTTAAACTAGAATTGTTTGGGTTGGGTGATCAAAGCCTCCAGGTAAGTTTAAGCCCTCAGGTAAGTTTATTACTAAATACCTCTACAGAAATGAAAATAGGAGCATTGTTTGGAAAGCAGTATATACTAATGCACTAAGTATGGGAAACAAGGTTCTAGATCTAGAGGCTTTGATAGAAGAGGCTAAGTTGGATTTAGTGGAGAACTATAACTGGGATATGACTATGCTTTTGTGATTAAGAAAGATGAATATATTTCTTTCCTTGTCATCAGCAGGAGATGAATCCAAACAAGTGGGTTATGTCTACCTACTAGCAGGTGGAGATAGAGAGTAGAAAATGACATGACATGACTCATTTTCCCGTACTGGCGACTTCTTTTCCTGTTCCTGCCCCATTCCTGCAATCATAAGTGTTTGAGACTTGTGCAGTTACGGCAGAGCTTACAGGAATGGGACAGGGATATGGACAACACTTGCAGGGACGAGATAGGGAAATTGAATTCCTGCAGGGACAAATTTGTCCCCATGTCATTCTCTAATAGAGCCAAATTGTTTCACTCTAAGTACAGTCCTGTTTTTATAACTCTTCAATTCTTCTTTTTTATACTATCTTTCATCTTATTTTCAACCAGAGACCTCAGAAACACCATTCCTCCGCCCCATACGTCCAGTCTTTTTGCGGGTAGACTTATGTGTTAAATCCTCATAGGTCAAGGTTGAGAATTCTATGAATGTATTCTTAACTATTCCCAATCAGAATTTTTAAAATTTATTTTCATATTTCTTCTATATTATTTAATTCTTATTCTTATTACTTATCTTTGTAGTAGTTAGTCTTTATTGCGTGTTGGTAGACTAAGCGGCTGGACCTGACATGTTTTACTATGGCTTAGTCAAGGATCCGCCCATAACCGCTGTCATCCGACTCTTGTAAATGCTCTCTAATATAGAGCACAAAACTGAGCTCTATCATATATACAATGGTCTGCTCACTGGTACTTCATTATTCTCTATCTCTGCAGTTGGATGGATGGTCTTTCTCCTGCTCCTGGTTTCATGTGTTGCTTCATATACCCTATAAGCTAGCGGTCTCAAACTCAAACCCTTTGCAGAGCCACATTTTGGATTTGTAGGTGCTTGGAGGGCTGCAGAAAAAATAGTTAATGTCTTAAATTACATAGCCCCTCTGAAAAAATGTAAAAAAAGACAACGTTTATCAGATAGCTGGTACAATACCGACTTAATAGTCTTAAAGCGAGAATTACACAAATTGGAAAGAATGGTGCAAATCAGGGAAAGATGAACATAGATTTACCTGGCAACTAAAGAATACAAAATAATGATCAAAGAAAAAGCGTAGCAAACATTACTCCCAAAAAAATTAAATCTCCTACTTTAAATAGTCATGAACTTTTCAAAATAGTCAATTCTTTGTTTGATATTGAATTCCACAGGCGCTCCAATACAGACTCCCCACCCCCTACGGTGATCTTAGCTGACTTTTTTGCTACAAAAATTCACAAATTGAAATTGTCTCTTGCAGGTTCAAACATAGATTTACTTATCACGCTTACTGCCTTAGACAAAGAAGATACAGCTGTTGACATGATCTGGAATCACTTTGAAAACCCAGACTGGAGCCACTTCCTCAAGCTTTACTCAAAATATGTAAAATCCAATTTCCTATTGGATTTTACTGACTATTTTGAAAGCAGCTCCTATCTCCTTCAAGGCTGAACTTTTTAACTGGGTTTCTTCATGCATGCGTACCAGTAAATTCCTGGAGGAACCTGGTCATATCCTCGTGACTCCTATTATCAAAAACCCAAAGAAGTCTGTTTCCTTGACGGCCAACTACAGACCCATTGCCAACATACCATTCTTTCTTAAACTAATGGAAGGTCTGGTTAACATCGACCTCATAAAACATTTAGAGAAGTTCAACATTCTACATGATTCTCAATCTGGCTTACAAACATATTACAGCACTGAAACAGTTTTGGCCTCTATGACTGACCATCTTTTCCATTTGTTTTCCCAGGGAAAAAGCGTAATGGTACTGCAGTTCGACTTGAGCAGTGCCTTAGACCTTGTTGATCATGACCTCCTGCTTAGGTGCCTTGATTCCAGCGGCATTTCCAGACGGGTACTAAATTGGTTCACGGGTTTCCTAAAAAAACGTACTTACCAGGTTACAGCAAAGGAACCTACTCTTAAGCTTGGTCCAAACCCTGTGGAGTGCCATAGAGCCCTTACTCTCCCCCTCACTTTTCAATATCTACATGGCATCACTGGGAAATATGTTATCCGATTTAAAACTGAAATCGTACATATACGCGGATGATATAACAATTATTATTCCCATAACCTTATTGACCCAAGAGACAGAACAATTCATCTCATCCGTCCTTACCAAGGTAGCACATTGGACCATGCACTCCAAACTAAAACTGAATCCCGAAAAAAACAAGATTTTCTAGGCAAGATCCAATAACAAGATCGTGAACACCTCCTTGAAACTAAATGGATCAGACTACCCAATTAATCCCACAACCAAAATCCTTGGCGTCACCCTGACGTTTGAAGATCACACTAATGCTCAAGTCAATAAATGCTTTCTCACTCTATGGAAACTTCGTACCATTAATCGATACTTCGATTTCTTATCCTTTCGACTGCTGGTTCAATCTCTGATCTTAAGTACCTTAGATTACTGCAATATTATATACTTGGGATCTCTCAAGAAAACCATCAAACGACTGAGAGTCGTCCAAAATGCTGCTGTCCGTCTCATTTATGGCTTCAAGAAATTAGACCATGTAAGCCCATATTACAAAAAAACTACACTAGCTGCCTGTGGAAGCAAGGGTCATTTTTAAGTTTGCTTGTCTTTGCTTCAAAACCATGACAGGTTCATCCCTAACCTATCTGTCTCACCAATTCAAATTCCCAGGCACAACTAATACACACAGTACCTACTTGTTCGCTTTTCCATCCCTAAAGGGCTGCACCTACAAGAGATACCTCGACAGAACACTATCATTCCAAGCAGGCAAATGGAACAAATGTTTAACCAACTTCATCTCTAACGCACTTTCGTACCAAACATTTAGGAAGTCAATAAAAACATCTCTTTGACACATTTCTCTGACCCCACTTCAACCTGATGTACTTCCAAAACACTTCCATATAAACCTGACTAAACTTAACATGCCAATGTAATTTTGAAAGTTCTTTGTAATGTCGCTGTTTGTATACAGTCTCATCCCTTGTAAACCGCTTAGAACTGTTTGTGGTATGGCAGTATATAAAAATAAAGTTGTTATTATTAAAGAAATAACAACTTTACATGAGGTAAAACTCATTATAGTTTATAAATCTTTCCTTAATTGCTTCTGATAATTTCAGCTATACACAGCTGAAAGCAGTGCAACATTCAGAAAGTGAAGTTTAGATAGTTTTTCGCTTTCTGCATGTTGCACTGCTTTCAGCTCTGTATAGCTGAAATTAGAAGCAATTAAGGAAAGATTTTTAAACTATAAAAAGTTTTACCTCATGCAAAATTGTGATTTAAATTCTAATCTAAAGTATCAACTGCAAGAGACAAGACTTTGGTGTAATCCTCTAGGCTTTTTTGTAGAGGGGAGAATCAATATCCAACTTGTGCCTGGAAAACTTGTGCCTTAAGTGTCTGGTGGTCACGTCCGCAACCGCCTTCAGCTCTCACCTCCTCCAGCATCGGACACAACCACCATCTTACATCAAGCAGTCACTGCCAGGAGAAGTGCCAAATTTCACTAGATTACATACACACGCACAAGCTGCACTGCCTCCAATGGTTACCTTACGTTCTGGAACGTTGCCTGCCTCACTGCTATAACCTCACGTAAGTTGTCACACTCCCGGTACTGGATTCTGGAAAGCTACCGGGCAGTGTGCAAAAACACAACTCTGGCGTGCCTTCATAAAGTTGAAAGCCCTGCTGGTTATAATAATGTCAGGAAAAACAAAGTCAGAACAGCATAGTTCTCCAAAAATAATAAGGCTTTATTCAACAATGAAGTTGTGTCCATCAATGTAGCCAATGTTCAAAATTCAAAATCAAAAGTAAAAACAAACACAAACAGTTCAGTTGGCTTGGCTACTAAGTCAGCATAAGGCTGGACGAACCCTTTCCTCAGGGTAAGTGTTTATCAGTCTCTCACCAGTTTCTTCCACACCAAGAGGAAAACAATAGTTGGTAAGTTTGCACTGGTTATAAAAGTCAATTTGTCCTGATAAGCACACTGTGCCTGTCTGGGTTTAAACAGGCTTCCCCTACCAACTCAAGCAAGCTGGCGGGGGTGGGGAGTTGTTGAATCCACTAAACAAAATTGCCAGAAAATGGCCCCACAATCCCAACCCTTAGGATCTTCTGTGGATTCAGCCCCACAACTCCCACTGAAACAATCAACGGCTAAACTCTCCCCAGCAAAGGGGAAAAAAAACAGTTCACAGTCTTTTCCAACAGGGTAGAAGGCATCCGTGGTGAGCTTAGCAAATCTCACCCACACACAGCCAGCACTATGTCCTACATTCATCAAACACAATGCTGTTCAAAAAGGAAAAAAAACCTTAACTTTCCTCCATGCAGACTTCCTCAGGTTCCAAGGCAATGTCCATGGCTTCCTCTTGCTGTGAGCAATCTGGCAGGCTTGCCAGTGGGGAATCATCCAAATCTCTCATCTCAATCTCATTCCCCTGTTTGAACTCTGGAACACCTGGCCATGTGTCTCCTTCCTCTGCTGGGTCAGGACTTCCTCTTCTAAGCTTGCTCTGCTCAGTTTGTCCTGCTCTCAGAAAGCCACGCCCTAACCTGAGTGGGGGATGGGCTGGCTTTTGCTTTTGCTGAGCCTTCTCCTGCTGCTCAATTAACTTCGTCACATCAAGGTCTGTGAGGGGGAAGCTCAAAGTGCCTAACTTGGCTCACAACTTACAAACCAAATATAATGTAATATGTCAAAGAACATGTCACATTATATGATGTTATAGGGCGCTCTCAGTGTGAACCCTCAGTGATAGGAGCTCAGCTCCGACACTTCACTTTTGGGTCAAGGCCATAAGCCTCCACCCGCACACCATCATCGAGCGTCCTGTGTGTGCAGAAATCAAAGTGAGTAAATGAAACTCAACACAAACAACCTGAGCGACCCCCACACAAACCCTGCCAGCCAAACCCCCTCAAAAAACTCACACAAAATCACAAACAAAGTCAAAAATTATACCAAAAAGTGAAAATCATATCCAAAAGAGACAATACTTATCCAAAACTGTCACACAAACGGAAAAACCGCGCCAGGAGGAAAGGTTCAACCGCGCTGGTTTCGGGAGTAGCCCTTCTTCAGGAACCTGGCCTCCAACAGAACACAAGCAGAGAGGAAGGCTGGAGGGCGGGGTGCCCGGGAGGGAGAGCACATCGGCTAAAACAGATCCACAGGTGACATCATGCACGAACCAACCAATCATACAGTGCCAGCACTCAACACAATCAGCACCACAGAAAAGAGAAAGAGAAGGGGGAGGGAAAAAGAAACACCCACCAATAGGAACACCGCAATCAAAAAGAGTCCCCCCCCACCCACACACACGCAAGCACACCACACACTGCATCCAAAATCCACTATCCAGAGGGAGCCACAAACCCTGTTAAACAATGGTATTCCATTCCACACTTTCGTTAAGGCCATTCGGCTGAACAGATTGTAATTGAAAAATCCAATATTGTTCCCTGAGATTCAGGTGAGCCTGTCGATCCCCCCTAAAGTCCCAAGGGACTTGCTCAAGCACGAACCAGGATAGGTCAGTAAAACAGTGGCCAAAGACAGCACAGTGGGGTACCAGAGGGGCAGACTGAGATCCAGTACGGATCCGGCTTCTATGTTCTTGCAGTCTGACCCTGACACTTCTGCTGGTCCGTCCCACATAGCACAAACCACACGGGCAGATAATGACATAAACTACCCATTTAGAATCACACGAAGTTTGCGCTCTGAGGTGGTAAGTGCGTTGGGTCCGGGGATGTTGCCAGGTAGAAATTGACAAAGATAAATGATACATGTCACAATGTCCACATGGTTGATGTCTGCCCCCACTGTGGGCCCGACTCCTGGTAGCCAGAAGGTCCTTCAAGTTCTTAGAACGAGCAAAAGCGATACACGGGGTCTCCTTAAATATAGTATGGTGTCCCAAAACATGCCAATGTTTCCTCACAATATTAGCTATCTGGTGGGCTTGATTGGAAAATGATATAACACACACCTGTTGCTCTAGAGGTGGGCGAATGACAGGAGCCCTTAGCAATTCAGGGTTAGCATAGCGGGCTCTACGGTACGCTCTTCTAATAATCCATTCAGGATAGCCACGAGCCTTAAAACGCAGAGACAAAGCCTTTGCCTGAGCCTTATACTCTCTCAATGATGAGCAAATCCGACGAATCCTGAGGAATTGCCCCACGGGCACCGACTGGCACAACCGGACAGGATGGCAGCTAGTATAATGTAAATACGAAGTCCGATCCGTAGGTTTGCGAAACACAGTAGTAACCAGTTTACCCTGCTCTTTGCTAACCCTGGTATCCAGATAGGTGACACTGCTTGTATTGACCGTGGCAGTAAACTTTAAATGCCTATCAAGAGTGTTAAGCCAAGTCAGAAACTCATAAAACCTGGCCTTGGTGTCAGTCCAGATAAGGAACACATCATCAATAAAGCGGAGCCATATGGCGATATGGATCATCCATGCAGATGGATATAACAGACGTTCCTCAAAATTTGTGACATAAAGATTAGCCATACTGGGGGCCATGGCTGTACCCATGGCTACCCCATGCGTTTGGAGATAAAACTCTCCACGCACTTCAAAAAAGTTCTTTTGTAACACCAAGGTGGCCAATTGCATGAGGAAAGCTTTGGTTATACGATGGTGAGGCCCCGTAGATAGATGATGTTCAACAATCTTTAAGGCTTCAGTCTGAGGTATATTGCTATATAAAGCTTCCAAATCCATGGTTACCAGAAGATCGGACTGCTGCACCTGGATAATATCAATTCTATTGAGAAAGTTGGTGGTGTCCAATACAAAAGACCGTGCTTGAGCAACCTGGGGTTTCAAAAAATGGTCAACCATTTTAGACAAGGGTTCAAGGATAGTACCCCGGAGCGACACAATGGGTCTACCCGGGGGGTCGTTGAGAGTTTTATGAATTTTGGGTACAGTGTAAAAGTGGGGGCTGCGGCTGGGGACCTGGGATAAATATTTGGCCTCAGATTTGGTGATAATGTTATTCTGCAGTGCCTCCTGCACCACAACTGCAATCCCCTGACGCAGAGCGGGGGAGGGATCCCCATCAAGTTTAATATACCAGTCTGCGTTGGAGATATGCGCATCCACCTGAGCATTGTACTGGGTCAAAGATTGAACGACCACAGCTCTGCCCTTATCAGCGGGTTTGATATCCAAGTCAGGGGTATCTCTAAGGGACTCCAGAGCAAGCTGTTGCACCCTGGTCATATTGACAAAGTGACGACCAGGAGGAACCTGTCCAAGCTGATCAATATCACGTAATATCAAATCACGGAATACTTTGATATGAGCATCCATGGGCCCCGGGGGGGTCCAATGAGATTTGACCCTGAATAAAGAATCATCCCGGGTACCCACCTGAGAAGAGAAAAACAGCTTGATCTGGAGACCCCTCACAAACCGAGCCATATCCCTATGTGCTGTGAAAAGATCCAACCCAGTAGTGGGAACAAAAGACAATCCCTTCTCCAGCACTTGAATCTGTGCATCGGAGAGGGCAACCCCTGATATGTTGACCACTAAGGACCCCTCGCTGCTTGCGAACGAGTTACTGGAAGGTTGTATATTTGGGCTGTATTGCGGTCTGGATAACCCCTGCGGCCCCGAGACCGTCTCCTTGGGCCTCGCCTGGATCCTCGGCCTAAAAAACGCCCTGACCCCATATACAAATTACGTCCACTGGAATCGCTAGAGGACGAACCATCATCAGATGGATATGTAGAAACCTGTGGTATCACCACAGAAGACCCCTGAGGCTGCATCCAGGAGTATACATACCCCGACGCATAATCCTCAGCGTCCCTGTGAAATTTCTTAACCTTGCCCTGCTTGATTTTATTACGATACTGGTCATGTGCTGCCTGCAAATCAGGCAAACACTGGGCAAACAAAGGTGCTGAATTGGGGTCAGAAGTTAATTTAGTCTGAATCTCCGTGCTGTGATCAGTAATTTCATGAGAGACCTCCTGAATGGTGTCAATCAGTAACACCATCAGGTCCAGGGAACACTTATTAAGAATTGCAGCCCATTTGTGTAGAAAAGAGTCCCTATTGGTGAACATACCAGGGGGTTTGTGCACCCTCAAGCCCCGGGGAATATAATGATTTTTAATATACTCCACCAATGACATGCTATGCAAGTCTAACCTAATCAATTCCCTCTGTAAACTACACCACGTGTTTTTATTAGAAACAAAATTCGGCACATATACATTCACATCAAGATCCTCCTGAAAAAGGGAGGTCTTGGTCGTGCATGAAGTCACCTGATCCGCAGAAAAGCACAGAGTGCGCTGCCACTCGGGCAACTCCATAGAGTGAGACAAAATAATCCACAACAACACACTCCTGATTTGCCAAACAAATCCTAAACTAGAAAAAACAAGGAAGGCAAACAAGTCACATCAAGGTCTGTGAGGGGGAAGCTCAAAGTGCCTAACTTGGCTCACAACTTACAAACCAAATATAATGTAATATGTCAAAGAACATGTCACATTATATGATGTTATAGGGCGCTCTCAGTGTGAACCCTCAGTGATAGGAGCTCAGCTCCGACACTTCACTTCTGGGTCAAGGCCATAAGCCTCCACCCGCACACCATCATCGAGTGCCCTGTGTGTGCAGAAATCAAACCAATCAACAATCAAAGTGAGTAAATGAAACTCAACACAAACAACCTGAGCGACCCCCACACAAACCCTGCCAGCCAAACCCCCTCAAAAAACTCACACAAAATCACAAACAAAGTCAAAAACCATACCAAAAAGTGAATTCTGTTGGAGGCCAGGTTCCTGAAGAAGGGCTCCTCCCGAAACCAGCGCGGTTGAACCTTTCCTCCTGGCGCGGTTTTTCCGTTTGTGTGACAGTTTTGGATAAGTATTGTCTCTTTTGGATATGATTTTCACTTTTTGGTATGGTTTTTGACTTAGTGATTTTGTGTGAGTTTTTTGAGGGGGTTTGGCTGGCAGGGTTTGTGTGGGGGTCGCTCAGGTTGTTTGTGTTGAGTTTCATTTACTCACTTTGATTGTTGATTGGTTTGATTTCTGCACACACAGGGCGCTCGATGATGGTGTGCTGGTGGAGGCTTATGGCCTTGACCCAGAAGTGAAGTGTCGGAGCTGAGCTCCTATCACTGAGGGTTCACACTGAGAGCGCCCTATAACATCATATAATGTGACATGTTCTTTGACATATTACATTATTTATCCCAGGACAAGCAGGCAGGTATTCTCACTAGTGGGTGATGTCATCCGACAGAGCCCCGATACGGACATCTTGCAAGCATGTCTTGCTTGAAGAAACTCAGAAGTTTCGAGATGCCCGCACCGCGCATGCGCCAGTGCCTTCCCGCCCGATGTACCGGGCGTGTCTCCTCAGTTCTTTTCTTTCCGCGGAGCTGAGAAGTTTCACTTCATTCTGCGCTGACTGAATTTCAGTAAAATTTGCCTTCTTTGTACCGCGTGATTTGTTTATTTGTTTATTTCTACTTTAACATTAGTATTTCTTTTCAAAAAAAAAGTTAAAATTATTTCTTCCGGCGGTTCGGCCGGGCCGGCCTCGTGGCTTAGGCCCAGCGCCTTCGACCTTGCGGCGACGATTTTCCGGCCTATGTCCCGGCCAATCACCGGTTTTAAAAAGTGCAGCAAGTGCCAGCGTGCGATTTCGTTGACGGACCCGCATCGACGCTGTCTTCAGTGTCTTGGTCCAGAACACATACCGAAATCGTGCCGGCCTTGTTCCACGCTTACTGCGCGCTCGTTTAAACGGCGCTGCTTGCTCTGGGAGTCGATGTTTAAGATGGAGACTGCTAAGGAGCCGTCTGCTTCCACTTCTACTGATGTTTCGCCGGTCCGTGCGAAACCTGCATCGACGACTCCTGCATCTGGCCTTGTGAAGCCGGCATCGTTTACACCGACTTCAGCCTCGAGTTCGACACCGGTGCCTGTCCCCGTCTCCTCGGCTCAGGTATCGCCTTCCACTGTCCCTCCGGTGGTCATCAAAGTGCCTAAAGCTAGCAAGCAGAAGCACTTGGCCGCTAAGGAGCGCGAAGACCGTGCTGGAGGACCCCCTTTTGGTGCGGATCCCTCCATATCGGCTTCGCTGCGATCCCTGCTGGAAGCTCAGTTTGTCGAGCTTATGCAGTCTATGGGACCCCGGCTTATCGCCTCCATTCAGGGTGACCTCCCGGTCCCGGGGGGCGGACCGCCCCCTCCCCCTCGTCGTTCGATCTCACTACTCGACGAGGAGGATCGGCACTCCATACCAGGCCTGGTGAGTCCGCATCTTTGCCACATCTACGATCCACTGCATCTAGTCCCATCCATTCCGTGGAGGCTTCGGGGGACCGTGCGATGCATAGGAGGTCTCGTTCTCCATCCCGACACCGGGAGGGGCATCGATCCCGACACTCGTCTCGGCACTCCTCGCGTCATTCGGAGGTGTCTCCGCAAAAGAAGATGCAGCGTATGGGATACTCCTCGTCGGATTTATCCCCGCCTGAGGGACCGGAGTATGAGGAACCATCTACCTCCCATTCTCCTTGCTGCTCTCAGTTCTCTCTGGACCCGGAGGCTTCCACTTCTTCTAGTCCGTCTCGCCGGCTGGCGCTGGCGGACCAACTGTCCTTTTCTTCCTTCCTCCGACAAATGGCGGACGACTTGGATGTGACTTTGGACACTGGTTCTCGATATTCCAAAGAGTATCTGGACACCATGCACTTGCCTCACCCTCCGGCGGAGTCGCTCCGGCTTCCTCTGCATAAACTGCTTGATCAGACTTTCATGCGTTGTTTTGAAACTCCTTATTCCATTCCTGCAGTTCCCAGCAAGTTGGAGGCTCGATACCGCATCGTCCACCACAAAGGGTTTGAGGGAGCGCAACTCTCTCATCAGTCCCTTCTGGTCGAGTCCTCCCTCAAACGATCCCATCCCTCTCAGGTTTACGCCTCAGTACCACCGGGCCGAGAAGGGAGGACGATGGATAAGTTTGGTAGACGTATGATGGCGTCTCGAGTGCTCAATTACAATTTTTTCTTTTCTTCATATTTGGATTTCTTCTTGCTGGTGCTCCGCAAGTTCATACCTTTTATCGATGCTCAGGCTCAATTCGAGTTTGAAGAGGTGGTGGCGACCCTTTCCCAGTTGCACCTCCAACTGATGCAATCCTCCTACGATGCCTTCGAGCTCTCGGCACGTGCTGCTGCCTGTTCGGTAGCCATGCGTCGCCTGGCATGGCTCCGTATGATTGATATGGATCCGAACCTCCAAGACAGGCTTGCGAATGTGCCTTGTGCGGGGGCGGATCTGTTCGATGAGTCTATCGAGACTGTTACTAAGAAGCTTTCGGATCATGAGAAGTCCTTCCAGTCTATTCTGCGGCCTAAGCCCAAGCCTCAACAGTCTCGACCCACTAGGCCGCCTTTGATTTATCAGTGGCGTTATCAGCCGAGGCAAACTCCTCCTGCGAGACAACCTGCGAAGAGACAGCCTCCCCAGAAGCCTCAGCAGAAGCCTCAGATGCCGGCTGCACCCAAGGCTACTCAGCCTTTTTGACTCTCTTCCAGGGAGCATAACCGACCTCGTTCTGTCTCCCCCCCGTTTTTCCCATTGGGGGTCGTCTCCATCATTTTTGTCATCGATGGGAGACCATCACCACGGACCTTTGGGTCCTTACCATCGTAAGAGAAGGATACTCTCTTCATTTCCAACGGGTCCCCCCGGACCACCCGCCAAGAGAGTATCCTTCAAACTTGACGCAGACCGCTCTTCTCCTTCAGGAGGCTCAGGCTCTGCTTCGGCTTCGGGCCGTCGAGCCGGTTCCGTTAGATCAGCAAAACCAGGGGTTTTACTCCCGGTACTTCCTCATTCCGAAGAAGATGGGCGATCTGCGTCCCATTTTGGACCTTCGAGCCCTCAACAAGTTTTTGGTCAAGGAGCGGTTCCGTATGCTGACCCTTGCTTCTCTCTATCCCCTCCTCGAGCAGAACGATTGGTTATGCTCTCTGGATCTCAAGGAGGCCTACACTCACATCCCTATTCATCCGGCCTCCCGCAAGTTCCTCAGATTTCGGGTGGGACATCTACATCTGCAGTATCGAGTGCTTCCATTCGGCCTCTCCTCGTCTCCCAGAGTCTTCACGAAGTGTCTGGTGGTGGTGGCCGCTGCACTCCGGAACATGGGTCTTCAGGTGTTTCCATACCTCGACGACTGGCTCATCAAGGCCCCTTCGGCTCCAGAGGTCATTTCGGTGACCTTGACTACCATTTGTTTCCTGCAGAGTTTGGGCTTCGAGATCAACTTTCCCAAGTCACATCTTCAGCCCACCCAGTCTCTCCCCTTTATCGGGGCGGTCTTGGATACCATTCAACTTCGAGCATTCCTTCCTTCACAACGCATGGATGCTCTCCTTCTACTCTGCCAGTCGGTGTCTTCTCGCCAATCCATCTCAGCGAGACACATGATGGTCCTCTTGGGCCACATGGCATCTACAGTTCATGTGACGCCTTTTGCCAGACTACATCTCAGAATTCCTCAATGGACCCTGGCATCTCAGTGGACTCAGGTGTCCGACCCGTTATCCCGTCACATTGTAGTCACTCCTGCTCTACGGCAGTCTCTTCTTTGGTGGATGACCTCTTCGAATCTATCCAGAGGTTTGCTGTTTCACTCTCCTCCCCACCAGAAAGTTCTCACGACCGATTCTTCGAACTATGCCTGGGGGGCTCATCTGGATGGTCATCGCACTCAGGGGTTCTGGACCAGTGCGGAATGACTCCATCAAATCAATCTTCTGGAGCTCAGAGCCATCTTCAATGCTCTCCAAGCTTTTCAACATCTGCTTCACGACATGGTGGTCCTTATTCGCACAGACAATCAGGTCGCCATGTATTATGTCAACAAACAAGGGGGCACGGGCTCGGCCCCTCTTTGCCAGGAAGCTCTTCGAGTCTGGGATTGGGCTGTTCGCCACAACGCCTTCCTCAAAGCTGTCTACATTCAGGGGAAGGACAACGTCTTGGCAGACAAATTGAGTCGTCTTCTCCAGCCTCATGAATGGACGCTCCACTCCGACCCCCTGCATCAGATCTTTGCACAGTGGGGAATGCCTCTGATAGACCTCTTTGCAGCCCCCCACAATTTCAAACTGCCTCAGTTTTGCTCCAGGATCTACACTCCTCATCGCCTCGAGGCAGATGCCTTTCTACTGGATTGGGCGAATCACTTCCTGTATGCGTTTCCTCCATTCCCTCTCATTCAAAAGACTCTGGTCAAGTTGAGATCAGACCATGCCACCATGATTCTGATTGCTCCTCGGTGGCCCAGACAACCTTGATACTCCCTTCTACTTCAACTGAGCAGCAGGGAGCCAGTACTTCTTACAGTGTTTCCTTCACTACTTACTCAGCATCAAGGTTCACTACTTCATCCCAACCTGCAGTCCCTCCACCTTACAGCTTGGTTCCTTTCAACGTAACTCCTCACCAGTTCTCTCAAGCAGTGAGGGAGGTCTTGGAGGCTTCCAGGAAGCCTGCTACTCGACAATGCTATTCCCAAAAATGGACTAGATTTTCTTCCTGGTGTATTTCCAATGCCACAGAGCCTCAGCGAGCTTCCCTATCTTCTGTGTTGGACTATCTTCTACACCTGTCTCAGTCTGGTCTCAAGTCTACCTCTATACGAGTCCACCTGAGTGCTATTGCGGCTTTCCATCAGCCTCTACAGGGGAAACCTTTGTCTGCTCATCCTGTGGTTTCCAAATTTATGAAAGGACTTTTTCATGTCAACCCTCCTATCAAACCTCCTCCTGTGGTTTGGGATCTCAATGTTGTCCTGTCTCATCTCATGAAGCCTCCGTTTGAACCTCTCAACAAGGCTCCACTTAAGTACCTCACCTGGAAGGTGGTTTTTCTGGTGGCCCTCACGTCTGCTCGCAGGGTCAGTGAGCTTCAGGCCCTAGTGGCGGATCCACCGTTCACTGTTTTCCATCATGACAAGGTGGTTCTTCGTACTCATCCAAAATTCTTGCCTAAGGTGGTCTCTGAATTTCACATCAAGCAATCCATCGTGCTTCCAGTGTTTTTTCCAAAGCCTCATTCTCACCCTGGAGAATCTGCTTTACACACTCTGGACTGTAAACGTGCTTTAGCTTTCTACTTGGATCGCACAAAGCCACACAGAACTGCTCCTCAACTTTTTGTCTCCTTCGATCCAAACAAGTTGGGACGACCTGTATCGAAGCGCACCATCTCCAACTGGATGGCGGCTTGTATCTCTTCCTGCTATGCCCAGGCTGGATTATCCCTTCCCTGTAAGGTCACAGCCCATAAGGTCAGAGCAATGGCAGCATCTGTTGCCTTCCTCAGATCGACACCAATTGAGGAGATTTGTAAGGCTGCCACTTGGTCCTCGGTTCATACATTCACCTCTCATTATTGTCTGGATACTTTCTCCAGACGGGATGGACAGTTTGGCCAAACAGTGTTACAAAATTTATTCTCTTAAGTTGCCAACTCTCCCACCATCCCATTGAGGTTAGCTTGGAGGTCACCCACTAGTGAGAATACCTGCCTGCTTGTCCTGGGATAAAGCAATGTTACTTACCGTAACAGTTGTTATCCAGGGACAGCAGGCAGCTATTCTCACGTCCCACCCACCTCCCCTGGGTTGGCTTCTCAGGCTAGCTACCTGAACTGAGGAGACACGCCCGGTACATCGGGCGGGAAGGCACTGGCGCATGCGCGGTGCGGGCATCTCGAAACTTCTGAGTTTCTTCAAGCAAGACATGCTTGCAAGATGTCCGTATCGGGGCTCTGTCGGATGACATCACCCACTAGTGAGAATAGCTGCCTGCTGTCCCTGGATAACAACTGTTACGGTAAGTAACATTGCTATTTGGTTTGTAAGTTGTGAGCCAAGTTAGGCACTTTGAGCTTCCCCCTCACAGACCTTGATGTGACTTGGTTGCCTTCCTTGTTTTTTCTAGTTTAGGATTTGTTTGGCAAATCAGGAGTGTGTTGTTGTGGCTCAATTAACTTCAGCAGGTGAATGCTCAAAGAGCTAAGAGCCTGTCTCCTAGGTTGTGCTTTACTGGGAGCTACTCTAGGCTTAGAGGAGTGAGTGTTCTCATCCTGCTCCCCCTCCTCCCAGGGCTCCTGCTCTTGGGCACTCTCATTAAGGATAGAGTCTTGTTGTCTACTAGTAGAAGAGCTGCTGCATTGATCAGCTCTCTTCAAGGTTAGGTTTTTTTTGTCTTTTAACTGGAGCAAGACTAGCTGCAGTGCTGGGCTTGTGACAAAGTGTTTTCCTGCATCTGTACGCGATTGTCCTCTCCACTCCACCTCACAATGGTGTACAGACGCAGGAAAGTACTTGTGTGAGGGGGGAACAATGGTAACATATCGAGGGCCTCAAAATAGTATCTGGTGGGCCACATGTGGCCTGTGGGCCGTGAGTTTGAGATCACTGCTCTAAGTGATAGCCAGGCTGGCTCCACCAGGTTTTGCTAGGTTCCTGTTCAACTATGCTATTTCAGTTGAATGACGGGATTTGGCTTCCTGGGTGCCTATTTAAGGGTGTAGCTGGTGGTGCCAGTTCCCTACCCATCTTGGTTGTCCTGCACATCTACTCCTTCCTCGTATAAAAAAAGCAAAAGAACGATGTTTGCAAAAACCCAGAGGGTGTGCTATGGATTGGGGGGGAGTGTTTAAGGATTGAGAGAAGTCAGCTATGTGTGTGCCATTTGAGTTGATTTTGCTAGCAGTGAATATGTGCTTATTCTCCCTTATCCTTTCAAGCTGCTTTTGTTCCCACACAGTTACTCCAACTTGAGGACTGGGGGTGTCTGTCCATTGACATCTTGCCAGTATGGTTTCTTGACCAGGGCAATGGTATAGTTTTTTGGCGGGAAGGTTTTCCAGCATTTGCTTGAATAGGTGCTCTGCTCTGGGGTATATAGGGAGGTATATTGGATATATTGTGTTTATATCAAAATTTTAATAAACTTGAAACTGATAATAATAAACTTGTATATAGCAAAATACAAGTATGGTCGGCAAAATTCCATCTTATAAGAACATAAGAATTGCCGCTGCTGGGTCAGACCAGTAGTCCATCATGCCCAGCACTCCGCTCACGAAGTGGCCCTCTGGTCAAAGCCCAGCGCCCTAATTGAGACTAGCCCTACCTGCACACGTTCTTGTTCAGCAGGAACTTGTGTAACTTTGTCTTGAATCCCTGGAAGGTGTTTTCCCCTATGACAGATTCTGGAAGAACAGTCCAGTTTTCTACCACTCTCTGGGTGAAGAAGAACTTCCTTACGTTTGTATGGAATCTATCCCCTTTCAACTTTAGAGAGTGCCCTCTCTTTCTCCCTACCTTGGAGAGGGTGAACAACCTCTCCTTATCTACTAAGTCTATCCCCTTCAGTACCTTGAATGTTTCAATCATGTCCCCTCTCAATCTCCTCTGTTCGAGGGAGAAGAGGCCCAGTTTCTCTAATCTTTCGCTGTATGGCAGCTCCTCCAACCCCTTAACCATCTTAGTCGCTCTTCTCTGGACCCTTTCGAGTAGTACCGTGTCCTTCTTCATGTAAGGTGACCAGTGCTGTACGCAGTACTTCAGGTGAGGACGCACCATGGCCCAGTACAGCGGCATGATAACCTCCAATCTGTTTGTGATCCCCTTCTTTATCATTCCTAGCATTCTGTTCGCCCTTTTTGCTGCCGCCGCACATTGCATGGACGGCTTCATCGACTTGTCGATCAGAACTCCCAAGTCCCTTTCCTGGGAGGTCTCTCCAAGTACCGCCCCGGACATCCTGTATTCGTGCATGAGATTTTTTGTTACCGACATGCATCATTTTACACTTACCCACATTGAACCTCATCTGCCATGTCGATGCCCATTCTTCGAGCCTGATTATGTCACATAGCAGATCTTCGCAATCCCCCTGCATCTTCACTACTCTAAATAACTTCGTATTGTCCGCAAATTTAATCACCTCGCTCGTCGTACCTATGTCCAGATCGTTTATAAAGATGTTGAAGAACACGGGTCCAAGCACCGAGTCCTGCAGCACCCCACTGGTGATGCTCTTCCAGTCTGAGTATTGTCCATTTACCCCCCGCTTTCTGTTTCCTATTCTCCAACCAGTTTTTAATCCACATGAGTATTTCACCTTCAATTCCTTAGCTCGCAATTTTCCGAAGTAGTCGTACATGCAGAACCTTGTCGAACGCCTTCTGAAAGTCCAGATATACAATGTCGACCGGGTCGCCCTTGTTTATCTGCCTGTTTACTCCCTCAAAGAAGTGCAGCAAGTTTGTCAAACAAGATCTGCCTTTGCTGAAACCGTGCTGGCTGGTCCTCATCAGCCCGTGTCCATCAAGGTGATCAATGATGCAGTCCTTTATCAGCGCCTCTACCATCTTTCTCGGTACCAAGGTCAGACTCAATGGTCTGTAGTTTCCTGGGTCTTCCCTTGAACCTTTTCTGAAGATCGGCGTAACATTCGCCACCTTCCGGTCCTCCGGAATCTTTCCCGATATGATTGACAGATTGGTTATTAGTTGAAGCATTTCAGCTATGGTCCCTTTCAGTTCCTTGATAACCCTCGGATGGATGCCATCCGGTCCCGGGGATTTATCGCTCTTAAAACCTATCGATCTGCCTGCATACCTCTTCTAGACTGACCGTTAATCCTGTCAATTTCCCATTTACACTCCCAGCAGATAGCCTAATGAGTTCCGTTATGCTGTGTATATCCTCTTCGGTAAATACAGATGCAAAAAACGTATTCAGTCTTTTGGCAATTGATTTGCCCTCCTTTAGCGCTCCCTTTATTTCTTGGTCATCCAACGGTCCCACCGCTTCCTTTGTGGGTCGTTTCCCTTTAATATATCGAAAGAAGGGCTTGAAGTTTTTTGCCTCCTTGGTTATTTTTTCCTTGTTGTCTCTTTTGGCCCCTTTTACCGCCTTATGGCACCTGCGTTGATGTTTGTGGTTATTCCAGTTTTCGTCCGTTTTTGATCTTTTCCATTCCTTAAATGGGTTTTTTTAAATCTCTGATTGCTTCCTTCATCTCTACAGTGAGCCACACTGGTTCTTTATTCTCTTTCCTCTTTGATCCCTTGTTGATACGTGGTATATATAGATTTTGTGCCTCAGTGACCGTATCCTTAAAAAGAATCCAAGCTTGCTCTAGCTCTTCAGCCTATTGGGAACCACAAAAACAAGGGGGTACTCGGAGAAATTGAAAGGGGACAGGTTTAGAACCAATGCTAGGAAGTTCTTTTTCACTCAGAGGGTGGTGGGCACCTGGAATGTGCTTCCGGAGGTTGTGATAGGACAGAGTACACTACGGGGTTTTAAAGAAGGATTGGATAAATTCCTGAAGGATGCGGGGATTGAGGGATACAGATAAAGGTAGAGATGGGATTATGAAAGGGTTTAGATAGAAGCATAAAGGGGAATAAACGGTTTTAGACAAGGATCTCCTTACAGGTCATGGGCCTGATGGGCCGCCGCGGGAGCGGACTGCTGGGCGCGATAGACCTCTGGTCTGACCCAGCGGAGGCAACTTCTTATGTTCTTAGTGTCTTTACAGTGTTTATCCTCTTCTTAATCTTCTTCCCCACCATGTGTCTCATCCCTTCATAATTCCCTTTTCGGAAGTTTAGCTCCATGGCCATTGTTCTGGACCGATGTTTTGCCCCTATTTCCAGATTGAAGCGGATCGTATTGTGATTGCTGTTTCCCAGGGTCCCTTCTACTTCTACATCTTGTGCTGGTCCTCATTGTCCATTTAGAATTAGGTCTAGAATTGCGTTTCCTCTTGTATTTTCCTTGACAAGTTGTTCCAGGAAGCAATCGCCTACAGTTTCAAGGAACTTGGTCTCTCTAGCACAGCCGGAGGTGCCTAGGTTCCATTCTATCCCCAGATAATTGAAGTCGCCCATGATAACTGTGTTGCCTCCCTTGCAGTTGCGTTTAATCTCATCCATCATTTCTTCATTAATTTCTTCGGACTTTCCTGAGGGTCAGTATTAGATGCCTATCCTCGTTACCGGTCCATTTGCTCCCGGAATTTTGACCCATAGAGACTCTAACTTATCTGTCTGTTGTGGTATGTTCTCTCCAGTAGATTCAATTCCCTCTTTGACGTATATGGCAATGCCTCCTCCTTTTTGAGTCACTCTGTCTCTGCGGTATAGTTTGTATCCCGGTAGCACCGTGTCCCAGACATTTTCATCAGTCCACCATGTTTCCGTGATGCCGATGATGTCAGCATTTTCCTTTTGTGCCACAGCTTCTAATTCACCCATTTTGTTTCTAAGGCTCCTTGCGTTCGTGTAAATACACTTGAGTTTGCAGCCTGTTCCCTTCTTGAGTGTCCTTCCCTCTTGTATCCCTTTTGGTCTGTCTTGTCTGCGATCTGGTGAGTCTTCCCTTCCGTCTTCCTGCACATTATGCTCCAGGTATACCGGTTCCCGAACCATCGACTCTCTCGGTCGACTGTCAGCTTTCCCCTTCTTCCTAGTTTAAAAACTTTTCAGTTTCTCTCTTGATGTTGCTTGCAAGTAGTCTCGTTACGTCTCTGCTGAGGTGGAGCCGTCCTTCCTGAATAGCTTGCTCTTCCCCCAAAACGTCGTCCAGTTGTGCACGAAGTGGAATCCTTCTTCCTCACACCAGCGCCGCATCCACGTGTTGACTTCTTGCAGCTCCATCTGTCTCTTCTCATCTGCCCTGGGTACCAGCAGGATCTCTGAGAATGCTATCCTCTGCGTTCTGGTCTTCAGCTTCCATCCTAGCATCTGGAACTGGTCCTTCAGTACTTCTCTGTTGTAGTTCCTGTTGCTCACGTTGTTCGTTCCCACATGGATCACCACCGCCCTATCTCCTTCTTCCACACTGTCGACGATCCTGTCGATGCGGCTCATTATATCTTCTACCTTGCTCCCGGTAGGCAGGTCACCAGTCAATCCAGTCTTCCTCCCGCTATGTGGCTGTCAACTTGTCTGATGATAGAGTCCCCCATGACGATTGCTGTCCTCTCTATCTTCTCTTGATTCTCCAGCCACAAGTCTGTGTCCTTGGTGTATGTCTGAACCCCCTCTCCCCAAAAAACAAAAACCTACTATGGTTTGGACAACACACAGACACACACAATCCTTTTCACTGTTAAAATGACAAAAAGGAGTCAACTTAAACACTGAACAAATCTAGAAAACATGCTGAGCCTTGAATATCATGTTAATAAGTTAATCAGGGCTTTAGCGATCCCTGCAGTCGGTTGGGGGTGTGCCTCTGATCGCCCCCATTTGCATACAGATGGTTGGCGAATCGGTCGGCCTGCCTCCAATTGCACATGGATCACACAAGGATCCACCTTCTGTCCACCTGTAATTTGTACCTAAGCATAAAGAGCTCCACCGACAGTACACGTAGAGACAGCATTAACTGTTCTGCTCAAAGAAGAAACATTAGAACAAAAACTCGAAACAGCCAACAGAAGTATCAAAGGAGCTCAGGAAAGACCTATATAACAATTTAAATATATCTTGTGATATGATGCGTATTCCTGCTAGCAGTGTCCCAGAAGCAGAGCATGCATTTGAGTTTGACTCAAACAGCACACCACAGTTTAAAATACATTTTTCTGAATCTGAGATTATTCCAGTCCTATGGGGCTCATAATCGAAAGAGAAATATGTCCAAAAACCGGCCTAAGTCAGCACTTGGACGAACATTTCGCAAATACATCCAAGTGCTGATACTAAAAACGGGTTTTGGACGTATTTCTAAACAACCTAGGCCTTCATAATGCCGCTGAACGACCAAGCTAAACGGGGCATTTTGGGAGGAGTGTTGAGGACAGTTGGGTGGGACGTGGACCGGTTTAGACTTAGTCGTACAGCATGTATAACCGAAAGTTATACAGCCGACGATCGACGGAACTTGGACATTGTGACTTAGGCCATCTAAAACATGATCTAAGTCACAAAAACCCACCTAAACTCACCAGATAAGAACTGAAAACACATAATACAGACCCCCACACACTACCCCAGTGATCACCGACCCCTCACCCCCATAAAAATATTAATCACACCTTTAAAATTCAGCCTAGCATAGGAAAGCCTAGTCATCTAGCACAGAGGCAGTTTAAGTCGTCTTGGGGGTGGATTACGAACTCATGGAAAGGAGGACCCATGCCCATAAGCCCCTGTAATCACTGCATTGATACTTAAACATGTACACTGCCCTATACACCCCCCAAACCCTTTTTTACTGGCATATAAGTGGCTCCTGCAAACATAAGGGCTATTGGGGTGGTAGATAAGTGGGTCTAGGGGATTCTGGAGGTGGTTTTGGGGGCTCACTGTAACGTATAAGGGAGCTGTAGGGAGGAGAAGACATGGCACCCTTTTTGTGAAGTTCACAGCAATGCCCTGTAAGGTACCCCACTATAGTACACCATGTCTGGGTGTGCAGTCCATCACTTTGCAGACCCCTCCCACGTCCAACAGGGCTTGTTCTAGGCATTTTGGACTTGGATGAAAAGTTGGACGAAAATGTGGTATAAAGATGGACGATTTAGTGGTTTGGACGATCAGATCGGCAGGACGTATAATTAGACGATTTTTGAAACGAAAAAAAGTTGGACGTATTTTTCGAAAATGTGTCTTAAGCTGTTTTTTACTTTGGACGACTTGTGAGATGGGCGTAAACGGACTTAGACGTCCCTTTCAATTATGCCCCTTTACGTGTATATATTGAAGAACTAAGGCCAGTAATGGGCAGACTTGCACGGTCTGTGTCCTGTATATGGCCATTCAGTTGAGGGAGGGCTTTGATGGCTGGGATGGTTTAGATGGGCTGGAGACACCAGTAGATAAAACCTACGCAAACTACCATAAGAACATAAGAATTGCCACTGTTGGATCAGACCAGTGCTCCATCGTGCGGCGGCCCTTAGGTCAAAGTCCAGTGCCCTATTTGAGTCTAGCCTTACCTTCATACGTTTTGGTTCAGCAGGAACTTATCTAACCTTTTCTTGAATCCCTGGAGGGTGCTTTCCCCTATAACAGCCTCTGGAAGAGCGTTCCAGATTTCTACCACTCTCCGAGTGAAGAAGAACTTCCTTACCAGGCAGAGCTCTGGGTTTCTGGCCCAGAAATATCTAAGAAAAAGGTCCATTTAAATTCAATTATTAATTTATAGAGCATGTATGATTGGGCAGATTAGATGGACCATTTAGGTCTTTTATCTGCCATCATTTACTATGTTGCTAAAGATCTGAATGCCATTGAAGACCTAGATATTCAGGGCTCCTTTTAGAAATGTGTGCTAGCATTTGTAGCACACGCACAGAATTAGCACGTGCTAGCTGAAAAAAATACCACCTGCTTAAAAGGAGGCAGTAGCGGCTAGCGTGTGCGGCATTATAGCGCGCGCTAAGTGCGTGGTAAAACTGCTAGCGCAACTTGTAAAAGGTGCCCTTAGTGCCAGTTCCTGGATAGGCATGGTACTTAATATCCAGGTCTAAATTTGCTGGTAGCTGAATATTGATCTAACTAATAATGATGACATTCTGCTATTAACTTTTCTTTTGATACCATTGTATGCTGATTTTCTATGGCAAGTGCACTGAATGCTTGCTTTGCTTTTCCTTTATCTCTTCCCCTTGCAGAGAGACCTACTGTAAGAACACAAACACACTTAAGGAACTAGCCCTTCTGCTTCCTGTTCCACTGCAAACTAGCAGCAGAAAACTCACTAAGGTATGACTGGTTTGGTTGGGAAAACTAGTGAAAATTGCACTTGAGATAACACTCAGAGAAACAGGAAATTTGTTGTAGACCGGGAGGGGAAAGGAGGGGAGATGATGCATCTATATATAAATATATTTATTTTATTGAATTGCAAAGTGCAGTAAAACATGTCAAACAAAATATAACAGTTTTCTTTTATATATGCACATTATAATCCCAACCCCCTCCCCCCCTTCCCCTTACAAACCTTTCCAGGAGCACATATTGCATAAACAGTCAAGTTCACAAATTCAATAACCGACTCCGATCTTGAGGAGTAAGATCCATCCAAAAGTGTTCCCAAATCAAACAAAAGCGATGGCCAGGTCCAGTTTCAATATCAGCAAATTGCCTACGTTCCAGGGAGGCATGTACTATCATCAACGATCTCCATTGGCTATATGTCGGCTCATTAGACAGCCAATTTGACAAAATGGTCTTCTTGCCTAGCAGCATCACTCTAGTCACAAAAGCAGTCAGTCCTTTAGGCTTAGGTGATGCTATATTATAGAATCCAAAAAGTGCTCTTGGTGTTGGAATCCACCGCCTGCTCCATATTGATGTAGTATACTGACCCAAATGATTCCAAAACTGGATAATGTGGGGACAAGACCAAAACATATGACCCAATGACGCATGAGCACACTTAGGACAGCTGTGGAATGGAGTAATACCCATCCGGTATGCTCGCATAAGTGGAATATAAAGCCGTAGAATGATCTTAAGTTGTAGTTCCCAATGTAGAATATTGGAGGACACCTTACTCAAATTTTTCAATACTTGTCACACTTATTGGGAGGAAAGAGTATACTGAAGATCCTCTACCCATGAAGCTGCTAAAATCTCAAACTTAATGCCTGGTTGACAACTAATCCCACATGATGGAATCGAAGAGGAATCAGTTGTTGAACAGAGAGACTAAACATCTCTGATAGGGCCTCTCGGCAGTCCTCCGTTAAATGACAGGCTAGCAATGAGTGAACATAGTGGTGCACTTGAAAAATATGCAAAAATATCCATCTCTGGTAAACCAAATGTGCATTGTAAGGAAGCAAAGGAGGCCAAATGTCCCTCTCCGTGTACAATTGGAATATATATTGTAATCCTTGTTTTTCCCACCTCTTGAAAGACAAAACTCTAGACCAGGCAGGAAATCACAATTTCCCTGAATTGGAAGATATGGAGAAACCACAGATGACAATTTTAAACAATGACAAACCCACTGCCACGTCCGCCTTGCAGGGGCAAATATAGTGTACAGTGCCACCATGTAGTGGAGGCCGGGGCTGAGACATATAATAAAAAGCTAATATGATATGGTGATAGCAATGACATTTCCAACTTGGTGGTGGAAAAATATGATGTTCCTCTAAACCAGTGGTTCCCAAACCTGTCCTGGGGGATCCCCAGCCAGTCAGGTTTTCAAGATATCCCTAATGAATATGCATGAGAGAGATTTACATATAATGGAAGTGACAGGTATGCAAATCTCTCTCATGCATATTCATTAGGGATATCTTGAAAACCTGACTGGCTGGGGGTCCCCCAGGACAGGTTTGGGAACCACTGCTCTAAACCATGTGAAGCTAGGAGTGGAAAAGTCCTATAAAAACTGGTAGACTCAATCTATTTCTAAAATGTTCTTTTATTCATCCAAAAACTCAATGACTCGAAATGTACATGTTTTGGCCAAACTGGCCTGCCTCAGGAGTCTACAAACATAAATATATATAAATTATTAAATGCAGCATAATCACAGACCATATTAAAAATGAATTAAAACCACCCCCTCCACGTCATCAGCGTCATCGCCCTGACTCCCCCTTAACAGGAAGGGAGCCAACGGCGCGCGGCAAAGGCGCTCGCCTTAGCGAGAGCGCCTTTGCGAAGGGCCTTGAGAAGGGTCGAGCAAAGACAGCCAAGGACTCCAGAACACCAGGTAAGGAAGAAGCGAGCACGCATGTAGGGAGAGCACACGCACAAGAAGAAAACGCACAATAAGACACACACAAGACAGGGAAGGATAAAGAAGCAGCAGGCTTCGGGGACAAGAAAGAGGCCCAAGGGAGGATAACAGACCCACCAAGACAAAAAGCGGCAGAAGAAGTAGACAGGAAAGAGCCAAGCACAGGAGAGAGCACAGCGCCCGCACACATAGAGACATAAGACAAGGGAGAGGACATCTAGTGGACTCCGAAGAAAGAGAAATGGAAGCAGCAGGAACCCGGAGGAGCTTCCCAGTGTACTGCACAGAGTGTCATATGTATGACTACCTTCCCTCGGGAAGGCAGGCATACATATGCAGTCGGTGTCAGGAACTGGAAAGCCTGAAGAAGGAAGTTGGTCGACTGCAGTGCAGGGTTCAAGAGCTGGAGGGACTCCACATCTCAGAAGCACCTTTCGAGACAACTGAAGACCCTGCAGGAGAAAGCCACATCAAGGAGCAAGTAAGGGAGCTCGAAAGATTCATCGAGGAGGCCTACAGGCAGGTAGAAGAGCAGGATCATCAGCAGCGCTGGAGCGAGGAAGCTACGGCTACACAAGATGGAGGACATGGGCCAACAGATGGAAGACAGGGGCCAACGGACACCGAAGATGAAGGATCACATGGAAGATTTGTGCAAGCAGAGAGGGCGAAGACTGGCGGGTACCCTGGAAGAGAAGGACTGAACCACGCCGAGGATACAGATTTGAGACCAGTGAGGAAGCTGAAGAAGGAGAAATCTGCAGTCGTCGTGGGAGACTCAATCCTGAGAGAAGTGGACAGTCACGTAGCAGGAGGGAGAGAGGATCGGCTAGTGACCTGTCTCCCAGGAGCAAGAATGAAGGACATCACCGACAGAATCGAGAGGATCCTGGATGGCGCGGAAACAGAAGAGACAGCAGTGATAATCCACGTGGGAACAAATGATGTCAACAGGAGAAATTACAGCAGGACTACGCTAATTGAACAGTTCAAGATCCTAGGAAGGAAACTGAAGCTGAGGACACAGAAGATAGCATTCTCAGAGATTCTGCCAGTACCGAGGGCAGACGTGAAGAGGCAGACCGAGCTACAAGCAATAAACGCTTGGTTGAGGAGATGGTGCGAAGAAGAAGGATTCCTTTTTGTAAGAAACTGGACAACTTTTTTGGGGAAGAACAAGCTCTTCAGGAGGGACGGACTACACCTGAGCAAGGCAGGAACGAGACTGCTAGCAAACAACGTCAAGAGAGGAATTGAGCAGGCTTTAAACTGAGAAGAAGGGGAAAGCCGATAGTCGACCTGACGTCGACGGTTCGGACAAGCGTATCCAAAGAAGATACAGAGCGGGAAAAATGCTGGGAACAGGCAAGAGACGAACAACAGAAGCTGTTGACCAACAAAAAGGGCAAACAGATAAAATTAGAGGAACAGGAGAGATCAGGAAATCAGGTTGCAGACGAAAAAGATACACCAAAAAATGAGGAAGAAAGGAACAGAAAAGATACACCAAAAAATGAGGAAGAAAGGAACAAAAATGAGGGACTGGCAGCCCAACTAGGGGATGGTAAGAGGAGCAAAACACATGTAAAACCAGCAGAGAAAAGAAAAGACCAGGACTTAAATTGCTTGTACGCTAATGCAAGGAGCCTAAAGACCAAAATGGGAGAATTAGAAGCCATAGCCAAAAAAGAAAACCTAGACATCATTGGAATCACGGAAACATGGTGGAATGAGGATAACCAATGGGACGTAGTGCTGCCAGGGTACAAACTCTATAGAAGAGACAGGACCCACAAGAAGGGTGGAGGAATAGCACTATACATAAAAGACTCCATTCCCTCGTCCGGGGTGGATATAGAACCAAAGGCGGAAGGACTGGAGTCATTATGAGTCAAATTACCAGGAAAAAGTGGCCTTGACATAAGATTGGGTCTATACTATCGTCCACCTGGACAAACGGAAGCAAACGACAAAGATCTGGCAGCAGAATTGAGGCGGGAAGGCAACAACAGGAATGTGATAGTAATGGGAGATTTTAACTACCCTGGGATAAACTGGAATATTGGAAACTCAAACTGTGCGAGGGAAACAGAATTCTTAGAGGCTGTGAGGGACTGCTTTATGGATCAGCTTGTCAAGGAACCAACAAGTGGATATGCCACTCTTGACCTAATCCTCAACGGAATAGAGGGACCTGCAAAAGAAGTGGAAGTAGTAGGACCACTAGGAAACAGCGATCACAACATGATCCAGTACAAATTAGGAGTAAGTACAGCAAAAGGGAAGAGAACCACAGTGACAACGTTCAACTTCAAGAAAGGGAACTATGATGCTATGAGAGCAATGGTAAGAAAAAAACTTAGAAACAGCTCAAGGAAAACAGAAACTGTAGAGCAAGCCTGGTCTCTATTCAAGGGCACAGTGCAAGAAGCACAACATATGTACATCCCCAGATTTAGAAAAGGGTGCAAAAAAAAACCGAACAAAAGACCCCGCATGGATAAACAATGAGGTGAAGAAAGCGATAGGAGACGAGAAAAAATCATTCCGGAAATGGAAAAAGGACCAAACTGGGGAAAACTGGAATGAACACAGGAAACGCCAAAGAGAATGTCATCAAGTGGTTAGGAGAGCGAAAAGAGAATACGAAGAGAGACTGGCCAGGGAGGCAAAAAACTTCAAATCATTCTTCAGATATGTTAAGGGGAAGAAACCAGCGAGGGAGGAAGTAGGACCGTTGGATGATGGAGACAAAAAGGGAGTGATAAAGGAGCAAAAAGAGGTAGCCGACAGGTTAAACAAATTCTTCTCGTCAGTCTTCACAAGCGAGGACACATCCAGTGTACCGGAACCCGACGTGATCTTCCATGGTGACCAAGAAGAAAAACTGTCAGCAATAGAGGTAAGCCATGAGGATGTCCTCCAACAGATAGATAGATTGAAAAGCGACAAATCACCAGGCCCGGACGGAATCCACCGTAGGGTACTAAAAGAACTAAGAAATGAGATAGCGGGAATACTCCAACGAGTTTGCAACCTATCCTTGAAAACTGGAGAGATTCCGGAGGACTGGAAGATAGCAAATGTTACACCTATCTTTAAAAAGGGGTCAAGAGGAGACCCGGGAAACTATAGGCCGGTAAGTTTGACATCGGTTCCAGGCAAGATGGTAGAAGCACTGATAAAGGACAGCATCTGTGAGCACATCAAAAAAAATGGGCTGATGAAAGCGAGCCAACATGGCTTCTGCAAGGGAAGATCGTGCCAAACAAACTTACTGCACTTCTGTGAGGGGGTAAACAGCCAGTTGGACAAAGGGGAACCTGTAAACATCATTTACCTTGACTTCCAAAAGGCCTTTGACAAGGTACCCCATGAGCGGCTACTTAGGAAGCTGTGGAACCACGGGGTGGAAGGGGACGTACACAGATGGATCAAACACTGGTTGGCAGGCAGGAGACAGAGGGTTGGAGTGAAGGGTCACTACTCGGGCTGGAGGAAAGTCACGAGCGGAGTTCCGCAGGGGTCTGTACTTGGACCGCTGCTGTTCAATATATTTATAAATGACCTGGAAACGGGGACGAAATGTGAAGTTATAAAATTTGCGGACGACACTAAACTCTGTAGAAGGGTTAGAACTACGGAAGAGTGTGAGGACCTACAAAGGGACCTAAACAAACTGGAGGAGTGGGCGAATAAATGGCAGATGAAATTCAATGTAGGGAAATGCAAGGTCATGCATATAGGGAGAAAGAACCCGATGTTCAGCTACCAAATGGGGGGATTAGTATTAGAAGGAAGTAACCTTGAAAGAGATTTGGGTGTACTGGTGGATACAACAATGAAGCAGCAGCCGCGAAGAAGGCAAACAGAATGTTGGGTATTATTAAAAATGGTATTACGACCAGAACAAAAGAAGTCATCCTGCCGTTGTATCGGGCAATGGTGCGCCCGCACCTGGAGTACTGTGTTCAGTATTGCTCACCGTACCTTAAGAAGGATATGGCAATACTTGAGAGGGTCCAGAGGAGAGCGACACGAATGATTAAGGGCATGGAAAACCTTTCATACACTGAAAGATTGGAGAGGCTGGAGCTCTTCTCCCTGGAAAAGCGGAGACTCAGAGGAGACATGATAGAAACCTACAAGATCATGAAGGGCATAGAGAAAGTAGAGAGAGATAGATTCTTCAAATTTTCAAAACATAAAAGAACAAGAGGGCATTCGGAAAAATTGGAAGGGGATAGATTCAAAACAAATGCTAGGAAGTTTTTCTTTACTCAGCGGGTGGTGGATACCTGGAATGCGCTTCCAGAGGACGTAATAGGGCAGAGTACGGTACTGGGGTTTAAGAAAGGATTGGACAATTTCCTGTTGGAAAAGGGGATAGAGGGGTATAGATAGAGGATTACTGCACAGGTCCTGGACCTGTTGGGCCGCCGCGTGAGCGGACTGCTGGGCACGATGGACCTCAGGTCTGACCCGGCAGAGGCATTGCTTATGTTCTTATGTTCAATAAATAATATACAGTGCATAAAATCTTCATCCATTTATCTTCGAGAAAAAGAAAAATTAATGAAACATGAAGACCATAGTAAATAAAAAATGAAATCTATATATACTAGTCTTTAAGCCAGTTACATTAACGGGTGCTAGAATAGATGTGTATATCTGTCTTTCTTTCTTTCTTTCTCCTTGGCCACTTTCTGTCTGTCTGCCTTTCTTTTTTTATGTCTCTCTCTCTCCTTGGCCGCTGTCTGCCTTTCTTTCTTTCTGTGTCTCTCTTTCCTCGGCTGTCCACCACCACCCCTTGCCCACTCCCCCTGTCCAGCAGTAGCCCTTCTCCCTTCTTTTTACCGCCCCCGTGTCCAGCAGCACCCCTTCACTGCTCCCCCTGTCCAGCAGTAGCCGTTCTCCCTTCATTTTACTTCCCCCTGTCCAGCAGCACCCATTCACTGCTCCCCCTGTCCAGCAGCAGCTCTTCTCCCTTCGTTTAACCTCCCCCCTGTCTAGCAGCACCTCTTCCCTGCTCCCCCTGTTCAGCAGTAGGCCTTCTCCCTTTTACCTACCCCCTGTCCAGCAGCACCTCCTTCCTGCTCCCCCTTGTCCATCAGTAGGCCTTCTCCCTTCCTTTTACCTTATTCCCTGTCTAGCATCACCCCTTCCCTGCTCCCCCTGTTCAGTAGCAGCCCTTCTCCCTTCGTTTTACCTTCCCCCTGTCCAGCAGCACCTCTTCCTTACTCCCCCTTGTCCAGCAGTAGGCCTTCTCTCTTCCTTTTACCTCCTTCATTGTCCAGCAGCACCCATTCCCTACTCCCTCCCTGTCTAGCAGCAGCCTTTCTACCTTCGTTTAACCTCCCCCTGTCTAGCAGCACCTCTTCCCTGCTCCTCCTGTCCAACAGCAGCCCTTCTTCCTTCCTTTTACCTCCTCCCTGTCCAGCAGCATCTCTTACCTGATCCCCCTGTTCAGCAGTAGGCCTGCTGCTTTCCCTGCTCCGCTAGCCTGGGCAGCCTCGGGGCTTTTGCTAGGCCGGACCACCTCGCATTATCGAAGTGGGCTGGCCTAGCAAATTCCCCGCGGCTGCTGCGTTTGCTGGTCCAGGGGTGAGAAGAGGCGTCCCGGCAGCGCAGGAGTCAAACCGCCACCGCCGCTCAAATCGCTGCAGGTGCCGCAAGCCACCCCATGCACCTAAAATCGAATTCGGCAAGGAGGCAAACATCACGCTGCCAGGGAACACGGAGTTGTAAGTGCACATGCATGCTTAGGGTTTTATTATAGAGGATTCAAATATAAACATTCATATTTCAACATGTCAAAAATAAAATCAATCATACATAATGAATGGAAAAGTAAAAATATATAACTCAGGGTGTAAACATTCATAATATAACATAAAAACTCATGATCACTTAAAATCTAAATGTTTGCACCCTGAATTATATATTTTTACTTTTCCATTCATTATGTATGATTGATTTTATTTTTGACATATTGAAATATGAATGTTTATATTTGAATCCTCTATGATAAAACCCTAAGCACGCATGCACACTTAGGAGGCCGTGATCCCTGCAGCCCTGATGTGTGCCTCCATGGCCGCATTCCATTTGCGGCGCGTGGGGGCGGCTTGCGGCGCATGTGCCGGTTTGGGGCAGCTTAAGGCAGTGTGCAGTGGGTTGATTAGTGGTTTGTCTCAGCAATGACTGCGAGGTGTCCCATGCTGGTAAGAAGTGGCGGTTTGTCTCAGCAATGGCTGTGAGGTGTCCCATTCTGGTAAGAAGTGGAGGGGGAGAGGGAAAGGGGGCTGCTTTGGGGGGAGGGGTGTGCTGGGGGCTTCCCGGGCTAGCGGATGCTGGACAGGGGGAGCAGGGAAAGGAGATGGGGTACTACTGGACAGGGGGAGCAGGGAAGGGGTACTGCTGGACAGGGGGGAGGTAAAAGGAAAGGAGAAGGGCTGCTGCCGTACAGGGGGAGCAGTGAAGGGGTGCTTCTGGACAGGTATTGATGGACAGGGGGAGCAGGGAAGAGGTGCTGCTGGAGAGGGGGGAGGTAAAACGAAGGGAGAAGGGCTGCTGCTGGACAGGGGGAGCAGTGAAGGGGTGCTTCTGGACAGGTATTGATGGACAGGGGGAGCAGGGAAGAGGTGCTGCTGGAGAGGGGGGGAGGTAAAACGAAGGGAGAAGGGCTGCTGCCGGACAGGGGGAGCAGTGAAGGGGTGCTTCTGGACAGGTATTGATGGACAGGGGGAGCAGGGAAGGGGTGGTGGTGGACAAGGGGGAGGTAAAAGAAAGGGAGAAGGGCTACTGCTGGACAGGGGGAGAAGGTAAGGGGTTGTGGTGGACAGCTGAGGAAAGAGAGAGAAAGAAAGACACACACACACACATCTATTCTAGCACCCGTTAATATAATAGGCTTAAAGACTAGTATATATATATTTATATACACCGTATTTTTCGCTCCATAAGATGTACCTGACCATAAGACACACCCTAGATTTAGAGGAGGAAAACAAGAAAAAATCATTCTGAACCAAATTCTCCTTGCCAGGCTCTGCACCCAACCCCACACTCCTTGCCAGGCTCTGCATCCTGTCCCCCTTCCCTGCCAGGCTCTAAACCCTGTCCTCCCTCTGGTGGTCTAGTGGTAGGCCAGGACAGGGCGGACACGGACAGGGCATAGGGCAGGCAGGGACAGGGCACAGATGTCAAGGCAGATGACTTTTTTAAATATGCAATGTAACCTCAGTAACAACTATAGAAAAATAGACAAGTATAGTGCAAAATATAGACAGCAGATATAAATTCTCAAAACTGACACATTTTGATCACTAAATTGAAAATAAAATCATTTTTCATACCTTTATTGTCTGGTGATTTCTTTCCTTCCTCAGGCCCGACAATTGTCCCTTCCTCCCTCCCTCCTTCAATGCCTTCTAGCCTTTGTCCTCTTCCTCCCCCCGTTGTCTGGTGATTTCTTTTCTGTCCTTCCTCAGGCCCAACAATTGTCCCTTCCTCCCTCCCTCCTATGTTCCCCTCACTGCCTTCCAGACTTTGTCCTTTTCCCCCCTCTCCAAACTCAGACCCACAATGCCTTCCAGCCTTTGTTCTCTTCCTCCCCCCCAAGCCTGCCCGCCCGCTAGATTTAATTACCTCCTGTTGCTGCTGCTGTGAGGACACGTCGACGAAGCAGCAGAAGTGGGGGGGGGGGGGGGGGCAGACTCCTTGCTCAGCAGCACGGCACTCAGAATGGAAGGAATTGCTGGGAAGGGCCAAGCTGGTGCAGAGATTGCATGCCGCCACCCCAGAAACCTTACCCCTGATGTCAATTCTGATGTTGGCAAGAAGGTTCCTTCTCGCCGACATCAGAAATGACATCGGGGGTAAGGCTTCTGGGCTGACGGCATGTAATCGCTGCACCTGCCTGGCCTTTCCCTTCTACTTTTGGCAGCAGTGAGAAACCTGCAGCAACGGGTGAGGGGCGGGCGGCGGTCCTGCAAGGTAACAGGGGGGGATTTGGGTATTCGCTACATAGGATGGGAGTGTGTCTGGGAGGGAATGCATGGATGGGAGAACATCGCAGGGAAGGAGACATAGGCATCCTGGGACTGTCGGCCAAGTCTCTTCCCTGAAGAAGCCCTTTCTGGAAACGTCAATCGCTCCTCCTAAATTTACTTGCTCCACTTCATCACTGACGCTGAAACCGTGGATTGAAGACAAAGTTTTATTTTATTTTTCCTTCCAGCTTATGATTTATCTTTAATCTTATCTATTGTTTTGCCTTTTATCTTTGTTTTGTTCTATTTCTATCATTTACATTTCTCCAGAATTCTACTGTGCAATGGCTCCCCCTTCTGCTTCTATTCCTTTCTCTCCTCTCTTCTACCTTCCAAAGTATTTAGATCAATGCTGTCTTGTTAAAATGTTTATTTTATTTTTCCTCTAACTCTACTTTTCACTTCTCTATTACCCTCCAGGTACTTTAGTTAGATTGTGAGCCTTCGGGACAGTAAGGGAATTTTTCAAGTACCTTTCTTATTTCTAATCTTAATGTATATTTTCTGTAAACCGCTTAGAACCTAACGGATGTAGCGGTATATAAGAAATAAATTACATTACATAGGATGCACCCTTTTTTCCACCCACTTTTTTGGGGGGAAAAAGTGCGTCTTATAGAGCGAAAAATACAGAGTTTCATTTTTTATTAATTTTTTTTATTTACTATGGTCTAGTTATTTCATGTGTCATTGATTTTTCTTTTTCTCAAAGATAAATGGATGATGATTTGATGCATTATATATTATGTATTGGGTATTTTTCATTTTTAATAAGGTCTGTGATTGTGCTATATTTAATTTATGTATATTTATGTTTGTAGACTCCTGAGGCAGGCCAGTTTGGCCGAAACATGTACATGTCGAGTCATCGAGTTTTTGGATAAAGAAAAGGATGTTTTAGAAATAGATTGAGTCCACCAGTTTTTATAGGACATTTCCACTCCTAGCTTCACGTCTTTGAGTTTGTTGATTTGGTTCTCCTGTTTTATATTCTGTTCCTCTAAACCAGTCATTAATGCGCCTCATCTGGCATGCCATCGCATATCAACGAATATTCAGCAGCCTATAACCCCCCTCTCCCTTGGAAGACAAATTCTGGCAAATGTCCTGCATGGACTCTTGCCCCTCCCTCCCCCATACATAGCGTTGGAGCCCTCTGGTGAGTTGGACTTGGTGTGTGTGAGATAACAAAAGTGGTAGAACCTGAAATCGGTATAACCATTTTGGAAAGAGCACCATATTATACAGGGCCACCCGTCCCGCTACTGACAAGGGAAAAGTTGTCCAAAGTTTGAGCATTCGCAATGTTTCCTCCAGTAGCGGGGCAACATTGCAAGCATATAGAGTAGTAATATCTCGAGGTAACCAAACATGCACGTATTTTATCAAAGTGGGGACCCAAGAAAATGGAAAATCACCCTTCCATTTATCTTGTAAAGTAGATAGAATAGCTAAGGCCTTGGATTTATGACAATTCAATGAAAACTTCGAATAAAACCTAATGGATTTATGACAATTCAATGAAAACTCTGAATAAAACCTAAATTCTTCAAGGGATTGTTTGAGATGTGTGGTCGAATGATGTGGGTAAGTCAGAGTAAAGAGTAAATCGTCAGCAAAAGCCAATACCTTTACTGTGTGTTCTGCAAAAGCTAGCCCTGCAACATCAGGATCCTTTGATATTGTTCTTAAAAAATAAATACAGCAGAAAAATACAGCAGAAAAAGGAGGCGGGACAGGGGAAACCCGGTCTAGTTCCCCATCCTATTGGGAAAGTGTCCGTTATAACATAATATAACATAACATCGTTCTTATAAACCGCATAACTGTAAATTCAATGTGGTGAACAAAAGATTAAAAATAACATAACCTAAGGATGATTTAAATTAGTTTGCTAAATATTTTGAAAAAGATAAGTTTTTAACATAGTTATGGTATCGTTGACTAACAGACGTGCCACCGGGAACATACAAAGTCCTCAACGCCCGAGCATACCCACCATTCATCCCCAAATAATCCAACACTCCAAACAGATAGTTCCAATTTACTTGATTAAAGGCTCGCTCGCATCTAACAACATAAATATGTCAAGAGATTGTGCATGAGCCAAAGCCAATATCACCTTGTGGACATTCTGTACCAACTGCCTGCCTCTCACAAAACCCACCTGTTCCGGCCCTATTAATCTAGGAAGAAGGTGGGAAAGACGATCTGCTAATATCTTGTCCAGAATTTTAATGTCAGCATTTGAGTAGCGAGATAGGGCGATATGATTTAGGAGGAGAGGTCGCCTCTTTACCAGATTTCAATATCAGGGTTATCAAGGCCTCATTTGCGCCAAGGGGAAATCTCCCCCTATCTATAACTTGTGCATAATAATCTCGTAAGGGTATACTGATCTGGGATGACATCAACTTGTAAAACTTGGCTGTAAAGCCATCTATTCCAGGGGCTGAATAATTCAACTGCATTTGAATCACCTTCTGTAATTCTCTAATAGTAATGGGTGCATTTAGGGATTCTATATCTAATTCTGTTAACGTGGGCAAACCAGAGTCTTCCAGGTAGTCCTCAATAAGAGAACCAGCACCCAAATCATTCCACGTGTAAAAGTCCTGAAAGTAATCCAGAAAAATTTTTGTTACCTGATCTGTTTTATGCAGAAGCCTCCCTGAGCCATCTTTAATGCCCCAAATAAATTGCTGCCCTCTTGCCCTTTTTGTTAAATGTGCTAACAGTTTACCCGAACGATTCCCATACCGGTGATATTTAAACTTCTGATAGATCAGAGTGGACACAGTAGCGACGACGAACAAATTGGAATCGCTATGGGTTAAAATACCGGGAAGGAAAGGGCCCGAGATAAAGATGGGCCTGTACTATCGTCCACCTGGGCAAAACGAAACTACCAATGAAGAAATGGAAGCCGAGATGAAACGAGAATGCAAAAGCAGTAACACGATCATTATGGGAGACTTCAACTATCCTGGGATAGACTGGAGTCTTGGAAACTCAAAATGTGCTAGGGAGTCCGGATTCCTGGAGGCTATACAGGACTGCTTCATGGATCAGCTTGTCAAAGAACCAACGAGAGGAAATGCCACTCTGGATCTAATTATTAATGGGCTAAGAGGACCTTCAAAGGAAGTGGGACCGTTCAAAGTAGTGGGACCGTTGAGAAACAGCGATCACAATATGATCAAGTTCAAAGTTGAAGTAGGAATACCAAAGGGAAAGAGAACCACAGCGACAACTTTTAACTTCAAGAAAGGAAACTATGAAGCGATGAGGGTATGGTAAGGAAGAAACTGAGGAACAGCACAAAGAAATGGCAGAATGTAGAGCAAGCCTGGTCTTTATTCAAGGACACGGTGAGCGAGGCACAAAATCTGTATATCTCCAGATTTGGAAAAGGGTGCAAAAAGAGCCAAACAAAAGACCCGGTGTGAAGAAAGCGATAGGTGATAAGAAGAATTCATTCAAGAAATGGAAAAAGGGCAAAACCGAGGAGAACTGGAAAGAACACAGGAAGTATCAAAAAGAATGTCACCTTGTGGTTAGAAAAGCAAAAAGAGAATATGAAGAGAGGCTAGCCAGGGAAGCACGAAATTTCAAACCGTTCTTCAGATATGTTAAAGGGAAACAGCCAGCTAAGGAGGAGGTGGGACCGCTGGATGAAGGAGATAGGAAGGGAGTGGTGAAGGAGGAGAAAGAAGTGGCGGAAAGACTAAACATGTTCTTTTCGTCAGTATTTATAAAAGAAGACACATCCAACATACCTGAACAAATCTTCAATGAGGAAAAATTAACATCCATTGAAGTAAGCCTTGAGGACGTACACAGGCAGATAGAAAAATTAAAAACTGACAAATCACCGGGCCCGCACGGAATCCACCCTAGGGTATTGAAAGAACTAAAGGAGGAAATAGCGGAACTACTACAGCAGGTTTGTAATCTATCCCTGAAAACAGGTTTGTAATCTATCCCTGAAATTCCGGAGGATTGGAAGATAGCCAATGTTACGCCCATCTTTAAAAAGGGATCGAGAGGTGACCTGTGGAACTACAGACCTTGGTTCCGGGGAAAATGACGGAAGCGCTGATAAAAGATAGCATCGAGGAGCATCTAGAAAGGCATAAACTTATGATAACAAGCCAACATGGCTTCTGCAAGGGAAGATCGTGCCTGACAAACTTATTGCACTTCTTCGAAGGAATTAACAAATGGATGGACAAAGGGGACCCCATAGACATTGTATACTTAGACTTCCAAAAAGCCTTTGACAAGGTACCCCATGAACGCCTACTTTGGAAACTGAAGAACCATGGGGTGGAAGGAGACGTACACAGATGGATCAGAAATTGGTTGGCGGGCAGGAAGCAGAGGGTAGGAGTAAAGAGCCACTACTCAGACTGGAGGAGGGTCACGAGTGGTGTTCCGCAGGGGTGGGTGCTTGGGCCGCTGCTATTCAATGTATTTATAAATGATCTAGAAACAGGGATGTAGAGCAAAGTAATAAAATTCGCAGATGACACCAAGCTATTTAATGGGGCTAGGACTAAAGAGGACTGCGAAGATTTACAAAGGGACCTGAACAAACTAGGGGAGTGGGCGACGAGATGGCAGATGAAGTTCAATGTAGAGAAATGTAAAGTCTTACACGTAGGAAACTGAAACCCGAGGTACAGTTACACGATGGGAGGGCTGTTATTAAGTGAGAGTACCCAAGAAAGGGACTTTGAGGTAATAGTGGACATGACAATGAAGCCGTCGGCACAATGCGCAGCGGCCGCTAAGAAAGCGAATAGAATGCTGGGAATAATCAAGAAGGGTATTACAAGCAGAACGAAAGAAGTTATCCTGCCATTGTATCGGGCGATGGTGCGCCCACATCTGGAGTACTGCATCCAATATTGGTCGCTGTACCTAAAGAAGGATATGGTGATACTCGAGAGGGTTCAGAAGAGAGAGACACGTTTGATAAAAGGTATGGAAAACCTTTCATATGCTGAAAGATTAGAGAGACTGGGGCTATTTTCGCTAGAGAAGCGGAGACTTAGAGAGGATATGATAGAGACTTACAAGATCATGAAGGGCATAGAGAAAGTGGTGAGGGACAGATTCTCAAACTTTCGACAACTACAAGAACGAGAGGGCATTCGGAAAAATTAAAAGGGGACAGATTTAGAACCAATGCTAGGAAGTTCTTCTTCACCCAACGGGTGGTGGACACCTGGAATGCGCTTCCAGAGGGCGGGATAGGACAGGGTACGGTATTGGAGTTCAAGAAGGGATTGGACAATTTTCTGAAGGAAAAGGGGATGGAGGGTTACTATACAGGTCCTGGGCCTGATGGACCACTGCGTGAGCGGACTGCTGGGCATGATGGACCTCTGGTCTGACCCAGCAGAGGCACGGCTTATGTTCTTATGTTAAGATCAACATCGTCATCGTACATTCTTGTATGTGAGAGTTAAGAGCTGTTGCTATAGAAAGCAAAGTTTCCTTCGCTGTAGGGGGATGGGTGGATAGTATAGTGATTTTTGGCTACTGCCAAGTCTCGCTCTAAACGGAGAATTCCCCTAGATAACCTGTGATTTCTAGCTATAACATAGGCAATACAGTCCCAAAACAATTCCGGTTCCTGCAGATGTTGGCCATTAAATTCCAAGAAATCCTCCCACTTTTGTTTAAGAAAGTCTCTAAAGTGATCATCTTTAAACAAATAGCTAGGAAATCGCCAATGTGTAGGGCCCCTTAAACCAAAGCCTACATTCACATCCACCCAAATCAAAGAGTGATCCGATATTACCAAGAGGCCTATGATTGTTGAATCAATATTAAGGAAGGTTCCTCTGGTGGTAAGGATGTAATCAAGATCTTTTTCCAATTTAAGTTTGATGGATTTTGACAAATGGGTGATATAGTATAGACATCATTTGTATATCTATAATTTTTACATGCAGATAGCCTCCAGTCTCTGATGCCAGCATTCTCCAAGGACAAGCAGGTATTATATTCTCACATGTGGGTGACATCATCCCTAGAACTCAGTAGAGACACTACCAAGTCTACTGTCAGTTTAAAATTTTTGACAGTGCCATCCCACCAGCTTGTGCCATCCCACCTAGCTTGTGGGACCATCAGTTTTTATTTTCTTGTGGAGCTAAGAAGCTGTGCTCAGTGCTCTCTTCAGAACATTAACCATTGTTTTGTACCTTCCTGTACTTATTTTTCATTATTTTTCTCATAGTTCATTGTTTTTATTGTGTTCCTGTATTTTACTCATCTTTAGTTCATTTTCGTCAATTTTTCATTTTTCAACCTTCAGGCATTTCTCCCCCAGGAACATCAATTGTTTTCGGCATCCTAGTTATTTAAGTTCCCTGGGCCACTGAGCTCTTTGATTTTGTGTCAGCCTTTTCCCCTCCTTGTCAAAGAGGGTACCGATTTGGCTTTAAGAAATGTTTCGAAGTAATTGTACCATTTCAGGCTCTGACCCAGATATCTAGTGTCTGGATCCTGAACATCGGGACATTAGCTATGTCATCTGCCTCTATATGCAAAAGAGATCACTCAAAACCCAAAAACTTCAGTTTGAAAAAATTTTTGGTACCTCATTGGCATCAACATCGTGGCAGGGGACTTGGGGAACCCGACACTCAGCCTTCTATGACTCAGTCATCAGCATTGGTACCAAGTGCATCAACACCACATCCAGAACTTCGGGCTTCAGGCTCCTTTCAGAGGCAAGACTCTATATCATCTTAATCTATGGCTTGAGCATCAGGGGATGTGACATGTAAGAAAGCTAAGAAGTACATACATTCTTCTTCTAGGCATACCACTGCATTCTCCTGTGTGTCAGCTTCCTTAGTAATATAGTAAATGATGGCAGATAAAGACCTGAACGGTCCATTCAGTCTGCCCATGTTATATCCATTAAAAAATACATGATTAAATTAACATCTCTTTTTTGATATTTCTGAGCCATAGACTGTAAAGTCTGGTTTTGTCTTGAGGTTCCAAATGCTGAAACTGCCATTCAAGCTCACTCCAGCCTATCTAACCATCTTGTTGTTTGCAGGATATCTACCGTAAAGTCTGGCCAGTAACATTCTCCCATTGTTCCCATTGATGCCCACCCCAATCCATCCTACACCAAATCACTATATATGCATAGAGTCCCACAATGGTCCATATTAGCCCAATGGTCTTAACTCATGGGACATTTGTCTGCTCCAATCCAAGTCACCTTGACCTCTGTCACTCTCTCCAATGGTGGATGATTCCTTAGAATATCACTCAGTTTTTCCACTTCCAGCCCTACCTCCCCACTATCAAAATCTTCTAAGCACAGATGCTTTGATGTTTGATGAGGTGCTCAACTAGACAGCCTACACACTCAAGGAGTATGGTCCCACTATGAACAAACCCTCCATATCAATCTTTTTGAACTATGAGCAATAAGAAATGCTGTAAAATCAATCCAGAACGATCTCTTTCATCGAGTAGTCCTTGCCATACAGACAATCAAGTTGCCAGGTTCAATCTGAACAAACAAGGGGGCACAGGTTCTCACCTTCTTTGCACATAAGCAATCCAGATTTGTGGTAAAGTCTGCTTTCTTTCAAATGTGCGCATTTAGTAGGTTAAAACCAATGCTACTGAACTATGATTTTCGGATTGTAGTACAGAATTGGACTATTGCAATGCACTGTATTTGGGCATGATATCTGTAAGATATAAAGCTTTGCAGACTGTTCAAAATGCGGCTGTATGCTTAATCTGTGGAGGGTGCAGATTGATCATGTGAAACCATTGCTGAAACTGCTTCATTGGCTGCCAGTCAAGTATTGGATTGTATATAAAATTCTTGTTAATGGCATCCTGCTGTATTTCTTTTTGGATCTAAACCACCTGGACTGACTGGTAACCAATTTGTGCTGTTCTGTCAGGCCTGTCATGCAGCTCGTCTGAACCTGACCAGGCATTGGAACAAAAAAAATCAGGCTATTCCATCTCTTTTTATCTGGATTACTAGAGTTTATTATATTTGTGAGATGGAACATCTTATTTCACTCCATAAGCATACTTATGCTAAATGGGAGTTTATATGGACCCCTTTTCTGTTGGCTTATGATACCTGAGTTATGTTGCAGCTTGCTTATATTGATTTTGCTTACTTAATGCCATGCATTTTGGTTTACTGTTACCTAAACTTCTGTGTTTATGTGGATCAGGGTGGGTAGTGGGTGGGACTTTTCCTTACAACACAAAAACTTTTTGTATAAACATTGGAAGTTTGTTATCCGTATTTGTTGGATCTTGTTAACTTAGGAGTCCTTATTTTGGCTCTTATTTGCATTTTGCTTTTTTATCATTGTTAGCTTTTCCTAGCTTCTTGTATTGCTCCTGAGTTCTAATAAAAACTTCTTAAAAAAAATTATTGTTTTGATTTTCAAGGTTCTACATTATAAGATACCTTGATATCTGACTCAAGTGTTGAAAGTGTATCAGCCATGTAGTCCTTTAAGGTCTGAGGGAATGTTAAAGTTGGTTAGTTAAGAACTGGTTAGTGTTCCTCATGCAAAAATAAGAGCATCAATGATTTTAGTGGCTGGGGTGTGCTTATGGAATAATCTGACTGGACCACTTACATTGCTTTCTGATTTTCAGAAATTTAAGAGCGTACTGAAGACAACTTTATTTATGGAGGCTTTTTCTTGAAATCTTCTGTTTTTATGATTTTGATTTTGTGCAGCGTTCGCACAGGAGGTTTTTTATGCGATTGTTCTTGTATAGATTTTGTTTTGTTTTTATCTTATATGGTTTTTTTGATAATCCACGTACCATCATCCGGGACCCCTGAGGAAGGAGTGTTTCTTCAAAACACAGACCATGTCGGGTCTGTTCCACAAGAATACTAGAACCAGATTTTTATGTATGCTATACAGTATATGCTTTTATGATTTTTCATTAAAATCCTGTCCCTTGTACATTACACTGCAGTTTTGTTTTTGTTTTTAGAAAAGTTTTAGACATATTTGATTTGTTTATTGTTGTTTAATTATGTATGTATTATGTGAACCGTTTAGGTTTAAGCGGGTATAAATTTTTTAAATAAATAAATAATTGTGCAGTTGCTTGCAGCATACTTCTCAAAGTGGTTTACTTAGTGGGGAAGCAGAATATCTTGGCAGACAAATTAAGCAGACTTCTTTAGCTTCATGAATGGTCTCTCAGTACAACAATCTTATATCAGATTTTCTCTACATGGGGGACACCGGATATAGATCTGTTCATTTCTTCCCACAACAAAAACTTCCGCATTTCTGCTTCAGACTGTCTATCCTCAATTGCATTGGATGCCTTCCTTATTCATTGCGGGGATAGATTCTTCTATGCATTTCCTCCGATACATCTCATTGGGAAAACTCTACTTTGCCAAGATTGAGGCACCATGATCCTCATATCACCTCTTTTAACATATCAGGTTTGGCTCACACCTGTCCTAAAGCTCTTGACCAAGAAAAAGTGCAAGTTGAACTGTTTCCAATGCTGCTGATGCAGAATGAGGGATCCTTCCTTCACCCCAACCTATGTTCCCTCTAAGCTGGGCACATGAGCAATTGCTTATATATTGTAGGAGTGTCACTCACAAATTTTATATGGTCACTCACAAAAATACTTGCAAATCTGGAAAATTGTTGATTTTTAGAACTTGCTGCTCACACACACACAAAAAAATTGTTGCTCACATGAGAAAAAATTTGCATGCATCTGGTTAATCCTTAGAGGGAGCATTGACCCCAATCCCTGCTGCGTAGCACTATTAGCACAGTTATTTTCACCAAGCAAGTACTGTATATGCTTTTTTGCCTCTCAGCTGCAGTATCTGCTGTCATTGAAGTGTCTTCTACTTAGCACTGTTATTACTTCAAATTGACCAGGTTTTCTTCCTGGTGTACATTGTATTCTCTGGAACCAGTCACATGTCCAGTTCCATCCATACTGGATTTCTTTCTCCACTTCTTCAACTCTGTTCTAATAACCAATTCAGTTTGAGCATTGTATATACTCGAATATAAACCAATCCAAATATAAACTGAGGTAATCTTCCCCCCCTTAAAAAGGAGGAAAAAAGGTTGTCTCAAATATAAACCGAGATTAGAAATTTGGGTATGTGAGTGTCATAAGTAATGCCATAAGTAGTCACTAATTTTTCAGTTGATGCTTTTTCAAGTCCAAAAAAAGCTGAAGGAAAGCCGACAAATATCTTCCTACTTCTATCCCCACCAGAACACCTGACCTCAGTCACACATGTAGAAAACAGAAAAACACTTTTCAAATATAAACCCACAAATTAAAAGTACTATTGTACACAAACGAAACCCTAATATGCCAGACTGCATACAGTACACCATAAAAGAAATAGAAAGAAATGTATTTCTTCCTGAACAATTCTAAATATAAAAACAGATGTAAAATTTCAAAATTGAATATTTCAATCACTAAGTTGAAAATAAAAACATTTTTCTTACCTTTTATTTGGCAATTTTATTTTCTTTAGCACTCTCCAGACCAGTAGAGGTTAACTTTACGAATGGGTATATATCTAATCATGACCAGCAGGTGGAGACTGAAAACAAAACTTTGGGACAGTATATCCTAGCCCCTCCTCTCTATTTCCCTCAGTCTTCTTTCAGTCTCCAGCAGGTGTTGATGTGATCTGTACCCATCTCTCTTGGTAGGGCTGTTGGAATTTGTTTAGGGGGTTTATTGTCCCTGTTTTTAGCCGGACGGAGCTTGGGCGGACTCTGTTTGGGGGTTCGTCCGACCTCGGGGGTGTCAAATCCGGCGGGTCACGAGCGGGGTCCCTCCCCCCACTTCCTCCACCTCCCCACATTTTTTTAGAGGAGCCTCAGCAGTATCCCTTGCCCCCTAAATCAAGCAAGGCATATTGCTTCGAGAGCCTGTGGAGTCTGTTCTGTAAAAAAAAAAAAAAAAAAATCCTGAGGTAGTGCTGGTCTGAAGGGTTGTTTCCCTTTAAGAAAACTGTATTTTACTGTATTTTTTCATGTAACCAGCACTTTTTTATAGCTAGGTCGCGTATGGAGCAATTGTGCCCTTCTCCGGGGGAGTAGGCCACAATTTTAGTCCAGCCGCGAGGCACTCGCGGCCGGCCTGAACTCGGCGGTTTGGGTCGGTGAGGTGGTGGAGCTCCGTCGGCAGCGGCTGCAGGCGCCCAGAGCTCCCCGCCGATGGTGCCTCGCGAGTCGGCTTGGAGCAGTGGGGAAGCCCGGTCTTCCACAACCGCCCACGGAGGGATTCCCCGAAGGATTCCCTCTCAGCTGATTTTTTGACAGCTGATGCCGGCTTGCCTGCTTTAGCGGCTGAGACTATTCAGGTCTCTCAGCCGCTTCAGGCTATGGAGGGAGCTTTTTTGGCGGGAAAACCGCCATCTTCTCTGTCTGGCCCCTCCATTTTGTCTTCCACCTCAGGTGACCTTCCCCCTGTTTTGACTATGCAGGGGCAAGGTTCTGCTGGGTCCCCTGCTGTGGCAGGGAGTCCCTTGGGACCCTCGGGGGGTTTTTCTCCTGAATTTTTCTTTTCTTTATGCAGAGCCTATTTTCAGGCGGCTGGGGGTCCCGGTTGCGCCCAGGGGGTTTCGGGGGGTGGGTTTTCCTCCGCGCTCCCTGCGGCTTTGCCTCTTTCGTCTGGCGTGACGTCCCCTCCGCCGCCTCCCTTGTCCAAGCATCCGCGGGTGTCGTGGGACGAGAATTTGTGGTCGGAGGAACGGGTCGGTCTGGAGGAGGACCTGGACCCTTCTGAGGAGTTCCAGGACTCTCTGGAGGGGACGGAAGCTGGCGGCGGGTTGTCGGATTTCCCGTTCTCCAGTGACGAAGCGTCCGTGGTGCGCCTTTTTCAGAAAGATGAGCTGCCTGACCTTATTCAACAGGTTTCTACGGTTTTGCGTTTTGAGGACGCGCCGCCGGAGACTCCGCGTGTGGGGGACCCCCTGTTACGGGGGATCCGTTCCGTTTCCCGCTCTTTTCCTATGCATCAGGATATTCGGGATATTATTCTGGAGCAGTGGAAAACGCCGGAGGCGCCGTTTCGGCTGGCGCGCAGCATGGCTCGCCTGTATCCCATTCCTGAAGGGGATCGGGCTACGTTAGCTTCGCCAGTCGTGGATGCGGTGGTCTCGGCAATTTCCAAGCGGCATACCGTGCCTGTTGAGGGCGGTTCTGCCTTGCGGGACCCTGAGGAGCGCAAATTGGAGAGCATCCTTAAGCAAAATTTTCAGGTCTCTGCCTTTGGGGTCCAGGCGGCTATTTGTGGGGGACTGGTCGCTCGCGCCGTGTTTCGGTGGGCGGAGCGGGTCTTGGATCGAGAGTCTGACGACTGGTCTCTGGGGGATCAGGAGGTTGCGAAGATTGAGATGGCGGCCTCATTCCTCTCAGATGCTCTATATGACTTGGTGCGGATATCGGCTAAGTCTATGGCTTTTGGCGTGGCCGCAAGGCGTGTGTTGTGGCTGCGCGCTTGGGTGGCGGATGCTGCGTCCAAAGCTAAGCTTACTAAATTTCCCTTTCGGGGGTCGTTTTTGTTTGGAGAGGACTTGGATAAGTTGATTCAGACTCTGTCGGACTCGAAAGTTCCCCGTCTGCCGGAGGACCGTGCCCGCCCGGCGTCTCGGGGGGGGTGCGGCCCGGGGGCGTTTGCGGGATTTTCGCAAGTATCGCCCTGGGCGTGGGGCTGCTTCTTTCCAGTCTCCGGGATTTTCCCGGGGTCGGTTCTTCCAGCGCATGCAGCCCTTTCGGGGGGCCCGTCGGGGGGCAGGGAATCCCTCCGCCGGTTCCCCCGCTTCCCGTCCTGCACAATGACGCCTTGCCGGCGCCCCCTTTGGTTCCGGTGGGGGCTCGGCTGCGCGAATTTTTCCCCAAATGGGCCGAGATCACGTCCGATCAGTGGGTCCTGGAGGTGGTGCGGGACGGTTATGCCCTGGAGTTCGCCCGCTCTCTGCCGGATTTTTTCCTCGCTTCTCCGTGTCAGACTCCGGGGAAGACGCAGGCTTTTCGCCAGACCCTTCAGCGCTTGCTAGATCTCAGGGCAGTTGTTCCGGTGCCCCCTCCGGAGTGGGGCACGGGCAGGTACTCCATTTACTTTGTGGTGCCCAAAAAGGAGGGGACTTTTCGGCCCATCCTCGATTTAAAAGGGGTCAACAGGGCTCTCAAGATTCCCTCTTTCCGTATGGAAACTCTGCGGTCGGTCATTCTGGCGGTTCAGCCGGGGGAGTTTCTCACTTCTCTCGATCTGACGGAGGCCTACTTGCATGTTCCCATTCGGGCCTCTCATCAGCGTTTCCTGCGCTTTGCGATCTTGGGTCGGCACTTTCAGTTCTGTGCGCTTCCCTTTGGGCTGGCCACGGCTCCTCGGACGTTCACCAAGGTGATGGTGGTCGTCGCGGCAGCCTTGCGGTCGGAGGGTATCCTGGTACACCCCTACCTGGACGACTGGTTAATTCGGGCAATGTCGTTGCAGGAAAGCTCCCGGGTTACTGCTCGGGTGGTGGAGTTTCTCCGGTCGCTGGGCTGGGTGGTCAACCTTTCCAAGAGTCGGTTGGTCCCGGCTCAGCGTCTGGAGTACCTAGGGGTGCTGTTCGACACCTCCTTGGGGAAGGTCTTCCTCCCAGAGGGCCGGGTGAGCAAATTGCAATCTCAGATTCGCCTGCTTTTGGCGTCCCGGTGTCCTCGGGCGCGAGATTTCCTCCAGGTCTTGGGGTCGATGGCGGCGTCCCTGGACGTGGTGAGGTGGGCGCGGGCCCACATGCGTCCTCTCCAGTATGCTCTGCTCCGGAGGTGGTCTCCCCAGAGGCACGGGATGGATGTTCCGGTTCCCCTGCGAGGCTTGGCGCGCTGCAGTCTGCGTTGGTGGCTCCAGACCCCTCACCTAGTTCAGGGGGTGGGTCTGGATCTTCCGCAGTGGTCGGTGCTCCTGACGGATGCGAGTCTCCTGGGTTGGGGGGCTCAGTGTTTGGGTCACTCAGCTCAGGGCACCTGGTCCGCGGAGGAGGCCGCCTGGTCGATCAACGTGTTGGAGACCAGAGCGGTCCGTCTGGCGCTGTTGGCTTTCCACTCCCTGTTGCTGGGCAAGTCGGTCAGAGTGCTGTCGGACAATGCCACGGCGGTGGCTTATGTCAATCGTCAGGGGGGCACCAAGAGCACTCAGGTGGCGCAGGAGGCGGCTCTGCTCATGGTTTGGGCGGAATCCCATCTGCTGGACCTCTCGGCCTCTCATATAGCCGGAGTAGAAAATGTTCAGGCAGACTTCCTCAGTCGTCACTTTCTAGATCCAGGAGAGTGGTGTCTCGGCGCCGAGGCGTTTCAGTTGATAGTGCAGGCTTGGGGGCAGCCCCTGATGGACCTGATGGCCACGGGTGGCAACGCCAAAGTGCCCCGCTTCTTCAGTCGTCGCAGGGACGGTCTGGCCGAGGGTCTGGATGCTCTGGTCCAGCAGTGGCCAACGGAGGGGCTGTTGTATGTGTTCCCTCCTTGGCCGCTGGTGGGCAGAGTGCTTCTTCGCATTGTTCACCATCCGGGTTTGGTGGTGCTGGTGGCGCCGGATTGGCCTCGCCGTCCGTGGTATGCGGATCTGGTGAGGCACCTGGTTGCGGATCCTCTTCCTCTGCCTCTCTCGGACGACCTTCTGATGCAGGGTCCCATTCCCATGTTCGACCCGTCTCCCTTCTGTCTTACGGCGTGGCTCTTGAAAGGGGTCGCCTTAGCAAGAAGGGATATTCAGACAAGGTGATCTCTACACTGTTGGGGTCCCGGAGGCTTTCTACCTCTCGGGCTTATGTGCGGGTTTGGCGTCTCTTTGAGGAATGGTGTCGGGCGCGGGGAGTGACCTCTTTTCGCGCTTATCTGCCTAACATTCTGGAGTTCTTGCAGGATGGCCTGGATAGAGGCCTGGCTTGGTCTTCTCTCCGGGTTCATCTTGCGGCCCTGTCGGCTTTTCGAGGGTTGGTGTCAGGTCAGCGTTTATCGGCTCTTCCTGATGTGATTCGGTTTTTGCGGGCGGCCAAGTTGCTTAGGCCTCCCCTACGGCCCTCGGTTCCCTCTTGGGATCTTAATCTGGTTCTCTCTGTTTTGGTGCGTCCGCCTTTCGAGCCCTTGGACGCCTGTTCTTTGAAGGACCTTACTTTGAAGGCGGTCTTTTTGGTGGCCATTACTTCTGCTAGGCGTGTTTCTGAGCTGCAGGCTTTCTCTTGTAGGGCTCCCTTCTTGGAGTTTTCTAGGGAGCGGGTCGTCTTGCGGCCTGTTCCTTCCTTTCTGCCGAAGGTTGTTTCTCCTTTTCATGTCAATCAATCGGTGGTTCTCCCGGTCTTGGGTGGTCGGGAGGGCTCTTCTGAGCAACGGCAGCTGTGCAAGTTGGATGTCGGTCGGGTCCTTCGCTCTTATGTGCAGCGGACCCAGGAATTCCGGAAGTCCGATCATCTCTTTGTCCTCCTGGCGGGTCCTCGTCGGGGAGCTGGCGCTTCTAAGGCTACTATTGCGCGCTGGATCAAGGAGACGATTGCTTCCGCTTATCTTCTGAAACAGCAGCCTGTTCCGGAGTTTCTCAAGGCTCATTCCACTCGGGGTCAGGCGGCTTCTTGGGCTGAGTCGTCGCTCGTGCCTCCAGTGGATATTTGTAAGGCTGCGGTTTGGTCCTCCTTGCATTCCTTTGTTTGTCATTATCGGGTTGATGTGCAGGCGCGTCGGGACGCGGTGTTCGGTGAGCGTGTACTGGTATCGGCCCTTCGGGGGTCCCGCCCGTGAGAGGGACTGCTTTGGTACGTCCCATTCGTAAAGTTAACCTCTACTGGTCTGGAGAGTGCTAAAGAAGGAGAAATTAGGTTCTTACCTGCTAATTTACTTTCTTTTAGCTTCTCCAGACCAGTAGAGGTCCCCACCCTGTCTGTTGTTGTTGTTGTTGGGGCTGTTGCGCGGGCAGTTTTTTTTTTGGTTTTTGCTGCGGGTTCTAGTATTTTTCTAGGGCCGGGGAGAAGTGAAGAACAGCGGCTGTGGCTCGGCTGGCTTAGCTGGCGAGCTGTGGGGACATTCTTCCTTCGGGAATTTCTCCTCTGCATTTTCCAACAGCATTTTGGGTATGTTATTTGTTACTCCTTTCGGAGTATTGTTTTTTCTCTCTGTTGTTTTCCAGTTCTTGGTTCTGCTTGGCTATTCGGCAGACTGAGGGAAATAGAGAGGAGGGGCTAGGATATACTGTCCCAAAGTTTTGTTTTCAGTCTCCACCTGCTGGTCATGATTAGATATATACCCATTCGTAAAGTTAACCTCTACTGGTCTGGAGAAGCTAAAAGAAAGTAAATTAGCAGGTAAGAACCTAATTTCTCCTTTCTGATCATCTTGCTCTGTCTTTGCTCTTAACTCTGTTTCCAAGGCCTCCTTATGCATTTGCTGTTTCTTTCCTCTCCTTCACATCTTGCACTACTTCTTACTGTGGCACTGATTTTCATATTCAGTTTTCTTCCATTTTTCTGCCACTATCTCAAATCTATCCTTCCAGCTTTTCCCTTCTCCTTCATCCACATGTACCATCTCTTCTCTCCTCTTCCCGTCCCCTCCATCCATGTGCCACCATCTTCTTCCTCTCCTCTCTGCCCCTCCCATTCAGCATCTTTCCCTTCTTTCTTTCTCCCTCCCTATCCCCCCCCCCTGGTTCCATCAAATATTCTCCCCACCTGGTTCAGAAGTTCCTCTCACCACTAAAACTACATGGTCACTGGTGCGGGAGCAATTCTCTTACGCTGCTCGTGGCATCCTCTGCACCAATCCTTTGCTGCGGTCCGCCCAAGCAGAAACAGGAAGTTGCTTTGAAAGGGAATGGACCACAGCAAAAGAACAGTACAGAGGAGGCCATGGCAGTGCTGGAGAGTTGAAGAACAGTGATTTAGGCATTTTTGTCCTTCATAACCAGCTCCCCCTACCCCAGCACTTACAGTTCCGGGACTCAGGAAGCTGATGCTGATGCTGATACTCTGTGCTGGTGAAGGGCCTTAAGCATCTGCGCATGTTCAAGGCCTGCTGGCTCCCCGCCCTCTCTGGGATTCTCGAAAGGAGTCCAGCAAGCATTGAGCACGTTCAGACACTGAAAGCCCTTCACCAGCACAGATCATCGGCTTCCTGAGTCCTGGAACTGTAACTGCTATGTCAGACTAGGGCAAGGGGGGCGGGTAGTGGAGGATAGCTGTACCGGTCATCGGAGGGGGGTGGGAGACTGCAGTGTCGGTTATCGGAGGGGGGGAGACAACAGTGTTGGTTATTGGAGGGGGAGGGGGAGGATAGCAGTGCCAGACATCAGGGGTGGGGTGGGGTGAAAAACAGCAGCGTTGGTTATAGGGTGGGAAAGAAAAAAGCACCATAATCAATAAGGAGGCTTGAATATAAACTGAGGCCCCCATTTTTGGGCCATTATTTTGGCCCCAAAATCTCGGTTTATATTCGAGTATATACTGTGTTGTTGTTTTTATATCCCTATCCACCTGAAGACCTTGTTTAACACCCAATATCACTGACTAAGTTCCTCCAGCCACTGTCGCAGGTCACTCCCCAGTCAGGGGTATTGGTGCCTTTGCAGGATCACTACTGGGGTTCAGTTCGAGCTCCTCCAAAAGTTCATCTATCGGCCTGCTTCCTCCACTGCCATGGTTTCAGATGTCCCTGTGTTGTAGGCAAAGTATTTCAAATCCACCACCCGTTTCTTCAATGTCATCACAAATGGCATAGTTGCGGTAACTTGACCTGCTGTGCCGGTCTGAAATATCAATCTAATTATTGCTGTAACTGTCTGAATTAAACTCCTGGGATCTTTTTTGGGTGGGTGGGGTTCTTTAGGTCTCTGTGAAGGATCAACACAGATGTCCTAGCATTGTCCACTGTTGTATTTTGTATTGCTGTTCAGTTTGGTGTGTCTGTACTATGAAAAAGTTTTCAATATAAACTTTAAACATTAAAAAAAACACCCAAAACTCCTGGGGTCTGGAGCCGATCTGTGCTGTCACTGGAACTTCTTTGATGTTTTATTATTCATCCAAAATGAGGGCACATCCCTAATTTTCAAGAGAAATTCCATGAAGGGTCTGCAAAGCACCACAAATTGGAAAATTGGAATTACAGTATAAAAGAAATAAAGGAATTGATATTCAGCCAGCGGCATTCAGCATTTTGCTGACTGCCTTTGGCATTATGTTTGGAAATTCAGTGCTGGACCATATCAGGACTCCAGCATTGAATTTACAGGGCTAAATCATACTTGGTTAAGTGCTGTATTCAACAGTTCTAACTTTTATAAAGTGACCTTAGCCAGTTAAGTGCTGAATAATGACTCTTAACCGGCCAAGTGCCAACTCCATCCCCTGGAACACCCCTAAAATAGTCTATTTTGCTTTAGGTGCTAACTGGTCTTTATCAGCAGCACAAGCAGGTTAAGTGCTGCTGAAAATAACTAGTTATCCTTGAACAAGTGATTTATCTGGTCACAAACCATTTCTAGCCAATTAAACTGCTTTGAATATTGACTCCAGAATGCATAGTGCAAACGGTATACATTTTTGTTTGCCTCGTTTCAAAAGTTATAAAACAGAATTTACCTGTCTCTTTTCTTTTGGGACAGAAAGAGATCTTGCAGCGTGTCCTGCTTTACATCAAGCACCTGCAGAGAAGTATTGATGCTGCCAAGTCTGTGCTTCGGTACCAGCATGTGGATCATGAAGGTAACATAGTAAATGACAATAAATAATGGCTAGATGGTCTATCTAGTCTGCCCAGTCTAGAATACTCCTCTCTGGATCCCTGCCTCTTTGGGTAGATAAATATATAAATGTCTGTGTTTAAACCAATTCTGGCTCCCATCATGTTCTTTATTCTTTCAACCATAGCTCTGTGTGTCCCAAGAATGTTCAGATCTATTAAAATGCTAGTTTCCATCACCTCCACTGGTAGACTCTGGTCTATGTAGCTACTTCAGAAACATCCGTTAAAGTGAATAGAGAGATAATCTAACACTTTGAATTTTACAGGATTGTGGAAGTGGGATGAGGGAGGAAAGTCCTTTTATTTGGTGGTGCAAGAAGGCAAATTGAGAACAGGAACTGAACAGAGGAAGGATATAATATAATGGAGGAAGCCAAGATGCACAGACAGAAACCACATGTTGCACTCTAAGGGGCCCATTATCGTTTCAGTCTCCTCTGCTCACAACCTTGGAGTTGTCTTTGAGTCTGACTTCTCATTTTCTATGCAGATCCAACAGACTGTTAAAGCCTGTTGCTTCTGTCTCTACAACATCACCAAAATTTGTCCTTTCCTGTCTGGGCAAACTACCCAGTCCCTTGTCCACACTCTCGTAACCTCACGCATAGGCTACTGCAATATACTTCTAACTGGTCTCCTGCTGAACTGTCTCTCCCCCTGCAATCGGGGCAAAACTCAGCTTCATGACTTATCTACTGCCAACCTTGCTACACTCACCTGACCCCTCTCCTCAAATCACTTCACTGGCTCCCTATCCGCCTCCGTATACAGTTCAAACTCCTATTACTAACCTACAAATATGTTCATTCCACAGCCCCTCAATATCTCTCTTCTCCCTATATGCCTCTCCAAGAACTCCATTCCTCAGATAAGCTGCTTTTATCTGTACCCTTCTCCTCCACTGCCAATTCCAGACTTTATTCCTTTCATCTAGCTGCCCCATATGCCTGGAATAAACTACCTAAGTTTGTCCATCATGCCCTTTCCCTTTCCTTGTTTAAAAGCAGACTGAACACCCAACTCCACACTTTTCACCACCCTTTCCCATCCTCCCTAACTGTATCCCTCCCTGGAATCCTGTTTGTCTTGTCTGTTTAGATCTAATCTAATCTTCCTTTTGTGAGTCGCACAAACCTATTCAAGCTGTAGGTGACTGATCGAAGATCAAGAGGGGAAGGGGCAAGAAAGGCAAGAGGAGGGGCCTTGGAGGAGGGAGGGAGGATAGGCATAAGCAAGAAGCATTAAGAACATAAGCAATGCCTCTGCTGGGTCAGGCCTGAGGTCCATCTTGCCCAGCAGTCCGCTCACGTGGCGGCCCAACAGGACCTGTGCAGTAATCCTCTATTTATACCCTTCTATTCCCTTTTCCAGCAGGAAATTGTCCAATCCTTTCTTAAATCCCAGTACCGTACTCTGCTTTATAATGTCCTCTGGAAGCGCATTCCAGGTGTCCACCACACGTTGGGTAAAGAAGAACTTTCTGGCATTTGTATTGTCGAAGAAGAAATGAGTTTTCAGTTTTTTTCCGGAATGAGGTTTCAAGTTTCAAGTTTTTATTTTGGTTTGATGAATCGTTTATTTAATTTACTAAGCGATTTACAAATTTTAAAAAGTATAAGCATATACTAATTAATTATTAAATATAATAGGTTAAACTAACAGACTTACAAACTAATAGATACATAAGGAAAGAGGGGTAGAACTACAATTCAATTTTTTTAAGTATAGAAGAGAACATAAATGGGAAAAACAATGGGGAGGTGAAAGTGAAAAGAGAGAATAGTAGCTAAAATAGTAGTTGGTCTCTTTCCTGATTACTTCAGGAAGGTTATTCCAGATTATTACACCCAGGTAGGCTTAGCATGAAGTGGAAGATTTGCTTGTAATGGAGGTTCATTGTGGACGGCAGGTTTAGCTGAATTCTGTCAAGGATCCTTCTGGATGTGGACCAAGCCGTTGAGAATATCTGAATAAGGGAACAACTGAGTTTCTGTGTAGAATGCATGATGTTTTGAAATTAATCCAGGAAGATATTGGAAGCCAGTGCAATTGTTTGAATGTTGAGTTTGAATCATATTTCTTTAGGTTGAAGATCAGTCTTATAGCTATGTTCTGGATGAGTTGCAGTTTGTGGATAAGGCTGGTGTTGATGCCTAGATAGGTGGAGTTGCAGTAGTCTAATTGAGTTAGTACCATCATCTGGATGATCAGAGCAAAATGGTGAGGGTGAAAGTATGGCCTGGTGAATTACAGTTTTTGCATTGTGTAGATGGTCTTTTTTCGGAGATTAGAGATCTGTGGTTCCATCGTGAGAGTGTCATCTAAGATACATCCGAACACTTTAGTAAATTTCTCCAATGTCTCTCAAAGCTTTTTTTTAGCTCTGGCACACTAAATGGAACAAATATTTTTTTGTGGCACACTAAACGAAGCAATTGCAAAACCAACAAAAAATTAAATTTGAGTTATTTAAAATGGTGAAACTAAAGTAGATAGAATAGAATTGCTAATCAATGCAATGGATGAGCTTGTTTTTGAGTGAAAGTTAACTCAAAACGTGGCTCGATAGTTGCCAAACAAACATGCATTTTATCATCCACAATCTGCACTCTTTTTCTTTTTTTCGATTTAATTTCTGTCAGAGCTGAAAATTTAAGTTTGCAAAGATAACAAGATCCAAACAGTAATAAAGCCTTGATTGTTTTGTTGCTCAAGTTAGAATATTGGCTACAAATTGAGATCCCTAATACTGACAAGTCTTGCTCAGCAAATGACATTTTGTGAACTAGGTCGTTCTTAAGATCGATGAGACCTTCAGCCATCGTCAGCCATGTATCTCCAAGGTTCATGAATGGATTGATGACCCACTCATAATCTCTTGTTTTAAGTGAAAGAAAGTATTTTACGAATGTTAAAGAAAGATTTTCCAGCATCTTCTGAATTTTGTGTGGTGTGCTTTCAATTTTTCAAACTGGGGGTAGCATGGGAGAATGTTCTTTATGTGAGGCTTATATGTTATCTTAGTAATTACTGTTTTATGACAACTTAGGATGTTGTGGAGAAGCAGCAATGCCTGGGAAGGAATCAAGCTGTGAAATGTTAGCTGCCTTAATCCACAGTTGCAACGTCTCATTGAATGCCCTGAGTTTTCCACTGATGGTGATAATGGTTTTCATTTGCACCCTGCAAACTCAAATTTAAGGTATTAAATTTATCAAAAAGGTCATTGCAGAAAGCCACTTCAAGCCACCAAATATCATTGTAAATAAATTTGAAACGTTCTTAGCATCAAAGAAAGAAACAATTTCAGTTTGCAGAGACATAACACATGCAAGTACTTTCCTTTCGACAGCCATATAACTTCTGTACGATATAACATAGACATTTGTGATCCAAATCCATTCCCTCACAAAAGTTAGTAAAATTCTGGAATGTAGCAGAAATGACTTGATGTAATTAACAACTTTGATAACTTCATTCATAGTCTGCACAAGTTCTGGCAAAGCCTTTGAATCAAAACTTCACTATGAATCATGCAGTGCACAATTTTCACACGTGAATTATGATTCAAAACATGTGCCACAAATCCTTTCTTTTGGCCTTGCATTGAAGGCACACCATCAGTACAAATGCTGATACATTCATCCCATTGCAGTCCTCTCGATTCAATATTTTGGTTCATCATCTTGAATATATCATCTCCTATGTTTGTCTCCTTCAATTCACAACAAAAGAAAAAATATATTTTTGATTTGTCATTCAATAATAATATGCAGTATTGCAAGCAATTGAGCTTTTCCATTTATGTCTGTGCTTTCATCAGTTTGTAGTGCCCATAACTTGTCAATTTCCTCTTTTGCACTCATGAAATGCTCTTTGAGCTGATCATCAGTGTCTTGTGACATATCTTTAATTCTATGAGCAATTGTATCAGATGACAATGGAATATGCCTCACTTGTTCAATGGCTTCATGGCTGATCATGGACTCAATGACAATCTCTAATACTGGCAAAATAAGGTTTTCAGCATCTACATGCAGTTTTCTTATTTGCTAAAAGCCTCACAATTTTGTAACTTACGATCTGGAACATTTTTGGGGATTGAACAAAATATTTTCTTCTTTTTTTGTTTTTGTGTTTTGATCGAAGCTTCTCAAAGTATTCTCTTGGCTTTCCTTTGTGTTCTGGTTGTTTTTTTCACCAGATGATGTTCGAGCTTATTTGGCACCATCACCTCATTTGAAAGCATTTTTGCACAAATCAAACAGTATAGAAGTGAGCTGTTTTTCTCCGATAAAATGAAACCAAATCTGATATAATCTTCATTGTATTTTCATTTGGATGAATTGGATTGCTTAATTGACTTTAATTTTTGTTTTTCCCTGTCATTCTCTCCCTCACTTTTCTCAGATCTTCCCAAATATTTATCCATTTTAGGACTAAAATAACTACTGCATAAAAATAAAACTAAAATTACTTGCTCTTGCTCGATGAGAGCCAGTCAACATGGATTCAGGAAAGGGAAATCATGTTTGACGAACCTACTTCAATTTTTTGAGACAGTGAACAAACAAATTGATGGTGGAGAACCGGTGGATATTATATACTTGGACTTCCAGAAAGCGTTTGACAAGATTCCACATGTAAGACTTCTCAGGAAACTACAAGGCACGGAATAAAGGGAGATATACTAAGATGGATAGGCAACTGGCAACAGAAAGCAGAGAGTGGGCATAAATGGGAAGTTTTCAGACTGGGAGAAAAGTGACTAGTGGTGTACCCCAGGGCTCGGTACTTGGGCCCATCTTATTTAATATTTTTATCAATGACCTAGAAGAAGGAACATCCAGTGAGATCATCAAGTTTGCAGACGACAAAAAGCTAAGCTGGACAATCAGATCGCGAAAGGACAGCGAGGAACTCCAGAGCGACTTGAGTCAATTGGAGAAATGGGCAGAGAAATGGCAGATGAAGTTTAATGTGGAAAAATGCAAAGTGATGCACTTTGGCAAAAAGAATAAGGAACACAAGTACAGTATGTCAGGTGCAACTCTGGGAAAGACCGAACAGGAAAAGGACCTGGGTGTACTGATAGATAGGACCCTGAAACTGTCGGTGCAATGTGCGGAGGTGGCGAAGAAAGCAAATAGAATGCTGGGCATGATAAAGAAGGGAATCACGAGTAGATCGGAGAAAGTTATAATGCCACTCTACAGAGCCATGGTCAGACCACACTTGGAATACTGCGTCCAGCATTGGTCTCCATACCTAAAGAAGGATATAAAACTGCTGGAGAGGGTGCAGAGAAGAGCAACGAAGCTAGTGAAAGGTATGGAGAACCTGGATTATGAGGAACGACTTAGGAGACTGGGGTTGTTCTCTCTTGTGAAGAGGAGACTGGAGGAGATCTGATCGACACTTTCAAAATACTGAAAGGAATCAACAAAATAGAGCAGAAAAAACAGTTATTTACAATGTCCAATGTGACACGGACAAGAGGACACAGACTGAAGCTGAGGGGGGACAAGTCTAGGACAAATATCAGGAAGTTCTGTTTCACGCAGCGAGTGGTGAACACCTGGAATGCTCTCCCAGAGGAAGTAATTGAGGAATCCACTGTTCTAGGATTTAAGGGTAAACTAGATGCACATCTCCTTAAGAGTGGCATAGAGTGATACGGGTATGGGTAAGCTGGATGCACATCTCCCTATGAGAAGCATAGAATGATATGGGGACCAAAACTATGCCAGGGTTTTCCTGGCAGGGCCTCCGCGTGTGCGGATCGCCGGACTTGATGGACCTAAGGTCTGATCCGGAGATGGCAATTCTTATGTTCTTAATTTTCAAGAACCATTCACGTCATGGTTAAAGCTACAGCCTCAGCACCCTGGGGTTGTGGGTTCAAATCCATGCTGCTCCTTGTGACACTGGGCAAGTCACCTAATCCCCCCATTGCCCCAAGTACATTAAATGGATTGTGAGCCCACCGGAACAGACAGAGAAAAATGCTTGAGTACCTGAATAAATTCATGTAAACCGTTCTGAGCTCTCCTGGGAAAACGGTATAGAAAAATGAATAAATAAATATCTTTTAGGCAGCTAGTTATAAAGTTGACAGACTCTTGCCTACATGACATAAAATCATCTATTATTCTAGACCAGTATTTCTCAACTCGGTCCTGGAGTACCCTCTTGCCAGTCAGGTTTTCAGGATATCCACAATGAATATGCATTAACTTCATTTGCATGAAAGACATTTGCATATAATAGAAGCAGTGCATGCAAATAAAAACATGATGGCAAATAAAGGCAAAATGGTCCATATAGTTTGCCCACATGCATATTGTGGGACCGGGATCCTGGCGAGGCCTAGTAACTCCACAGAATCCCAGTCTTGGCTCGAGCGTAACCGTGGTGGGCCACAGCTGGCCTGGTGCCTCCCATAAACTGCACACCACACTGGCCGGGTTTTTGTCCAAATATATCACTTTTATTTATCCTCAAGAAAAGTTTCAAACAAAAAAGGTCAAAATTTGGCATTCAAAGTAAAAACCCAAAACATTCCAATTTTCTCTTGTTCTGCTTTCTTTCTCTTATGTGCCAGTTTTTATCACTGCACCCTTTAGTGCTGGCCAATTTAAGTTCACAAATTAAGAACATAAAATACAGTTCCTGTTAGGTATTATTTCCACAAGCAGTGCTAGAACCGTACCTGCCTTGGCACTAGTTAGGCTACCTGGTTCTAGGCACTAATTAGGCTTCTGGTAGATTTGAGTGGCAGTTCCCTTTTCCTAGGAGCAGAGGGACTTGTGCTCCCACAGGTGTGGCCACTGTTCCACTCATCTAACACAAAAGTAAATTCAGCAGCTTCCAGCCCAGCTTGAAACACGGATACAAAATCCTTCACAAAACATAAAACTCAAAAAGGAAGAACAAAAAAACAAAACCCCTTTTACCAAGGAAAAAGGACATTCAGGTTTTCCTAAACCTATTCCCATTCCATAGGGTGTTCTTCCCCAGACATAGCATTACTCTCTAACCAGTCCATGTCACAAACCTCAGATTGTGTTTCAAGGTTTTGCATTTCCCTATCCTGGTGAGAACTTCTGAAGGCTGGCCAGAAGTTAGCTGCTGTAGCTGGTTTCCTTCTCAGCTTCCCCTGAGCTTCCAGTCCCAGCTGTCCCTCCCCTCTCACTGACGAGGGAACTCGGCCCATAACCACGCCCCCTTACAGCAGCTTTAGCTAATTCCTTAAAGAGCCCTGTCCTTCCCGTTCCAGCCTGAGCTCTGTGAGCATTTAAAGGGACAGGCTCCCTCTTAACCCTGTGCTCAGGATTTTCCCTATACTCAGGATATTTCTTCTCCTTAGTCCCTGGCACATTATCAATGCTTCCCTGCTCTTTTCCCTGGGCTTTTCCCCGGGCTTTATTAGGACTAGCCAGATCCCTGTCACAATATTCATTGTCGATATCCTGAAAACCTGACTGGCAAGGGGGTACTCCAGGACTGAGTTGATAAACACTCTTCTAGACTAGAGCCAGATTCTCCAAGGAAGGGCTTTAGGTGCCTGGGCCAATCAGAGCCCTAGGCCCTATCCCTGTGCATCCTAGGATGCACTGGGAAGGGGAAGGCAAGCAACTTTGAAGGGGGGCTGAAGCAGGAGGAGGGAGGGGGCATCCCTCCTGCTGAACTTCTTCTAAAAGGATAGGAGTGTCCTCAGCCATCACCATTAAGCATGAGTAGAAAGTCCCAGGGGCGACAAGTTAACAAGGTCCACAAGCACTTGAAATTCCACCAATACCTGATTCCCAGAGGCAAGTTCTGCTCAGTCACATGTTCACAGGTCCATAAATCTCTTAACATCTCTTGCGACAGGCCCAGGAAGTGCAGGAGGGCAAGAATCTGCCTGAGCACAGCTCAGCCAGGGTAAAGTAGGCAGCAGCCTACCTAATCTTGGAGATTAAAAGTATTTCTTCAAAATCTCTTGTAGCACACCTGAAATTTGCCGCGGCACACAGTTTGCATGACACTGAGATAGAGCATAAGAATCTTGTGGGAAAAATTTGAACCACTGTACTGTGTCCATCTTGATATGTAAATGTTGAGCTGCTTGGACAGAAAATGCATTGATAAAATGAAATTTTAATTGAATCAAAAATTAGATTTATGAGAATTCTATTGTAGATAGAGAAGTCAGCTTCAAAAGCAAATGACAGTGGTTTATAGCTTATTAAATTTGATATACTGCCTCTCATTGTAAAATAGCAAGGCAGTTTTAAAATTATTAATCTAATTTTCAAGCAGAGGTCATCTGTGGGAAGTGCAGAAGGGTCAGGGCCATGTGCAGAGACTCATTGCAGGGTTTTGTTTGCATGTGCAGGGCCATGTGCAAAACACATTTGCTCAATAGTAGGGCAAGCCTTGTGTTGAAGTGAAGGAGTAGCTTAGCATTATCCAGGACAAGCAGGCAGCATATTCTCACTGATGGGTGACGTCACCGACGGAGCCCCAGTACGAACACTTCAAGAACTTGAAAAAGTTCTTGACGCCCGCACCACGCATGCACGAGTGCCTTCCCGCCCGACGTAGGTGCACGGTCCCTCAGTTTCCGCGGAGCTAAGAAGTCACGTTTCAACAGCTGTTGAAAAATTTTTTATTTGCTGCCTTCCCGCTCTCGTGGTTTACTGACTTTTTGTCAGTTTCTTCTTTTATTTCTTTCATAAGTTCATACTACATTAAAAAAAAAAAATTAAAACTTTATTTTTTCTTTACTGTTGTCGGTTTGGCCTTGTGGGACCTTATGGATCGCCATTTTATTTTCTCCCCTCTGCATGGTTCTTGTCCCGGGCTGGTTTTTCCTGCCCAATCTTCCTCCACGTGATTGTTTTATGGTGGAACTTGTCTTCACCGACATCCTTCTGTTATTTTAGCAATGTCGGGCCCTCGGCCTTGCCGGTTTTTTCTTCCCTTGCTTTTTTCCTCTTCAGCGCATTTTCATGTGTATTCTCCAGAAGCAGTTTCCTGTCGATGCCGCCAGGAATCCGGCACCAGTCGATGCTGGTGATCTGGTATCCGTATTCGACTGAATGGTCTGGATTCTATAATATTAATGGTAATTGTATAATATTGAAAAGGACGCCTCAGCCCCACCACTCCACCGCAAAAAAGTCGCTCAAATCGCGGGAAGCATAGTGTGGTGCTTCATCATTGGCTGTCACTTCACACTTATTGTTAACTCAATACTTTTTATTTGTTTTTCTATAGTTTTACTGCTTATGTCATAAATATATTATCGTTATAATGCATTTGTTGCTGATAAACCAACTTAACATGGTACTTATCTCAGCCAACCCTGGGGAGTCCGACCCGACATGTTTCGCACAAGAATTGTGCATTCTCAAGGGTCTCCCGAGGTAGCCGTCGTCATCCGACTCCAAAACTTCAAAGAGCATAAGCCAGGGTTGGCTGAGATAAGTACCATGTTAAGTTGGTTTATCAGCAACAAATGCATTATAACGATAATATATTTATGACATAAGCAGTAAAACTATAGAAAAACAAATAAAAAGTATTGAGTTAACAATAAGTGTGAAGTGACAGCCAATGATGAAGCACCACACTATGCTTCCCGCGATTTGAGCGACTTTTTTGCGGTGGAGTGGTGGGGCTGAGGCGTCCTTTTCAATATTATACAATTACCATTAATATTATAGAATCCAGACCATTCAGTCGAATACTGATTCTATGGACATTTATAGGGGCTGGATTACCATTATATGACAAGTGGCCAATTTATGAGTAGCTTTAGGTGATCTGGTATCCAGCATACTTCCGGCACCGATTCTCCCCAGTCCGCACCGTTGGTGATTTTCTTTTGGTAAACTGGTTTTCTCCTTTGGGCTTCAGGTCATTGTAGCAGTGAGTCTAATCCTGCTGACCTTGGTCATTGTAGCAGTGAGTCAAGTCCTGCCAACCTTTTTTCAGCCCTATATCTGGTTCCGCTTTGATGTCGATGATGGTCTTGATATGGGCATGTTCATCTTGGAAGCATGGAGCAACACCGATGGTAGCAATCATGAGACAAAGGTACCGGTGTTCTTTTCTTCTCTTCTAGAGCCACCCCTATGGTACCGGTCATTGACCAAGGGTACCGGTGTTCTTTTCTTCCTGCTCTGGAACGACATCAATGGTACCGGTCGGGGACCCTGGGTACCGGTGTTCTTTCTTTCTCCTCCGGGAGCGGCACCAATGGTACCGGTCATGGGCCCTGGGTGCCAGTGCTTTTTTCTTTCTACTCTGGACTGACACCATGGGTATCGGCAGTCCAATGGTACCGGTGTCCTTTTCTCTCTGCTTGACAATGACACCATTGGTACTGGTGTCCTTTTCTCTTTGCTTGGCAATGACACCATCGGTACCGGTCATGGACCAACGGTACCGATGCTTTTTTCTCTCTGCTTGGGAATGACACCATCGGTACCGGTCAGGAACCAACGGGACCGGTGTCCTTTTCTCTCTCCTTGGCAATGACACCATCGGTACCAGTCATGGACCAACGGTACCAGTGTCCTTTATCTTCTGCTCCGGTGGTGCTGTATGCCTTGATAACGGCTTCTTTCATCTCGAGAGTGTTGACCCTTGGTACCAGTGTTGTATCCATTGGTACCAGTTCTTCCTTTTTAATAGTGTTCTCTTTCATGCCCACGATTTCAGTCAGCATCTGCATGTTTTCATTGTTCCTGTGGGTGATGTCGACGTTTCTCTCGACGCCTTGTTTTGTCATCAGTTCTGATTGATGTCGCAGTCCATATCCACATCCAGGTCAAGGTCAGACTTTCTTATCGACATCGACTTGTTCAATTGTGCTCCAGTTGTTTGGGTTCTCAGCCCTGTTGACACCGTCTCTTCTAGTGCTGCCCGGTTCAGTTTTTTGATTCCGGGGACATTTTCACATGAGTCTTCTCTGCTTTTGTTGACTCCTATCCTGTGACACCAGTTGTCCTTGCTGTTACCGGTGTCGGTGTTGTATCGATTCCTTCATGGTTTTGGTTTTGACTGGTTGAGGGGCTTGGGTTGTCTTTTGGAACTACGCCCCAACTCTCTCTGAAGTGGTGGGTGCTTCTTCATCACATGTGCTTTTTTCCCTTGAGTGGGGTTCGCAAAGCCTTCATATTTGCATAGCCTCAATAATAATTATGCTCAGAATACCTTATACAATCCAATGGGAATTCTGATTCCACTTTCTCAAAACGAGTCAGTGGTGTTGGAATTCTTCATCATTCCCAATACATGGAAAGTACTCAATATGTTTTTTAGAGATATATTTTTTAAAAAGATTTTTTCTCTCTTTTTTTGCTTTTTAGAGATTTTTTCTATTTTCACATCAATATAACTTATTATGGCTTAAATAGCTTATATATAGAAAAAGGTTTAAAAGTGCATCACTTAACTTAAATCCTTATCGGTTCCCCTTCCCGACGCGTTTCGGAATTCTTTTTCAAGGTCGGGGGAACTGAAAAGCAACACACACACCATCAGAAATCACACCCAAACAATCTCTAAAACGTTTGAACTTTCTAAGTATTCAACTCACCAAGAGATAAGGTTAATCCTCAACCATACATTTACTGCCACTGGCTATCAGGAAAGATGGCCGCGGCGTTCATTCAAAGCATTATATAGTCCCACCCCCCTCATTATATTCAGTATCCTAGCAACCCAAACGAGCCAGAGAGCAAATTCAAAACAAAAGGCCCCTAATTTTTAACATCAGCAATCTACTTGGGCCATCCAATCCGAGGCTTCATTTAACCCGGTTGGAGCCATAGTTTGAAGTTGAAACATCCAGCTCAACTCCCGCAAATTTAAGGTGCGCTCAATGTTCCCTCCCTCCCACCCAACAATGATCTTATCTAATATTCTCCATTTCAGGCCCTTCAAACCATGTTTACATAATTTCCAGTGTCTAACTAGAGGAGAAGCTTCACAACTCGTATTCACTCTAGATTTGTGCTCAGTGAGACGGGTCTTAATAGCCCTGGTGGTACGGCCCACATAGAGTTTGGGACATGGGCACTGGATTAAATATATAACATAGTCTGAATTGCAATTGGTGTTATGTCTAGCAGTATACTTGGTACCTAAAATGGGATGAGTCCAGGTCTCGCCTGCTAGCACAAATGGGCACCACTGACACTGACCACAGGGTTCATGACTCCCCTTACTTTTAAATGGAGAGTCCCTGAGAATATAATGCCCTAAACTTTCCCCTAGGTTTTTCCCTCGGAGATAAGAACATATTGGATATTCAACCAAGGTAGGGATGGCCAGTTGAACTATGTGCCAGTGGTTTCGTACCATGCGGGCAATTTCAGGGGCATGGGTGGAAAAGTTCTGAACAAATGTAACTATTTCAGAATCTTCAGTAGATTTATCGATGGTTGGTTTCAACAGCAATTCTCTCTGAGCAAACTTAGCTCTTTTATAAACCCTCTGGACCACTTCAACCGGATAACCCCTTTCATAGAAACGTTGTTTCATCACTCTAGCTTGTAGCCTAAACTCATCCAAGGAGTAGCATATTCTTCTCAATCGAAGAAACTGGCTGATAGGAAGGCTTTGTCTCAATCCTTTAGGGTGGAAACTATGGAATCTCAGGAGACTATTCCGATCAGTTGCTTTCCGATAAATGGTTGTTATTAATTCACCATTCAATTTCATGATTTTTAAATCAAGGAAATTAATTTGATTATGATGGGTAGACATAGTAAACTGAATATTCCTGTCCACTTGATTCAACCAGTCTACAAACTTGATTAAGTCCTCCAAGGACGATGACCACAAGCAAAAAATGTCATCCAGATAGCGTTTCCAGATCTTCACATGTTCAAAGTGTGTGCTTTTATAGATATAATCTTCTTCCAACTTTGCCATGTACAGGGATGCCAAAGACGGAGCTAACGAGGCTCCCATTGCTATCCCATGCGTTTGGAGAAAGAATTGCTGTTGAAACCAAAAATAGCTCTTAGTAAGAACTAGATTAGCTAGTTCCATTAGAAACGAGGCCGTAGGAAGATCTTGAGTGGGAAGATTTTGAGTGGAGGAGTTAGTGAGCCAGTAAGCTCCATATTTGGCTAATGAAGCAATATAATAGTGATAGAAATCAGGAAAGTTAAGACCACCGTTGATCTTAGAGGCTTTCAGTTTGGCGAGAGCAATTCGAGGTTTTTTCTTGTTCCAAATGAATTCAGATATTTTCATATTTAGCCAATGAAATAATGATTTCCGGCATAACAGAGGGAGCATAGAAAGGATATAATTAATTTGAGGGGCCAGAGTCATTTTGATGGATGCAATTCTACCCCACCAGGATAAAAAAAATTGGAGTCCATCGAGATGTAGTGTTTAGAACTAGATTTTTGACTTTAGATATATTAAGATCTTGAGAATGAACCGAATCTTTATGTATTAAAATCCCCAAGTATTTCACAGCTTCATGTGACCATGAGAAAGGAAAATGAGCCAAATCTGATGGAAGTATATTATCATTTAGAGGGAAGATCTCTGATTTCTCCCAATTAACAGAGTATCCGGAAAGGAGGGAGTATTGAGTGATAATATGAATAAGATTGGGAAGGGAGAGTAAAGGGTCCCTCAGAAAAAGTAAAACATCATCAGCATAAGCTGCTAATTTGAAATCTCGATCAGAGGAGGGAATACCTTTAATTGAGGGACTTTGTCATATAGCTGAAAGGAGTGGCTCCAACACTAAATTAAATAGCAATGGTGAGAGAGGACAGCCTTGTCGAGTACCTCTATGGAGGGGAAATTTATTGGATAAAGAATTGTTAATCCTAATACGAGCTGTGGGTTGATGATATAGCGTTTTTATCCAGTTTGTAAAAAATGGGCCAAAATTATACCACTTCAGGACACGGAAAAGGAAAGGCCACTCCACTCGGTCAAAGGCTTTTTCAGCATCAATAGCTAGGCCTATTACAGGGTCTGACATTGTTTTAGCATGCCTGGTTTGAAATGGAATGTTTTTTATGTACGCCTTTACACATCTCATGCTTACTAACGGTGTCAATACCAAGGCACTTAAAGAGATACTCTTTATTGGGTGCAACGCAGCATGCTCTTTATCTTATAGATACATTGACTGAAATCTCAGTTAATGTTAGTCCACTCATGTCCCTTTGGAACAATCCCAAAATTCAAAATCACGACAAATCTCTATCATGGAAAAGGTGGCAGCGGGCAGGTATATGGTTTGTCCATCAATTGTCTACCCTCAACTCGTTAATTCCATTCGATATACTGTGCTTTACATACTCGCTACCTCCTTCTACTTATTCACAATGGCGTTCTCTCACTGGAGTGTTGCCTTCTTTGCATATACGATTTGACTATATGACTTCCAAAAAAGCACAGTTACTTACCGTAACAGGTGTTATCCAGGGACAGCAGGCAGATATTCTTGACTGATGGGTGACGGCACCGACGGAGCCCCGGTACGGACAATTTTAGAGTGATTGCACTCTAAGAACTTTAGAAAGTTCTAGCTAGGCCACACCGCGCGTGCGCGAGTGCCTTCCCGCCCGACAGAGGCGCGCGGTCCCCAGTTAGGATAAGCCAGCTAAGAAGCCAACCCGGGGAGGTGGGTGGGACGCAAGAATATCTGCCTGCTGTCCCTGGATAACACCTGTTACGGTAAGTAACTGTGCTTTATCCCAGGACAAGCAGGCAGCATATTCTTGACTGATGGGTGACCTCCAAGCTAACAAAAAGAGGGATGGAGGGAAGGTTGGCCATTAGGAAAACAAATTTTGTAAAACAGATTGGCCGAAGTGTCCATCCCGTCTGGAGAATGCATCCAGACAATAGTGAGATGTAAAAGTATGAACTGAGGACCAAGTAGCAGCCTTGCAGATTTCCTCAATAGGAGTGGAACGGAGGAAAGCTACAGACGCTGCCATAGCTCTAATCTTGTGGCCTGTGACAGAACCTTCCAGTGTCAGGCCCGACTGAGCATAACAGAAGGAAACGCAAGCGGCAAGCCAATTAGACAGGGTGCTTTTAGATACAGGATGACCCAACTTGTTAGGATCAAAGGACAAAAACAGTTGAGGAGATGATCTGTGAGGTTTGGTGCGATCAAGATAGTAAGCCAGAGCACGTTTACAATCCAAGGTATGCAAAGCCTGTTCACCTGGATTAGAATGAGGCATTGGGAATAAAACAGGTAGAACGATGGATTGGTTAAGATGAAACTCAGACACAACCTTAGGAAGGAATTTTGGATGTGTACGGAGAACGACCTTATCATGGTGAAAAACAGTGAAAGGTGGATCAGCCACCAGTGCATGGAGCTCACTGACCCTCCTGGCAGAAGTGAGAGCTATAAGAAAGACCACTTTCCAAGTTAGAAATTTAAAATGCGTTGTGGCCAAAGGCTCGAAAGGAGGCTTCATTAACGCAGAAAGAACCACATTAAGATCCCATACAACAGGAGGAGCCTTAAGAGGTGGCTTCACATTGAAAAGGCACTTCATGAACCTTGAAACTAAGGGATGAGCTGAGAGGGGTTTTCCATGAATCGGCTCATGAAAAGCTGCAATAGCACTAAGGTGGACCCTTATCGAAGAGGATTTAAGACCAGAGTCAGATAAGGGCAATAAATAGTCCAACACCAGTCCCACTGCTGTAGATATGGGATTATGGTGATGTAACAGGCACCAGGAAGAAAAGCGAGACCACTTTTGTTGGTAACATTGAAGAGTAGACGGCTTCCTGGAGGCATCAATAATAGAACGGACAGGCTGAGACAGGAGAGCATGAGCTGGAGTCAGCCCGAGAGATACCAAGCTGTCAGGTGCAGAGACTGTAAGTTGGGATGAAGTAGTGTTTGCTGATTCTGTGTAAGCAGTGAAGGAAACAGAGGAAGAGGTATGGGTTCCCTGGAACTGAGTTGAAGTAGAAGGGAAAACCAATGCTGTCTGGGCCACCGTGGAGCTATGAGAATCATGGTGGCTTGTTCCCTCTTGAGCTTGAATAAGGTGCGCAGCATGAGCGGAAGAGGAGGGAATGCATAAAGGAAGAGATTGGTCCAATCCAGGAGAAATGCATCGGGTTCCAGACGGTGAGGAGAGTAAAGTCTGGAGCAAAACAGGGGCAGTTGATGGTTGTGGGGAGCTGCAAAAAGATCCACTTGAGGTGTGCCCCATTGGGAGAAAATGGACTGGAGAGTCGAGGAGTCGAGAGTCCATTCGTGAGGTTGAAGAATTCTGCTGAGATTGTCTGCTAAGCAATTCTGTTCCCCTTGGATGTAGACTGCCTTCAGGAATAAGTGACGAGCAGTCGCCCAGGTCCAAATCCTTAGAGCTTCCTGACATAAGGGATGGGATCCCGTCCCTCCCTGTTTGTTGATATAGTACATTGCAACTTGGTTGTCTGTGCAAATGAGAAGAACCTGAGGAAACAGGAGATGTTGGAAAGCTTTGAGGGCGTAAAACATCGCCCTGAGTTCCAGGAAATTGATGTGGTGTTTCTTTTCCTGTGTGGTCCAAAATCCCTGAGTTTGGAACTCGTTCAAGTGAGCTCCCCATGCATAGGGGGAGGAATCCATGGTAATGACCAGTTGATGAGGAGGTAGATGGAACAGTAGACCTCTGGATAGATTTGATGATTTCAACCACCAAAGAAGCGACTGTCGAAGAGACGAGGTCACAGATATGTGTTGTGAACAAGGATCCGTCGCTTGTGACCACTGAGTCGCTAGGGTCCATTGAGGAGTACGCAGGTGGAGACGTGCGAAGGGAGTGACATGTACTGTGGAGGCCATGTGTCCCAAGAGCACCATCATGTGATTCGCAGAGATGGAAGGTTGTTGGAACACCTGCTGACAGAGATGAAGGATGGTGTGAAGGCGGTTTGGAGGAAGAAAAGCCCTCATCTGAACAGTATCCAGAATGGCTCCAATGAATTGAAGTCGCTGAGTTGGAATGAGGTGCGACTTGGGTAGATTGATTTCGAACCCCAACAGTCGAAGGAAGTAAATGGTCTGATCCGTGGCTTTGTGAACGGACTGAGGAGAAGGAGCCTTGATGAGCCAGTCGTCCAGGTAAGGGAAGACTTGAAAGTTGTGGGAGCGGAGATAAGCTGCGACCACAATCAGACATTTGGTGAATACTCTGGGTGAGGAGGCTAGGCCGAAGGGTAGCACCTTGTATTGGTAATGATGTTGGTTGACAAGAAAGCGAAGATATTGTCTAGACATCAGATGAATTGGAACGTGAGTATACGCCTCCTTGAGATCGAGGGAACATAGCCAGTCTTCCTGAGAGAGAAGAGGATATAGGGTGGCAAGAGATAACATCTTGAACTTCTCCTTGACCAGACATTTGTTGAGCTCCCTGAGATCTAATATTGGTCTGAGATCTCCGGTCTTTTTGGGTACAAGAAAGTACCGGGAGTAAAATCCCAGGCCTTGCTGGTCCAGAGGAACTGGTTCGATGGCATTGAGAAGAAGGAGGGATTGAACCTCCTGAGCGAGGAGGAGGGACTGAGCCTTGTTGGAAGCAGACTCTTTTGGCAGACTTAATGGTGGAGGAGTCTGAAAGTTTAGAGAGTAGCCGTGGGCGATTATAGCAAGTACCCACTGGTCGGAGGTGATTGCTTCCCAGCGAGATAGAAAAACTTGTAGTCGACCTCCTATGGGCTGAGGCAGAGGACATGAGGGAGGAAGACTGGCAATGTTCTGGAGAAAGGAGTCAAAAGGGCTGTGTCGACTTAGGTTGAGTAGCCGGTTTGACAGTAGGCTGCTGTTGTTGACGAGCCTGTTGCTGCTGCTGACGCTGTCTGCGAGGTTGAGGAGGATGAGGCTGGGCCGGCCGAGCAGAAAACCTCCTTTGATATGAAGATTGTTGCCTGAATGGACGAGGAGGAGGAGGTTTCTTCTTGTTTTTCAACAAGGTGTCCCACCTAGTTTCATGGGCGGAGAGCTTTTGTGTGGTGGTATCCATGGACTCCCCAAACAGCTCATCCCCTAGGCAAGGCGCATTGGCTAGCCGGTCCTGATGGTTTACGTCCAATTCTGAGGCCCGCAGCCATGCCAACCTTCTCATTGCTACAGAGATAGCAGTAGCACGAGATGTCAGTTCAAAAGTATCATAAATAGAACGGACCATAAACTTCCTGAGTTGCAGAAGACTAGAGGTACATTGTTGAAAAGCAGGAAGTTTACGGTCCGGAATATACTTTTGAAAAGAGGTCACCTGTTGAATGAGGTGCTTCAGGTAAAACGAGAAGTGGAAAGCGTAATTACTTGAACGGTTGGCCAGCATGGCATTTTGGTAAAGACGCTTTCCAAATTTGTCCATGGCCTTTCCTTCCCTACCAGGAGGGACAGAGGCATACATACTGGCTCCTGCAGTCTTCTTTAGGGTTGACTCTACCAACAGGGATTCATGGGGAAGTTGGGGTTTGTCAAATCCAGGGATTGGAATCACTTTATATAGAGATTCTAGTTTTCTTGGGGCTCCTGGGATTGTCAAAGGAGTTTCAAGATTCTTATAAAAAGTTTCCCTCAAGATGTCATGGAGGGGTAACTTTAAAAACTCTTTAGGAGGTTGGTCAAAATCCAAGGCATCCAAAAATGCCTTGGATTTTTTAGAGTCAGACTCTAAAGGAATAGACAGGGTGTCTGACATCTCCTTTAAAAATTTTGTGAAGGAGGAGTGCTCTGGCTTAGCAGTAGTATCCTGCACCGATGGTTCCTCCTCATCAGATGTGTAATCCTCCTCGGTACCGAGGGGATCATCCGAATCGTCCCACAAGTCAGGGTCCCGTACCGATTGTAAACGGCCCTGGGAAAGTGGAGTCGATGTATCAGCATGTTTAGTCTTGCGTACCGATTTACCAGACCGAGTGGAGACGGTACCAGGGGAATGTAGTACGGTACGGGGTTCAGAGAATGGTACCGGTTCCGACCCCGTAGGAATAGCACGCCGTTTTGGTTCTGCTGACAGAACAGGCATGGACAAAGATTTATGTGGTGCCGAAACAGTCGATGCCAATAACAGAGGCTGTTCGACAGACGGCACCGAAGGCTCAGTCGGTACCGACACTGGAAGGTTCGGAGACAATAGAGCCGGGAGCAACTGTTGGAGTTGCTGCTGAAGCTGGACCTGGAGGATAGAGGCAATGCGCTCATCCAACGTTGGTCCCGATGGCACCGGTACCGGTTTTTTCTTGCTCGGTACCTTCGGTGCCGCTCGACGCTCGGGTGAAGTCGATGCCGATGAAGAGGCCGAGACTTCAATGGGAGCGGAGCGTTTACGGGGCCGGCGCTCAGTCTGCAGGACTTGGCTCACTGCATGCTCGACTGGCTGGCCTAGAACAGTAGGGGAAGGCTTCTTAGCCGGCTTACCTACAGGAGTCGACACCGATGATGGATCTGGCGGTGCCGAGGTAGTCGGAGTCGATTTGGAGGAAGTCGTCGACGTCGATACCGGTGCAACTTCCATAGCGGTACCGAAAAGGATCCGCTGCTGAATTTGTCGATTTTTTAAAGTTCTTTTTTGTAAAGAACTACAGCGGGTGCAGGTTTCAGCCCTATGGTCCGGACCCAGACACTGGAGGCACCACTTGTGTGGGTCGGAAAGGGAGATAGAGCGTGCACACCGCTGACACTTTTTGAAACCCGGTGACGGGGGCATGAAGGGAAATACTGCTGTAGCAAAATCGAAGCCCGAGGCTTCGATGGTGCCAACAGGCCCCGCCGGGTCAGATTCGACAAAAAAAATGAAAAATAAGAATTTTTTTTTTTTTTTTTTTTTTTACACAAAAGGTAAAAAAGAAGGAAAGAAATAAAATATGAAGAGAAAAATACGCGCGAGCGGGAAGGCAAGTGAAATAGAAAAAAACTTCCAACAGCCGTTGGAAACACGCGTCTTCTTAGCTCCGCGGAATTAAGAAAAACTGGGGACCGCGCGCCTCTGTCGGGCGGGAAGGCACTCGCGCACGCGCGGTGCGGCCTAGCTAGAACTTTCTAAAGTTCTTAGAGTGCAATCACTCTAAAATTGTCCGTACCGGGGCTCCGTCGGTGCCGTCACCCATCAGTCAAGAATATGCTGCCTGCTTGTCCTGGGATAATACTATTTACAACTGGTCTTCTCTGTCTCTATTAAAAGGCAAGGCGATATCATCCTTCTACAGTATTTTAAGAGATCACTCCTTCACTTTTTCACCTCACTCTATGAAGCACTGGGACGCTATACTTACCACTCCGCTTTCTGACATTGATTGGGAGCTTTTCTGGTCATCAACAAATCGCCCGCTTTTATCTTTTAGAGTATCACAATCAATGTACTTTCTTATGTGGCAGGCAATATGGACCCCACTTTGCATGTGGAAAGCTAACTTAAAGCAAGACTCTGTTTGCTGGAACTGTTTGAAAGAGGAAGGAACTCTTGATCATATGTTATTTCATTGTACTCTAGTCCACTCTTTTTGGACCTACGTCTGGAACACCATACAATCTATTACTAACTGCTCAGAAGAAATCTCTATAGACATTGTAATCCTTCGCTCTCAACACCCATGTTTCACACAATCAAATTGTCCACCTAAACTCATTGATACCATGTTGGTGACTGCTCTCATGCACATTCTAAAAAATTGGAAATCACCTTCTCTATTAGATTATACCTTTTGGTGGAACTCTCTGAGTATGTATCATAGATTTGAATCCTATGCATATGAGAAGAGAGTTACATTCCGAACCTGCATGAACTTGAAATACAACAAATCTCCATGGTCATTCTTAGATTCCTATGTACGCTCATCTTCTTAGACACTCCTGTTATCCTTTTCTTCTCCTCTCTTCTCTCTTTCATTTTTCTTTCCTTTTTCTTTACTGCTCTCTCTCATCTTTATCTTATATATCCCTTACATACATTTTTAATAATTGGAGCCTTTGCTCCTATACAGTTAAACATAGATTTATATATTTTATATACAGAAAGCTTTATTTTGTTTCTATGTACTTTAAATGATTCTTGTATCCTTTAAAATACTTAATAAAAATTATTGAACTGAAAAAAAAAAAAAGAAACGAGGCCGTAATGTTAGATCTTATTTCTTGGCGTTCAAACACCCCCTGTAACAATGACAGAGCCCCCTCAGTGGGTATCATCGTGTACAAAGCTGTTACATCGAGGGTAACGAACAGCCATGAGGACTCCACCCCCTTGATCTCTGCTAACATGTCTAGCATGTGGGTGGTGTCTTTAACCCGAGATTTAATTTCCAGAACCTCCTTTTGAAGAAAGATGTCTAAAAACTTAGACAAAGGTTCAAGTGGGGAATCCCTCATGGATACGATAGGGCGGCTAGGAGGGTTTTTTAAACTCTTATGTATTTTAGGGAGGAAATAGATTTTCGGAGTTACATGAAATTTAGGGTTCAGGAACATAGCTTCACGGAGAGTAATCATCTTTTCTTTATAGGCCTTGGATATAATTTTTGAGATAGTCCCCTTTAATTCTCCCACAGGATCACCCTGTAGCAGTTGGTAATGACGTGTATCCCTCAGTTGGCGATACGCTTCCTTAGTATATTGTTCCTCAGAGAGTACCACAATAGCTCCTCCTTTGTCCGCCCGAATAATGATTTGAGATTTAACCTTCTGTAATTCCAGGAGGGCTTGCCATTGATCATAACTTAGATTTAATTCTTGGCAGGTATCCAACTTCTGTTGTTCAATAGATTCAACTTCAGCCAATATCAGATCTCTAAAGGTAATCAGATTCGGGTGCAAGGGAGTAGGAGGCATCCAACCAGACTTACGGGAGATAAGGGTCCCATCTTCCCGAGGTCTATGATCTGCAAAAAACATCTTTAGATGGAGTTTTCTCAGGAGACTATAGATGGACAATCTTGTTTCAAACGCATCATAATTGTTATTAGGCACGAAACCTAAACCAAGGTTTAACAAGGACTCCTGTTGTTCCGTCAGCCTGTTTCCCGAGAGATTTATTACAGCTGATTGGCTCGCTGCTGAGATCTCGTCTGCGGGCCTTATGGTTGTCCTTGTTGCATTTGAAAACCTACTCGTCGGGGTCCCCTTGACTTCTGTCTGCCCCGCTGTCCGCGTGCCTGTTGAAAACCCCCCTGTCCACGTTGACCTCTAGTAGTGGAACGTCCTCTACTCTGTCCACCACTAGAACTAGAATCCGTGGAAAGTTGATCATCATCAAAAGCTTGTTTGCTATTTTGCATGGGGTTCCCTTTAAACAGCCAGAGGTAGACTTGATTACTCATATAATCACGCTCGTCACGCTTATACTTCTTAATTTTACTTTGTTTAATAGTATCCCGATACACCTCCATTTTTTGATTGTGATCACTCTCTAATGTATCATACTCTGATCCGGCAGATGAAGCTTTTTTTATAGTATCTTTTAACTCAATAATGTTCTTTTTCAGTTCCTGTTCCAAACAAGTAATTTGTTCAATGATAAGTAGCATTAAGTCCATACTGCACTTGTTGAGAATAGCGCACCACTTATCCTTAAATTGTTGGTCTTGACTAAATAAAGATGGACCTTTCTGTATCCTTAATCCTCGCGGAATCATGGCTGTGGAAACGTATTGGGCTAAGGTATTAGCATGTAGCTCAGCTCGAATTAGTTTCTTAGCCAATACTTCCAATTCATACCATGATGGCAAGTTAACAGAGGATATCCCACTATCATATAGTATGGGTCTCTTCAGTAACTCCGTTCTTTTTTCCTCCGAAAAACTGAATAATTCTTTAGTGGTCTGTGCTTGAGCCATCTACCAAACAATTATGACTCACTTCAAGTTATGAAAAGATAGCCTCAATAATAATTATGCTCAGAATACCTTATACAATCCAATGGGAATTCTGATTCCACTTTCTCAAAACGAGTCAGTGGTGTTGGAATTCTTCATCATTCCCAATACATGGAAAGTACTCAATATGTTTTTTAGAGATATATTTTTTAAAAAGATTTTTTCTCTCTTTTTTTGCTTTTTAGAGATTTTTTCTATTTTCACATCAATATAACTTATTATGGCTTAAATAGCTTATATATAGAAAAAGGTTTAAAAGTGCATTAAATCCTTATCGGTTCCCCTTCCCGACGCGTTTCGGAATTCTTTTTCAAGGTCGGGGGAACTGAAAAGCAACACACACACCATCAGAAATCACACCCAAACAATCTCTAAAACGTTTGAACTTTCTAAGTATTCAAGCAGGGTGGGACGGGCTCTCGCCTCTTGTGCCAGGAAGCCCAGAAGATCTGGACTTGGGCCATAAATCACCATCTATTCCTGAAAGCTATCTACATTCAGGGAGAAAAGAATTCCTTAGCGGACAAGCTCAGCAGAATTCTCCAGCCTCACGAGTGGACACTCGATCCTTTCACTCTACAGTCTATCTTCGCTCAATGGGGCACTCCTCAGATAGACCTCTTTGCAGCTCCTCACAATCACCAGCTGCCCCTATTCTGCTCCAGACTCTACTCTCCTCACCGTCTGGCAGCGGATGCATTTCTCCTCGACTGGTCCAATCTGTTCCTGTACGCTTTCCCTCCTCTGCCTCTCATGTTGAGAACCTTGTTCAAGCTCAAGAGGGAACGAGCCACCATGATTCTGATTGCTCCGAGGTGGCCCAGGCAACATTGGTTCTCCCTTCTACTTCAACTCAGTTCCAGGGAACCTTTTCTTCTTCCACTGTTTCCTTCTCTGCTTACACAGCATCAGGAGACCCTTCTACATCCCAACCTCCAGTCTCTGCACCTGACAGCTTGGTATCTCTCGGGCTGACCTCTCATGATACTCTTTTGTCTCAGCCTGTTCGTTCCATTCTAGATGCCTCCAGGAAACCAGCCACTCTGCAATGTTACCATCAGAAGTGGACACGATTTTCTTCCTGGTGTCTTCTTCATCATCTTGATCCCACTTCCCTGGCAGTGGAGACATTGTTGGATTATTTGCTTTCTTTGTCTGACTCTAGCCTTAAGTCTTCTTCCATCAGAGTCCACCTCAGTGCCATTGCTGCTTTTCATGAGCCGGTCCATGGAAAACTTCTCTCAGCTCATCCCCTGGTGTCCAGGTTCATGCGGGGTCTTTTCAATGTGAAACCACCTCTTAAAGCCCCTCCTGTTATCTGGGATCTCAATGTGGTTCTTTCCGCCTTAATGAAGCCTCCATTTGAACCTTTGGCTACCACTCCTTTCAAGTTTCTCACTTGGAAGGTACTTTTCCTTATTGCTCTTACCTCTGCCAGGAGGGTCAGTGAGCTACATGCACTAGTTGCAGATCCACCTTTTACGGTCTTTCATCATGACAAGGTGGTTCTGCGTACACATCCAAAGTTTCTCCATAAGGTTGTCTCTGAATTCCATCTCAACCAATCCATTGTTCTGCCTGTCTTCTTTCCGAAACCTCATTCTCATTCTGGGGAACAGGCTCTACATACTTTGGATTGTAAGAGGGCTCTAGCTTACTATCTAGAGCGTACGAAACCCCACAGATCAGTTCCCCAACTCTTTCTGTCCTTTGATCCGAATAAATTGGGACGTCCTGTTTCTAAACGTACGTTGTCTAATTGGCTGGCAGCGTGCATTTCATTCTGTTATGCTCAGACCGGACTGACACTGGAAGGTTCTGTCACGGCCCATAGAGTCCGAGCAATGGCAGCATCTGTAGCTTTCCTCCGTTCCACTCCTATTGAGGAAATCTGCAAGGCTGCTACTTGGTCCTCAGTTCATACTTTTACATCTCATTATTGTCTGGATGCATTCTCCAGACGGGATGGACACTTCGGCCAATCTGTTTTGCAAAATTTGTTTTCCTAATGGCCAACCTTCCCTCCATCCCTCTTTTTGTTAGCTTGGAGGTCACCCATCAGTCAAGAATATGCTGCCTGCTTGTCCTGGGATAAAGCATAGTTACTTACCGTAACAGGTGTTATCCAGGGACAGCAGGCAGATATTCTTGCGTCCCTCCCACCTCCCCGGGTTGGCTTCTTAGCTGGCTTATCATAACTGGGGACCGCGCGCCTCTGTCGGGCGGGAAGGCACTCGCGCGTGCGCGGTGCGGCCTACCAGAACTTTCCAAGTTCTTAGAGTGCAATCACTCTAAAATTGTCTGTACCGGGGCTCCGTCGGTGCTGTCACCCATCAGTCAAGAATATCTGCCTGCTGTCCCTGGATAACACCTGTTACGGTAAGTAACTGTGCTATTTTGCACCTCGGTGACTGTGTCCTTAAAAAGGGACCATGCCTGCTCTAGTGTTTTTACAGTGCTTATCCTCTTTTTGATCTTCTTCCCCACCATGAGTCTCATCCCTTTGTAATTCCTTTTTCAAAAGTTCAGTGCCGTGGCCGTCGTTCTGGATCGATGTTTCGCCCCTGCAGCCATGTTGAAGCGGATCATATTGTGATCACCGGTTCCTAGCGTCCCCTCTACTTCTACATCTTGCGTCTGTCCTTATAGTCCATTTAGAATTCAGTCCAGAATTGCATTTCCTCTCGTATTTTCCTTGACTAGTTGTTCCAGGAAGCAATCACCTACAGCATCCAGGAACTTGGTCTCCCTACCGCAGCCGGAGGTGCCTAGGTTCCAGTCTATTCCCGGATAGTTGAAATCACCCATGATAACTGCGTTGCCTCCCTTGCAGTTACTTCTGATCTCATCTATCATTCCTCCATCAATTTCTTTGGACTGCCCTAGGGGTTGATAGTAGATGCCAATCTTCATTTCCAATCCATTGGCTCCCGGAATTTTGACCCATAGAGACTCTAACTCATCCGTCATTTCAGGCATGTTCTCTCCAGTAGATTTGATTTCCTCTTTGACATATAGGGCAACGCCCCCACCTTTATGACCCACTCTGTCTCTGCGGTATAGTTTGTATCCCGGTAGCACAGTGTCCCAGATGTTTTCTTTGGTCCACCATGTTTCCATGATGCCGATGAGGTCGAAGTTATCTTTTTGTCTCATAGCTTCTTATTCACCCATTTTGTTCCTTAGGCTCCTTGCGTTCGTGTACATACACTTAAGTTTGTGGCCTGTTCTTTTCTTGCATTTGCTTCCCTCTTATGTCCCTTTAGATCTGTCTTACCTGAGATCTGGTGAGTCTTCCTCACTATCTTCCTGCATGGTATCCTCTGGGTATACCGGTTCCCGAACCATTGACTCTCTCTCTCTCGGTCGACTGTCGACTTTCCCCTTCTTCCTAATTTAAAAACTTCTCAATTCCTCTCTTGATGTTGCTTGCAAGTAGCCTCGTTCCATACAATGAACAATGGAGACACATTACAGTCAGAAAGTATAAATGCAGCTATTCTGAATAACGGTTTCAACTGCTGTTCTGCTGCATTTACTTATATACCTAATATATGATGACATTCCTCTACTTGCATATAATTGGTCAAAAATATTTTATTTCATATAAGGCTCTGTTATATACATTCACATGGGGGGCATGGTTTTTCCCCCTCACAAAAGGATTCCTAAAAGTTACATTCTAGTACTGGCTTACATCATAATAAAGAAAAATACAGAAGAAATCAATTCTAATATTATAATATACTCAAGGAAAACTCCCCTTCCCCAGTATCTTTAAGAATTTGAATCAAAACATAGTAACATAGTAGATGACGGCAGATAAAGACCCGAATGGTCCATCCAGTCTGCCCAACCTGATTCAATTTAAAATTTTTTTTTTTTTTAAATTTTTCTTCTTAGCTATTTCTGGGCAAGAATCCAAAGCTTTACCCGGTACTGTGCTTGGGTTCCAACTGCCAAAATCTCTGTTAAGACTTACTCCAGCCCATCTACACCCTCCCAGCCATTGAAGCCCTCCCCTGCCCATTCTTCACCAAACGGCCATACACCTACACAGACCGTGCAAGTCTGCCCAGTAACTGGCCTAGTTCAATATTTAATATTATTTTCTGATTCTAAATCTTCTGTGTTCATCCCACGGTTCTTTGAACTCAGTCACAGTTTTACTCTCCACCACCTCTCTCGGGAGCGCATTCCTCCACCTTTATGTCCATCTCTGTCCTTCCTAAAAAGATTATATCCCGGTATGTTTGCATCCCATCCATGTGATTCACTGAACCATGTCTCTGTGATAGCAACAATATCTAGATCTGCCTCTAATATCAGGGCTTGCAGACCATGAACTTTGTTGCTTAGACTGCGAGCATTTGTGGTCATCGCTTTCCAGCTATTTTTCAGCGATAATCTCCTTTTTCGTATGGATTTTTGTGTCGTTTCACTTTCCGTTGCAATACTAAGAAATGAGTTGCTGATATTGCTTATGTTGCAGCCTTTACTACTATCACATCTTTTCTTTTGCCGGGGGTGGTCTCTATAATTGTCCTTCGTACATACACCACCCCCACCTTCTAGTTTAAATGCCTAGAAAAATATTGTCTAAATTTCTCTGCAAGGTTTCTTTTTCTTGCTGTAGTAATATGTAGCCCATCAGTGCAATATAGCTTCTTGTCCTTCTATGTATTTCCCCATCCTCCTATGTACCTGAAGCCTTCTTGATGACACCAGGCTCTGAGCCATCTATTAAAGTCCTCTGTGTTTTTCACTCTTTGCTCTCCCTTTCCATATGCAGGCAGTATTTCAGAAAAAGCTAAAGTCTTTACAAAAGGTTTCACGCCCTCACCAAGCTCCCGAAAAGCTTTCTGTGCTGCAAGTGTGGAGTTGTTGGCCAGGTCATTTGTTCCCAGATGGATAACAACATCAGTGTTAAAATCCTTAGTTTCTTCCTTAATTATAGTCAGTATTTGCCTGGAACTCCTGGTAGCTGAGGATCCTGGAAGACATTTCACTATTTTGGTCTCCTCGCCCTGTGTTCCAAGGTTAATGCCTCTGATGATGGAATCCCCCAACAGTAATAGTTTTCTGTTTTTGGCTTTTTTATTTGTACTTAGGGTGCGCTTGTTCTCTTGAGTTACCTTCATTGGTTCCAGTCCCACCTCCCTTCTGTTTTCCTGAGTATCGCAGTGCACTAGTGGAGCGAAGGAATTCTCTAGAGGTAATATTAGTGAAGGTGGATGTTTCTGTGTTACATGTCGCAGTCTTCCTGAGCCTACTGTGACCCATTTATTCCTGGGCTGTTTTATTCTTTGAGGTAGAGGTGGTAAGTTGGTATGATTTTGTGGAGTGATGGAAGCTGCTTTAATTGTATTCAATTCCTGTTTAAGTTTGCAGAGCTCCTCCTTAATACTGGCAAGTTGAAGACAGATGGGGCAAGCCTTAAGCCTCCAAATAGTATGTCTTGGAATTAAAGCACCACAGCAGTTCTCTGTGTCTTCAGGAACTCATGCTTTGGAGAAAACTGACAGTATTAAGTTACAGACACAGAAAAGAAAATCCATATGACCCCCCTTAATGAGAATTTCTAAACCAGAGGTCAAACTAGCTGACCTCTGTATATCCTGGGCCTCTAGAGGGTTTCCATGGTAACAATTCCTTCAGCCTTAACTTAACAAGTTCCATATGTTGCTCTCAGGTCCTTTTAAAGTTATTTGAATCTTATAAATGTAAAAGGTTTAAAATTAAGCACAAATCATTCCATCACACATATTCTCATTCATTCTGGGATCCCAAACATTCACTCACATGCCACATGTCATATTTCATTCATATTTTAGTCATAACAATACTTCTTTAGAGAGCATATTTAAGAAATTTAGGCTTTCTTTTCTACCCAATAGAATACTAAGAGCATCTGTTATCCCAGGACAAGCAGGCAGGTATTCTCACATATGGGTGACATCATCGACGGAGCCCGGATGCGGATGCCTCACAAGCAGACTTCTTGAAGAAACTGGAAGTTTCGAGTCGCCCGCATCGTGCATGCGCGAGTGCCTTCCCGCCCAGCACAGGGCGCGTCTCCTCAGTTCTCAGTTTTCCGCGGAACCGAGAAGTCCGTCTTTGACTCTCTGTGTTTAACTTTGTTCACTTTTTGCCTTCTCTCAATCGCTGTTTAATTTTGTTTTTTTAATTTTAGTTAAAAAAAAAAAAATTTTGTCTTCTTCCGTTCGTTTTCCGGGACGGGCCGCTGGGCTTCGATTTTGTGGTGGTTATTTTTCTGCCTATGTCCTGGGCTGCTACAGGCTTTAAGAGGTGTAGCAAGTGTCAGCGCGCGATCTCTATCACGGACCCTCACAGACGCTGCCTCAAGTGCCTTGGGCCAAAACATCATCCTAGGTCATGCCTGCCTTGCCAAACACTTCAGCCTCGTGCTTTCAAGTGTCGTTGCATTCTGGTGGACAAGCTTTTTGAGATGGATTCTTCTACTGATCCCTCGACTTCGAAGGTGTCTTCGGCCTCAACTTCCATCAAGGCACCTTCTGCACCTACTGCATCCACCTCGAGCCTCATCAGACTTTCGTCGTTTGCAGTGGCTCTTGCTTCGACGTCACCTGCTGTATCTTCCCCTGTTTCCTCAGGTCAGATAGATCAGCAGTCTATTCTACCGGTGGTGATTAAAGTGTCCCAAGACTAATAAGTCAAAGCACACTCATACTACCTCGAAAGAACCTCCATCCGAGGCAGGTGGTCCGGTTTCAGACGCGGATCCATCCTTGCCAGCTTCATTCCAGACCATGTTAGAGAAGCAGTTTATTCAGTTCGTTACTAACATGGGACTTAAATTGCTTCTTCTTATCCAGCCTGGACATTCAGCAGACTCCCACGAGGTCGAGCCGCTTCCTATGCTCCAGTCTGAGCTTCCACACTCTTTGCAGGGAGCAGAGTCTCTGTGAGTGTCTGGTCTGCCATCCAAACACGAGAAGCATCGTGTTTGGATTCTTTGCGAGTGCATCGATGAGAATCCTCACACTCTAAGCAAGGAGCAGAGTCTTTCAGAGTTCATCGAGGTTCCTCCACCAAGCCTCTGGAGCTTCGATCTACAGCCTCTAGTTCTATTCATACATCAGCATCGGCTGCTTACGTCTCCGAGGTGAAATCTCCTCGATCCTCGAGATCTGTTTCCAGACACAGTTCTCACCACCAGTCGAGGCCTTCATCGAGGCATCCTTCCAGGCATCGTTCGTCTCAGGATAAACCATCTTCCTCGAAGCCTCTATCTACTCCAACCTCGACCAGACCACTGACTCTTCATTCAAGGTCTCCGATACAGGATCTCGAGGATATTCCGGTCTCGATTGCCTCGTCCAAGTCACCAGGTTCCTTTGATGCCTTTTTCTATGCTGAAGCTTCTTCTTCGACACAGGCTGCCTCGACGTCCTCGAATCCTTCTCGAGGCAAAGCATTGGCAGATCAGCTATCTTTCTCATCGTTCCTGCTGTAGACTTAAATGTACAATTGGATACTGGCTCCAAATATTCTAAGGAATATCTAGAAGTCATGCGTCTTCCTCAACCTCCAGCTGTGTCTCAAGCTTCAAGTTCAAGTTTCAAGTTTATTATTTTTCTTAATTAATCGCTTAATCAAATTCAAAGCGATGTACATATTAAAAAGATAGTCAATAAGAAACAAACAATACAAACTATAAATAATTACGTTGGGTAATACATATTTACATTACATAAGCTTTTGAATCAGACTTTTGCTCAATGCATGGAGACTCCTTTTTCCATACCGGCTGTTCCAGGAAAATTGGACTCGAGGTATAAAACTGTGCATCGCAAAGGGTTTGACAACTCACAGTTATCTCATCAATCCTTGCTTGTTGAATCCTCCTTGAAGAGATCCCATCCTTCCAAGGTCTATGCCACAGTTCCTCCTGGAAGGGAGGGAAAAATTATGGACAAATTTGGACGTTGCATCTTGTGGCCCACTGTAATGCAGAACAGTCCTGTATATCTATCACAATGGCACCTCTCACCAATAGCACCCAGACGTGTGGCCCGGACTGGAGCCACCCTGCAGGACCGGATTCCAAGATGGAATCAAAAACAACACAAAGTCATTATCCTCTATTTCTTCAAAAACAAAATCATATTTATTCTTCTTGAATTCAGGCAAGTAGTTTTCTTCAGACAACCACTACATTGATCAGAATGTTCAAACAGCTGCACCAACAGTGAGAAACAACTCAAATAGCACAAAGCCAGAATACAAACCAGTCTTTGCCTTGCCTTCAGCACTGAGGACACTTCAGCTGTGCTCAGCGTTTGTAGTCCAACTCAAACCAAACACTGGCTGCTACAAAAGCAGGCAATTTTCAAAATCACAAAACAAAAAAAAAAAACAACAACAATACAGTCTTAGGTATTTATCTCCACTTCCCAGAAGTGTCACAGTCTCTACAAGCCTCTGGCTAGTTCCTTATATCGCCAGGAAAACGAGGGAGTGATAGGTTTTGCACACAAACAATCATTAGTTTGATTCTCACAGTTCCCACCCAGGATAACAGCAAAACCTCTCCCCAATAATCACTCCCAAGCTTGTAACAAGAAAAATAGCAAGAACAAAAAAACAAAACACTCTCTAAACAGTCCAGCATTCAAAATCACACTCACTGCTTGGAAATGGAGGCAAAGTCCACCTGCATTGCTTCAGTGACTTGAGGAGCACATTCTGACCAACCTTCCTCCAATTCCATAGGTAACTCTCCAGGGAACACAGGGTCTTCAACCTGACCTTCCTCTAGTACCTCCATTGGAACGGGTCCATTGCTCCTGCTTGGCTGAGAGGATTCTTTAGGGAGGAAAGGATTAAACCTCCTCCCTAGCTGGCTTCCTTCTCTGTTCTTACACACAGGTTTAAGTACCTTGGGGAAACGCCCTGCTTTGTCAGCCCTGGCAGTGTTCCAAGGGCCTCCTGGGCTCCCCCGGTGGACAGTGCTATTATTATGTTCAGTAACTACTTGTCCCTTCCCAATTCCTCTCCAGGATTTCTTTTCTTCCACTTTTTTCTCTGTCCTAACTGGGACCTGAGCAGGTAGAATATCTGGCTGGTCACATACCCCCACCCTTAGACGATGCTTATCCCTATAAGCACCAGAATTACCGGTGTTTTCGGGTGCGATCTTTCTTCCCTTCAGGGCGAGAATTAGGGCACAGATTATCAAAATCCTCGGGCCAACGCAAAACTGTCGGGTTCAATGCTTCAGTCTCTATCCTTCCTGTACGAACCTCAGTCTCCTCTAAGTCGTCAATTCTGCTAGTTATAGCTGTCATAACCTGCGCTAATTCCTCGAAACGTTCCTGGACTTGATCTTGAAAGTGGGTAACACTACCCCCCACGTGTTTCACTGAGTCCTTAATATTGCCTAGTTGAACAGCTTGATGCTCTATCTGGGCTTTATTATTCAGGTTTTGTTTACTCAGAGTAGTGGGTTCAATCCCTTGGCTAGCCCAAAGTTCCTGTTCGGCCTGCAATTTTTTAAGTTGCTGTAAGAGTTCTTTTCGACAGACCTGATCATCAGATACCTGGATCTGAATCTCTTGCATCTGAGTTTTTACTTGGTCAACTAACTTCGTTACACTGTCCATTTGTTGCTGTCCCTGTGCTATCATCTCCTGCTTTAAACTTTCTTTTAACTCTACCATGCCCATATTGACTGATGACTTATTTACAGGGACGGATCTAGACACAACATCCAAGCATTCCTCTCTCAGTGCTCTCATTTCGTCTTTCCATTGAGATTCCTGCCGGACCGTGAACTCCTGGATATTATTACGTAAAGACATTATCTCCTGCTGGAGGTGTATCACACTTTCCTTAAAGTCACCTCCTTTGCTGTCCTGGCACGAGTTTATTTCTGGCTTTGTCTTCTCCCTAAGGGAATTCTCCCCTGAGGAACCGAAACCTTTATTACCCCTACTGGTTTCCCTAAGGTGTACCCAACGCTCCAACTTTGTGTGCCAAATTCTTTCGCATATCATTTGGGCTACCTTGTCTCCACACGCTACCTTATACTCACAATCCCCTTGGTTTACCAGAAGGACAGAAACATTGCCTCTATAATCAGGGTCAATAACTCCTGCTGCCACATCGAGGCAATGTTCCCTGGCCAACCCTGACCGGGATCCGATTCGAATATAAGATCCTGGGGGAGGTGAGACTTGTAAGTCTGTTTTAACTAACGCCCTACCTTTCGCGGGAATGACCTGGTCATGAGCCGCATAAATATCATAGCCCGCCGCTTTAGCGTATGCTTGAGTGGGTGTTTTAGCCTTATCGGAAAGTGGGACCCACCTAAGTGTGGGCCGCCATCCTGGTCCACCGTTAGACGAAGAAAATCGTTTTGTTTTTCTTTTCTCCTTCCTATTCCCGTACCCATCCTTAACCTGTGCCCCCAACACCAGTTTAGGATATGAGCTGGACGTTACTTTGGCTTTACCCCTTTCCTGATTAATTCTTCTTACTGCGTCCTCCCATCCTGACCAATCCCTTCCTAAAATTAAAGGAAAGGGACAAGCTTCTATGATAGCCACCGATAGGTCATACATTTTCCTATCATGACCAAATGCTATCTTACCCAAAGGATACCTTCTTAAATCCCCATGCACACATCTTACATCTATTCTACTTCCTTTTCCCTTCCTAGGGTTGGAAGTTTCACACTGCCTCCAGAGTAATCTGGAAACTACCGATTGCTCCGCTCCGGTATCGATCAAGGCCTGCATCCTTTTACCCGCCAGCCAAACCGGGACCTGACATTTTAGCTCATCTGATCCCTTAGACTCCTGTAGTGCCACAAAATCCCTTCTCTCTTGGCAGAACTTTTGTAAATGTCCTGATCTACCACACCTATAACATTTTCTTCCATTTCCCTGTATGTTAGTTCTAGATGAGGGGGATGGAGAATCTTTACATGGGACTTTCTTATTCCAATTTTTATCCGCTTCTACAGGATTCTGCCTAAATGAGTTAGTTTGTTTTATACCTGAGCCTTCTCCTATGAGTTCTTGAGAGTCAAGATAGGCCTCTGCTACTTCCAGCACCTGTCCCAGGGTTTTACAGTTTTGTTTTTTTTATCCATGATTTAATATTTTTCGGGACCGCTTCCAACAATTGTTCCTTCACTATTTCCCCAAATAGTGCCCTTGCATCATTCAGAAAAGGCTGCAACCATTTTTCTGCCAACTTGGTAATGCGTTGGAGTAGTGCTTTAGGCCTTTCTGAATGTAGCATTTGAGTGGCTCTAAACTTCTGCCTATAATGTTCCCCAGTAAATCCCAAGTAATCTAGGATATGGGTTTTTACAGCCAGGTAATTGTTGGCCTGCTCCGGCCCTATGGTTTGAAAGGCGGCTAGGGATTCCCCAGCCAAGCAGGGCAACAGTCTAAAGACCCACTGTTCCTGAGGCCATCCTGCAGCTATCGCTATGCGCTCAAATGAGTATAGAAAATCATCTGGAGCATCTCCGGGCGCAATCTTGCACAGGTTTACATTAGACAAAGTAGTCAATCCTACCAGAGTCTGAGGTAGCACACCCTGCATTCCCGTATGAAGCGGTTGTGCCGTGGTCTGCTGTAAGATCTGAGCAAAAATCTTTGATTGTTCTTGCATGCTCGCCAGCAGTTCTCCGTGTTGGCGTAGCATAGTGTCCTGGCTGGCTTGCCAACGCTCCTCGCTGGTCCTTAGGATGCCTTTTAGCTCCTCAGCCTGTCTCTGACGTTCGCCAGCTAATGCCGCCAATATCTGGGTCTGCTCCATAGCAAAACCTAGAAAACAAAACAACAAGAGAAGGAACCCAAGTGTGGCCGCTTGGTAATAGTGTCCTCCCCTTGCTAGCCTCCCCAGCTTCCAGTCCTCCCCAACCAACACCACTTTATCCTCACCAGCTACCCCTAGGTACTCTTACCGGAGATACTGGTGAGTCTTCGCATTCGTGCTGATTGGGTGCACCGCCCGTGCTGTATCCGGTCTGGAACTGGTCTCCGGCTCGGTCCACTGGTTCCTCTGGGCGCTCCTGGAACTCGGCTCTGGAAGACTGGAACTCCGGTCTGTCTCCTTCCTCCTCCGACCACCAACTGAGCTCCACGCTGTCCTCTACAGGATATGCGGCTGTTTTGGATTCTTGGTTTCCGGTTTCCGGCTGGAAACTCCTCCTTAGACTTGGACACAGGAACCCCAGCCAAAGTCTTTCAAAACAAAAGGTTTCTCCAAACAAAACAATATGGTCAATAGTTCAACAATCTTCAAAGAACATCCAAGACACGCCAGTCCAACAAAATGGCGCAACAAAAAAAAAATATATATTTTTTTTTCCTTTTTTTTTTTTTTTTTTAACTTGCAGTTCCTCGGATGTCCTGCAGGAGGTGCTAGATCCCACTTCTGACACCAAAATTTATGTGGCCCACTGTAATGCAGAACAGTCCTGTATATCTATCACAATGGCACCTCTCACCAATAGCACCCAGACGTGTGGCCCGGACTGGAGCCACCCTGCAGGACCGGATTCCAAGATGGAATCAAAAACAACACAAAGTCATTATCCTCTATTTCTTCAAAAACAAAATCATATTTATTCTTCTTGAATTCAGGCAAGTAGTTTTCTTCAGACAACCACTACATTGATCAGAATGTTCAAACAGCTGCACCAACAGTGAGAAACAACTCAAATAGCACAAAGCCAGAATACAAACCAGTCTTTGCCTTGCCTTCAGCACTGAGGACACTTCAGCTGTGCTCAGCGTTTGTAGTCCAACTCAAACCAAACACTGGCTGCTACAAAAGCAGGCAATTTTCAAAATCACAAAACAAAAAAAAAACAACAACAATACAGTCTTAGGTATTTATCTCCACTTCCCAGAAGTGTCACAGTCTCTACAAGCCTCTGGCTAGTTCCTTATATCGTGTTGTAAACAAAACAGACTGACTCTTTAACAGTATCACAACCCCGGAGGAGGACCCGTTGCACAAAAAACTTAGCTCAGAGACACAAAACTCTGAAGAGGGAGAGGTAACCCCCTCTTAGGGAAAGAGTTTATCTTCCAATCATTGCTTCATAAAATGTAACAAACGAGTCCAGCTCAAAGGTATAAAATTTTTACTGTGTATATATCTTAGTAATGATGCATTGTGCATTCCAAATACTTTCAAAAAAATTAGATAAATTTTGCATTCAGGTAGGCACTGAAATATTCATGAAGTACTTATAAATAAGTCTTAACAATACTTATCAGGGTCCCGACGCGGCCCCGTTTCGGTGTCTACTTCAGGAGACCCCGTCTGATTAATAGAATTCTGCCATAGGTAAATAACTATGGAAAATTTTTACAACAGGTTCTGAAATGCAAAAACAAAAACAAAAAGTCACATTGCAATAGATATGGGCTAGTACAATTCCAAAGAGCCACAAACCCTTGCAAAACATAACAAAACTTCCAGCTAGCTACATGGACAGGAGCAAGAAGGAGTACATACCGTTCTGCAGTTGAAAAAATCTCTGTGCTACGCAGGACGCCCGCCCCCACTGCGGTATTTAAACCGGAGAAAGGCGGGAAAACGAACGTAGCAAACGTGATGACGTCACTGTATCGCTAAAAAATCAAAATAGGAACAGAATGACTTCAAAAATGAGCAATTGACTGCAGATATACCTGATAAGTGCCAGACCAGATCAGAGGAACGCTACCCACTCGATTTCGTTATTGAGGCCAAAAGGATGAAGAGTATTGAGATCATAAATCCATTTCTGTTCCTTTCTCCACAGCATACGAGCTGTGTCACCACCTCTGGTGTTGTAATAGCAGTCCAAAACTGTAAATCTTAAATCTGTTATGGCATGATTATTTTTCTGCCAATGCTGCACGAGAGGGGCCTCCTGCACTGCGGTGCGAATGCGGCTCATGTGTTCTCCAATACGATGTTTCAAACTTCGGGTAGTGTTCCCCACATATACCAGCTGGCACGGGCATGATATAGCGTAAATAACGTGATGAGTGTTGCAATTTGTCGCATGCTGAGTGTATTTACATCGAGAAGGTAATGACATTTGTGAAGTGGTAACACTGAACTGGCAGTATTTGCAATGTCCACATGGTAGATGCTGGCCTCGTTTGTTACATTTTATGAAGCAATGATTGGAAGATAAACTCTTTACCTAAGAGGGGGTTACCTCTCCCTCTTCAGAGTTTTGTGTCTCTGAGCTAAGTTTTTTGTGCAACGGGTCCTCCTCCGGGGTTGTGATACTGTTAAAGAGTCAGTCTGTTTTGTTTACAACATAGTGTTTTTCTGACTCTTGGTTATACTCTTCCTGCTTATAGTGGAAACATAGTTCCTTATATCGCCAGGAAAACGAGGGAGTGATAGGTTTTGCACACAAACAATCATTAGTTTGATTCTCACAGTTCCCACCCAGGATAACAGCAAAACCTCTCCCCAATAATCACTCCCAAGCTTGTAACAAGAAAAATAGCAAGAACAAAAAAACAAAACACTCTCTAAACAGTCCAGCATTCAAAATCACACTCACTGCTTGGAAATGGAGGCAAAGTCCACCTGCATTGCTTCAGTGACTTGAGGAGCACATTCTGACCAACCTTCCTCCAATTCCATAGGTAACACAGGGTCTTCAACCTGACCTTCCTCTAGTACCTCCATTGGAACGGGTCCATTGCTCCTGCTTGGCTGAGAGGATTCTTTAGGGAGGAAAGGATTAAACCTCCTCCCTAGCTGGCTTCCTTCTCTGTTCTTACACACAGGTTTAAGTACCTTGGGGAAACGCCCTGCTTTGTCAGCCCTGGCAGTGTTCCAAGGGCCTCCTGGGCTCCCCCGGTGGACAGTGCTATTATTATGTTCAGTAACTACTTGTCCCTTCCCAATTCCTCTCCAGGATTTCTTTTCTTCCACTTTTTTCTCTGTCCTAACTGGGACCTGAGCAGGTAGAATATCTGGCTGGTCACAATCTACCAGAATGCTATGATGTCCTCTAAAGTCCTCAATTATAATTTTTATTTCATCACTTATTTTGAATTTCTTCTTTCTCTTCTACCGAAGTTTTTGGCGTATATGGATAACCACATGCATTTTGAGTTTCAAGAAGTCATTGCTTCTTTCTCTCAGTTACGTCTCCATCTCCTCCAATCATCTTATGATGCCTTTGAGTTATCTGCCCGAGTGGCTGCTTGCTCTGTAGCTATGCGTCGTCTTGCCTGGCTTCGTACCATTGACATGGACTCTAACCTTCAAGACCGCTTAGCTAACCTTCCTTGTCAAGGCAACGACCTCTTTGATGAATCCATCGAGGCAGCCACCAAGAAATTATCTGACCATGAAAAATCATTTGCTTCAGTCGTCAGACCTAAACCAAAGCCAGCTCCTGCCAAGCCTGCACGCCCTGCTGTTATCTATCAAAGGCGTTTTGCTCCAAAGCCGGCTCCTTATACTCGCCCTCCTCTGAAAAAACAGCAACCTCAGAAGCAACAGAAACTCCAACTTTTTGCTGCACCTAACCTCCAACGTTCTGACTCTGTCTCCTTTTCCCCCTATAGGAGGTCGTCTCCATCATTTTTACAACCGATGGACGATAATTACATCCGACCTCTGGGTGCTTACCATCATCAGGGAAGGATACTCACTTCATTTCACTCAGGTTCCACCAGAGCTTCCTCCAAGAGAGTATCCTTTCAATCCATCCCAGACCGCCCTTCTTCTTCAGAAAGCTCAAGCTCTGCTTTCTCTCTATGCCATCGAACCAGTTCCCTTGGAACAGCAGAACAGGGGTTTTTACTCCCGTTACTTCCTTGTTCCGAAGAAGACGGGCGATCTGGAGCCCATTTTGGATCTCAGGGCTCTCAACAAATTTCTAGTCAAAGAAAAGTTTCAAATGTTGTCCCTGGCATCTCTTTATCCCCTTCTCGAGCAGAACGACTGGTTTTGCTCTCTGGATCTCAAGGAGGCTTACACTCATATCCCCATTCATCTAGCCTCCCGTCAATACCTCAGATTTCCGGTGGGGAATCTGCATTATCAATACAGAGTACTACCCTTTGGCCTGGCCTCATCTCCCAGAGTGTTCGCCAAGTGCCTGGTAGGGGTAGTGGTAGCGGCAGCTCTCTGAAACCATGATCTTCAGGTATTTCCCTACCTCGATGACTGTCTCATCAAGGATTCTATATCTCAAGGGGTTATTGTAGCGACCCATCGGATTACCTGGTTCCTACAAAGTTTGGAATTCGAAATTAACTTTCCCAAATCTCAACTTCAGCCCTCACAGAATCTACAATTCATTGGAGCTGTTCTGGACACTGTCCAATGCAGAGCATTCCTTCCAGAACAACATCTGGAAGCTCTTCTTCAACTCTGTCATACAGTGTCTTCCCACTCTACCATCTCAGCGAGACACATGATGGTACTTCTGGGTCACATGGCCTCCACAGTACATGTGACTCCTTTTGCCAGACTTCACCTCAGAATTCCTCAGTGGACCCTAGCATCTCAATGGACGCAAGTTTGCGACCCTCCTTCTCGACACATTTCAGTCACTCCTTCCTTGAAGAAGTCTCTCCGTTGGTGGATGCTCTCTTCCAATCTTTCCAGAGGCTTGCTTTTTCAAACGCCCCCTCATCAGAAGGTCCTCACGACAGACTCTTTGACCTATGCTTGGGTCGCTCATCTCGATGGTCTCCGTACTTAAGGCCACTGGACCAGTACGGATCATCAATGTCACATAAATCTGTTGGAACTCAGAGCAATTTTCAAGGCTCTCAACGCTTTTCAACATCTTCTTTGCGACCAGGTAGTCCTCATCCGGACAGACAACCAAGTCGCCATGTATTATGTCAACAAAAAAGGAGGGACGGGATCTGCCTCCCTTTGTCAAGAAGTTCTGAAGGTTTGGGACTGGGCAAGCCGCCACAACACCTTCCTCAAAGCTGTCTACATTCAAAGGGCGAAGAATTGCTTGGCAGACAACTTGAGTCGTCTTCTGCAACCTCACGAATGGACTCTCCATTCCTCGCCTCTTCATCACATTTTTTCACAGTGGGGGACCCCTCAGATAGATCTCTTTGCGGCTCCCCACAACTTCAAACTGCCTCAGTTCTGCTCCAGGATATACTCTCCTCACTGCCTTGAGGCAGATGCTTTTCTTCTGGAATGGACGAATCTCTTCCTCTACGCATTCCCTCCATTTCCTTTTTTTCTCAAGACTGGTCAAGTTGAAGAACGATCATGCCACCATGATTCTAATCGCTCCTCGGTGGCCAGGACAACCTTGGTACTCCCTTCTACTTCAACTCAGACCAGGGAGCCATACCTTCTACCAGTTTTTCCTTCTCTCCTTACACAGAGTCAAGGATCTCTGCTTCATCCCAACCTGCAGTCTCTACACCTGACAGCTTGGTACCTTTCAACGTAACTCCTCTTCAGTTTTCTCAATCTGTAAGAGATGTTTTAGAAGCTTCTAGGAAGCCTACCACTAGACAATGCTATCACCAAAAGTGGACTAGATTTTCTACGTGGTGTTTTTCTCATCATAAGGAGCCTCAGCATTCCTCCTTATCTTCTGTTTTGGATTATCTTTTGCACTTATCCACTTCTGGCCTCAAGTCTACATCGATCCGAGTCCATCTCAGTGCAGTTGCGGCTTTCCATCAGCCTATTGAAGGGAAACCCCTCTCTGCTCATCCAGTGATTTCCAAATTCATGAAAGGACTCTTCAATGTTAAACCTCCTCTCAAACCGCCTCCTGTGGTTTGGGACCTCAATGTTGTCCTTACTCAACTCATGAAGCCTCCATTTGAACCAATTGATAAGGCTCATCTGAAGTATCTCACTTGGAAAGTGATGTTTCTCATAGCCCTCACTTCTGCTCAAAGAGTCAGTGAACTGCAAGCTTTAGTTACTACTACTACTACTAATAATAATAATAATTTTATTTTTATATACCGCCAAAGCCATAGTAGTTCGAGGCGGTTTACAACAAGAAGAGCTGGACAGTCAGCGAAAAAAATAACAATGAAGTCTTTGATTACATAAAGTCATAATGTAGGGATATCGAGTACATGTAATAAGAGTACAGGGGAAGGTTTAAGAGTTCTTGGTTACAAATCGGTTAAACAGGTTGGTTTTAACTAGTTTTCTGAAGTTAAGATAGAATGAGGAGTGCTGTTGACTTGCATGGAAGGCTAGAGTTCTGTCATGGAATCTTTTGTATTGGCAGGTTTTTATTGTAGGGTGGCTGAACATATGTATTCTGTGTGTAGGCCTGGTGGAACAATCCAATTTAAAATGGGAGACCAGGTATACGGGGGCCATACCAAGAATAGATTTGAAACAAAGGCAGGCAAATTTGAACAGCACTCTTGCTTCTTGGGGCAGCCAATGGAGTTTTTGATAGTAGGGGGTTATGTGATCCCATTTTTTATGCTGAAAATCAGTCGCACTGCTGAATTTTGTATGATTCAGAGTCTTTGAATGGTTTTCTTGAGGGACCACAGATAGATGATGTTACAGTAGTTGAGCAGGCTTAAGATGGAGGATTGTACCAGTAGGTGAAAAGATGCTGCGTCGAAGTACTTTCTGATGGTTCCAAGTTTCCATAGTGTTGAGAAGCCTTTTTTGATCAGTGACTCTGTGTGAATATCTAGGGTGAGGTAACGGTCTAGCGTCACTCCCAGGATTTTTATGGAATCAACAATAGGGAAGTCCTGTCCATTCAGGGAAATTGAAGTATCTTTGATTTTGTCATTCAGGCTCGCCAGGAAGAATTTGGTTTTTTCAGAGTTGAGTTTCAGTTTGAACTCGGTCATCTCAATTTGCTTTAGTGTTGATGCTAGATGATTCTTCTTTTCGGGAGTCAGGTTTGTTAGAGGATGGACTATGGTGATATCATCAGCATAGATATAGAATTTGATTTTTAATTTTTGTAGTAGAATCGCCAATGAGGCTAGGTAAATGTTGAACAGGGTGTGGGATGGGGGGGGAACCCTGTGGGACTTCGCATGGGTTTACCCAGCTGGAGGATTGATTGTTGTCGCTATGGACTCGGTACGATCGTTTAGTCAGGAAACCTTGGAACCATTTCAATACATTACCAGTGAGTCCAATTGTCTCCAAGCAGTCAGTTAGGATGGCATGATCGACTAAATCGAAGGCACTACTCATGTCTAGCTGACGGATTAGTGCACTAGAACCTTGGCTGAATAGATTCAGGAGGGAGTCGAGCAATGAAGCAATAACTGTTTCCGTGCTGAACCCGGAACGAAAACCTGATTGGTTGTCATGAAGTATGCTGAATTTGTCCAGGTACGATACTAAATCTTGGGTTACCAAGCCTTTCATCAGCTTTACAAAAAAGGGAATGTTTGCAATGGGCCTATAATTCGATGTCAACTTAATAGATTCCTTGGGATTTTTTATAATTGGTGTGATTAGTATCTGACCTAACTCCTTGGGAAATGTACCAGACAGCAATAGGGAGGAGAGCCAATCGTGTAGCTTGGCTTTGAAGGTGACTGGAGCGGCTTTCATGACATTAGGTGGGCAACTATCTAATCTGCAGTACGAATCTCCATATTTTGAGTAGAATTTGCAGAATTAATTCTAGGTGGGGATAGGAAAATTGCTCCAGAGCATGTCTACCTTCTGTTCATCAATGTGTTGGGCAACTGGGTAGTTCAATGGTTGGCTGTGGAGGTCGGTAGGCTGGATCTTAGGTTATTGATTTTGTAGTTGAAAAATTCAGCCAAAGCATTGGCCGATAGCAGGGAGTCTGTTGTGGTATGGGAAAAAGCCTGTATATCGTAAAGATTGTTAACTAGTTTAAATAGATTCTTAGTGTTGGGAAAGTTTATTTTTTGTGTGTAAAAATTAGTGCGTTTTTTAGTTATAAGTTTTTTGTATTCTTTTAATTTTAGTCTCCAAGTTGTTCTTCTTTTGTTATCTCCTGATTTTAGCCATTGTCTTTCCAGTTTTCATAATTCTCATTTCGCTGTTCCTAGCTCAGCGTCAAACCAGCCGTCTAGGTTTTTATTTCTCATTTTTCTTAATTTGACGGGTGCCATCTTGTTTAGAATTTGCATGCTCGTATTGGTCCAAGAGTCTACAGAGAGGGAGTCTGAGTCCATTGAGACCTCGTAATGTGACCAGAATTCTACTGGGTTTACCAAACCTCTGGAAGCTGTCATTTTCCTAATCCTTTTTGTCCCTTTGGGCTTGGTTGGGGAATGTTTGGCTTGCCAGTTGAATTGGAAATTGCAACTTCTGACCCACCATTCACTGTGTTCCATCATGACAAGGTGGTTCTTCGTACTCATCCTAAATTCCTACCTAAGTGGTCTCGGAATTTCATCTCAACCAATCCATCGTACTTCCAGTGTTTTTTCCAAAGCCTCATTCTCATCCTAGAGAATCAGCTCTTCATACTCTGGACTGTAAACTTGCTTTGGCCTTCTACTTGGAACGCACAGAATCACACAGAACCACACAGAACTGCTCCTCAACTTTTTGTTTCCTTCGATCCAAATAAGTTGGGCCATCCTATTTCTAAGCATACATCTCCAACTGGATGGCGGCTTGTATCTCTTTCTGCTATGCCCAGGCTGGATTATCCCTTCACAGTAAAGTCACAGCCCATAAAGTCAGAGCAATGGCAGCTTCAGCAGCTTTCCTCAGATCTATACCTATTGAGGAAATTTGTAGAGCTGCTACTTGGTCCTCGGTTCATACCTTCACTTCTCACTATTGTCTGGATACTTTCTCCAGACAGGATGGATAGTTTGGCCGAACAGAATTACAAAATTTATTCTCTTAAATTGCCAACACTCCCACCATCCCATTCTGGTTAGCTTGGAGGTCACCCATATGTGAGAATACCTGTCTGCTTGTCCTGGGATAAAGCACTCACCCACCCATCTCCTCTGGTTGGCTTATCTGCTACTATCTGAACTGAGGAGATGCGCCCTGCGCTGGGCGGGAAGGCACTCGCAAGTTTCTTCAAGCAAGTCTGCTTGCGAGGTGTCAGCATCCGGGCTCTGTCAATGACGTCACCCATATGTGAAAATAGCTGCCTGCTGTCCCTGGATAACACCTGTTACGGTAAGTAACTGTGCTTTATCCCAGGACAAGCAGGCAGGTATTCTCACATATGGGTGATGTCATCGACAGAGCCCGGATGCGGATGCCTCGCAAGCAGAATTGATGAACCTAGAGCTCTAACCTCTATTTACCTTACAGAAGACCTTCTAGAGCTCTCAGGGTAATCCCTAGGGAACGCTGCTGGCGACTTCCTAACCCCAGGTTAGCTCAGTCAGCCCGTTCCCTATCATACAACAACTTAAGCCATGCAGGGCTTCACATAACCTGTTTCCTTTACATCCTTAAACATCCCACATTCCAAAACTCAACTAGACATTCTACCTGGGTCTTCATAACATCTAGCTCTCCTATGTTCGCATTTGGCTACTACTATGAGGTTGAGGCTACTTCTCAGTGAGGTTGAGGCTATTACTTAATCAGGTTGAGGCTACTACTCAATCGAGGTCCTTCCATTATTCTATACATACTCATATCAGATGGTGTGTCTGAGTTCATTCAGTGGTATTGCACCATTTATTCTTTATTTAGAGGCCAACTCTCCCTCCATCCCTTTCAGTTAAGCTAGGGAGCCCCATTTATGAGAATATGTTGCCTGATTGTCCTGGGATGAAGCACAGTTAAATGTAACAGTTGTTATCCAGGACATCAGGCAGATATTCTCACAGCCCACCCACCTCCCCTTGTTGGCTTCTTCACTTGGGCATAGAACTGATGACTTTGTGAGCCGGTGTCGAGTGGCAAGGAACTTACACATGTGTGGTGCAGGCAGCCATAAAGCTTTGTTGAAGCTTAAAGTGACAGTACACTTATCATTGTCTGTACCGGCCTCTGCGGATGATGTTACCCATCTGAGAATATCTGCCTGCTGTCCCTGGATAACACCTGTTACAGGTAAGTAACTGTGCTTTTTATGTTGTAAATCCCCTTGAGTAAGGAAATACCTACTTGTTTGATTGTAACTTGCTTTAAGCTCAGATTTGGACAGGCAAATAATTAAATCTAAGATCTAAATAATTAACCAAATTCAATTTCTCTCCATTCTAGTAAGATTTCCTGATTCCTCTTTCTGCTCTTGTATAGTGCCTAGTTCTGTGGAAACTGACCAGCTTGTTGGATTGGAAATGTCTGGCTGGAAGAAAGGAAAAGAAGACTCCCCACCATGTACTCCTCCCCGTATCAAGAGACCAAGAGTGCTGGGAGCCTGCAAAAAGCCCCGAAAAAGTAGACACCCCAAGAAAACTGGTTGGTTTATCAAAGTAGATTAAATTCCCTCATTCTAGTTTTTGAATTGTTCTGTCAAAGATGATCATGCAAATTCCTATTGGCTAAGGGCTCTGGCACTTTCCCTTTTAATATGGGAAGCTCTTCTTAAATATGCAGAGTGGATTTTCTGTATAGATCATTTTGCACACAGCTATACAGTCATGTGAAAAAATTAGGACACCCAATGAAATATTCAGTTCTTTCTCTAAGAAATGTTCACATATACATGTCAGATCTTTTTTTTATTTATCTCTGGAAAAGAAAGTGATGTAATTGCAGGTAAACAACAAAAGTGTTCCTTGATTTACTCATGAAACAAAAGATATCCACAAAAATGTGTATTCTAACTGAGGAATAAATTAGGACACCCTCACATATCCTCCCACTTAAAGTGGCTCAAATCACACACAGGTATATTGTAGGGGAGCCCCCAATACTGTAGGTAGATTTATGGGTATAACTAATTAGTGCAACATAAACAAGTCGCATGCACATCTCATTTCTAGGACATCCCATAACTACACCCATGGATTCGGATTTTTGGATTTTTGCTAACTTATACAACTACAGAGACCAAAGTAGGTATATCAGGTGCACATGATTAGAACATCATTACTCAGCATTTTGAAGGAGGTTTGCTCTACTTAAACTCAACATGAACTGAAATGATCCCTGTTTGTGATGCAATGATATTCATTATGAAACAACTAAATATGCTCAGAATTGTGTAATCTTGCTAAGGACCAAAGTCCCTATAGCGAGACCCACCACCTAGTCATCGCATATATGGAAAATAAAAATAAATAATTTTTTTTATAAATAAATAGCTTCATTATATTGAATCAACTTGTGTGAAAATTTTTTTGAAATTTAGTACTTAGTTTTACAATTTTTGAGTAAATTATTTAGCACTAATGGCAGAATTATAAGGAGGATACCTGTCAAATGAAGTATCTTCACATAAAGGATCTTATACCGTGTGGTCATTGCAAATTCTGCCAGTATTGCAGTATATTGGAAAGTTTTTTAGTACCAAATTGGGTAAAGATAAGGACAGCCAATATGTCGTCGAATTGCGACACCAGTGGGGTAATATATATTATTGAATGCCCATGTCATCTTTATTATATTGGCCAAACTGCTAGGAATTACGTATTGCTGAACATCTAAGCAGGATATGAACAAGCAATGTTGAAGTACCATTGGTCCAGTATTGGACAGACATACCCCATGCTGACGGTGATCTACGTTTTTCAATCTTGGAAATTCCCAATTTAACAAGAAGGGGCGATTTGGCACATGAATTGTGAATTCGAGAACAAAGGTGAATTCATAAATTATACACTCTCCATCCGAACGGTTTAAACAGTGAAATAGAATGGCAGGCCTTTTTGTAACTCCTGGTTTTTTTTCTGACAGTGGATTAGATGGCTGTGTTTGCATACGTTATCATGTTTATTTTAACATGGTGACGCAGTTAACATTTTAAATCAGTGTCGGCTTTTTTCATCCATTGACTAATGCCAAAAGGAAGTAAGATCCTTTATGTGAAGGCACTTCATTTGACAGGTACCCTTCTTATAATTCTGCCATTAGTGCTAAAATAATTTACTTTGTTTTGAATGTCGAATAGGGACTTCAATCCTTGGCAAAATTACACAATTCTGAGCATATTTAGTTGTTTCATAGCGAGTATCACTGCATAACAAACAGGGATCATCCCATCTCATGTTGACAAATCTATTTTTGATCTCTGCATTCAAAACTGAAATATTTTTTCTTCCCAATATTTTTTTATTTGACATAGTCTACTTAAACCTCAGAGATTTTGCCAGTACCGAGGGCAGACGTGAAGAGGCAGTCCGAGCTACAAGCAATAAACACATGGTTGAGGAGATGGTGCGAAGAAGAAGGATTCCTTTTTATAAGAAACTGGACAACTTTTTGGGGGAAGAACAAGCTCTTCAGGAGGGACGGACTACACCTGAGCAAGGCAGGAACGAGACTGCTAGCAAACAACGTCAAGAGAGGAATTGAACAGGCTTTAAACTGAGAAAAAGGGGAAAGCCGATAGTTGACCTGACGTCGACGGTTCGGACAAGAGTATCCAAAGAAGATACTGAGAGGGAAAAATGCTGGGAACAGGCAAGACACGAACAACAGAAGCTGTTGACCAACAAAAAGGACAATCAGATAAAATTAGAGGAACAGGAGAGATCAGGAAATCATGATGCAGACGAAAAAGATACACCAAAAAATAAGGAACAAAGGAACAGAAAAGATACACCAAAAAATAAGGAAGAAGGGAACAGAAATGAGGGACCGACAGCCCAAATAGGGGATGGTATGGGGAGCAAAACACATGTAAAACCAGCAGAGAAAAGAAAAGACCAGGACTTAAATTGCTTGTACGCTAATGCAAGGAGCCTAAAGTCCAAAATGGGAGAATTAGAAGCCATAGCCATAAAAGAAAACCTAGACATCATTGGAATCACGGAAACATGGTGGAACGAGGATAACCAATGGGACGTAGTGCTGCCAGGGTACAAACTCTATAGAAGAGACAGGACCAACAAGAAGGGTGGAGGAATAGCACTATACATAAAAGACACCATTCCCTCGACCGGAGTGGATATAGAACCAAAGGCGGAAGGACTGGAGTCATTATGGGTCAAATTACCAGGAAAAGGTGGCCTTGACATAAGACTGGGTCTATACTATCGTCCACCTGGACAAACGGAAGCAAACGACAAAGATCTGGCGGCAGAATTGAGGCGGGAAGGCAACAACAGGAATGTGACAGTAATGGGAGATTTCAACTACCCCGGGATAAACTGGAGTATTGGAAACTCAAACTGTGCGAGGGAAACAGAATTCTTGGAGGCTGTGAGCGACTGCTTTATGGATCAGCTTGTCAAGTAACCAACAAGAGGAGATGCCACTCTTGACCTAATCCTCAACGGATTAGGGGGACCTGCAAAAGAAGTGGAAGTAGTAGGGCCAATAGGAAACAGTGATCACAACATGATCCAGTACAAATTAGGAGTAAGTACAACAAAAGGCAAAAGAACCACAGTGACAACGCTCAACTTCAAGAAAGGGAACTATGATGCTATGAGAGCAATGGTAAGAAAAAAACTTAGAAACAGCTCAAGGAAAACAGAAACTGTAGAGCAAGCCTGGTCTCTATTCAAGGGCACAGTGCAAGAAGCACAACATATGTACATCCCCATATTTAGAAAAGGGTGCAAAAAAAACCGAACAAAAGACCCCGCATGGATAAACAATGAGGTGAAGAAAGCGATAGGAGACAAAAAAAAATCATTCCGGAAATGGAAAAAGGACCAGACTGGGGAAAACTGGGATGAACACAGGAAAAGCCAAAGAGAATGTCACCAAGTGGTTAGGAGAGCGAAAAGAGAATACGAAGAGAGACTAGCCAGGGAGGCAAAAAACTTCAAATCATTCTTCAGATATGTTAAGGGGAAGAAACCGGCGAGGGAGGAAGTAGGACCGTTGGATGATGGAGATAAAAAGGGAGTGATAAAGGAGCAAAAAGAGGTAGCTGACAGGTTAAACAAATTCTTCTCGTCAGTCTTCACAAGCGAGGACACATCCAATGTACCGGAACCCGACGTGATCTTCCATGGTGATCAAGAAGAAAAACTGTCGGCAATAGAGGTGAGCCATGAGGATGTCCTCCAACAGATAGATAGATTGAAAAGCGACAAATCACCAGGCCCAGACGGAATCCATCCTAGGGTACTAAAAGAACTAAGAAATGAGATAGCGGAAATACTCCAACGAGTTTGCAACCTATCCTTGAAAACTGGAGAGATACCGGAGGACTGGAAGATAGCAAATGTTACACCTATCTTTAAAAAGGGGTCAAGAGGAGACCCGGGAAACTATAGGCCGGTAAGTTTGACATCGGTTCCAGGCAAGATGGTAGAAGCACTGATAAAGGACAGCATCTGTGAGCACATAGAAAAAAATGGGCTGATGAAAGCGAGCCAACATGGCTTCTGCAAGGGAAGATCGTGCCAAACAAACTTACTGCACTTCTTCGAGGGGGTAAACAGCCATTTGGACAAAGGAGAACCTGTAGACATCATCTACCTTGACTTCCAAAAGGCCTTTGACAAGGTACCCCATGAGCGGTTACTTAGGAAGCTGTGGAACCACGGGGTGGAAGGGGACGTACACAGATGGGTCAAACACTGGTTGGCAGGCAGGAGACAGAGGGTTGGAGTGAAAGGTCACTACTCGGGATGGAGAAAGGTCACGAGTGGAGTTCCGCAGGGGTCTGTACTTGGACCACTGCTGTTCAATGTATTTATTAATGACCTGGAAACGGGGACGAAATGTGAAGTTATAAAATTTGCGGATGACACTAAACTCTGTAGAAGGGTCAGAACTACGGAAGAGTGTGAGGCCCTACAAAGAGACCTAAGCAAACTGGAGGAGTGGGCAAATAAATGGCAGATGAAATTCAATGTAGGGAAATGCAAGGTCATGCATATAGGGAGAAAGAACCCGATGTTCAGCTACCAAATGGGGGGATTAGTATTAGAGGGAAGTAACCTTGAAAGAGATTTGGGTGTACTGGTGGATACAACAATGAAGTCAACGGCGCAATGCGCAGCAGCCGCGAAGAAGGCGAACAGAATGTTGGGTATTATTAAAAATGGTATTACGACCAGAACGAAAGAAGTCATCCTGCCGTTGTATCGGGCAATGGTGCGCCCGCACCTGGAGTACTGTGTTCAGTATTGGTCACCGCATCTTAAGAAGGATATGGCAATACTTGAGAGGGTCCAGAGGAGAGCGACACGAATGATTAAGGGCATGGAAAACCTTTCATACACTGAAAGATTGGAGAAGCTGGAGCTCTTCTCCCTGGAAAAGCGGAGACTCAGAGGAGACATGATAGAGACCTACAAGATCATGAAGGGCATAGAGAAAGTGGAGAGAGACAGATTCTTCAAACTTTCAAAACATAAAAGAACAAGAGGGCATTCGGAAAAATTAGAAGGGGATAGATTCAAAACAAATGCTAGGAAGTTTTTCTTTACTCAGCGGGTGGTGGACACCTGGAATGCGCTTCCAGAGGATGTAATAGGGCAGAGTACGGTACTGGGGTTTAAGAAAGGATTGGACAATTTCCTGTTGGAAAAGGGGATAGAGGGGTATAGATAGAGGATTATTACGCAGGTTCTGGACCTGTTGGGCCGCCGCGTGAGCGGACTGCTGGGCACGATGGACCTCAGGTCTGACCCGGCAGAGGCATTGCTTATGTGCTTATGTGCTTATGTGCTTTTACAAAGGCATGCTAGGGCCTTAATGCATGGAATAGCGCGCACTAACATGCCGCACGCGCTAGCTGCTACCACCTCCTTTTGAGCAGGTGATAGATTTCCGGCTAGCGCGTGCTAATCCGGTGTGTGTGCTCATGACTGCTGCGGTGAGAGTGAACACCATGGTGAGATCAAAAGAGCTGTCTGAGGCCCTCCGAAAGAAGATTGTAGCAGCTTATAAGTCTGGGGATTTAAAAAGATCTCGAAAGAATTTGACATTAGCCATTCCACGGTCCAGAAAATAGTGTACAAGTGGAGGACTTTCCAAACAACTGCCAACATGCCCAGGTCTGGCTGTCCAAGCATGTTGACCCCCAGAACAAACCGCAAGATGCTAAAAGAAGTCTCCAAAAACCCTAAAATATCATCACGGGACCTACAGCAGGCTCTTGCTAGTGTTGATGTGAAAGTGCATGCCTCTATAATCAGAAAGAGACTGCACAAATTTAACTTGCATGGGAGGAGTGCAAGGAGGAAACCTTTGCTCTCTAAGAGAAACATCAAGGCCAGACTGAGGTTTGCCAGAGAGAATGTAGACAAAAACCAGGACTTATGGAATAATGTTCTATGGACAGATGAGTCTAAAATTGAATTATTTGGACAACAGAAAAGAGGACATGTTTGGCGCACACCAAATACAGCATTCCAGGAAAAGAACCTCATAACAACTGTGAAGCATGGAGGTTGAAGTGTCATGGTTAGGGGATGCTTTGCTGCTGCAGGACCTGGCCAGCTCACCATCAAAGAATCCACCATAAATTCTACCATGTATCAGAGGGTGCTTGAGAAACATGTGAGACCATTTGTAAGAAAATTAAAGCTAAAGCGGAACTGGACCCTACAATACGATAATGACCCAAAACATACCAGTAAATCCACCAAGGACTGGCTGAAAGCTAAGAAATGGAGAGTCCTGAAGAGCCGAGTCAAAAGCCCTGATCTTAATCCCAATGAGATGCTGTGGGATGATTTGAAATGAGCTGTACATGCAAGAAACCCCTTAAACATCTGACAGCTGAAAGAATTCTGCATTGAGGAGTGAGCCAAACTTTCCTCAGACCAATATCAGAGACTGGTAGATGGCTACAAGAAGTGTCTTACTGCAGTTATTTCAACCAAAGGGGGTAACACTAGCTATTAGGGTATAGGGTGTTCTAATTTATTCCTTAGTTAGAATACACATTTTTGTGGATATCTTTTGTTATCCCAGGACAAGCAGGCAGGTATTCTCACTAGTGGGTGACGTCATCCGACGGAGCCCCGATGCGGACGTCTCACAAGCATACTTGCTTGTAGAAACTTTAGAAGTTTCAAGTCATCCACACCGCACATGCGCGAGTGCCTTCCTGCCCGATGCACCGGGCGTGTCTCCTCAGTTCTTACTTTTCCACGGAGCCGAGAAGTCCGTCTTCGACTCTCTGTGCGAAGTAACTTCACTTGTGCCTTCTAAGTCCGCGGTTTTGGGTTCTTTTTACTCATAATCGTTGGTTTTCATCGTGTTTTCTTATTTTAAAAAAAATAATAATAATAATAATTTTTTTCCTTCCGTTCGACTGGGCAGGCCACGTGGCCGCAGCCCCGCAGCTTCGATCTAGCGGTGGAGCTTTTTCGGCCTATGTCCCGGCCTATCACCGGTTTTAAAAAGTGTGTCAAGTGCCAGCGCGCGATTTCGTTGACGGACCCTCATCGACGCTGTCTTCAGTTTCTCGGGTCTCAACACCTTCCGAAATCGTGCCGGCCTTGCTCCACACTTACAGCACGTGTATTTAAGCGTCGCCTGGGCACGCGGAGGCCTCCCACGAGGTCGAGCCGCCTCCGGTGCCTCCACGACGTACACTCTCACTGCAGAGAGCCGAGTCTCTGCGAGTGTCTGGTCTGGCATCGATGCATGCATCGCAAGGAGCAGAGTCTTTGCCCATGCCTCCATTAGAACCGATTCACTCGATGCAAGGAGCAGAGTCTTTGCGAGTGCCTCCGTTGGAACCGATTCCCTCGATGCCAGGAGCCGAGTCTTTGCGAGGGCCTCCTCCGGATTCGATGCCGAGCCTCGAGGCTTGGTGGGTACCTCGAAGTGCTCCTACCTAACCACCTCTGCTTCGATCCACCGCCTCCAGCCCCATCCACTCGCTGGAAGCCTCGACGGTGCCTCGTTCGCCTCGATGGTCGAAGCCTACTTCCAGGCACAGTTCTGGCCATCGCTCGAAGCATTCTTCGAGGCATTCATCGAGACATGCTTCGCCTCGTCGGAAGCAGCCTTTCCTCAACTATTTGCCACTGGCTTCTTCACCTCCTCCTATGCCGGAACTCGAGGACACCTTGGGATCTTTTTCTCCCTGCCGATCCCCGGCCTCATTGGATCCGGAAGCCTCGACGTCCTCGAGTCCTTCTCGGGGCCCTGCTCTGGCTGACCAGTTGTCTTTCTCCTCTTTCCTTCGACAGATGGCTGTGGATCTGGATATTACCCTGGACTCGGGGTCCAAATTTTCCAAGGAGTATCTGGAGATGATGCATCTCCCTCAGCCGCCTGCTGAGTCTCTCCGGCTTCCTCTGCATAAGCTGCTGGACCAGACCTTCATGCGCTGTTTTGAAACACCTTACTCCATCCCAGCTGTTCCTGGGAAATTGGATGCCAGGTACCGCACGGTTCACCATAAGGGATTCGATGGGGCCCAGCTCTCTCATTAGTCTCTCCTGGTGGAATCCTCAATGAAGTGGTCTCACCCCTCCCAGGTCTGTTCCACCGTTCCACCTGGCCGGGAGGGCAAGACCATGGACAGGTTTGGCAGGCGCATCTACCAGAACTTGATGATGGCCTCTCGAGTCCTGAATTATAGTTTTCATTTTGCCACCTACTTCGAGTTTTTCCTCTCAGTTCTGCAAAAGTTTCTGCCCTATTTGGACTCTCAGGCTCGATTCGAGTACCAGGAGGTTCTGGCTTCATTGTCTCAACTGTGGCTCCAGATGATGCAGTCGTCTTACGACGCTTTTGAACTCTCGGCGAGGGCTGCTGCTTGTTCGGTGGCCATGCAACGCCTGGCGTGGCTCAGGACCATCAATATGGACCCAAATCTTCAGGACAGGCTGGCTAACGTCCCGTGTGCTGGAGCCGACCTCTTCGATGAGTCCATCGAGGCGACGACCAAGAAGTTGTCGGACCACGAGAAGTCTTTTCAGTCCATTCTCCGTCCGAAGCCCAAGCCTGCTCCTCCTTGTCCATCACGCCCGCCTTTGATCTACCAGCGGCATTATCCACCGAAACAAGCACCTACCATTCGTCAGCCTGTTAAGAGACAGCACATGCAGAAGCAGCAGCAAAAACCTCAAACTTCTGCTGTCCCCAAGGCTTCTCAGCCTTTTTGACTGTCTCGTAGAGAGCATAACTGCCATCGTTCTGCCCTCCCCTGTTTTTCCCATCGGAGGTCGTCTCCATCATTTTGACCATCAATGGACAACTATTACCACCGACCTCTGGGTCCTTTCCATCGTAAGGGAGGGATACTCTCTTCAGTTCAATCAAGTTCCTCCGGAACATCCTCCAAGAGAGTATCCTTCCAACTTAACTCAGACCACCCTTCTTCTTCAGGAAGCTCAGGCTTTGCTCCGGCTTCGGGCTGTTGAGCCGGTCCCTTTGGGTTTTTACTCCCGGTACTTCCTTGTTCTGAAGAAGACGGTGATCTGTGTCCTATTTTGGACCTCAGGGTGTTCAACAAGTTTCTGGTCAAAGAGAAGTTTCGCATGTTAACTCTGGCTTCTCTCTATCCCCTCCTCGAGCAGAACGACTGGTTATGCTCTCTGGATCTCAAGGAGGTCTACACTCATATTCCCATTCATCCGGCCTCTCGACAATACCTCAGATTTTGGATGGGACATCTTCATCTTCAATACCGAGTGCTTCCTTTCAGCCTGGCTTCGTCTCCCAGAGTCTTCACCAAGTGCCTGGTTGTAGTGGCCGCAGCACTCAGGAACCACAGTCTCCAGGTGTTTCCCTACCTCGACGACTGGCTCATCAAGGATTCCACGTCTCAGGGAGTCGTCCAGGCGACCCGAAGGACGATCTGGTTTCTCCAGAGTCTGGGATTCGAGATCAACTTTCCAAAATCCCATCTGCAACCTTCCCAGACTCTTCCCTTCATAGGAGATGTTCTGGATACCATTTGACTCAGGGCATTCCTTCCCCCGCAACGCCTGGATGCTCTTCTTTGTCTTTGTCATTCGGCGAGACACATGATGGTTCTTCTGGGCCACATGGCCTCTACAGTGCACGTGACTCCTTTTGCCAGACTTCATCTCAGAATTCCTCAGTGGACCCTGGCATCTCAGTGGACGCAGGTATCCGACCCTCTGACTCGCCACATCCAGGTCATTCCTGCTCTGACACAGTCTCTTCGCTGGTGGATGCTCTCTTCCAATCTCTCCAGAGGTTTGCTGTTTCACACGCCTCCCATCAGAAGGTTCTCACGACCGACTCCTCAACCTATGCTTGGGGGGGCTCATCTGGATGGTCTGCACACTCAAGGCTATTGGACCAGTGTGGACGGCCTATGTCACATCAATCTACTGGAACTCAGAGCGATTTTCAATGCTCTCAATGCTTTTCAGCATCTCCTTCACTACATGGTGGTTCTCATTCGCACGGACAACCAGGTTGCCATGTATTATGTAAACAAACAGGGAGGCACGGGATCTGCCTCCCTCTGTCAGGAAGCTCTGAAAGTCTGGCATTGGGCAATTTGCCACAACACCTTCCTCAAAGCTGTCTACTGTGACATTCTCATTCCCAAGGATGACCCTGTCAAGCGTAGGATAGGGGTTAAGCCAACTCCTCTAACCAGGAATCAAGATAGGGCTGCCTATTCTGAGGAGAATGAAGGTGATGCAAACCTAGTTCCCTTTCCCGAGCCAAAGCCTGTCAGCAAAACAAGCTCCCTGAGGAAATATAACCAGCTCCCAGAGTGTAATTTTACCCCTGAACTGAGAGGGAGCCAAAGAGCCTCCAAAGCAGTACCTCAGCCAGGTAGGACTGGGAGTGGCTCTTCTTCCTTAAATCAGCTCTCCAAGATTCTGAGAGGGGCAGCTCAGGAAGGGCTGGCAGAAAGGTTCCTCCTGTCCAGGCAAAGGCAGGTGCCCAAGCCAGAACCTATGGACTGGGAAAGTCCTATAACACAGAGTCCAGCAGAGCAAGAGGTTCCAGAGGAGCCAATGGAAATAACAGAGTTGGCAATACCTGAAGTGGAATCCCTGGAACCCATGGATGTGAGTGTGGCAGTTTTCTGCTCATGAATTATTCTGTTGCTTTTGGAATTTTTGTTGGGACTATTTTGGATTACCAGGACCTGACAAAGAATGTGTTTGGAAACTGTTTTGTCTTTTGTTGCATAGCAGCTGGGCTGGAAGCAGTACTGACTTAGTGCTTTGCACTAATTAAGCTACTCCACACCAGCTGGGAGAGAGCTTTGTGAGAAGCTGGTGTGTGGCTGGTGTGAGTACTGGAGTAAGTCTGAGGACTAACAGGATTGGGGTTGGGTTCACTGAAGACCTCGGGCTGGGTTATTTTGTGGGTGTTTGTGAAAAGCTTTTTTGTAAGAGTGAACCCGGCAATCCTGTTCCTGCAACACCAGGACTGTAGTGCTGCATAGTACTGGAGTTTTTGTTTGGATTGCTTCATACCTAAGGACCTGGTGAAGACTGGGACTGAGTGAAGTTAAAGTCCAGGAATCTTTGTAATATAATGAACTAAGAACTTTATAATACTTACTTGGGTGAGCTTCCAAGAACCTGGGCAGAAGTATTGTCTTTTGGATATTTTTTTTTTGTGCTAAGACTGCTTTGTTGTTTTGTTTTTTTTAAATTAAAACTGTTGATCATATGCAGTGTATCTACTGTTGATTTAGTGAACACACCAGTGAACTGAACTATTATGTAGAGTCTTCCCTCATTGGGAGCCACTTCAGGGTTGTGCTGCCACCTGTCGGTGAATGCCGCAGTGCCCTCGCGGGCCCGACTGGATGACACTACATTCAGGGGGCGGACAATGCCTTGGCGGACAACTTGAGTCGTCTTCTACAGCCTCACGAATGGACTCTCCATTCCATGCCCCTTCATCACCTCTTCTCTCTGTGGGGGACGCCTCAGACCTCTTTGCAGCCCCCCCCAACTTCAAACTGCCTCAGTTCTGCTCCAGGATCTACACTCCTCACCGCCTCGAGGCAGATGCTTTTCTTCTGGACTGGAGGAATCTCTTTCTGTATGCATTTCCTCCGTTTCCACTTATTCAAAAGACTCTGGTCAAGCTCAAGTCCGACCGGGCCACCATGATTCTGATTGCTCCTCGGTGGCCCAGACAACCTTGGTAGTCCCTTCTACTTCAACTCAGCTGGAAGGTGGTGTTTCTCATTGGCCTCACTTCTGCACATAGAGTTAGTGAGCTTCAAGCATTGGTTGCAGATCCCCCTTTTACAGTGTATCATCATGACAAGGTGGTCCTTCGCACCCATCCCAAATTCCTCCCCAAAGTGGTCTTGGAATTTCATCTGAATCAATCCATTGTTCTTCCAGTGTTTTTTCCAAAGCCTCATTCTCACCCTGGAGAATCAGCTCTTCATACCCTGGACTGTAAATGTGCTTTGGCTTTCTATCTGGAACGCACCAAGCCACACAGAACTGCTCTTCAACTTTTCATCTCCTTTGATCCGAACAAGTTGGATCCCCGACAACATGGATTTACTAAGGGGAGATCCTGCCAATCCAACCTGATCAGCTTCTTTGACTGGGTAACGGGGAAGCTGGATATAGGGGAGTCCCTGGACATCGTGTACCTGGACTTTAGCAAAGCATTCGATAGCGTACCACACCGCAGGTTACTGAGCAAGATGAGTTCTATAGGATTAGGTAACACATTGACGAAATGGGTTGGGAGCTGGCTTGGAGGTAGGCTCCAAAGGGTGGTGGTGAACGGCACCCCCTCCGAAATGACGGAGGTGATTAGTGGAGTACCACAGGGCTCAGTCTTGGGCCCAATCCTATTCAACATCTTTATAAGAGACTTGGCAGAAGGGCTTCGAGGTAAAATAACATTATTCGCCGATGACGCCAAACTGAGTAATGTAGTGGGCAAATGCACAACAGACGAAGATTCAGTGCCCGACAACATGATGCACGACCTACTCCTACTGGAGCGATGGTCTAGGACATGGCAACTCAACTTCAATGCCAAAAAATGCAAAGTTATGCACCTGGGCAGCCAGAATCCATGCAAGTCTTATACCCTTAATGGCGAGATCCTAGCAAAAACGGTAGCAGAACGAGACTTGGGGGTAATCGTCAGTGAGGACATGAAGTCTGCCAATCAAGTGGAGCAGGCTTCGTCCAAGGCAAGACAAATCATGGGCTGCATACGAAGGGGTTTCGTCAGTCGTAAGGCAGAAGTCATTATGCCATTGTATAGATCCATGGTGAGGCCCCACCTGGAATACTGTGTGCAATTCTGGAGGCCGCATTATCGCAAGGATGTGCTGAGACTGGAGTCGGTGCAAAGAATGGCCACCCGGATGGTCTCGGGACTCAAGGATCTACCATACGAAAAACGGCTTGACAAATTACAGCTATACTCGCTCGAGGAGCGCAGAGAGAGGGGGGACATGATCGAGACGTTCAAGTATCTTACGGGCCGCATCGAGGCGGAGGAAGATATCTTCTTTTTCAAGGGTCCCACGACAACAAGAGGGCATCCGTTGAAAATCAGGGGCGGAAAACTACGAGGTGACACCAGGAAATTCTTTTTCACTGAAAGAGTGGTTGATCGCTGGAATAGTCTTCCACTACAGGTGATTGAGGCCAGCAGCGTGCCTGATTTTAAGGCCAAATGGGATCAGCACATGGGATCTATTCACAGGGCAAAGGTAGGGGAGGGACATTAAGGTGGGCAGACTAGATGGGCCGTGGGCCCTTATCTGCCGTCTATTTCTACGTTTCTACGTTTCTACGTCCTATCTCTAAGCGTACCATCTCCAACTGGATGGTGGCTTGTATCTTTTCTGCTATGCCCAGGCTGGATTTCCCCTTCACAGTAAAGTCACAGCCCATAAGGTCAGAGCAATGGCAGCTTCTGTGGCTTTCCTCAGATCTACACCTATTGAGGAAATTTGTAAGGCTGCCACTTGGTCCTCGGTTCATACCTTCACTTCTCATTATTGTCTGGATACTTTCTCCAGACAGGGTGGACAGTTTGGCCAAACATTGTTACAGAATTTATTCTCCTAAGTTGCCAATTCTCCCACCATCCCACTGTGGTTAGCTTGGCGGTCACCCACTAGTGAGAATACCTGCCTGCTTGTCCTGGGATAAAGCAATCTTACTTACTGTAACAGTTGTTATCCAGGGACAGCAGGCAGCTATTCTCACGTCCCACCCACCTCCCCTGGGTTGGCTTCTCTGCTAGCTATCTGAACTGAGGAGAAAAGCCCGGTGCATTGGGCGGGAAGGCACTCACGCATGCACGGTGTGGGCGACTCGAAACTTCTAAAGTTTCTACAAGCAAGTATGCTTGTGAGACGTCCGCATCGGGGCTCCGTCAGATAACGTCACCCACTAGTGAGAATAGCTGCCTGCTGTCCCTGGATAACAACTGTTACGGTAAGTAACATTGCTTTTCATGAATAAATCAATGAAAATTTTGTTGTTTACCTCCAATTACATCACTTTCTTTTCCAGAGATTTAAAAAAAAAAAAAAAGATTTGACATCAATATGTGAACATTTTTGGAATATGATATATTCATATATAGTAATAGAAGGAAGGATAGAAGTATGGTGAACTTATTGTTCTTAGCTTTATTTGGAATGCTACCATAGTTATATTGCCATATATGATATATCATTTAACATTTGTATTTTTAAATTTGCAGTTGTGTGGTAATGAGGTCATCACTGTCATCCTAGGATGATAAGGGTCTAATGTATCTAGTTCTATGTGGTCTGATTTAATTTCATTACATTGTCACATAATTGTAAGTCATTTTATTACTTTACTTTCTGAAAATAAGATACTTACATGAAACATATTAATGTCTTTAGCTATATTTGATATGTTTATTATATTGTCACATCAGTAAGTATCTGATATATTTAATATATTGCTTTTTTGGAAAGAATTAAACAAATCAATGGGCTCCTTTTACTAAGGTGCGCTAGCGTTTTTAGCGCACGCAGGATATTACCGCACGCTACACCAAGCGCTACATGGCTAGAAGTAACGCCAGCTCAATGCTGGCATTAAGGTTTAGCGCGCGGGGCTATTTAGCATGCGCTATTCTGCGCATTAATGCCCTTAGTAAAAGAGCCCAATGTCTTTTGCTATATTTTTGAAATTAAGATACTGTACTTACATCAAATGTCTTTAGCTAAATTTGATTTATTATATTCTCAAATCAGTAAGTATGTATTATAACAGAAGATACTTACATTAAACATATCAATGTCTTTAGCTGTATTTGATATTTTTATTATATTGTTACATCAGTAAGTATCTGATATATCAGTATATTGCTTTCTTTTGGGGAAGAATTGAGCAAATCAATGTCGTTAGCTATATTTGTTTCAATCGTCTAGCATATCAATACTTATCCCAGGACAAGCAGGCAGGTATTCTCACATATGGGTGACGTCATCGACGGAGCCCGGATGCGGATGCCTCACAAGCAGACTTGCTTGAAGAAACTCGAAGTTTCGAGTCGCCCACACCGTGCATGCGCGAGTGCTTTCCGCCCAGCGCAGGGCGCGTCTTCTCAGTTTTCCGCGGAGCCGAGAAGTCTGTCTTTGACTCTCTGCTTTAACTTCATTTCTTTGTGCCTTCTCTCAACCGCAGTTTGTGTGTTTTTCCTCACGAATCGCTGTTTTTAGTTTATTTCTTTTATTTTAGTTTTTTTAAAAAAATTTTCTTCCGTTTGTTTTCCGGGACAGGCCGCTCGGCCGCAGCCCGAGGGCTTCGATTTTGCGGCGGCTATTTTTCCTTCTATGTCCCGGAATGCCACGGGCTTCAAGAGGTGTAGTGAATGTCAGCGTGTGATCTCTCTTACGGACCCTCACAGACTCTGCCTCAAGTGCCTTGGGCCGAAACATCATCCTAGGTCGTGCCTGCCTTGCCAAATACTTCAGCCTCGTGCTTTCAAGCGTCATTGCATTTTGGTGGACAAGCTCTTCGAGATGAAGTCTCCTACTGATCCTTCGACTTCGAGGTGTCTTCAGCCTCGACTCCCACCGAGGCTCCTTCTGCGCCTATAGCTTCCACCTCGAGCCTCATCAGACCTTTGTCGTTTGCAGCGGCTCTTGCTTTGACGTCATCTGCTGTATCTTTCCCTGTTTCCTCAGGTCAGATAACTCATCAGTCAGTTCCGTCGGTGGTGATTAAAGTGTCTAAGACTCCCAAGTCGAAGCACACTCACACTACCTTGAAGGAACCTCCAGCCAAAGCAGGTGGTCCGGTTTCAGACGCGAATCCATCCTTGCCAGCTTCTTTCCAGACCATGTTAGAGAAGCAGTTTATTCAGTTCCTTACTAACATGGGACCCAAACTGCTTCCTCTTATCCAGCCTAGGTATTCAGCAGACTCCCGCAAGGACGAGCCGCTTCCTTTGCCCCAGTCTGAACTTACACACTCCTTGCAGGGAGCAGAGTCTCTGCGAGTGTCTGGTCTGCCATCCAAGAATCCTCATACTCTATACAAGGAGCAGAGTCTTTGAGAGTGCATCGAGGTTCCTCCACCAAGCCTCAGGAGCTTCGATCTACAGCCTCTAGTCCTATTCATACATCGGCATCAGCTGCCTACGTCTCTGAGGCGAAATCTCCTCGATCCTCGAGATCTGGTTCCAGACACAGTTCTCACTGACATTCGAGGCCTTCATGGAGGCATCCTTCCAGGCATAGTTCTTCTTCTCATGATAGACCATCTTCCTCGAAGCCTCAATCTACTCCAACCTCAACCAGACCACCAAATCCTCGTTCAAGGTCTCCAATGCCGGACCTCGATGATGTTCTGGTCTCGATTGCCTAGTCCAAGTCACCAGGTTCCTTTGATGCCTTTTTCCCTGCCGAAGCTTCTTCTTCGTCACAGGCTGTCTCGACGTCCTCGAGTCCTTCTCGAGGCAAAGCACTGGCAGATCAGCTATCTTTCTTATCTTTCCTGTGACAGATGGCTGTAGACTTGGATATTCAATTGGATACTGGCTCCAAATATTCTAAGGAGTATCTCAAAGTCATGCATTCAAAGTTCAAAGTTTATTGTTTTCTTGATTAATCGCTTGATGCATCATCCTCAACCTCCGGCAGAGTCTCTTAAGCTTCCACTTCATAAGCTTTTGAATCAGACTTTTGGTCGTTGCATGGAAACACTTTTTTCCATACCGGCTGTTCCAGGGAAATTTTACTCTAGATATAAGACTGTGTATCGCAAAGGGTTTGACAACTCTGTTATCTCATCAATCCCTGCTTGTCGAGTCCTCCTTGAAAAGGTCCCACCCTTCCAAAGTTTACGCCGCCGTCCCTCCTGGAAGGGAAGGGAAAACTATGGACAAATTCGGGCGTCGCATCTACCAGAATGCTATGATGTCCTCTAAAGTCCTCAATTATAATTTTCATTTCATCAGAAGCAACAGAAACCCCAACCTTCTGCTGCACCTAAGGCTTCTCAGCCTTTTTGACTGTTTACAACAGAGCATAACATCCACCATTCTGTATCTGTCTCCTTTTCCCCCTATAGGAGGTTGTCTCCATCATTTTTACAACATCTGCTAAGTTTGATGACTTTCATGCAGATCCATTCGGGAGATGGCTCTATATTAGAATGACTTCAGGAGGGGATCCAAGATGGCCGCGGCTAAGACGTGCTGAGAAGTACGCACCCGATTAGCTGAAGCTCTTCTATCCTTTTTTCCTTTTTGAGGCATTTTGCGCCCCGATTTGTTCTCAGACGCCGAAGAGGAGAGGCAAGAGCACTGCCGGCGCCTCACAGCGCTCCACGGTACCGACTCTCGGCAACATAGAGGAGCTAAGGCGAAGGATGCAGGGAGCTACGACTCTGGCGTCTGATGTCAGCCTGCTGATAGCGCCCAGATTGAGCGAGACCGGGGTTGTCTCTCTTGGGCCAGATACCACCTTAAGCCCAGACATTCCAGCACTACCTCCACAACCCCAGACTACCAGCTCCCTGAATGGCAAAGAAACCCCCAAGTTGGGGGAAGTGCCCGCTATTGAGGCAGTGGAGATCATAGTAGAGAGCATGGAAGCAGAATCACCCCCTCAGGTGGTATCTGCAGAAAAAGCTGGAGTTGGATCAGCAATGCAAGGTGAATTGACCCAGACAGAACATGACCAGGGAAATTCTTCAGAGGGTGAGCACTTCTACACAAATCAAAAGTTTCCACAATGGGAGAAGCCCACTCAGGTAACTTTGGACTCTCTATGGGATTTAATTGCTAATTTCTCTAAAACAATTAGCCCCAATTTCCAATATATAGAGAATAAATTGATACAATATACTAAAGAGCTCAAGGGTTTAAAAGAAGATCAGATGAATTCAAAATCTTCTATTCAAAAGCTTGATCAAGATTTAAAAGTGTCTAAACAATTACAAGAGACCCTGGTTAAGGACAATGTGAACTTAAGAAGGAAACTAGAAATGCTGGAGAAAAATTCTCGAAATAACAATTTGAGACTTATTAATTTCCCTAGATTACCTTTGGTAACTCCTAGGGAGATGCTTAAAAGATATTTGGTAGAAGTACTACAAGTTTCGGAAGAAAATTTACCTCCATTCTCTCAAGTGTATTATCTACCAAATTAAAAAAAATGGGCCTCAAGCACAGTTAAAACCAAGTCAAGCACAATTGAATGTGTCTGAAATTTTGGAAACGTCTGACAAGGACATGGTAAATCCTTCTACTTTGATATTAACAGTAGCTCTATCAATAGATAAAGCATGGTTATTGAGGCTTTTCTTTAAAAATAAACAGAAGAATTTTCTTGGATGTAAAATTCAAATGTTTCCTGATCTATGTAGAGAGACTCAAAAACGTCATCGAGAATTTCTTCTTTTGAGACCTGGGGTCATCTTATTGGGGGCTACATTTTATTTGAGACATCCTTGTAAGTGTATTATTTGCCACCGCTCAGTCAAATATGTTTTCTTTGAGCCTCAACAATTAACTGCTTTCTTGGCCCTGTCCTGAATGGAAGAAGGGAAATCAAAATCAAGTGCTCTATAGTTTAAAATGTTACTCCTACCTCAGCACTATGTATAGCATATTCTAATAAGAATTATAATTTTTCTTAATTTCTCGCTTATGTGAAACCTTGGATCCTAATTATTGAGGACTTGAGTTTTGTTAGTTGAAATATATTTTCTTTTCTTTTCTTTGTTGTTAAGAATTTCAAGGTATAATTGTTTTATACATTTGAAATAATAATAATTTCCATTCTGAGAAACTTTCTGTACAAGTATATGCTTGGTATGTAAAATTGAAAATCTATAAAAAAAAAGAATGACTTAAGGAAATGATACCCTGGCGCTACTTAATATTTATGCACCCAATACAACTCAGGAGGAATTCTTTAAGAAACTCCAACAAGTAATTCTTTCACTTGCTACGCCTAATTTAATCATAGCGGGAGACTTCAATGTTGTAATGGATCTGAAAAGGTCACTTTGGGAAGCCACAAAACTTAGAGACTTGAAGAAAGCACAGATGGATTATTAGCATACATATGCGACTCCTGAGCTCCAAGCTGGCTTCAGAAGTCCCGAAAACAGGACGTTTATACATTCTTCTGGCTATACAACTGAATTCTAGAAAAAACTGTTCACATGTTACTTTTCTTAACAATCATTGGTGCTAAGCTCACACTAGCAGGTCATTAGCAAGTCACTTATCTAGGCCCTGCAGTCTTTCTGTTACATGTCATTTATGCTGAGATAGCCATAAGAAGTTAGAATGCCCCAGCTAATACCCAAGGCAGGCAGGCTAGACCATGAGATAAGTTAGGTCTGCAGCTAAACATAATTCAGCATTTTATTAAAGAGAAAACTTAGTTCAACACTTAAGAAAACCAGTCCCAGACTCCTTCAGTCCCCCCTTTCAGGCTAGTCGAATGAAGGAGGAAGGAGACGAGCCTGATAAAGTACAAGAAGGAGGAAGGTCAGGATAAGTTGTAGGGACTGGTTGATACTTGGGAAGCGCAAGGGCCATAGCAGCAGTGGAACAGTCAAAAGCAGAGTCAACAGTTCAGTGGAGCAGCTTTATGGCTATGGGGACCACACAGGGCAGGCAGCAAAGGAGCAGAGAAGATAGGGCGGCAACCAGCAAGATGGTCTTCATTGCTGAACCAGAGGGCAACCAGGAGCCGAAGGTGCCAGAGAGCCAATCTGAAGTGAGGCCACACCAGGTCTGGACAGGAACATGAGCCAGTTTGGTGATGCGATCCACAATTTCCTCAATCACTTTACCATCGTCATCAAGTTCAAGACAGCAGTTGGAGAGGTTGAATTTACCACAGGCACCACCTTCTATCTAGAGTTAGGCAGTTCTGATAGATAGCAGTGTTCATTTTAGCATTCGCTCTGCTAATGGTACTCAAAGCTCGGGAGGTCTCATTAGTTATCAGTTCGAGTACAGCTTGTAGATGAAGGTTCAGCATATAGATTGGGGTCCGATAGCCCCTGGTGTCATCCTCGGCCCATGTGGCAGGTCCGTAAACAGCAATGATCCATTCTGCAGGACAGTCATCTCCCTATTCACCTATTTTAAGGGAATTAGTGGAAGTAGACCGCTTTTGGCGACCCCTGGATCATGTTGTGATCGCTGTTTCCTAGTGGCCCTACTACTACCACCTTCTTTGCGGGTCCCCCTAGTCCGTTGAGGATTAGGTCGAGAGTGGCATCTCCTCGTGTCGGTTCCTTGACCAGCTGTTCCATGAAGCAATCCCTCACAGCCTCTAGGAACCTGGTTTCCCTCGCGCTGCTGGAGTGTCCAATACTCCAATCTATCCCAGGGTGGTTGAAATCCCCCATAACCGTCACCCTTCCGCTTTTGCATTCCTGCCTCAATTCTGCTTCTAGGTCATTGTCACTTGCTTCTGGCTGTCCAGGTGGGCGATAGTAAAGTCCCAATTTTGTGTTAGCTTCCTTTCTTCCTGGTAACTTAACCCATAGTGATTCCAAATCTTCTGTCCTCGTCGCCATATCCATCCTGTTCGAGTGAATGGAGTCTTTTATGTATAGCGCTATTCCTCCACCCTTCTTGCACGTCCTGTCTTTCCTATAGAGTTTATACCCTGGTAGTACTATGTCCCGTTTGTTGTCCTCAGACCACCATGTTTCTGTGATTCCAATTATGTCTAGGTCCTCTTTGTTGGCCATGACTTCTAGCTCTCCCATTTTGGTCCGTAGACTCCTTGCATTGGTGTATAAGCAATTTAAAGTTTCGTTTTTTTATTTTCTCTGCTGTGTTTCCTCGTAGTTTGATTCTCTTGTCGTCCCCCTCCTGGGCTGCCAGCCCCTGAGTTCCATTTTGTTCTTCCCCTTCTCGTGGTGTGTTTTCTCCGTCCTCAGCTGGCTTCCTTATTTCTGCATGTCCTTCTAGTTCCTGCTGTTTTTCCTTCTTTTTGCTCTCTATTTTCACTTGTTCCTTGGACCCCTGTAGTTCATCTTTGAGTCCTTCTTCGCATTTTTCCCGCTTGTCTTTGAGGTCTACTTTGCATTTCTCCCGTTCAGTATCTTAATTTGATACTCCTGTCCGAAGCGTCGATGCCAGATCGACTGTCGGCTTTCCCCCTCTCCTCAGTTTAAAGCGCTCTTGACGTTATTTGCCAGCATTCTTGTTCCTGTTGTGCTCAGGTGCAGTCCGTCTCTCCTGTAGAGCTTGTTCTTTCCCCAAAAAGTTGACCAGTTTCTAACAAAGTGGAAGCCTTCCTCTTCGCACCATCTCCTCAGCCATGCGTTTATTGCTTGCAGCTCGGTCTGCCTCTTCACATCCGCCCTCGGTACTGGCAGGATATTTGAGAAAGCTATCTTCCATGTCCTCAGCTTCAATTTCCTTCCCAGGATCTGGAACTGCTCGGTTAGTATAGTCCTGTTGTAATTTCTTCTGCTGACATCGTTTGTTCCAATGTGGATTATCACCGCTGTCTCCTCCGTCTCTGCTCCTTCCAGGATCCTCTCGATTCTGTCTGTAATGTCCTTCGTTCTTGCCCCTGGGAGACATGTCACTAGCCGGTCCTCTCTCCCTCCTGCTATGTGACTGTCCACTTCTCTCAGGATTGAGTCTCCCACTACGACTGCAGATTTCCCCTTCTTCAGCTTTCTTTTCGGTCTCAAGTCTGTATCTCTAGTGTGGTCCTCTACTTCTCCCTCAGGGTTCAGGTGGGTCGTGGCCTCCTCTGTCTGCTCGATTCTTCCACAAGGTCCTTCTCCCCCGGCGCTTGGTGGATTCCGTCCTCCATCTGTTGGTTTCTGTCCCCGGACGTCTGGTGGATTCTGTCTTTCATCAGTTGGTTCCTGTCTGTATTGCTGGTGATCCTGTACCTCCACCATCCTGCAGGCCTCTTCAAAGAATCTCTCGAGCTCCCTAACTTGCTCCGCAATTGGCTCTCTCTGGTGGGGTCTTCAGTTGCCCAGCATCAGTTTAAACAGACATATATACTTAGCACATTTGGTATAATAACGCTGTCAATCTAGGGAGCCACACAAAACTGTATTAGGGGCAAAACCATGACCCTGGGCAACATCAAATAACACACATGTATCAAAAATACAAAGACACCGGGCGAGTGGGGTCTACAATAAGAGTCTGGTTGATAAGTGGACCCTCAACATTATCAATGCAGATTTTCGCCCACTTTTAAACTTCATCACCAGTAGGTTGGAAACAGAAAATGCGCTCTGATGTTTGACACTTTCTGTACTTAACTCCATCATGCAAACAAACATCAGGCAAAGGGGCTAGGGGCCTTTATTAAGTACAATAGGAAAGAAATACAGAAGAAAAAAACATAAGGTAGTGAGGGCAACACAAATATCAGATATATATAAGACAAAAGGTGCCTACAATGCTAACATAGGAAGCTCATTTTTCTTTCAGGCACAACTTAGAAAACTTCAAATAGTTATACTCAAGACACTTGCTAAAGGCAGTGGTGAACCACAGGCAGTCAATTAAACTCAAACAGTTGTAAATAATTATATTCAGAACACCTGCTAAGTACAGTGGTAAATATTCAGAACTTTTGAGGTCTTAGAAAGCTTCAGCTGAAGATCCGTGTTATAGTGAAACCAAGTTTCGTGTCCGACACCTTGACAACTGTAAGAGAAGAAATTAGGACAATAAAAGGACCTATCCATCTAGGTTTCAGGGGGTCTGACTTCCAAGTTTAACCATACCGTATTTCCAGGGACATACCCATGAACTTGTGTAGCTGTCGGTAGTGGGGCCCTTTCCAGGACCCATTTATGGAGCTCTTGAAGAGCTTTAGCTAAAGATTGGACCTGACTCTGGAAGATATCTGATCCCAGAGTAGCAAAAGAACCAGGGTCTGGATTCATAATGGGTGGTGGCCGGCCGAACATGAGCTGAAACGGGGACTGTCCAGTGAGTTTTGACAGGGTACACCTGATCTGAAAAAGAACAGAAGGCAACAAGATAAGCCAGAGCAGATTAGTTTCTTCAATTCGTTTGGTGAGAAGGGTCTTAAGATTCTGTTCATCCTTTCAGCTCTGGGGATGGTAAGCAGCATATACTTTCCATTCAATTTGGAGGGCCTGAGCAGTTTGTTGTACGACATCAGCAATGAAGGTGGGGCCGTTGTCGCTGCCTATGGAAACAAGGAGACTGAAGCACATAGAAACATAGAACATAGAAAAGTGATGGCAGAAAAAGGCCAAGGCCCGTCAAGTCTGCCCACTCTTTTGACCTTCCCTCCTAGCTACCCTTTGAGATATCGTGCTTTGATGACCCATCCCCTTAACTCTACCCTCCTAGAGATCCGACCTGGGCATCCCATCTGTTTTTAAAATCTGCCATGCTGCTGGCCCTGCACTGGAAGCTCATTCCAATTGTCAACCACTCTTTCGGTGAAGAAATACTCCCTGGTGTCGCCATGAAACTTCCTGCCCCTGATTTTTAGCGGATGCCCTCTTGTGGTCGAGGGTCCCCAAAGAGAGAACATATCATCTTCCACCTTGATGCGACCAGTGATATACTTAAATGTCTCAATCATGTCTCCCCTCTCCCTACGTTCTTTGAGAGAGTATAGTCGCAATTCGTTCAGCCTTTCTCCGTACGGGAGATCCTTGAGCCCGGAGACCATCCTGGTGGCCATTCGCTGAACCGACTCAACTCTCAGTACATCTTTACGGTAATGTGGTCTCCAGAATTGCACACAGTGAGGCCTCACCATGGTTCTGTACAGTGGTATTAGGACGTCGGGCTTCCGACTTACAAAGCTCCTGTGGATACAACCCAGCATTTGCCCAGCCTTGGATGAAGCCTTCTCCAATTGATTTGCAGTTTTCATGTCTTCACTAATGATCACCCCTAAATCGCGTTCCGCTGCAGTCCTTGCCAGGGTTTCTCCATTTAATGTGTACGTTCTGCATGGATTATTGTTGCCAAGGTGCATGACCTTGCATTTTTTAGCGTTGAAGCTTAGCTGCCAGATCGAGGACCAATGTTCCAATAAAAGCAGGTCCTGCGTCATACAATCAGGCAATTTGCTGTTTGCTGTTGCTGTTGCTTACAATGTTACAGAGTTTGGCATCATCGGCGAATAACGTTATTTTTCCTTGAAGCACGGAATTATATCATTCAGGAGGTGTTTGGTTACGTCCCTGGCGCGTTCAGTGCAAGTAAGGAAGGCTTCGACCCATCTAGTCAGGGTGTCTGTGAAGACTAGGAGGTGACTGAGGGAACAGGAAATGGGCATGTGGGTAAAATCTACAGACAGAACCTGCATCGAATGTGTTCCAATGGGTTTGTGTCCAAGAGGTGGCAGTCATCTGATTGGGGAATTTATTCTAGAATCGACAACACACTGTCGGACCATATTCCGGACTAGCTGATCAAGGTGATTGATAAAGATATGTCTCTTGAGGGTCATTTTCATAGCGGGTTCTCCAGAGTGCGCCAGATCATAGCATCTTTTGATAATCGTGAGGGCCAGGTGTTGAGGAATGACTATGAGGGTACCCGCTGTGCTTGCGTTTGAAGTATCAGTGTATCCACCCCCCTTTCAGGACAGACTGGCCCAAAATAGTGCGTGCCCAAATCTGTTCCTGAGAAATGTAAGGGTATCCAGAAAAGGAATGATGGTGTACAGAGGAGCCAAAGGAGGGGGCAGAGGCTGGCAGCTCAGGCTGTGTGGTCAGCAAGGGCATTGCCGCGTGAGACGAGATCAGTGACACAACGGTGGGCTCAACAGTGTATAACCACAATATGGGAGGGCAATTTGATGGCCTTGAGGAGGTCAAGAATGAGGGGAGCATGATGGATCAGGCGGCCAGAGGCTGTAATAAAACCTCAGTATTTCCAGATGGAAAGCATATTTGGAGTCAGTGTAGATGTTGCAAGACTAAAGAGGCAGAATATCGCAGGGCAGAAGTGAGGGCATACAGCTCAGCTGCTTGGGCGGAAGGGCCAGAGAGCAGAGGGCCCATGAGTAAAGGGGAAGTGGCAGAGACTACTGCATAACCAGCGATACGGGTACCAGAAGGGGTGACAGACGAACTGCCATCTGTGAAAAGAGTGAGATCAGGGTCCCGAAGTGGGATATCAGTGAGATCAGGAGGGGAAGAATAAACTAAGTCAACGGTGTCAAGGCAGTTGTGCATGACCGGCTGGGAGGAGATGGGAAGGAGAGTGGAGGGGTCAAGGAGTGAAGAGACAACAAGAGAAACCTGAGGGTTTTCACAAAGAAAGGCTTGGTATTTAAGGAGGCGCTTGTTCGTGAGCCATAGGGAGCCTTTATGTTGTGGAAGAAAGGTCACATAATGCAGAACAAAGAGGTCAATAAGCTGGCCGAAAGTGAGTTTGTTAGCGTGCTGTAAAAGATCTGAGACGGCAGCAATTGCCCAAAGGCAGGGAGGCCACCTGGCAGAAGGCCAAGGGCAGGAGCCCAAGTCAGAAATTTTTGGAGGCAGCGGATAGCCCGATCCTGGAGTTGGGTCCAGAGAAAAGGGGCTGAATCCGCGCCTTTGGTAGAATCATACAGAAGGCGGACAATGGTAGAAAAATCAGGAATCCAGATGTGACAGTATCCTGCAATACTGAAGAAGGTGCGCAGAGCTTTGCGGTTATCAGGGACAGGGAGACTACAGACGGCCTGGACCTGGGTGTGAGGAAAGGACCGAGTACCCTGGGAGATTTGAAAGCCAAGGTAGGTGACATGAGGAAGACATACTTGAAATCAGTGTAAATATGACCACAGGAACATTTAAAAGGCAGGCCCACTATCTACTGTCTACTAGCTCATAAAAATTGTTCTCAATCCCTATTCTGTATCAGGTTCCTACCCCAAAGAGCTAACTTGTAAAAATTAAGTAAAATTCAGCTCTGAGTCCACCCACTAAGCAGGGTAGTTTGACACAAGCGCTCTCTAAAGCGGCAGTCCCTTTACTATCATCTGACTGGCAAAAATATTTACTTCCATACAAAAGCATTCCTAAAAATTACATTCTTATACCTAAAAGTTACATTCTTATACTAAGCTTACATGATTTATAAAAAGAAATACAAAACAAAGATTGGAATATACAGTAAAACTTTGGGTTGCAAATAACTTAGTTTGCAAGTGTTCTACAAGACAAGCAAAACATTTTATTAAATTTTAACTTGCTATACCAGCAACGTCTTGCAATACAAGTACATACAGTATACAAGCATCACATTATCACAACTGAGCTAATGGTTCCTCTCTCTATGACGCTGCAGGAGTACAGTGACTGTTCCAAACGAGCAAGGGCTTGCAATACAAGTATGTATATTTTTGTACACGAGTGCCCTGGACTCCAAGCATGCTTCTGGAACAAAATATGCTCGCAAACCAAGGTTTTACTGTACTCACAAAAGATAATCCATACACACAACTTTAAACCTTTTTTTTTTTTTTTACAATCAACATACGTCTCAGTAGAGACTTTTTTTAGCATGGAATATAAGTTCCAGAAATCATATTTTTTTTGTTTATATTCATTTCTGAATATACATAAACATTTTAAACAAGCTAGAAAGACACAAAGGGAACTATATAGGACAAAAAATGAATGAGGAATACATACCCTGGGGGTCCTATAAAGGTGAGTATGTGGGAAACTAAAATAATATTGAAATTAAAATTTCAGAAGTTAAAACCATATATAAAATTTTATACTACTGCCAAGTTTAAAATTAAACATATTAGCAAAGCCATATAGAATGTTTTTAAAAAGCTATGTAGCAAAGCTTTATAGGACCCCCAGGGTATGTATTCCTCATTCATTTTTTGTCCTATATAGTTCCCTTTGTGTCTTTCTAGCTTGTTTAAACACAAGTATTCACTGATCATTTGTTTAGCATGGTCTTCGCATGTCCACCATTTTTATAATACAATTAAGTTTTTCACTTCACTCTGCATTTTGCATAGATACAAATATTTTCTGTTTTCACATTTTTATGACATTTATCACCTTTTTCACCAACTCATTTTTATTAGTGCCATTTACATCACTGTGTCCTTTATCAAATGTCTTTCATACTCTTTGCATGTCAGATATCATTCATAGTTTCACATTTTATCACCACTACTATTCATAACTTACATGCATTCTTAATGTACCCCTCATTTTTTATAGGACTCCTGAAGAAGACTTTTTGTCGAAACGCGGACCGTGTTGGGTCCTGTATCCCTAGCGGACTAGGTCCTTTAAGGCTCTTATGTGGATGATTTACTTTTATGTGGATGGAATTATTTTATGTGGATCTAGCAATCTCACAAAAGAATATGAGCCGTCTCCAAATAATGCAAAATGCTGCGGTCAGACTTATCTTCGGGCTGAAGAAATTCGACCACGTGACGCCCTACTATCGGCAGCTGCACTGGCTACCAACGGAAGCCCGAGTAAGGTTTAAATTTGCCTGCCTCTGCTTCAAAGTACTATACGGCCTTACACCCAAGTACATAACGGACCTTTTCTCATTTTCTAATAACAAACTCAAGAGAAACACACACTCAAAATTCATCTCCCCTCCAGTTAGAGGCTGCCAAATGAAAAAACACCACGAACACCTTCTCTCTCACCAAGCAGCCCTATGGGGCAAAGACCTAGACCAACTGCTCTCGCCCACTACTTACGGGGAATTTAGGAAACGCCTAAAAACATACCTGTTCCAGAAATACCTAAACAATTGACCCGCTCTCCCCTCCCTATTCCACCAGAACTTACAGCACTGTTATATATATATTCTGTTATCTTCATCTTATCGTAATTTTACGTTGCTATTTATTCCCAACAGATCCTGTCGGACATTACCTACTAAAATGTACATCCTATATTTTTGCTCAGCAAATTGTAATTCTATACTATTGCCTTTTAAGATCTCTGCTCTCTATATTTCCTCTGAATATCTGCTTATTGTATTTCGCTGAATGTCCAGCTCTCTTTATTGTAAACCGCCTAGAAGTCGCAAGATTGTGGCGGTATAGAAGAATAAAGTTATTATTATTATTATTTTAGTGTACCTTTGGAACTTTGACACTTTCAAATAAAGTCCATTTGGGAACATCGTCACTCCACAGAGTTTTTTTGGTTTTCTCTGGATTTTCTTCTTTGTGGATATTTTGGGGTCAATTCCTTTTGTTTTATACTTGATCCATTCCCATTCCTTTGGAAGGAAGAGGGAATAAAATACTTAGGTATAATGATTCAAAAAACATTGGCAGATACTATTACGGTAAATGAAAAATCTTTATTATTGAAGGTCAAAGAAATGTGTGAGCAATGGAATCCATTACATCTTTCTTGGTGTAAGAGATTCCAAACCATCAAAATGATGATCTCGCCTGTAGTTTGTTACCAAATGAGTATGTTACCAATCTTTTTTCAGTTATCTTTTTATAAAAATGTAAATGTGATTCTTTCAAAATTTCTGTGGCTTGGTAAAACTCATAGAATAGCCTTGGTATCTTTGCAAAAATCTCAACCGATGGGAGACGTAAATTTCCCAGATTTTTACAGATATCATCAAGCTTTTATCTTGCTCAGGGTATGTTGGATCCTTCCTGAACTCATGGAGAAACTGCCAGATTGGCTGATTCTTGAAAGTCATCTTATGGCCCCACTTCATCTTAGCCATATATTGAGTATCAAACTTCCTAGATTATATAAGGACAATATTATTTTTCATTCAACTTGAACTACATTAAAATTTTTTGATTCTTTAACTCCTATTCTGATACAACAAACTAATTGTCAATTCCTATGGTTGAACTCCAAGATACAAATCGACGAGTCTAAAATTCTTTGGAAACATTGGTTGCAGGCAGATATACGTACTCTAAATGATGTAATTTTGAATGGAAAAATGGTATCTTTAGCACAGTTAGAACAATCATTTGATATTTCAAAATCTCAAGGTTATAAATGTTGAAATAGGCTATTCAGAAAGGGTTCCCTGACTGGCGTAATTTAAAAAGTCAGTATAGTTTGCCTGGTCTGTGTTTCCAGACAGATTTTCAAGGGCATCAGGCCGCCAATTGGTATAAATTAATATCTGATTATTTGGCGAAACATCCAAAAACATGTTTGAGAGACATTTGGAGCATAGAAACAAAATAGAGTATTTCTGCTATGCAATGGCCATGGATTTGGACTTGGAGAATAAGATGTACAGCATCAGCATCTATAAGACAAACTTAGGGCTCCTTTTACTAAGGTATATTAGGACCTTAACGCGTGGAATAGCGCGTGCTAAATTGCCCCGCGCGCTAGACCTTAACACCAGCATTGAGCTGGCATTATTCTAGAAGCATAGCGCGTGGTTTAGTGTGCGGTAATTATATGCGTGTGCTAAAAACACTAGCGCACCTTAGTAAAAGGAGCCCTTAGTTTTTTTTTTTGTTATATAGAATATTTTGGACCCCTGTTTGTTTACAAAAATTGGATAACTCAATCTAATAGATGCTGGCACTGTCAACTTGAAGTAGGGACACTGGATCATTTTTTATTCTATTGCCTGTTGATACTCAATTTCTGGAAATCAATTGGGGGGAAAATTAATTTAATATTAGGGGCGTCTATTCCATTGTCATATGACGTGGTTTTATTTGGGACATTCTTAAAGCTTAATAGTCCAGTTGACAAATATAAAAATAGACTTCTTATTATGACTGAGGTGGCCATGCAATTAATAACTAGAAATTGGAAAAATTGGGATAGGTTGAACTTTTCTTTTTGGTGGGAAACACTTTGTATATACTATAAACAGAACAATCTGGGACTGGTAAGATGTTCAAAGAGATTTGGAGTCCATTGGAGGCATTCGTCAAGCAACGGAATGATTAATTCCTTTGTTTTGGGATTTAATTAGATTTCCACACACATCCAGGAAGGGAGGGAGGGAAGGGTGGGAGGAAGGGGATAGGGTAATTTATTTCAGTTGTTTGCAAGAATGTAAGTGCTGTTATTTGATATTTTTGAATGTATAATTGTTGCATTTTATATATGCTTTGAAAATCAATACAGATTTACAAAAAATATGTGAACATTTTTTAAGAAAGAACTGAATATTTAATGGGGTGTCCTAATTTTTTCACATGACTGTATAAGAAATGACATTTTGTTTCTTTTTCAGTGAGTTTGTTCATCTTTTGTTCTTTTTTTTAATATTCAAATTTTTATTAGTTTTCAACATAAAACAGCAAATAGCACATACACTGCAAATTGAGCCACCCATGTTTGTCCTTCACGGTGGCCCCACAGAATATATGCAAACAACCCTCCCCCCAAACACAAACTCTACATATTCAGCAAATAACTAAGGGCTCTAAGAGGCATATTGTCCCACACAGGAGATCAAATTTGTGTAAATTGCCGCCATGCAGCAGGCGATGCCCGCTTAACATCCAAGCGCTCCATACCGAGCAAGACATACACTTCATTTTTCCATTCTGTCAATGACAGGTGCCCAGGTTGTCTCCAGTTTATTAAAATACATTTGTGTGCCAAAAGAAACACTCTCTCAAATGATTGTTGGCCTTGCTCATACCCAAAGAAAGAAAGTTGGAAAACAATAAGAAGTCAGCTTGGCAAGGCAAATGTTTATATGTAATTATCCCAGGACAAGCAGGTAGCATATTCTCACATATGGGTAACGTCATCCACAGAGCCCCAGTATGGACAGCTTTAAAAGTGCATCGCCACTTTAAGAACTTAAGAAAGTTTGCGAACTGTTCACACCACGCATGCACGAGCGTCTTCCTGCCCAACACAGGCTTGTGGCTTCCCGGTTCTTAGTTTTCCGTAGAGCTAAGAAGCTGTGTTTCTGAACGTTATTCAGTTTTTTACCATAGACTTCCAGTTCACGTGGGTGGGGGGGGGGGAGCAGTGGCGGGGAACAGCAGTGGCGGGGGTGGGGGCACTAGACTACCAGGCTTTTTGGGGGCTACAAGGAATTGGGGCTGGTGGCAGGTCTGAGCTGAGCCAATCGGTGCTCAGGCACTGACAGGAAAGTAAAGCTGCGACATCTCAGACCCTGTTGGTAAATAGCAACCCCGATTCCTCATAAACGGAGGGGCGTTCCTTTTTAAGAACATAAGAATTGCCAACTCCGGATCAGACCTTAGGTCCATCAAGTCCGGCAATCTGCACAAGCGGAGGCCTCGCCAGGTGTACCCTGGCATAGATTTAGTCCCCATATCACTCTATACCACTCATAAGGAGATGTGCATCTAGTTTACCCTTAAATCCTAGAATGATGGATTCCACAATTACCCCCTCTGGGAGAGCATTCCAGGTGTCCACCACTCGCTGCGTGAAACAGAATTTCCTAATATTTGTCCTAGACTTGTCCCCCCTCAGCTTTAGTCCATGCCCTCTTGTCCGTGTCACATTGGACATTGTAAATAACTGTTTTTCCTGCTCTATTTTGTCGATTCCTTTCAGTATTTTGAAAGTCTCAATCATATCCCCTCGCAGTCTCCTCTTCCCAAGGGAGAACAGCCCCAGTCTCCTAAGTTGTTCTTTGTAATCCAGGTTCTTCACACCTTTTACTAGCTTCGTTGCTCATCTCTGCACCCTCTCCAGCAGTTTTATATCCTTCTTTATGTATGGAGACCAATGCTGGATGCAGTATTCCAAGTGTGGTCTGACCATCGCTCTATAAAGTGGCATTATAACTTTCTCCGATCTACTTGTGATTCCCTTCTTTATCATGCCTAGCATTCTGTCTGCTTTTTTTGCCGCCACCGCATATTGCGCTGACGGTTTCAGGGTCCTATCTATCAGTGCGCCCAGGTCCCTTTGTTGTTCAGTTTTTCCCAGAGTTTCACATTACAGTCTAAACTAGAGAGTTGCATGGGGACAGAAATCCCACCCTTCCCCGCCAGGATCCTCTCCGTCCCCACCAGGATCCTCTCTGTTCCCACCCATCCCCGCCCGTCCCCATAAAAAGCAGCAATTACTTCTGACAGGTTCATCAATTCCATTTTATTTTGTGTTTGCGCTGCTGTTTTCCTTGTGGAATCTCTTTGGTGGAACCCTTTTTTTGTTTTCTGTTCATGTAATTAACTTATAAACCCCCTCTTTTACTAAGGCTGACGTGTCCATTATATTATATGGACGAACCCTGTTTCCAAAGCCTTCCATCTACATGGGAGTCCCGTTGGCCAGAGGGGGGTCCCCGTGGGAGTCCCGTGGGTTAGGGGGGGAGTCCCGCGGGACCCCTGCGATCCCCGTTTCCATGTAGACCTCTATTCTATACTTGTGTTCCCTATTCTTTCTGCCTAAATGCATCACTTTGCATTTTTCCACATTAAACTTCATCTGCCATTTCTCTGCCCATTTCTCCAATCGACTCAAGTCGCTCTGGAGTTCCTCTCTATCCTTCTGCGATCTGATTGCTAGGCATAGCTTTGTGTCGTCTGCAAACTTGATGATTTCACTGGATGTTTCCTCTTCTAGGTCATTGATGAAAATATTAAATAATATGGGCCCAAGTAACCACATAATTCACCCCATTCTTATCTCCTAAAGACTTCTACTTCCAGTTGGTAACTCTTTACCCAACTTTTTTTTTTTTTTATTACCTTAAAAATTTTATATCGCTTATTCTATTCTTTCAAATTTTGAATGCAATTCTTATTTTTAGTTTGAATGTAATCCGCCTTGAACCGCAAGGTAATGGCGGAATAGAAATCACTAATGTAATGTAATGTAATGTACTGAGCCCTGGAGTACACCGCTAGTCACTTTCTCCCAGTCAGAGAAATTCCCATTTATGCCCACTCTCTGCTTTCTGTTCTCCAGCCATTTGCCTATCCATCTTAGTATATCTCCCTCTATTCCATGGCTTTGTAGTTTCCTGAGAAGTCTTTCATGTGGAACCTTGTCGAACGCTTTCTGGAAGTCCAAGTATATAATATCCACCGGTTCTCCACCATCAATTTGTCTGTTCACTGTCTCAAAAAATTGAAGTAAATTCGTCAAACATGATTTCCCTTTCCTGAATCCATGTTGACTGGCTCTCATCAGGTCGTGTGTGTCTAAGTGCTGGACTATGCTATCTTTAATCAGCGCTTCAACCATCTTTCCAGGGACAGACGTGAGGCTCACAGGTCTGTAGTTTCCTGGCCCTCCTTGCGATCTTTTTAAATATCGGCATGACGTTCGCTATCTTCCAGTCGTCCGGTATCTGCCCTGTTCTAATCGACAGGTTGGCAAGTTTTTGCAGTAGTTCTCCAATTTCAACTTTCAGTTCTTTTAAGACTCTCGGGTGAATTCCGTCCGGTCCAGGAGATTTGTCACTTTTAAGTTTGTCGATCTGGTGGTAAATCTGGTCCAAGTCCATTTCTACTGTGGTGAGGCTGTCCTCTACGACTCCCTTGAACACTTTCACTGTTTCAGGTATTGTTGCGGTGTCCTCCTTTGTAAAGACAGACGCAAAGAAGGAATTCAGTCTGTCTGCAATTTGTTTGTCATCCTTGATGCACCCTTTTCCTCCCAGGTCGTCCAGCTGTCCCACTGCCTCTTATGCGGGTTTTTTCCCTTTTACCTATCTAAAGAAGGGCTTGCAATTTTTGGCCTCTTACGCTATTTTCTCCTCGTAGTTCTTTTTGGCAACCTTCACCGCCATATGACATTTCTTCTGATCTTCTTTGTGTTTGTTCCAAGCTTCGGTTGTTTTCGTGCGTTTCCACATTTTAAAGGAGTCCTTTTTTTCTTTTATGGCTTCCTTCACCTCTCTGGTAAGCCATGCCGGCTCTCCTTTGCCTTTAGTTTTCTTTACTTTGGAAATCCGCGGAATGTAAAGGCTTTGTGCTTCCGTGATAGTATTTTTCAGTAGGGACCATGCATGATCTGCCGTTTTGACTTTGCCTATCTTTTTCTTGATTCGTTGTTCCACCATGGCTCTCATGCTATCGTATCTTCCCTTTTTAAAGTTGTGGTTGAGGTTTTGGTACCTTTCCCCTTCCCAACATCAGGTTTGAAGTTGATCATGTTCTGATCGCTTATCCCCAGGGGGACAGTGACTTCTACCTCCTTTGCCGGTCCGTAATGCCATTTAGGACCAAGTCTAAGGTGACGTTTCCTCTCGTCAGCTCTCCTACCATTTGTTCCAGGAAGCAGTCCCCTAGCACTTCCAGGAACTTTGCCTCCTTGCCACTGTTAGAGGTTCCCAGGTCCCGGAGAGGTCATTTTGCTTTTAATGACCTTGTTAGACTACAGTTTTAATATTAATGACCTCATTATACTACATTTGCATAGTACAATTAGAGGCTGCTAGAATGCACAGAAAAAACCACAGTAAGCCATTTTAATAATCGGGCGGTAAAATTTGTGCATTTAATAATGATTTAGCACCATTGTTAAATGCATGGTGACTTTAGAGAATTGGCTTCTTAATCTGTAATCACTGGAGCTTTAACAGATGAGTTGGCATATAGTGGGTTTATTTTTTTTAAAAAATCTTATATTCTGTCTGAATATTAAGTTGATATGAATGCATACCTTTAGATTTCCTGCTCAGTATGAAATGTTTGTGCTTTATAATATGAAAGCAGGGAGCACCACATGCAAATATGGCCCTAGGGGTTGTGAAGGAATTGATCTGAACTTCTAAGGTTTGTATGTGCAGATGGTAGAGCACCTCATAGAGCCTTTCTAGATGTGAAACTGCTATTGTATTTCAGTGTGTGAGTTCTAGGTAAATGGTGTCTGAGGCCCTGGGAAGGCGGAGTAGGAATGATGAAGGATGGAGATAAAAACTTTGAAATGTGCAATGAATCAGCTTAGGTTTACCCATCCCTCATACTTCCTATCTGTAGGGGAGGAACTGACCAAGGTGGAGTGAAAGGGAACCCAATGCATGGTTAAATTAGTAGGGAATTAGGTCAAGAGGAAGTACAAAAGGAACCTAATGCATGGATCGTGTTTGACGAACTTGCTGCACTTCTTTGAGGGAGTAAACAGACAGATAGACAAGGGCGACCCGGTCGACATTGTATATCTGGATTTTCAGAAGGCATTTGACAAGGTTCCACATGAACGACTACTTCGGAAAATTGCAAGCCATGTAATCGAGAATGAAATACTCGCGTGGATTAAAAACTGGCTGGAACATTGGAAACAGAGAGGGGGGGGTAAATGGGCAATACTCGGACTGGAAGAGTGTCACCAGTGGGGTGCCTTGGGGCATTGGACATTGATACGATGAGTGAGGTGATTAAATTTGCGGATGAAACGAAGTTATTCAGAGTAGTGAAGAGACAGGGGGATTGCGAAGCTCTGCAACGTGACATCATCAGGTTCGAGGAATGGACATCAACATGGCAGATGAGGTTCAACGTGGATAAGTTTAAAGTGATGCATGTAGGTAACAAAAATCTCATGCACGAATACAGGATGTCTGGGGTAGTACTTGGAGAGACCTTCCAGGAAAGAGACTTGGGAGTTCTGATTGACAAGTCGTTGAAGCCATCCACGCAATGTGTGGCGCAAAAAGGGCAAACAGAATGCAAGGAATGATAAAGAAGAGATCACGAACAGATTGGAGAAGGTTATCATGCCGCTGTACTGGGCCATGGTGCGCCCTCACCTGGAGTACTGCGTCCAGCACTAGTTGCCATACATGAAGAAGGACACGGTACTACTCGAAAAGGTCCAGAGAAGAGCAACTAAGATGATTAAGGGGCTGGAGGAGTTGCCATACTGTGAAAGATTAGAGAAACTGGGCCTGTTCGCCCTCGAACAGAGGAGATTGAGAGGGGACATGATCGAAACATTGAAGATACTGAAGGGAATAGACTTAGTAGATAAGGACAGGTTGTTCACCCTCTCCAAAGTAGGGAGAACGAGAGGGCACTCTCTAAAATTGAAAGGGGATAGATTCCGTACGAACATAAGGAAGTTCTTTTTCACCCAGAGAGTGGTAGAAAACTGGAACGCTCTTCCGGAGTCTGTCATGGGGGAAAACACCCTCCAGGGATTCAAGACAAAGTTAGACAAGTTCCTGCTGAATCGGAACATATGCAGGTAGTGTTAGTCTCAGATAGGGTGCTGGTCTTTGACCAGAGGGCCTCCGCGTGAGTGGACTGCTGGGCATGATGGACTACTGGTCTGACCGAGCAGCGACAATTCTTATGTTCTTATTTTCTTAACCTAATGCATGAAGAAATTAGTCATAAGTTAGGTCAAGAGGAAGTACAAAGCGGAAGAGTATAAGAATGGGGGTGGGTGGGGGTATATTAAGCATCCTTCCAGTGCAAAAGGTGAGACATACTAGAGAGCTGAGTTATTTAGATTTTTATCCCTCCTCCCAAAAGCTCAGAACGGGTTATAAGACGACATTCACAGTGTAAGATAAGGACATGATGTTACAGATAGTTATCTACATAAGGACATAAGGTTACAGACAGTAGTCTATAAAAGGAGTTTGTCTGCATAGCATCATTAGTGGAAAAGGAAGGTCTTCACTGCTCTTCGTAAGGCCATCAGTGAGTCCAGTGACCTGGTCTGAGTAGGTAATTGGTTCCATAGTCATGGAAGAAAATGGCTGTAGGAATGTATGCTTGCTGTTTCCATTTGAGAGATCTTCCTCATACCCGCATGCTGCAGAAGGAATTGATTCTGAATTTTTCACTGTCTCTAGAGTACTTCACAGTGCAGTTTATTGTCCTCTACAGTTTCTTCCTTCAGTATGCATTATTGCAGTCATGTGTGTTCTGCTCTCCCCATTTTATTATTTTAAATTCAATGTAATTTCTTCCCTAGTTTCGTGCTGGAGCTTCGGTCTGTAGCTGGCAGGCTGATCCTTTTGTTAGGTTCCTGGCATCTGGAACTCAGGGCTGTCCCTGAAGTGGCTCGCCTACTGTTAAGCAGGGGTTGAGCGCAGGCTTTTAGGCACCCTTAGGAGGCTCATAGTATCTCACAAGGTGCCAGCTGTGTCTTCACGCCTCCGCCACCCCAGTGCGCATCCGTTAGTCTGCAGGGGTAGTCAGACAGAGGAGTCTGATTGGCAGCCCAAAGATCATCTTTGAAGAACCATTCCCAGCATTGTGGCAGTGAAATTGTCATACAGCTACTGTGAGAGAGCTGAAAGCAGGTTTGCAGCATTTATCCTGTCTGGTCTCAGGTCATATGTGAAAGACATCAGGGTAGGTTGGAAATGTGGGATTTTAAGTGTTTCTGGATATTCCTCTGTTTTCCCCCTCCTTAAAAATCCTAAAATCGCTGTTTTTAAAGTTCAGGAAATGTATTTTTAAAAAATCACGATTTTGGCATGAATTTTGTGCCAGCGGTCATCTTGGATTTTTAGTAATCTTTTTTCTTCAGCTCCCAACTTCTTTAAAACTTTAAAATTTGTCTAGAAAACTGCTAGGATGGAGTCCATGGGCTCTCCTTATGTGAATTCTTGCCAGGATTGTGCAAATTTAGCGCTTTTATAGTGTCTTTGCGCCATATGTTGTGTGGCGCAGATGGATGGGGGCTGTAGCATCCAGTTAAGCTTCTCTGCTGCTGAAGCAGATGACCCAAGCGCTCAGGTAGCCTGGTGGAGCAGCCAGCATTGCTTTCAGGGCTCAGCACAACTGGTTCTTCCATCAGCCCGGCTGCAGATCCCTTTCCCCCCCCCCCCGTCACAGCCTAAGAAATGCATTTTTCAGTCATCTAAGGGTGACTTTATGCCCCAGGACCCGGACACCTTGTCTGAATTTGAAAAACCCCTCCCCCCAAAAACCAAAGATCAAGTGTTCTTCCCCTCAGCAGTTTTCAGTCTGCTTCCGTAGTGTATCTTGGTGGTGTGGTGCCTTTGGGCGAGTCCTCGCCTCAACCTGTTGCTGCTATTGCACTATCCCTGATTGGAGGGACCCAGTGAGTGATATGACTCTTGCTGATCCCTTGTTTGCTGCTACAGCACTTCCCCGGATGGGAGCTCCAGGATTGTATGCTGGATCTGTGGATCCTTCGGGGACCTTGGATCCTGGTGTGGCTACTACAGTCCTGAGCTTATTTCAGTTTTCAGCTCTGACAGACCTTACTGCCGAGTCTTTGCAGGAATTGAACTTTATGCCTCAGCCGGCTCCATCCACCTGTACTTCCTGGCTTTATGGTATACACTGACATCTGGATATGGGCATTATCCCAGGACAAACAGGCAGCATATTCTCAACATATGGGTGATGTCATCCATGGAGCCCCAATGCAGACAGCTTCACAAGCAGACTTGCTTGAAGAACTTTTAGAAAGTTCACGACTGCCACACCGTGCATTTGCGAGTGCCTTCGCACCCGACGTAGGGCGCGTGTCTCTTCAGCATCTCCTCAGTTCTAAGTTTTCCACGGAGCTGAGAAGCCCTCATTTCAAAGCTCTGGGTGAGAGTTCGTTCAAACTCATGCCTTCTCTTTACTGCGGCTCATGTACTTATTTTCTTTTTACAGGGTCGTAGTGTAGCGCTTAAAAAAAAGTAGTAGTTGATTTTGCTGCAGCTGTTTTTCAATCCATGTCCCATCCGGTCACAGGGTTCAAGAAGTGTAGCCGATGTCAATGTGCAATTTCCATCACTGACCCACATAAATGTTTAGGACCTGATCATTATCCGGAATCGTGTGCTCGCTGTGCTATACTTCAAAATCGAGCCCTTAAACGTTGTCGAGTTCAACTTGAGAAAATCTTCAGGGTATGAATCTTTCCTCAGCTGAAACCTCGACCCCGATTGTGCCCTCGACCTCGACTTCGTTGACGTCTTCTGTGGGGCTCAAACCTTCAACCTCGACCTCAGCCTCGTTAAAGTTTTCCTCAAAGAGGAAATCCTCATCCTCAGGAAAGTCTACTAAATCATCTCCTGAAGGGCCGTTAACCTCAGTGTCTCCATCAGGTAATATATCTAAGCCAACTCTTCCGGAGTCACAGCCCATGCCACCCTTAGAACCGGTGGCTCTGAGACTGTCCAAGAAAAGGGTCTTGAAATCGAGGCAACACTTCCTCCAGGTCGTCTTCCTCGGAGTCCATAGCCACACCAACTGTACCAGCTTTAGTGGTCTCGATGCCAGCTTTACAGAATATGTTGGAAACTATTCTGTATCAGGAGTTTGGTAATATGCTTGCCAAATTGACTCCTGCCTTGACTCTGCTTTCTGCAGTCAAGCCTGAACACTCAGCAGTAATAGAAGGAGTCAAGTCCTTGAGAGTGCCTCGAGTCCAACCTACACACAATATCCAAGGAATTGAGTCGTTAAGAGTACCTCAAGGTCAGTCTGAACACTATTTACAAGGAACTGAGTCCTCGCAAGTGTCTCTCCCTCGCTCTTCAACTTCCAGCCCTACCTCTCAACATAAGGCATTGCCCTCTTCGAGGCACAGGGCGAGGACTCCTCGACATTCCACATCGAGGCTGGATTCATCATCACTGCCTCATTCTTCGAGGCACAGTTCATCTCCTCGTCATCTGTCGAGGCATTCATCGAGACCCAGGTCTTCTTGAGACAGACCTCGTATATAGAGGCATCGAGACTCTGTGAGACAACCAACTCCCTTGTCGAAAACTCCTGTGGAACCTCACATTCGACATCCACAGCATTCTTACCAGTCGAGTTCTTCTCCGGCGAGGTTTTCTTCACCAGCTGGTTCTTCAAAACGAAAACTTTCTGCTTCTACTCATTCCAGGAGTGGACGTTCCTCTTCATCTTTACCTGTGGATTCTGACCTTCGGTACCAATATTCCAGACAGGCTTCATCTTTTTTCTATGCTGTAAGAGGTACTTCGAGGGACTCTTGTTCACCTTCACCTCAACATGGACATCCCTCCTCTGATCCGGTGTCTTTTACTAAGTTTCTAGGTCAAATGAGTAAAGATCTCAACATTACCTTGGAGTCTGACTCAAAGTACTCTAAAGAATATTTGGAAGAACTGGGTATGCCTAATCCTCCTAGGGATTCTCTCAAATTACCAATGAATGCCATTCTCTCTCAGACTTTCAAAAGAAATCTGGATACACCGTATTCTGTTCCTGCAGTGCCAGCAAAGCTAGAATCCCACTATAAGATGGTTCCTTCTAAGGGATTTGAGAAGTCTTAACTATCCCATCAATCTCTTCTCATGGAGTCTTCTCTAAAATGAACCAATTCTGCAAAAGTTTATGCCACAGTTCCACCTGGCTGAGAGGGAAGGACCATGGACAAGTTTGGCCGTCGGCTGTATCAAAATTCTATAACGACAAATAAGATTTTGAACTATAATTTTGTCTTCATGTCCTATCATAGAAACATAGAAACATAGAAATAGACGGCAGATAAGGGCCCACGGCCCATCTAGTCTGCCCTCCTTAATGTCCCTCCCCTACCTTTGCCCTGTGAATAGATCCCATGTGCCGATCCCATTTGGCCTTAAAATCAGGCACACTGCTGGCCTCAATCACCTGTAGTGGAAGACTATTCCAGCGATCAACCACTCTTTCAGTGAAAAAGAATTTCCTGGTGTCACCTCGTAGTTTCCCGCCCCTGATTTTCAACGGATGCATTGGTTCAATGCTATGCCTACATTCTTTAAGTATCTACCTAAACATCGGCTTCCAGATTTTCAGCACATGCATCATACTTTTTTTAAAAAAAATTTTATTTATAAGATTTTCAATTTTAAATACAAGCATTGCTTTTGCACGATACTACAGATCCAGAAATTATATTCAATAAAACTTATAAATGAAACATTAACTATATCTTATTTAGTCCACAAAAATGAGGATCAAGAAAAGAAATGAACTTCCAAGGAGAAATAACAAAATTAATTAAGGTCACGGCATTAGATTCCCGAATTACAGCCAGCTGGTAGGTCATACATCGCTAGACATGGTTACCAATCTTTCTTTTGATCCAATAAATTCTACAAGTTGTAGATTCAAAGAAAAGAAAATTCTTATCTTGATAAGATACATATCACTTTGCAGGAAATTTAACAAGAAATGTAGCCCCCAAAGCAAGAGTTCTTGGCCTCAAGGACAAGAACTCTTTCCTACGTCTCTGAGTTTTCTGTGCTAGATCTGGAAAAACTCAAACATTAGAGCCTAAAAACTTATCATTTATATGACAAAAATACAAACGAAGAATAAATTCCCTATCACTCTCCAAGGCTAGAGTTAACAGAATGGTAGTTCTATGGGTGACAACCTCAAGGGAGTTTTCCAAGAATGAAAACAAATTCATGTCCACTACTTTATCCACTGGAATTTCTGTAGGAGTGGATTCCTCTTGTGGCGTCTTTATATTCAAATAATAAGCTCTAACAATTGGAAGTAAATTTTCTGGTGGAATGGCTAAAGTTTCACGGAAATATTTTCTATCCAACTCAACTGGTGATATAATAGGGCACTTTGGAAAGTTCAAAAATCTTAAATTATTTTTCCTCAGTTGATTTTCAAAATTCTCCATCTTACGGGAAACATAAGATCTCTCTTTAACCAATTCCATTTGTACCTTCTTCACTTCATTCAAATTATTTTCTTGTTCCTCCAACTTTTCACTCAAGTTAGTAAGAAGTACCCCCTGTTATTCCACCTTGGAAAAGACAGTTCCATAGACTGTTTTAATAGTAGATAAACTCAATTTAAGATTGGAATGCATGACTGATATGGCCTGCCACAGCGCCTCCATATATATTGTGATACGCTGCCTATGCCTGCTAGGTGTGTTCCTAGTCCAGAGCCCGGTCTGAAGACCAACCTTCTCCCCGATGTTACCAATTCCTCTTTTTATGAATCTCCTGATGCCATTTCTCCGTTGCTCTCTAGAGGGAGTCAAAGAGCACAGGTTCAGAAGGCCCATCCCCCTCTCAGGCCCAGGCTTGCTGATAAGAAATTCTTTTCACCTGAGGGTTGGGGGCGGGGCTGCAAGCTAGTTACCCAGAGAGGAAAGCTCCTGGGGAATCAGTTAAAAGGAGAAGAGGCACAGGACAGACAAGGGAGTTCAGGGCTGGGAGATTCTGATAGCGGTTCTCCACTTGAATGCATGGAGCTGACTGAAGCCGGTGAAGTATCTTCTTTGAGGGAAAATGAAGAACCACAGTCCATGGAAATAGACCAGGATTCATCTGCTGCTCCAATTAGTGGGAACCTACCAATGGAAGTTGGCTCCTGTGAAGGCAAGCTGCTTGTTGGTTAAATGTGAGTAACTGGGAACCTTTCTGAATGAAAGACTTCCATAAGTATATTGTGCCCTGCAGGAGCTTCAGAAACCAAAAAGCTCCAGAAGATTTGAAAGACTTTTTGTTTGCTGGGAGTTTTTTTTTGTTGTTGTTGTTGTTTCTCTGTTATGAGAATGGACTATTTCCAGCCTAGGTAGTGGGGTTCGCCTCACGTATTTTTGTGGTGGGATAGTGGGCCTATTTGGCAATATAATATCACGTGAAGCACACTACCTCCCCAGCTTTGCAGCAGCTGGGTAAGTCACAGCGTTGCTCTGACTAGTGCTGTGAGAGTCAATTTAAGACTGTTTATATTTTGTTTCCTGACTAAGAAATAAGCATGGGCTGAAGCCAATTGCCTGAACTTAGAAGGACTGAAACTGTTGGACATTTACCCTTTGGGACAGTTTGCTGTTTTTGTGGTTTTCTTTTTATTTGTTTGTTGCTTTGGGAGCTTATTGCTAAACATGGAAATATCCTGACCGGGTTTTTGTTTTCTCCCAAAGGAAAAATAAATTCTGATTTTTATTTAAATAACTACCCTGGACTGGTGTAACAGTGTTTTTCTTCCACCATTATTCCCCTTGTGCAGCTCATCGCGGCTCACAAGAGCACAACTTTCGTGTCCCAGCCGCTCAGGGCCCATTGTCCTGAGACGGTTGGTGACAATATCTATTTTTCTTCATCTTCCCAAAGCTGATAATGTTCCCTCCCGAAGCGCCTCTCACCTCTTCCTCTAAAGTGTAGGGAGATTTCTGATGGTTCCCATCTCCTTCTTCCAAAGGGCTTAGTAGGGATGTCCCTCCTATGCTGGGGTTGAGCTCTCCCTCTCGGGGCCGCCGGACTCCAGACATTCCCTGTACTGGAGCACTTTTGGGTTAGGGAGGAACCAGCCTTTGCTCGGGGCTCAACGAAGCCCGACTCTCTGCGCTGAGGTCTCCAAAGATTCAGGGCTTCCCCCCAAAGTAGTTCGGGTCACCTCACCCAAACGAGCAAAGACGCTCGTTAACATCGTCTGGATCAACCGTTGCTTATACTCTTTTGCACTCTTTTATCCTCAAAATATTTTGCTTTTTCTTTCCCTTTCCTATCGTATTCAACCTTAAATGTTTTCTTTATAATCAGATTGTATTTCTTTCCTATCCTCTCCTCATGTTTCAATATGTTTGTATAAGTTGGTTTTTATCATGTTTAGTAGTTTTAGATTTTTGTTAGCTGTGTCTGTTGCCCCCAACTCTGTAATTTTAATTATTTGTACATCGCCTAGAATTTGAAATAGGCGATTAATCAAATTTGATAATAAACTTGAAACTTATACTTGTTGAGGGGACTCGACCGCTGACGGGCAAAGCGGGTAACTCCCTTTCTCTTCCCCATATCGCTACCGGGAAGGAAACTCACAATGCGCCTCCAGGTGAGACGAGCAGCACAGCTCGCTCAGGCATCCGCTCCCGACGCCATCTTGACCCTCTGTCACATGCATCATACTTTAGGTCAACTGCGCATGCATATGGTTCAGGCTGCATATGATGCATTTGAAATGTCCTCCAGGGTGACGGCATTCTCAGGGGCCATGCCTGGCTCAGCACTGTAGATATGGACCAAATCTGCAGGATCGTCTGGCCAACATCCCATGGCAGGGGAATGAGTTATTTGATGGCTCCATTGAGGCAGCTACAAAATGCTTGTCGGAGCATGAGAAATCGTTTGCCTCTATAATTCGGCCGAAGCCTTCCACTTCTAAAGGTTATAGGTCTCCTCCATCCTATCAGAGGTGTTATCCTCTGAAATCAGCACCGTATTCCAGGCCACCACCTAAGAAACAACAGCAACAACAATAAAGGCAGTGTAAACCTCAGACTCCTGCTACACCAAAGTCCACTCAGCCTTTTTGACCATCTAACACAGAGCATAACATCAATCATTCTGCTTCTGTCCTCTCCTTTTCCCATCGGAGGTCATCTCCATCTTTTTTACCAGCGATGGAAACTAATTACATCCGACCTCTGGGTCCTCACAATAATCAAGTAGGGTTATTCTTTTCACTTCCTTCAGGTT